>NC_090933.1:806602244-807227244 GCF_040938575.1 Ambystoma mexicanum
TTTGTCCCGTTTGCCTGTGGTGGAGGTGGATAGGCAGGCAGGGTCCGTGAAAGAGGAGGTCATGCAACAATGTCAAGTGGCTTTTATCGCTTCTGCTGTAGAGAAGTCAGTGTGGGATGTAGAGTCGGAAGCTGATGTAGAGTTAAAATGGATCAGGGAAGGTCTTGTTAAAGGTTGGGATGCTGTTAAGCATAGGCCTGAAGGGAAAGGTTACGCCCAGGTTCTTCATGAATTGGCCGAAGGTCCTTGGGGCGTGTCTAGGGGAGCTAGGCTGATTCCCCCAGCAAGTTTGAGAGGTAAAGTGGTGGAATTGGCACATGTTGTTCATTTGGGTCGATCGTTGACCAAGAGGAGACTCAGGGAGGAATATTGGTGGCCGTCTATGGACAAGGATGTTGAACTGGTGGTCAAAGATTGTCAGGCATGTGCAGGCAGTGATAAGAGCAAGGTGCTGCATCCCCAACCCATGCATCCTATAGAGGTTCCTGAGCAGGTGTGGTCAAAGTTGGCTTTGGATATTATGGGACCGTTTGAATGCTTGCAGCCTGAGTCTAGATTTTTGTTAGTATTGGCGGACTACACATCCAGGTGGATCGAAGTTGCGTCATGTTCCACTGTCACTACTAATTCTGTTATTGACTTCTTGAGGAAAGTATTTGATCGAGAGGGTGGTTTACCTGCCATCTTAGTGACGGATAATGGTGTGCAGTTCACGTCTTATGCCATGACAGAATTCTTGAAAAAACATGCTATTTCCCATTATAGGACTTCGTTGTATAATCCCTCTGCCAATGGATTAGTTGAGAGGGCTAATGGTACCATTAAGTCAGCTATACAGTTGGCTCTGGCCAATGGTTTGGATTGGCAGGAAGTGGTGACGCAATACCTAGCTGCATATCGCAGAACCCCTGCTGTGGCTACGGGCAGATCTCCGTTTGAGCTCATGAAGGGCAGGAAGGCAGGTACAATGTTAAGGACTTTGGCTATGGGTGGTGGTGGGCCGTGCAACATGGATTTACAGGCTATTCATTGTAGTATTTCAGCACACCAGAAGACTATGGTAGCGTCACAAAAGTTTAGGAAGGAATTGGGTGTCAAACCTGGGGATCAGGTATACATAAAAAACCCAAGGTTTGTTCATAAAGGATACAGCGCGTTTTTGCCCTCAAGGAGAGTTCTTAAGGTGGGGAAAGGTCATGTAAGGTTGGAGGATGGCTCTGTTTGGAGTAAGAAACGGGTGGTTGTGGATGGATGCAAACGTGTGGGTGGATCCAATATGGACTATAATCCAGAGTGTCAGGAAGCGGTGTTGCATTATGAGCCTGTGGTTTCAAAAGAGTGTGGCTTGGAACAGGAAGAGATTGTTTCCGCTTCCAGACTCGACAGGTGCTCTCAGTGCAGGCCAGTCGTGCGCATATGTGAATGTGGATGGTCGGAATGCTTCAGAGCTGCAACCAGTGGTGGCACAAGAAAGGGGTCATGCGCCCAGGAGGTGTGCCCCCCCCCTAAGTTTTAAGGACTATGTGTGTTAAAAATTATACTTGCTATAACATTTCTTTGGTGCTTCGCACCTGTGTGGGCAAGCTTGTCATGAGTTGTAATGTGTTACGAACGAATTTTTTTTTTTTCCCAAGGATAAGTTATGATCTGTTTTACTAACAAAGTTCATGTTTTTTCAAATAATTGTTTTTGTATAGGATGCTAATTCTGTTATGTAGGAGAAGAGGATATGTTGTAATGTGCTCGTGCACTGTGGAGTGTTGAGGCTGGTTCAGCAATCAACATTCCACAGTGGCGGTTGAGCTTTTATGGCTGAAGGAAGGAGCCTGCTCTTGTGGGGTCCAGAAAATAAAGCATTTACCTGATCCATACAGTGTCTATGGGATCTTGTCATAGTGTCATAATACTACAAGACTGGCTATCTGAGCGTTATAATGCTTTAAGCACTCAAATACAGGTCTCTATTAGCTACTAAACTTGGGCCTCTTCCCTGCCTTTGCAAGCTATGAATGTAACCTTCCACCCCCTTGATGCCTGCACATTCAATGTAGCTCATTATGCTTAGTATATAGGCGCTTTACTAATCAATCTATAAAAGGTCTCTTTCAACATTTAGTACACACTCCGAATAAGCTGTTAGTCTTGGCTGTTAATGCAGCCATCTAAGCACCTAATATGTAATATGGTTAGTTCAGCAGGCTAATGGACCCGTGAAAATGCATCTTCCTTCACACTACACTTCCCTTGCCATTTCTACATGTCCACTGCATGTCTTTATTGGCTTGGTTGGTTCTTTCTTTTTGTCACTGTAGTGGGAATGCCCAGTTTTCTCTAGGTCAGGGGTCTGCAACCTTTGGCTCTCCGGATGTTTTGCACTACCACTCCCATCAGTCCCAGCCCATGGTGACGGTGCATGTGAACTGTAGTCCAAAACATCTGGAGAGCTTCTTGTTGCAGGCCCCTGCTCTAGGTGGTCCCCTCCAACTGTGGAACTCATGGGGCTGTCATGAAGCATACAAGGATCAGTGATGAACCAGATAGAGAATATTACTCTCTACAGATCTTTAAGGTTAGAAGGACAAACAAAAATAATTCTCTTATGGGCCAAAAATGTGCACACAAGTAACTCAAACATGATTTGGATGGACGTGCGTTAAAGTTTGGATCTAGCAGTAATCTTCAAACATTAACAGAAAAATACTTTTCAGTTAAGACTGGGTCATGTTCCTTCCTGGTGGCTTAACATAAAACTAAAGGTGGGGTTATGCACACAGTGTCCTAAACAAAACAGACAATCTTGTTGTTTCATACTGTAGCAATGTCTGTCTCTGGTAACCTCCTTGGTGATCTTCTTGTGCATTTAGCATATGGTGGCGAGTCACCCTCCCGAGCCGAAGTCTGAACTGGAGCATAATGGTTGACTCTGCATGTGTAGTCACATTGGAGTGGGACTTGAACTAAAGTCGTTAGCCTTACGGAGAAGGAAGGCCACTTTCTACTCAACGATGTCGCCACAAGGCCTACTTGAGGAACCATTTCATGCTCCTCTCTCTATCCTCATGCTTCTTCTGCCCCTCCTTGATGCTTCGCAGGCTCATTCTTCCACATGTTGCAGGCTGCCCCTTAAATCTTCTCCCAGTTGCCTCCACCTCCGGCTCTTCTATAGCTCCCTGGGCTTCCTTTCCTCTTTCTCCTCTCTTCTGCTCCTGGTGACTCTCTGGTTCACCTCGCCCCTCTGATAACCCTTCTGACGACCCTTCTCTTTAATAGCTTCCTTACTGTGCACCTCTATATTGTGGACTGGCTCCATCATACCCTCCTCTGTGTTTCTTTTCAACACCACCTCCTTAACCACTCTTACTTCCTCCTTAACTTCTCGCCCCGCCTCCTCCTTGGATGTCTCTGTAACCATAGCTAGCCTTGCAATTGCTTTCTTTGGACTTTGTTCCTTCTCTCTGCAGCCTCCTGTTTCTTTCTTTCCCCTTGCTCCTTGGTCGTCCTCTGCCCAGCCTCCTGGGTCCTTCTTTCTCCAACCTCTTCGGTTCTTCTCCCCACAGCCTCCTCAGTCCGAAATCATGTTCCTGGGTGTGTTCCTAACCACCCCTCTTCCTATTCTTGGATGTCATCCAGCTTTCTTTCTCGCCTTCTCTCTTTCTCTCTGTCTTTCTCCCTCTCTTTCTTTTTCTTTCTCCCTTTCTTGTCCCCTTTCTTTTTCTCCCCTTCTTTCTCCCCTTCCTTCTGTCTTTCTCCCCTTCTGTCTTTCTCCCCTTCTGTCTTTCTCCCCTTCTGTCTTTGTTTCCCCCCTTCATTCTTTCTTTCCTCCTTTCCTTCCTTCTTTCTTTCTTTCTTTCTTCCTTTCTCCCCTTCTTTCTTTCTTATTTTCTTTCTTTCTCCTTTTCTTTCTTGCTCCCCAGCCGTGTGGTTCTCTTCCCACCCAGCTTCCCAGACCCCTTCTTTCCCCCTGACCTCATGGAACTTTGCCCCCCCACCTCCTGCAATTCCCCACCCCAGCAACTCCTCACCCAGCCTCATGGGTCTCTCCAGCCCTATCTTCCTAGATCTCTTCCCCCATCTTCCTAGATCTCTTCCCCCAGCCCCATCCTCCCGGGGCTCTTCTGCCCTGCCTCCCGGGTCTCTTCTGCCCTGCCTCCCGGGTCTCTTCTGCCCTGCCTCCCGGGTCTCTTCTGCCCCGCCTCCCGGGTCTCTCCGTCGCCAGCCTCCCGGGTCTCTCCATCGCCAGCCTCCCGGGTCCCTCCGTCGCCAGCCTCCCGGGTGGGTGTCTTTGTCGCCAGCCTCCTGGGTGGGTGTCTTTGTCGCCAGCCTCCTGGGTGGGTGTCTTTGTCGCCAGCCTCCCGGGTGGGTCTCTTTGTCGCCAGCATCCTGGGTCTCTTCTACCCAGCCTAACTGGTCCCTCCTCTCCCACCCCCCAGCCGCTGGCGTCTCTCCCCACCACCTTCAGGCTCCTGGATCTCTTGCTGTCACCACCAGCCTACAGAGTCTCTTCGTCCCAACCCCAGCCTCCCAGGCCCTTCTCTCTGCAGCCTTAGCAACCATTCTCTCCACAGCCTCCCAGGGCCTTTGCATCCCCAGCTTCCCGGGTCTTTCTCTCCCCAGTATCCAGGTTCCTGCTCTCCCCAGCTTCCCGGGTCCATTCTTTTACCAGCGTCCTGGAAATCTCTCTCTACCCCCCCCTGCTGCCCCGACCCCCCCCCCCTCCCCTAGCCTCGGTTAACACTCCCCCCAGTCTCCTGTAACTCTAACCCACCTAGAATCCCCCCACCCCAGGCTTCTGAAATCTTCTGCCCCCCCCAACTCACCCCAGCCCCAGCCTCATAGGTCCCTTCCTCCCCAGCAAGACCTGGGCACACATGTGGCTAAACAATGCCAAGTTCGGTTCAATCACAATAAACATGTTTAACAAAGTACAATGTTTTAATCATAAGTGAGTATTAAAGAACAAAAAAATTCAGTAAACATTGATCATACAAAGAATCAACAACTGATTTCACTCTAGATCATACAGATTATCATGATTTGCACATCCTGTGCAACATTACATAGACAAGTTTGATAGGCGTACTTCAGTGTACTAAATGTCAGTATCACAATCAAAGGTTACATAACTGGTAAGTACAGATATCTCTATTAAGGAGATTTTTGAACCAAGACAAGATGGTATATCTCAAAGTGTCTTCTGTTCAATATGTTGCGTTTCGGGCTGAAGTGCCCTTCATCAGGTAAGTGATATCTGTTCTTCTATGCTGTAAGTGCAAATAACAATATATAAGTATTGGATAAGTTGTTTTGCAATAAGGTGTCCCGAGTGACCTGTGAAAGTATGTAACTAACCTGTGATTTCATGGAGAATCTGCAGTAAAGGAAGAAGGTGTTTTCAATGTAAGTTTTGACTGCTCAGATGTACCTTTCACCATATCTTGTTTGAGCTGTGGATAGCAATAGTTGGATATGATAGTTGAATCTGTCAAAGAGCTCATGGTGATTACTATGTGTGGTCTGGCATGGGCCTAGTCACTAGTGTGTAGAGCTGGGTCCCATGCTCAGACCACAATATCAAACAATGTTGTTGGTCGCGGTGGATTTGTGAAACGTTTACACTCGCCTAAAGTGTCTCCAATGCGGGGTGTTAGATAGTATTTATTTAATTGTTTTGGTTTGTTTTAAACCTTTACAATACAAAAGAATCATAACATTTCGTAGAAAATATAGCTAAACATTTTTTTTCACATTAAAATATTCAAATATCTCATGAAAAATCATTTCATCAATAAACCAAAAATCTCAATACATTACACATCTAAAATATAGATATACATTAAAAACACCATTAAAAATCCTTAAGCACAAACCATCGCATTAACAAAGATCACAGATATTTTTTCGAAAAGCAGTTACACATATGGTTAGTGTTACTGAATTTTCGAGCATCATTCTGTACCAAAGCCATTCTCTGTTAACAGAAGCAGTTCACAAATCGTGCAAAATACGTAATTCGCTGCCGTAAAAGAGCAGGACAAACGAGCAGAATATGTTGGAAAGTTTCCTCCACGCCATCTTTTTTAAAAAAAACGATACCATTTCCAACCTTCCTCTGTTTTCTTTCGTATATGCCTAATTTGATTGGTTAACATTACATTCATTCTACAACGCATAAAGTCATTCTTAATCCATTTGGAGGGGTATTTACACAGATAACCTTCCATTACAGGGAAGAATTTCCAAGGGGAATATGACTGATTGTACAACTTCGAATTGGACACTGTACTTATAGTATCTAACCAGTCATTTTCCCTTATAATTTGTTTGATCTTATTAGGTTTCTTGATCAAAGTACAGCATGCCATGCCCAAATTCCTGAGCACACTTTCCCCCTCGGTATGCAATTCGTTCATAAACATACATGAAGCTGCCTTTCCAGCACATACATATAAGATCATTTTCCCAGGACATAATACATTTTCTCCATAATAGGAGTCTTTTCCCGCTCACTAGAGAATGAATAGATTATAGACCAAATTCATATCTAATTAGTTCGGGTAGGAAATACAAAATACCCCGCCATAGCTTACCTTCCAACACCTTTAGATAGTCAATAAAATCTGAGGCAAAAAAATTCCAGATCATATAAAAGCCTCTAACACTTTCATGGCATAAAATTCCTTCAGAGGTTTCATTGTAAATTTACCAAATTTCTTTTCAATAAGATGCATTTGCCTCTAAGCTACTTCATCTTTGACACTCAGCTGATTTTTAATTAAAGCGTTGGAACCAGAACCTGAAAAATAATAGCCAAGATATTTGAACGCACATTGGGCCTCATTCCGAGTATGGCGGTAAGGGATAGCGGCCACCGGTAACGAGACCGGTGGCGGTATTCCCTTACCGCCATACTCCGAGTTCCCTCTGCGCCCTCGCCCTTAACGCCTGCTTTGAGCAGGTGTTAAAGTCGAGGGCGCAAAGGGGCCTCCAAGCCAATAACGGTGACCGTAATTTGCATCTTCCCCATTCCCATTGAGCCCTATGGGGGCTCATTTGGGAATGGGGAAGAGCCTTGGTGAATGGGGAATTACCGCCCCGCCAACCTTGGAATGGGGCGGTGAGTCCGCCATCCACCAAGGCGCTGCCGTTCCGGGTGCGGCGTCAACCAAGGCATAAATAGCTCCATTGGTTAGCGCCGTACTCGGAATGAGGCCCATTGGCATTTAATATGTTTGTCCTCATAGTACCACTTAAACGTATTCTCACCCTTACACGGTTTACCCATACGAATAATAATCGTCTTTGTTGGGTTAATTTTTAAATGTAACTTTGAGATAAACATTTCTAATTCTTTAATGAGACTCTGTAGTCCCACCTTAGTGTTATCCATTAACAGAAAAACATCTGCATATGCAAGCCAAGAAATATGGACATTGCACAGTTTAGGCGACACCAAACCTTTGTTTGTTAGAGCCTTTTCTGCACCACTTACGTACAGATTAAAGATTGTTGGCGCTAACATGCACCCTTGATGTAAACCATTCAGTATAGGTATCTCTGAAGATAACCCCTCCAAGTTTAAAAGTACTGTAAGTTTTGCATCAGTGTTTAAATTAGTGACAATGTCCAAAAGATGTGGTGGCATACCAAGTGCATGGAGTGGCTCTATCTACCAGGTCGAAGGCCCATTGAAGCAATAAACGTTGACCTTGCTCCCCTACTCATCGCTTGGATTAGAAGACAGCGCAAAATGAGACCCCCACAGTCTGTTCCATGGTTCTTCTTGAAACCGATTTGTTTAATATCCAGGATACGGTTATAAGTAATCCATTACTGAATATTCGCCAAAACCATTGAAGCAAAGATTTGAGACTATGGGTCTGCGATATCCATTGGCCTATAGCTTGTTGGGCAATTGTGATTGCCTTTTTTTAAAGATTGGTAATACAATAGAAATCCTCCATGAATGGGGGATACTCTTGGTTATCAACACATCATTAAATAGGATGAACAAAGTTAGATAGTATTGTGTTGCGTCAGCAAATTCCGTCAATCGAGTGCCCTGTAGGACAAAGGTGACCTTTAACAAAACACTGGAGACTCGGTTGCAGGTACCGATGTTAAGAGGTTAACGGAAGCTGCACAGGGGCTACATGTTCAAATTTGTGAAAATGAATCAATGCAGTCCTTTTAGCGCTTCAGACTGGTGATTATGAGAAAGAACACTTACTCAATGTTCTGGGAAAGGATCAGATTCACAGACTCCGGTGGAACTCTCTGTGGAGTCTTTTTTGCATTTGTTGGAATGCTGAGTTGTCATGGCAACATGCGTGCGTGATAGTCTATTTACAGTGTCATGTCTGGCGGCATCTTTGAAAGTTTTATCTCGTGTAGAAGTTAACTATAGCCAATTGAATTGTTATATACACCGGTGTTGAAATTAATGTGCTAAGTCATCTGGACGTAACTGGACCATTCACCTAAAGTTGGGACTCAGCAATGTAAGGGAATGTGGTAGGTGATATCAGTAGATGCAGAACTCTACAGAAGTGTACAAAGGTCTGCAGGTGCTTTCATGTGCTGTGCATTGTAACTGGTGGGAGACAGTGGTGTACCAAACATGGATGTGTCTAGTCTGCGTAAAGTGTGCTAACACAACTAAACTAACTTGATGTTATAAGGTGATTGAAAGCCGGTTCGAAAAGCCACCAATTTTTTTCCACCAATTTTTTTTATACACTCGGGCATCTACGTGTGTTTTGCGTCTACTTGGCCACATGAGGGGAGGGTTTACACCTATGTCTCCTCTGCCCCCTGGCAAAACAAGTTATTGGACTCAGACAAGCAAAAAAACACACAAACTACTCGTTATCATAAAACAAAATGGCGCGTTACAGGCAGTTTATTCACACATTATTTGTATATATAAAGTTGGCATACATAAACGAACATGCACTTGTATATATAAAGATATAAATACAAGGAACGGCACTTCACTGTTAGACAGGAAGCGGAAGACACCTTCATCACTACAACACTGCTTAGTCCCTCAGCAGGTAGGCAAAGAGGTCACTCATTCTAACAGGGTCTGAGGCGTAGTGTCCTCCCTCTCAGCGAAAATGCATCATCCGGGGGTCCAAATTCCAACTAACCTTTGCCACGCAATGCACTCTCCTATATGGGGGCCTTTCCCCGCCTTCTCAGTTGTGTTTGCCCTCGGCCGAAGAGCAGATCACAAGTCGAAGGGACAGAGGGTGGAAAAAACCAGAAGTGGAAAAACCCAGCGCCCATCTCCTCGCATTCATTCCCAGAACCCCTTATCATGCACCTGCAGGACACTCAGACTCTCTCTCCCTATTCGTCTTAAAGTGGACAAAACAATAACTATTCTCCACAGCAAGTCCACTCGGCAACAATATGTCGCTATGTGACCTTGCTCTGTTTTGCTACTTGGAATGCTAGTTCATTCTGCGAAGCCCAGGGAAACGCAGGCTTTATTACTGTGATGGGAGATGAGTGTCAGAAATGGCTGCGCATCAATGCCATGTTGTTCTAGCTCACATTTCGCACAAGCATTACACTCCACCCCTTGAACACACAACTCCCATAGCCTGACGGGCGTTCAGGGGACACCCCAAACCTTTGAATCATTTTCCATACATTAGGAATACATGAAGCACAACAAAAAAAGCAAATTACTACTATAGCAATGCCAAACCAATGCGAAGTTTTCCCACCAATCTATGTCCTGATCTTGCATCACCTGGACCACCAGATGTTTTATCCTCTTAATAGGTTTCTCAATAAAACGGGAATGGTCACTGTAAGTGGTTTCAACCCAGCACTCCAACTAAGTCAATGCCTAGTATGGGATGCCCAATGGAAACCCTTATTTATATATTTTTATGTCAAAAGTTTTTATTTCTGGATGATGTACCCTTATATAACGCCCCTCTCTTTGGATCCCCCCAGTCTCACTGAACCAAGAAGAAGGTTTGTTTTGCAAATTAAAAGATTTATTTGATGAATTACACAATACATATATCACACATTTATGAATATGAATAATGTCTAAATATCACACTAACATGAATATGAACAATGACCAGCAATGGGTAGTATTACAATAACAACAATCTCTTTAATCAATTAGGAGTAAAAATAGGAAGAATAGTGTAGCAGAGAATGGTTCAAGGAAATGCAATGAGAGGAAAGAATGCAACACAGAAATAAAACTTGATATGACTTCTATCAAAGACAAGGTGATCACTCTTTCCTCCTGTTACTACTCACTCCCCCCAATATGCAATATGAAGAGATGGAATGAGGGCACACAGGTATCAGGAATAATAATCAACAATTGCAATTTCAATCCCAATTCCCCCCAGCAAGCAGAGAGAAACAGGGCTGATTTTAAACAGGTCAAATGCTTTTGAATGTAATATGAAGTGATGGAAAAAATGCTAAAAATGGTTTTAATTCGCCAAATAGGATTTAGAACTAGTGAGAGTTGCTTGGGATTGGTTCAGATAGACACTAGCAATGATTGTTGAATGGTTAGCAGATGGAAAACGAAATTCAGAAGTTGAAAGCAAGAAATAGCTGTTTTTATATGGAGTGAAATTGAGCAAAGTTCAAATTGGCGGCAACTTTTCGGCGCACGAGAAATGCGATTACGGAAAAACTATAAGCAATGACATTGTGGGTTTGTTTGAAAGCTGAGGATGTTAGCTTCAAAATGACATTTAAATCCCGTTCCTAGCACGTACGGTTCAGATGTTAGAAGTTTTAGTGAAGGTTGATTTTACAAATGGGATTGGCTTTTGAAGATTTACCAACAAGGATGGGCTTATACTAAGGGGCTATGGAGATGCAAGATACCCAACAGCAAGCCACCAGAGCAGCGGTGCCTCCGCTCCAACTTTTGTCCGCCAGGACACCTGACTTTCTTCAGAAAATATATTTAGCGCAAGGATGATTTATCGCTACAGTTATCACAAGACTATATAATGAGAAGGATTCAGGATGGACACAAGATTCTATAATGCAGTTCTGGATAGGTTGAAATGGATTGAATAGGATTACTTTAAATTAAGAGATGACTTTGGACAGTTCTATACTAAATACTCACTACTATGGCTTTGGAATGGAATGGGCCCGTCAAAGATCTGGTCAAGGGTTTGGCTGGGATTCGCTCACCACCGGACAGGTCTCAGGTGCTTGGTTCTGCTCTCAGCAAGGCACTCTGGTCTGCATAGCCTCTTGGACTGGATCTGACGGGTTCTGGGTTACAGCACTGCTCTACCGGTTTGGATCTCTGGGTTCTAGCATGGGTTCTTGGCCAGAAGCAGCACAACAGCTCAGCCAGGCTGTTGGATTTTGTGGTGCCACTTGAAAGTTTGGGGTTAGAATCAGGTTGCAAAAGATTATAAAGCCCAGCTTTTTGGATTGGCCTTTCTGCTTCAGAGTTCTGGAGTCTGGATTCTGGATTCTGGTTCTGGAGTCTGGATATTCCTGCAGGGTGTTCGCCAGTGGATCAGTTGATGAGTGAATGTGTTCCCTCTGGGTCCCCAACAGTCCCTATTTATCCATCTTCCAAAGGGGTGGGGAGGCTGATCTTACTATGCCCAACCCTCTAACGATCTGATAGGTCAGAGAATTCCCTCTCTCCTGATTTGAGAAAGGAACAGTGTGTCATGATGTGTCATCATGTGTCAGAGTGGCACGGTATTTAGGGTGCAAAGAAAAAAAACTCCCCTTTGTGTCTAACCAGAAAATCAATTTTTCATAAAAAAACATATTTCCAATATCACAAACTTGTTGATAATGCATATTTACATTACAGATTACTTAAGGTATGCTTCTGTCAAAGTCTCATATTCCTACAAGTTTTGTTTCACTAATGACAGTTTTTTGCGCTTTTGGTTAGTTACACATTTTCGGATATGTACAATTTTTTACACATACATGCACATACCATCTAGGCATACTTCTGTAAATTTTCATCTTCATATCATAATCACAATAGCTACAATATTAAATATTTCGTGGAACATCGCACAGATTCCAGATTAGGTTTAAACTGTGAGCGATCTTTTCATTTTAATAACCTCTAAATTCTATATTTTTACCAGTTCAGTACAATTTGTTATGTCTTTTTCTTAAACATATATTTACTCCAATTTCAAATCCACATTTTCAGTCTGGCCCGCCTCCAAGGCTTGGCTGGGCTAGAGAGTCACATGAGCTTGTCTTCCTGCCAGGGCTGGTTTCTGTTCACACCTGAATTTGCATTGCCATTCAGTTCAAGGAACCCATTGTTTCTTTCCCAGAGCAGCATAGGAAGTCTCCTCCCCTTCTCATTAGCAACCCCATGAGATATTGTCACAACCCACATCCAGAAACCCCCCTGGCAAGCCCATGGGCCAGAAGGGGTCTTGGCTCGGGTCTCCAACACTTAGGCATCCTGTGCCTAGGCCCTCTTGGGGCCAGTCCTGGCGCCTTTGGCGCCAGCCTCATACTTAATAAAGACTTGTGTTTGGGGAACTACTTTATTTCAAGTGCCAGCCAACATGGAGGCATCCGCATAGCTTGGCTCCTTGGAACCAAGCTATGCGATATAGTGTTTTGGGTGTGGTAGCCTAGGAACTACTTTACCTGGCCTACTTTCTTGAAGCTATTTAAACCACACCCGACTTGGATAACACGCTTTGCGTTACTTTGCAATCCTGCAACGTGACGCTCATTGTGTTCAGCTGTACCCGCGAACCTCGGAAGAACAGCATCTGTAAAGAGACAAAAGGACATCGTTAACAGCAGCAGCTTACCTGTAATTTCATCGTTAGCTGCCCACAGCTCCTGCGAACAGCATCCTAGGATCAGCGCGTCTCCCGGACCGGCGGATCTGCAAAAAAGGAAAAAACAAGACATTAGACACTTTTACAACATAACGAATTGTGCTGAAAAGCTTACCTCGCAAGTCGCCCCTCGACCAGCATCGCCTCGGGATTGCATACAACGGGTGAGCACCGCAATCTATGGGAAAGAAAAGACAACAGGTTAGCAAAGGCAAGGCATCATAGCGCCTACTTACCGCATCAAGGCGCTCTTAATACGCCATAATTTACTGGCAAAACCCAATTCAGCCAATGCATCAATTGGACTTCCGTGCACCTAAGGAAGAGAAAAAGACATTAGTTAAACCAAGAAAGGCATGCAAGAACAACAACAATATACAACAGCAATAAGACCTAAATGAAAGACTCAAAACGGGCCGGCATCAGTGAAGCAACTAGATCGCATTCGCCCACAAAGGACAATGCGCACCTGTCAAGAAGGCAGGACGGAGAGCACACCAGAATTAACAACAAGGTGAGGAGAGGTCCAGAGGGGCTGCGGGCATACAGAGTCGTGGGGGGTTGCTTACCCCAGTTGCCCAGTCTTGAACATTGCCCACCTGTATTCCAGGCAGAACTTCCCCAATGGTCACACCTGGGAACCGCAGAGAAGGATACCAGAGTCCCTACGGCTGGGGGGCGTCCCCGTGGATACCAGGTGAGCGTAACCGATATTCTCTCCTTTTGGCGGGAAGGAACAAGATGGTGTGTTCTCAGTGGGGGAAAACCTCTTTGAAGTTTAGCTGAATCAGGTTACCTACAGTACATTGTGACATTGTTCCTTGTGAAAAATGTAAGTTACACATTTAAAAATAAGCAAACATATCTTCAATTCCAGTCTTTTTCAATATGAAAATCAATGTGTGGCACCCTATATTACATTTGATGGAAGTCCCTTCTTTGGCATATTTAGCTTTTGAGACACAAGTTTCACCTGATAGATTTAGAGATCGCCAGCGTCTGACAGAGGCGAGTAACGGCATTGCACCCCTTTTTGACCCATTTTTTTCCAGCAAGTATCTTAAAGGTGGATTTTGTTCTGATAAATATAATGTCAGCAGAAGTATATTTTATGTGGATTCTTGAAGTAGAATGATGTTCAACACCCAACATGGAGGTTGGATCTTTTGGGTGGTTTGTGAGCCATGATTTTTGCAAATTTGACAACCAAGAAAAATAGATTTCCACACAGCTCTGTGTTTCTTTTGCAGTCATTTTGCTCTGTGGGCAGACAAATGATGGGTTTTGGCAGTGGTCTCCTGTGTTACCACTGACATAGGCAAAAGTGGATGGCAGCCTATTTTTCAGATTTTTCCTGCGCACTTTTTGGGTCATTTTAGCGTGCATAATGCTTTCCAGCGGCCATTCTGATGTTCCTGATGCAAGCAGTGCACAGTGATTTGGCAGGGCCTGGACTAGTGGTGTAAAAACATCCCACATCACCTAGGTCAAAACACCACATGCCTTCCATTGTTTCACAATCCAAATTATGTTTCAAAAACAAATAATCAATAGCTGCTCTGTTTTGCAAAATAGCTTTCCTAAAATGTCTATTGTCTAGCAGCAGTTCAGTCAAGGCTTGTGAGGTTTCATTCACCCCTTTAACCACCAAACAAGCTAACTTAATCATGGTTTTGTAACCCCCAGACGCTAAACCCAAAATTCCAATAATGGAAATGGCTAATGATAACACTTCAGAGAGCAAATGCACTTCGGAATTGCAATCTGGCATCAAAGCACTATACGAAGCGGCACGTATAGAACTTCTAATAGCAGGTTGCAAAGGATACATCATTCAACCAAGATGTGTCAAAGCACGTGGGCCACCAGAAATATTGGCAGGAATGTAAGAATAAGTGAAGTTTCCACAAGAGAATAACCAACCAGGTGGATGTTTTACATGCTTCAGGTGGCCAGCAGTAAAAATAGAAAAATTACATATCATATTGTTTGAAACACCAGCATAAACCTTTATAGATCTCGTGCATAATCGTTTATCAAAATCAGTCTTCTTTATATCTTTGTCAAGTTTCAGTTGTTGACACCTTTTAATGTAGGTCGGATCACAAGTCATGTGATGGCAAACGTCTGCAGGAGCAATATCGTGTCATAATATGGGTCATATTCGTTCATTTGTGAACAGTGTCAGCACATAATCTACAGTATTCATATATGGAAAAAGAATTCTGGATATCTGATTGCTCCACTAGGGAATCATTATGTAAGACTCTGAATAACTCTTTCAAAATCGAAGTAGGCGTTGGAATGGCCACAAGACATGTAGAGATCAAATCAGCGGAGCTGTGCACGTCAGTCAAGCAGAAATGCAAAATGTTCAAAACTCGCTGAGCCAAAAAAAAAAAAACAAAACAAGCGCAGAGTAACCAATATGTGAAAAAGACGTTGAAATTCCGGAAGGAGGTAAAGGCAAGATTTTATTTTCGCTGCTCCTGCCGTTTCCTGAACGCTATACGATAGGCTTCAATAGATGCATCATCAGGCGTAAGGCTGGTAGAATAGAATAGAGACATCTGCCACATCCCCGGACATGAACCCGGACCCTCCCAAATGGACTCCAATGTGCCACACACACGCACTCAGCACACTCAGGATCTAAAGCATAATTTCAAAAAAAGAAGATATCAGCGGAGTACATCACTCATGTAAATAACATTTATCAGCAGGAATATGCATCCATTTCTTTTGCCCAGGTTCCATTACAAGCACCAATTGGCCATCACCGGCTGCCATTGCATCCGCCGGTACCCATAACTTAGCACCAGGGACCATTGTATCTGACGAGCCAAAACCCTTGTCCCCACGGACTGTTAATACTGTGGGAGGCTCACCCTTCTTTACCATAGACAGTTTAACAGGTACTAGTATCAATTGGGCCACTCTATCCCCTTTATGTATTGGCAGCACATTTTCACTGCTGTTCAAGAGGATGACCTTAATTATGCCTTGATAATCAGTGTCCACAATCCCGCCCAACACTTGAATACCTTTGAGGGCCAAGCCTGATCTCGGGGCAATCAATCCCATATGTGCAGACAGAATTTGTACACCAATTCCCTTATCAATCACAGTAATACTCTTTGGTTGAAGTCGAATTTCCTCCCTTGCATGCAAATCCATCCCAGCAGACGCACGAGTGGCATGATAAGGAGCCAACGCACCAGGGGATACTTCCCAATACATCAAGGTTTCACTGGCTCAATTTGGTTTGATTTGCAAGGCTGGTGTTAACATGCGCATTAATGGGGCCTCACAGTTTGCAATGGGACGGTTATTCAAAATCTGAATAGCTTCAAATATGTGTTCTCGGCAACCTTGCAAAGTACCATCCCCAATCTTGCGCAGTTCTTTTAATAAACCATTCATTCTCGCAATCAATCCAGATGCTTCCGGATGATAAGGGACATGAAAAATCCATTCTATTCCTTTTTCTTGGCAGTAATCCAGGACCATTTTCCCTTTGAAGCGGGACCCATTATCACTTTGAATTTGCAAAGGGATACCATAGTATACAGCCACTTGGTCTGACAATTTAATTGTATTCAGTTGGGTAGCTCTCTTAAACAGCAAAACCATTAGGAAGCTGGAATATGTGTCCACAATAGAGCATGCATATTGACATTGCCTTACTCGTGGGCAAAGGACCAATATAATCAATTTGCCAAATCTGTCCAGGCAATTTACCACGTTTCAATGTACCATGAATTATGTGTGGAATAGATTGATGTCTCTGATGTTGTCCACTTTTCTGGTGGGCCCATTTGGCAATTCCTTCCAAATCATCCTCCTCAGCCCTTGAGTCCATGATTTCAATCTTTGCATGCTTGTCTGCAACAGAATCGAACCAACGTTCTAATGTGTCTGTTGTGCAATGTGCATCAACGTGATATACCGTTACAGTAGTATGCATTAGCATTTCAGCAATGTCTTGCCGTATTTCCTTTCCCCACACTTCTTTTGCATGAATTTTCCATCCATTCTTATTCCAAGTCGGCAGCCAGTCTACCAACCCATTTGCGACAGACCACGAATCAGCATAAATATGACAACTACCAGGCGTTTCCTGTTTCAGCGTCTGATATACAGCGTGCAAATCTGTAAATTGGCTACTCTTCCCCTTTCCTGAAGTGGTAAGCACCTTCATTTTGGTATTGTATGCCACTGCCTTCCAATATTGTTCAATTCCTATATGTTTGGCTGTGCCATCATTAAACCATGCATGTTCAGCTTGCTCAACGGATAATTCTCCATATGGGATCCCCCACGTAACTGGAGATTCTTCAGTAATTCTCTCACCCTTCGGTTCGAGATCTAGTAGTGGAAAACCTGCCACTTGCTCATACAATTTAGCTATGCCACTTTTACCAGGCTTGGCACAATCTTGAACGTACCACTTCCATTTAATAACACTAGCTTCTTGTATGTGACCAATTCTATGCGTCTTCAGGGAACTGAGTACCCACTGCATAATTGGTATTTACAGTTGGATGACTATATCATGACCCACTGTCATTTGCTCAGTGTCTGAGTGCCCAGTACCATGATAGTAATTGTTTTTCTTAAAGGGGGTATATCTGTCACCCGCGTCGGGTAATTTTCTATGCCAGAATCCCAAAGGCACTCGATTTCTGTCCTGTCTTTGCCATAAGCTCCAATTAGCATAGGCATCTTGTATGGACACATTCAACTCCATCTTGCCATCCCTGAATGGCCACAAATCAAGCACCTTTTGAATGGTATCTTTTGCCAATTTAAATGTAATTTCCTGTTCTTCGCCCCATACAAAATAAAACTTTTTACGCGTAATCTTGTAAAGGGGTGCCAAAATCTGTCCCAGATGTGGGATTTGCTGCCTCCAAAATCCAAACAACCCAATAAACTGTTGTGCTTGCTTTTTGGTCCTAGGAGTTGGAAATTCGAAGATCTTTTGTTTCGCTTTTGGCACCATCTCCCGGTGTCCATTGTGCCATTGTATCCCCAGAAAAATCACGGTCTCTGCTGGACCTTGTGTTTTAGCATCATTGATTTACCATCCCTCCTTGTGTAAACCTTCTTTAATGAGATCCAAATGTAATCGCACACTCTGTTAATTTTTACCCTGAATTAATATGTCATCAATGTAATGCACAATTTGTGCATCCGGTTTGCATGGAATTTTGTCTAGGTGTTCAGCCACCAGCCGGTAACGGATCGTTGGACTATGCATGTAGCCCATAGGCAAATGATTAAAAATATATTGTCTCCCGTTCCACGAAAATGCAAACTGCTCTTGGCATTTAGCCGCAATCGGTACGGTCAAGAGGGCATTAGCCAAATTCAACACTGCGTACTAAGTACCCTCTAATTTCTGTAAATTTTCAACCAAAGTTACTGCATCAGGTACTGCCGGCACAAATGGAGGAGTGTATTTATTCAACTCGCGACAATCAATTGTCATTCTGAAGCTACCGTCTGGTTTTTTAAACAGCCCAGATGGGATTGTTCCAAGCCGTAGTTATAGAACGTAATACGCCTGCCTTAACATATCCTTTGACGGTTATCGGAATTTCTTTCTGCTCCCCGGGAATTCGATTTTGTTTCATGGACACTCTTTTATTCGCTATTGGAACCTGCAATGGGGGCATCTTCAACTGACCAAACACCACAGATGTGCAAGTAAATGCACCCACTTCAAATTGGTAAATTTTACCCCCCAATCTAAGGGTTAACCCTTCTAAAATATAAAATCGAATAATGTATTCAGTAAGGGGAACAATTAAAACTTGATGCAGGTCTCTTTTTAATTGCCCAATTTTCATATCAACTTGTGTTGGTACTGCTGAGGTTTCCTTACCTCCCAATCCTGTGATCATAAAATGCTTCCCTTTAAATCTGGAAGTGTTTCCATGTATTAAAGAGGCCTCCGCTCCAGTATCAATTAAGGCTCGGACCTCCTGTGTATTACCCGAATGCCAAAACAATTTCACTTTTATATGAGGTTGTCTGTCTACCTTAACATTTGCTGTTGTCGCCGGAACTTGACCCTCATCCTATTCGTCTTTAGAGTGCAAGTACTTAGATTCTCTCTTTACTATGGCACTAACCATTTTCCTCAAGTCAGCATAAGTCAGCATAAGTCGGTTGAGAAGGTACCGATTTGTTGGAAGATTCATCTCCCCCCCCCTCAGAAGATGATCCGAAAGATCCACCTCCTTATTAGGCTTATGTACATCTTGTCGTTTCACTTGTTTGTAACGCTCCTTCCCATCCAAACCTCAGTTTTTATACAACAAATACATATCACGTGTTTCAATGCCATCAATGTCCTCTCGTGGCACACCATCTTTCAACAAAGCCAGGAACATGTCCTTTCTAGATATGCGTGAATCTCGGCTGTCAAACCTCCTGCCGGGAGTGTATCATTTGATAAGGGTAAAAATCTGGCAGAATCTGTTGAATCTACCAGAAGAACCGCCGCCCCTCCATCAAACAGTCTGACCATCTAAGCTAGCAAAGATTCACCAGCTCTCTGTTTCAGTCGGTTAATTATTTCACTATATTACTTGTTGTGAGCAATCCTCAAGAGCTGTCATGTCTACCACACCACCTCCAGGATTCAACGGATGACGACCCAATTTTCTGCGTATCACGGGATTAACCGTCACCTCTTTACATGCTGGTTTCCGCTTGCTTACAAGATCTGGTTTGGAATCACTACCAGTAGGAGTGCTATCAAACACATCACCATCCCACTGATCGGGGTCCCAATCCACACATGCAGAGGCAATCATTGTTGCGACCTTATGAGAATTAACCCTCCCTCTTCTCCTCCGATACTTATAGCGAGCCAATCTTATCGCAGCCCGTTCAGCCACAGCTTGATATTTATCTGCCTTATAATAATAATAATATATTTCATTTGAAGCTGCGGCATTAATGCAATTCGTTTTTCAGCAGCCCATTCCTTTTCCAATTTTTGAATGCGAGCCTGTAATTCTACATTCAGTTGATGCATTTTTTTTAAAAGCATGCAACAAAATCCAGTCTCTTCTCCCGAGAGCCAAACACTCTTTCCCCTTCTCCATCGGGACCTGCTGTAAACACTTAATACTTCAGCTGGACTTACTTCTCTTTACTTGTATCCCAGGTCTCACTTCGTTCAATTGTATCATATGGGCTTTTAAACCACCCCGGGATAGTTACCTCTGGGCAACCGCCGCCAGCGGAGCCACCTTTTTTCCTAAATAGGGAACTCATTGTATTTAAATGGATGTTTCACTTCCCTATCGTCAATACCACAACACAAACACACCTACACACCAGGTTCTTCTTTCCTTTCCTCTCGACACAGAGAGAAAGGAAAAAACAATTATAATAATTCTGCCGTCCCAAGTCCAAAAACTTTAACTTTCATTTATTAGCAGGATCCTTTGGCATTCATATCAGCACAAACACTGTGCCAAAATGTTTTGAGGCTGTTTGGCCACATGAGGGGAGTGCTTACACCTACGTCTCCTCACCCCCCTGGCAAAACAAGTTTTGGACTCAGACAAGCAAAAACAACACACATAAACTACTCATCATAAAACTAAATGGCTTGTTACAGGCAGTTTATTCACACATTATTTGTATATATAAAGTTGGCATACATAAACAAACATGCACTTAGATATATAAAGATATAGATATAAGGAACGTCACAGTTAGACAGAAAGCGGAAGACACTTTCATCTTGACCACTACAACACTGCTTAGTCCCTCAGCAGGTAGGCAAAGAGATCACTTGTTCTAACTGGGTCTGAGGCGGAGCGTCCTCCCTCTTCGCAAGACTGCATCACCCGGCGGCCCAAATTCCAACTAACTTTTGCCACACAATGCACTCTCCTTTATGGGGGCCTTTCCCCACCCTTCTAAATTGTGTCTGCTCTCGGCCGAAGAGCAGATCACAAGGCGAAGGGACAGAGGGTGGAAATAACCAGTCACAGGTGGAAAAACCCAGCGCCCCTGTCCTCGCATTCATTCCCAGAGCCCCTTATCATGCACCTGCAAGACGCTCCAACTCCCTCTCCGTATTTGTCCTTCAGTGGACAATACAATAACTATTCTCCACAGCAAGTCCACTCGGCAACAATATTTATGTTGCTATGTGACCTTGCTCTGTTTTTGCTACTTGAAATGCTTGTTTATTCTGTGAAGCCCGCGGAAACGCAGGCTTTATTACTGTGATGGGAGATGAGTGTCAAAAATGGCTGTGCATCGACGCCATGTTGTACTAGCTCACATTTCGCACAAGCATTACAATGTGGTACTGAGGCAATTTTCAGTATTCCGCAGGACTACACAGACATTGCATGAGCAATATTAGAAATGGCATGGTTGTAAGGGAAGTGAAAAGATTCTAAAAACGAAGTGATGAGTAAAAAGGAATTGTTTCAAGCAAGAAATTAATGGGATATTTGGATCTAGTTTTTTTAAAGTTATAGATGGCAGCTTAAGTCCCAGTCAGCATTCATCCCACGAAGGGGACATTGAGTCGAGCTGATCAATCCAGTAGATCTCTTTGCAGTAATAATCTAGTTATGTTTCCACCCCTTCTGGGTAGACATACATGTTCCAAGATTATACATTGTATTTGTACAGTAATGTGTCTTAGTCGGCTAGAATGTTGGGGTTTGACGGCCTACGCCTGGGGGCGTGCTGTGATCCATTCTCTGTCCGGGCTTTGATCCTCCTCCCCTCATTGTACCCCCCACGGCGAGGGCGCGGCCGGCCTCTCCTGTCCTCCTTGTGAACCTTTACGCATTACTCTGATTATCCTAGACCCCTGAATCGTGCCTGGGGAGACACAAGACCCTAGCCACTTCTGCGCGGCCCCTGGCCGGACTGGCTGTGTGCTCCACACACTGTATGGTGTCGTCCCAGGGTCGCACCAGCCATCCCCGAGGCGGCCACATGGAGTTGCTGTCACAGGGGAGTGCATCTCGACCTCCCTATATTGGTCATCCAGAAGCCGGCCACACACAATCCAACGAAACAGAGGAGGTGGCGTCACTCGGCCACCCCACAAACAACTGATCTACTGGTCCTTGAGGTGGCTGCCTCTTGGGTGGAGGAACTGGGACGCTGTGCCCGAACCCTCAGCGTCCAACAGCACTTGCAATAGGTCACTCACATGTATGGGGGTTTGAAGCTCCACTCCCCTCTCCCCCGTTGTGGCCCGGGATCCCACTGAATACGTTGGCAACTGCATCTACTGTGGCGGCACAAGGGCGGGCATTGGGTCCCGTCGGCCTCCTGCTTAGCCCTGTGGGCCCCCCCCTCCCGCGGTACACCACGCAAATCGTGTCATTTGCTGATGCACGTCAGCTCAACCTCCTGCAATACCCGGTTACCCCCGATTCAACGGAGAGGTGGAAATTGCACCCTACTGGTGCCCTGGGCGGTCACCTCCTGCTAGCGCACTAAGCACTGCCTTCCTACATGCTGTGTCCTGCCGGGCCTCTTCCCCACACTGCCTGGGGTGCCATAAATCTTCCTTCATTCCGCTCAAGTCTCTTCATTGGCACTATGACCAAAGGAACCGGGAAAAAGCAGTTCTCCCTTAACATGTTCTCATGAGATCGGCTGAGGAGGTGCCGGAGCAGGCACCGACTAACTCAACATCGGCGGTCCCTCCTAATCCTCAGAACATGATGGAATTCATCCGTGAGGGCTTCACCACACTCCATTCCAAACTCGACGACATGAATGGCACTATATCCTCCATCAAGGCCCACATCGAGAGGACTGACGGTTGGGTGGCAGAGATCGAGATGAGAGTGAGTGCCACCGAGGATAACCTAGGCTCCCTGCGTGCAGAGGTATCCTTGCTCTCCAAAACTTTCCTTGAGGTCGAGAAGAAGAATGAGGACCTTGAGTCCCGATCGAGGTGAAATAACCTCCTCATTATCGGCGTCCCTGAGGATGGTGTCAATAAGCCGATGGACTGCATCGAGCATACACTGCTGACGCTCCTCGACTCTCCAAAACTTTCCCCACAGTTCACGATAAAGAGAGTCAACTGAGCCCTAACAGCTAAACCTAAACCGGGTGCGCCTCCATGCCCCATCATAGCCAGGGTACTGAACTTTCGAGACCGCGATGTCCTCCTCAGGGACGCAAGAATTAAGGGCGAACTACTGTTGGGGGGAGCAAGAATACACCTATACCCTGATCTCTCAGTAGCTGTCCAACGGGAGCCCAAGACCTTCATGGCGGTAAAGAAGAGGCTAAGCGACCACAGAGTTAAATACTCCATGCTGTATCCCGCTAAAACTGCGCATTGAACACTCGAACCAGGTGTATTTTTTTACAATTCTAGAGGAGGCCTCCAGATTCATTGACGAACACTTCCCTGGCTAAGCCTCTTGCTAAACCACATATCTACGACTGTCACGTCACTCTTTTGAGAGGTTACCAACACCAGCTACCACTCTATGCTAGAAATATACGAGTCTATTACTCTCCAACAAGAACAGATTGGTTCAACATTGCACGACCATGCCACACTCATGCGTACAAAATCCTCTTCGTTACATACGACGTTACTGTTTAGGCACCATGTTTATCCTGAACTGCCTACGGCCCGAGTGTCGCCACCAGGCCGGTCCACAGGCCCCCGGCATTGATGCCACTGGTTTGGATTTGGTTAATGGGGTTCAGGGTTATCATTCCTCTGTTTGGGGGAGGGATGTGGGCGGGGGTGGGATATGTTGGGTGTTATGTTAAAAAAGGCTTGGCGGCGGCAGCGAGGGCTGAGCATGAGGTAGCATTGAACGGATGGTGCTGCAGAGTTGCTAAATTGATCCATCAGACATCAATATTGATCTGAAACGAACATTTCTACACGGGTAACCGAAGATAACTTAACTTTCATGAGTTGTAATGTGCAGGGTTTGGGCAATTATAAGAAAATGAGACAACTCCAGCTACAGTCTGAACGTCATGGGGCCAAAATACTTTTCCTGCAAGAGACGCATGCCTGTGCGGAACAATGTGTAAAATTTGCCAAAATGTGGGGCCCCCAAAGATACTTCACTAACTACTCTACCCAAAGTCGCGGGGTCATGACCCTAATCCACAAGAGCCTCAAGTTCGTTCTTATATCCTCACAGATAGACCCCCATGGCAGATATGTGCTACTCCATGCCACTCTTCAGAACAGGGAGGTGGTTCTACTGAATATTTACGGACCTAACGTCGACGATCCAGAATTCTATTTACATCTCACGTCCCTTCTTGATGGCTTGCCCCTTAGTCCCAATTCTCTGGGGGGGGGGACTTTAATACGATTTTTGATGTGAACCTCGATAGATCCGGTTCTAGACCCCGCCAACTCACCAAAGCAGCCTATACCACACTGTCATGTCTCCCCCAACTTGCACTGGTTGACGCATGGAGACTCCTCTATCTTTATTCTCGCTCCTACTCCTTCTACTCCTCGGTACATGACTCCTATTCCCGAATAGATAGATGGTTAGTCTCTGATATACTGATAAAGAACGTGACACAACTAATGATTCTTCCTAGAACCCTATTTGACCATTCACCAGTGACTATTGCCCTATGCTGGGGCCCGGATCGCGACCGAACTAGACACTGGAGGATGAAACCTCACTCTCTCCTTGACCCTGTTTTTATCTCCGAACTGGAGTTAGCCATTGAGGAATTCTTTGAAATAAACACTGATTCGGTATCTTCGCAGTCCACTCTATGGGAATCTTTTAAGGCTTACATTAGGGGCATAGCGTTGTCTAAGGAAAATGGTATCCTCAAAACAATCCGAAGGGATATTGCTGAAAGTGAGTCCATACTATCGACTTTGGAAGCCCAATGTTCACTACACCAAACCCCTGAAGTCCTGGCATCCATGGGAGCGGAACTCGACACATTTCGGTCCCTCGTGGACCCTGAACTAAAATTCTTGGACAGCCCTGGCCTGGCTAGGAAATATGGTGAGGGTGAACGCCCTGGCCGCTTCCTGGCTAGGCTTCTCTGCCGCAAGCTTGGTGCCCCGCACATTCCCGCGATTGAGAGACCTGATGGCTCTCTAGCTGTTTCATCGCAAGATACCAACTCAGAATTATTTACCTTTTATGAAGCCCTGTATCCCAATGCGGATGGTGCCTTGACGGCGGAGATAGACTCCTACCTCGACGCCCTCCCCCTCTCGATGCTTTCCGCTGAGACCATCGGATCTCTCGACTCCCCATTTACCCCTGAGGAGTTCTCAGACGCTGTGGACTTGCTTTCCTCTGGGAAGGCCCCTGGCTCTGATGGCATCCCAATTGAATTTTACAAATGCTACGAATCACTCCTACTTCCCCGCCTAATAGCCCTTTGGGAGGAATCAGCAGAGACAGGCAAATTTCCCCAATCACTCCGTGAAGCCACGATAACTGTCTTACTTAAACTTGGCAAACCCCCCACACAATGCGGCTCGTACCGCCCACTTTCGCTCATAAACCGCAATGCTAAAATATATGCCAAATTGTTAGCGTTACGTCTTGCACCCTCCATGCCACACGTTATTCACCCTGATCAAGCAGGTTTTATTCCAAGACGCTCCACCTCTTTGAACCTGAGACATCTCTTTAACATAATTAGTAGAATAAATTCAAATGTGCACACAGTAGCCGCTACTCTTGACATGCAAAAAGCGTTTGATTCTGTCTCGTGGAGGTATCTCTGGCGGGTCCTTGAAAAATGCAAGTTCGGCCCCTCCTTTCTGTCATGGGTTAGACTACTTTACTCCGATCCGGTGGCAGGTCCGCACTGAGGACCGATGTTCCCCCCCTCTTCAGGATCGCTAGGGGGACGTGGCAGGGTTGCCCATTCTCTCCCCTGGTCTTCGCCATAGCGATAAAACCATTTGCTGATTTGCTACGTCAATTTCATGCACATAGAGGGTTACAAACTGCGGGCCAGCTGATATAGTGTCGCTGTATGCCGATGATGCGCTTTTCTTTATTCGTTCCCCCTCCATCAATTTGCCCCCGATATTGGATGATGTGGTCCGCTTCGGTCATATTTCAGGCCTTAAAGTGAACTGCACGAAATCTATCCTCTTCCCGCTCACAGATTGTACTCTTCCCCCACCTGATACCCTGGGGTTCACATGGGCTCAGTCAAAATTCTCGGGATAGAAATAACTCGACATTTCGAGATGACCTTCGAGGAAAACTATCAAAATTATCTTACTGCCCCAACTTTATAGGTTCACCAACATCCCCTTATGGCCAGGTGAGGGATTTTTCCGAACGCTGACTCGCACAATCAACACCTTTCTGTGGCACTCGGGCGCGGTCCGGCTTAAACTTGGGACCTTGTCCGCCCCAATGGAGGGCGGCAGCTTCGGTGCCCCTGACTTCTTCAAATACTGGCTGGTTGCACAAGCCAAATTCACGTCACACTGGTTCAACACAATAGACCCCCTCCACATGTCAGACTTGAAAAACTAGCAGTTAGCGACTGTGATATTCGTTCCCTAGTTGTTCAAACCATCCCGTCAGGACCGGACTCACTTGACCCGGTGGCCTGCAAGTCCCTGGCCTTAACAAAACCATGGAAACTACTTGGCACTGGCCACCCGTTTCACGGTAACCTCCCGCTCTGGAACTTTCTCCCAGGGGTCCCACATGTACCACCGCTTGTGGTGCGCCTTTGGGCCGAGGCGGGATATGAGCTGATCCGAGACATCTTCGAACAGAGCAACTTCATTGAATGGCCAGACCTCCCATTGTCCCTGAGACGGAGACCGTCTATATGGCTTCAGTACTCGTCCCTCCGGAAAACCCTTAAACGCAAAAACCCCATGTTCCCAGCGATACCGCCAGACGATTAAGCAATTGAAGAAATGACTTCTCATACGCCCACTAGGGGTAAAGTATCCAGACTCTACACCATGGTTCAAACCAGATCAACCCCAGCATTCACCAAACTGAGGCGCGCATGGGGGGATGACCTCGGGTTGGAGGTGACCGACGAACGCTGGGCTCATATGTGCACACGCATACACAGGGTGTCCTTCAACTCCTGCTTCAAACTAATTCAGCTTAAGGTACTTCATAGGTACCATTATACCCCGAGCAGACTTCATCGCATGATTAATGACTACTCCCCAAGATGCTCCAGGTGTGTGGCTATGATACCTGATACCGCTGACTATATTCACATGATCTGGTCCTGTCCCCGCCTCACCCAGTTTTGGAGCATGGTATGCTCTACCATGTCAACTCTCCTTGAGCACCCCATCAGCCCTTCCCCAATGAGATGTCTCTTCCACGACTTTCCCGAACTCTGTCGAGACTCCAAAAAATTGGCCGGCCTTTGCATGCTGCTCGCAGTGCGATCTGTTCTACTCTGCTGGCTTCGACCTACACCCCGCACCCATGCGCAGTGGCTCAGGGCAGTCACTTGGGCCTCAGACACAGGAATCCTGGTCCCTACTGCAACCCACTCACTCAAGACCCAGAGATGTCTGGCTCAAATTTCAATCCTATATGTCCGATATGAGTGCGTTATCGGATACATCATCCCCTCCTCTCTTGCCCCGGTTCCCCCTCCTGAGCTGCTGGTTCCCGAGTCACGCACCCACTCTGCATATGCTTTCCAAGTGTACACCTAAATTGTAAGCAGTTTCTGTATGCCTGTATCGTCCAGATTGTTATTGTATTGTACCTACCGTGTATGTTGCTCGCCTTTGTTGTGCTGCCAAGCTAAATAAATAAAAGTTAAAAAACAACTTTTTCATGTTCTAGAAAAGGTACTTTGTACAGATCTCTGGTACTTTGATGGGAGCCGCTATGGCTCCAAACTACGCCAAAACACATACATGACTTATTTGGAAGAAGCCCACGTCCTCCACAACGAGAGACCTTTTTTTTTTAAATAACTTTATTGGTTTTTTAACAGTATAACAAGACACAATCATGATCAATAAGACTTTCTCAAATATAGACCTGTTGGTAATGTACAATTGGATGAGTTGTAAGCGGGCATTCCTAGAGATTTTCTTGTGATAATGGGTTATCGCTTCCCATTCCTTGTCTTCAAATACGAGGCCCAGTTCACACTCCCATTTAGCCTTACATTGGAGTTTGTTTCTTGTCATGCCTAGCATCAAGGCCTCGTAGAGTCGTGAAGTTTTGTGGCCTCCCTCTGCAGCGTTAAGCATAGTTTCTATGGTCTCGTGTTCCGTTGCGGGGTTAGCAGCCTCGGGCCATCTGCTCTCCATGGCTCGCATTACTGCCCCATGGAGCAAGAACTGTCCTGTGGGTAGCCCTGTGGCCTCACTGAGTTCGGAAAACGTTAAGGACCCTTGTTCATGAACCAAGTCTCCCAGCGTGGCTACTCTGTAGGGTTCCCATTGGGCACGCACTTCTAGATGTCCCCATGCTCGTTTAGCCATAATGGCTGCTATGGGGATTTGTGCTGAGAAAGGGTCTGTTGTTCCGACCATTTTGCAGGCCCGTTTCCAGAGCTGGATTCCCAGTTTGGCCATGTATGGGCAATTTCGTGTAGTGCTCACCTCCGTCCAGAGTAGGTCTCCGAGTAGGAGATGGGGTAGGGCGGGTTGGAGGAGTCGAGTGTCCAATGTGCTCTTGTCGGCCAACCATCGCATCACATGCCTCAGCTGGCAAGCAAGGTAGTACAGTTCAAAGTTGGGGACTTTCATTCCCCCTCTCTCATAGGGTCTTTGGAGTGTTTCACGCTACTCTGTGCCTGCCGCTCTGCCAGAGAAAACTCCTGCAAAGTTTATTTATGTTTTTGAAGAATGAGGGGGGGTGGGGGATGTTAGTGAAGTTGTGTAGGAGGCGGGGGGGGGAGCCACCATCTTGAGGAGGCCTGACCGTCCGGCCACTGAGAGCGGGAGTCTGCTCCAGAATTTCATAGATTTCTCGAGGGAGTCCCTAGCCCTGACTGTGTTAAGGATATGTTCAGTGTGCGGGTTGCGGTGTATGGTGATTCCCAGGTACCTAGGATGTCGCTTGCCATTGGAGGTCTAGGAGGGGTAGGGACCTGTAATCTTCGCTATGTAGGGCTGCGAGGGGGTAGAGACAGGACTTGTCCTTGTTGATTTGGATTCCCGTGCATTTGTGGAAACCGTCTAGGGTCTCAAGAATATAAGGCAGGAGGTGTTCGTGATTATGTAGGTACAGTAGTGTGTCGTCAGCATACATGGAGACGAGGTGCGTCACACCGTTTATTTCTATACCTCCATCTGCGTATTCCTGTCTGAGGTAAGCAGCCACGGGTTCGTTGGCGATGATATATAGCATGGGGGATAGTGGGCATCCCTGCCGGGTGCCTCTTTGGAGGGGCCATTTGCTGGAATATGTCTTGTTCGTGCAAACCCTAGCGGTTGGATTAGTATAGACTAGTTGGGTCCATTTCAAAAAGACTGGTCCTATTCCCATTTTTACCATGGTGGCATACAGACACTTCACCGAATCAAAAGCTTTGCTAGGGATTCAAGATCTAGACGTGCCGATGGCTGCTCCTGCACCTCGAGGCCTTCGTCCGGGACCCACCACCCCCCCCCGGGGCACCTTGCAGCGGCAGAAGAAGGCTGCGGTATTGGGGAGACCAGGCGGCACGGGTCTTCAGGTGCTGCAGACCCTGGGTCTTCGACGGCGGTGAAGGCGTATTCTGGCAGTCTGCGGGCGGGTGCACCAGCCCGCAGAGGGAGGCGGTCGCGAGGAGGATTCGCGCTGCGATGGGAACGGCGGGCCGGCCCGGTGGCAGATACCCCCGGAGGGGCGGTCAGACTGCCTGAGGCGGAGGGCCGTGACGGCGACCAGAGGACGGGGGAGGCGACGGGCTGCCCAGCTTTGGAACCGCCCCGCCGAAGCAGGTGCTGCAGGAGCCGCCAGCGGTTCGGCTGCGCGGCGGCGACCGGAGGAGTTCGGAGAGAGGCTGCCGGACCTGCACTGGAGGAGGTGAGGAGCGGACAAATCTCCGTGGGGGGCGAGGACTGGAGGTGACCCCCCCATCCGGTCTGTGTGGTGGTGGCCCCGACCCAGAGCGGGTGTTGGGGGACTCCAGGGAGGCTGCATGCTTGCCGGGCCCTTCCCCCATCCCAACATTTGTGGAGTCCCCGAGGGGAATGGCGGATACCGCTGGACTGCGCTTGTAACGCTCAGCTGATTCCCACGTAGCGCTGACCCAAACTGGACTGCTACAGTTGCTTCTATGACTATGATGAGGCGTAGAACTCTGAAGACGCTGTGGGCAGGACCTCCGAATATTGACTGTCTGGCTTGTAAGGTGAGTTTTCTGCAGGTGGAAGAAAAAGGGGTAATTACAAGCTGGTTGGATAAGTTCTCCCACCAATCTTCAGCTTTTCCCACTTCTTGGTTCTCGACTGGTCTCCACGAACTCTCACCTTTGGTTTAGTAAAGCCGAGCTCTCCATCCTGCTTCTGGTGCAGGGGCGCGTGGAATCCAGTTACGTCACTGGATGATTTCAGTGTTTAGGCTCAGTGTCCTTTTGTGGCTTGTAATAGTCCTGTGCAAGAAGAGGCTCGTGAGTATAGAAGATCTGAGGCCGCTTCTGAAGGAGCACCCTTTTATAATGTCCTTTTCTGTCTTTCAGGTGCCGAGATGCTGTGGGCGATGCCGCCGCTGTTGCACGTGCGGTGGCACGTAAGTATAACTGAATTGTGGCCGTTTCCAAATGGGCGCCTCTGATAATGTCTTTTCCTTCCTTTCAGGTGCCGAAATGCTGAGGGCGATGCTGCCGCTCCTGCGCGTGTAGAAGCGCGTAAGTATAACTGAGTTGCGAACCCTTCGGCTCGGACACCACTAACAATGTCTTTTGTCTTCCAGGTGCTGGGATGCTGCCGAAGCGAAGGCCGCGGTGAACTCCGGTGTGATCACGGATGGATAAGGTAAGCGAGTGCAGCTGCGAGCGTGTTGCCCATTTTCTAACCTTATGTCTTTATTTGCAGGTTGTCGGAGACTGGACTCTTGTGGCTTAATTCTGGTGAGTAGATGTTCCTGTGCCTTTTCTTCATCCACAGGTTGCTGCTTGAGAAGCTGAGGGTGAGTCTGGACCTGGAATGCAGGAGCCGACTCGGTGAGCGTCCTGCTGCTGTTGCAGAATAACGCGAAGCACGTGAATTCTATCGGGCGTGGTTTAAATAGTGGAGAAGTGCTTTGGTATGTATTCTTCCTCCAGCCTCACCCAGGTAACAAAAGAGTTCCAGTGTCAGAGGATTAGCATCAGCCCCACCCAGGTAAGAAAAGAGTTCCTGTAACAGAGGATTGGTCCCTCCCAGCCAGTGGCTGGGATTTCACCCAGCTTGGATTGTTCTAGGTGAGTATGCAGCATGGTCTGCCACAGGTAAGTCCACCCAATCACTACTGCACACTTTAAGAATATGAGCCCGGCGCCCATGGCGCCGGGACTGTGGTTCGTTATGAGCCTGGCGCCAGAGGCGCCAGGACATGGTCCAAAGGGCCCCTGTAGGGGACTGCTGGAACCGGGGGTGTGGATAATGAGCCTGCTTCCGGGGACGCTGGGCCAGTCTTGGCTCCTCGGGAGTAGCGCTCATGACAGCGCTGACCTAGGGATCCCCTGGTTAATGCTGCCGCAGAGGGGAGGGCCCCTCGCAGCATTACCAGGGGATCCGCCGCGGAGCCAGAGGTGGAGGGCTGCCCCCCGCAGCGCGAGGTGGAGGAGCGGGGGGCGTGCTGGGAGACGCTCGGGGTGGGTGGACCTCCCCTTTTTTTTTTATCCCAAACCTTTGGTCCTCCCGGACTTTTAGGAGTTACCATTTAAAAACTAATAAGGGGGAATAAAAAGAAAAAAAAAAGAGGAAAAATTTACTGAGAGACCCAATGCCCTCCAGACCCAGGGGCAGGGCGCCGCGCTTTGGACAGAGAGCGGGAGACCCACTGAGCACCCTCCCCTCCTTGTGGTCAGCAGCAATGGAAACCAGAGGCAACGGTGGAGAAGATAACGGGCACCACAATGCTTACGGTTCCCGGAGAGGCCGAGGACCGGGAGCCTCTGACGAGGGGGGGCCTTAAGATGCATGCCCTAGGAGTGACTCTTGCTAAAACCTTCCAGGATCAGTTCCAGCTGTTGAGATCGGATTTAAATACTGCCCTTGGGGAGCTGAAACAGGAGGTAGCTCAGCTAGGTGAAAGAACTGACATACTGGAAAGGGGCCTGCAGGAAGTGGAAAGAGATGGCACGGCCAATGGTGAAGCTATCGATCGCCTGGACCTAGCGACCCGTAATTTAGAAACCCAACTGGAGGACTTGGAAAATAGGTCTAGATGGGTCAATATCAGAGTGAAACTCCTTCCAGAGTCGGTAACGGATAGGGATTTGAAGGGAGAGGTTCAGAGAATTTTTATGGACTTGCTGGGAGGAGAAGACCCCGAGGCAATCGAGCTGGACAGGGTGCACAGCGTGGGCCGGATCCTCCGCGGCCCTGGCTCTAGGCCTCTGGATGTTTTGGCAGCATTCGCACGGTACGCCCAAAAGGAGGCAGTCCTACGGGCTGCAAGGCTTTGTGAACCGGTGCAGTACAAGGGCCAGGAGATCACTCTGTTTCAAGATTTGGCAAACAGCACGTTGGTGAAAAGAAGGGCAATGTGCCCTGTTCTCAGAGAACTTGTGAGGAAAAATGTACAAGTGGACCTTTCCATTTGGGTTGGTGTTTGAATGGGGGGGCGTCCAAAGAAGGGCAGCTACTGTGCAGGAGGCGGCTAACATCATCCATCTGGACCTTGAGAGCGGGGGGGGGGGGAGCTGGGGGAGCCCGGTCTGCTCAAGGAGACGGGGACAGACCGTGGGCATGGTCAACGGTGGGTGACAACGCAAGGAAGAAAATAGCTTGGAAGCGTCTACAGGAGGGGAGAGAGAAGACTGCTCAGGGAGGGGACGAGGGAGGGATCCCGGGCCGGGGGTGATCCTGGTGATACGATTTGGATGGAGTGTTAAAAGGGGGTGGTGGGACGCAGGCAATCAGTGGAATCGGGGAGGGGGTGGAGATGCACTTCTTGGATCACACAAGGACAAAAGAGAGTCTGGGGAAAAGTGGGGGGGATTGCTGTATGCCCTCCAAGTTGGGGTTGGGAGGGCAGAGGGGCGGGCAGGGGAGGGGTGCCCGGTGGGGGATAGGGAGGGGGGCGAAAGGGGGGGTGAGAGTGGGGGGTGGGTGGTCACAGCACTCAATGTGGAAGCGTTGCCCTGAGGTGGGCGTGGAGGAGCGGGGTAGGAATTTGGGCCCCGTATTGGATAGTACGAGGGGAATTTTGACGGTGCGCCCTACTGTCACCCCGGAACGCTGGCTGGTAATGGAGCAATGTGTCCAGTCGATACTTTCAAGTGGCAAACACATAATGTGAGGGGGCTCAACTCCCCCCTAAAGCGTACAAAGCTGGAGCAATTCGTTAGGGCCCACAAGCCGGACGTGCTGGCCCTGCAAGAGACCCATCTGAGGAAGCAGGATCAAGCCCGGGTGCGGCTTAAGGGTTATCCCCTGATATGTTTCACGTCTGGTCCCACGAAGAGGGGGGGTGTGGCCCTTGCCTTTGGCAGCGGTACTGATTTTCAGCTCCAGGAGGTTCTCAGGGATAGCAATGGGAGGTACGTGGTGGTAAGGGAGACCATAATGCGTTCCTGCTATAGCATTGGGTCTATATATGCGCCGAATGTGGGCCAAGACCAGTTCTTGCGGAAACGTCTTGAACACCATCGAGAATTTCGCCAGGGGCCAAGTGGTACTGATGGGGGACTTTAATCTGGCCTGGGATAGGGTTAGAGACCGGTCCAGAAGTGAAGAGGGGGGGGGCGCGGTGGCCTTCCCCCCAGCTGAGGGAGAGATGGTCAGGGGCTGGCCTCCGCGATGTTTGGCGGTCTTTGCGGGGGAGCGAGGACGGCTTCACATTCCTTTCTGATGTTCATAGAACACAATCCCGAATTGAATATTTCTGGGTATCCGCCAGTCTAGTAGGAGCGGTAGAGGCGGTGGAGGTGGGCACCCTGGGAGTGGCCGACCACAGGGTGGTAGAAATGGACTTGAGGCTGGGGAGGCGCAAGCCAGGGGTGTGGGTGTGGAAATTCCCGGGGGAGCTTTTGAGGGACCCCGTGATACGCAGCGAGCTGGAAGATAAGATACAGGGATTGTTTGGGAGGAACACGGCCACGGACACGAGTTTGGGCATTAGGTGGGACGCCTTTAAGGCCACTCTGAGAGGGGACCTCATCGCCTTAAAGGCCGGAGAGGAATAAACGGCTGAGGGGTTTGGAGGCCCAGCTTGAGCGGGAGGTGGAGGCAGCTAGAGCCCAACTGCGGGAAACCCCCACGAGGAAGGTCTTTAGGGCGTATAGGCTGGCAGAGGGCCAACTGGGGATTTTGAGAAATAAGAAGGCTGAAGAAGCCATGCTTAAGGTAAGGCAAACCTTTTACGCCAAGGCCAACAAAGTGGGCTCTCTCCTAGCCCGTCTCTTGAGGGGGCAAAGAGAACGGAGGGTAATTACCGCACTAAAAGATCAAGGTGGTAGACAAACGACCCGGGCTGAAGAGATAAGGGAGAGGTTTGTGGAATTCTACGAGGCTCTGTATTCCTCTAAGGGTCCAGCCCCTCATTCACAGGAAGGGTTTCTGGAGAATCTACCCCTTCCGCAGGTTTCTAGGGAAGTGGCAGAGGAGTGGGCCGTCCTATTACGGAGGACGAGGTAAGAGGAATCATTGTTGCTCTTCCCCGGAATAAGGCTCCCGGCCCCGACGGCTACCCCGCCTCCTTTTATAAAACATTCTCCCATTTTCTGGTCCCACATCTGACACAGCTATTTAATTCATTTTGCGTCAAGGGCGGAATTACCCAGACGATGGAGGAGGCCAAGATTACCCTTATTCACAAGGCTGGGAAGGATCCAGAGGACTGTACCTCTTATCGCCCTATTGCCCTTATTAATACAGAGGTAAAAATCTTTACAAAGATTCTGGCTAGGCGGCTAGAAAAGCATCTTCCCTCTCTGATCCACCAAGATCAGTCGGGTTTTGTAGTGGGACGGCAAACAGCTGACAATATCAGGAGGGTGGCCCATCTAGTTGAGAAGTCCCGTAAGACGGACACCCCGGCGATCCTCTTGGCGCTTGACGCCGAGAAGGCTTTCAACCGGGTGGAGTGGTCATTTCTATTTCAGGTAATGGAGAAGATGGGGCTCGGGGAGGGTTTTATTAACCTGGTAGCCGCCAATTATAAAAATCCCACATCACGCATACTGATCAATGGGGAAGTGTCCAGACCTTTTAGGCTCCAGAGGGGGACGAAACAGGGGTGTCCCCTCTCCCCTTTACTCTATGCCATTTATTTAGAACACCTCCTGTTGGCAATTCGCCAGTCGGCGTAAATCAATGGAATACCATTCGGGGGGGGGGGGCAAAATAAAGTTGTGGCCTTCGCCGATGACATGCTGATTACACTAACCAACCCGAGGGAATCCCTCCCAGCATGCATAGCATTATTAACCTCCTTTGGCGAAGCATCGGGCTTGCGAATTAACTTCCACAAATCGGAACTGATGAATCTTTCCCTGGGGGGGGGGGGCGAGGGTGGTCAGGGAAATATCCCCATTCAAGTGGAGCCCCTCTGGGTTGCAGTACCTGGGAGTAAGGATCACCCCCTCTTTAGCTGGTTGGTATAGAGCAAACTACGAGCCGATTCTTTTAGCAATTCAGAAAGATTTACGGAGGTGGGGTGCCCTTCCTATTTCATGGCTGGGTAGGGGGGCGGTCCTCAGGTTGGTGACACTACCCGGGGTGCTCTACCTTTTCCAGGCCATCCCGTTGAGGGTTCCGGAGAGCTTCTTTAAGAGGCTGGATGGGTTGATCAGGGGCTTTGTCTGGGGGGGGAGGAGATTGCGAGTATCCAGGCAGCTGCTCACAGCTTCTAGAGAAAGAGGGGGCCTGGCCTTCCCCGATTTTCGCCGCTATCACGACGCGGCACAGCTCAGGATAATCAAAGAATGGTTTTCGAAAGATTAGGTATTAGTTTTATGTTGATGTTGCCGTTAGTGTTGACTCGTACTTGCTGTATTCTTCTTTGTTGATTCTGTGTAAACCCAATAATGAATAAAAAGAGATTTAAAAAAAAAAAGCTTTGCTAGCATCTAATGATGCGACGGCATATTTTTGGGGTCTTAGTTCTGTGCTATAAATGACATGATGTAGCCTGCGCAGGTTCTCGGAGATAGAACGCCCTGGGACGTAACCTGTTTGGTCTTGATGGATTAGTTGGGGAATTACTCTACGCAATCTGTTAGCCAATAGGGCAGTTAAGATTTTACTATCCACGTTTAACATGGAGAGAGGCCTGTATGAGCCACAGTCGGCTCCGTCCTTACCGGGTTTGAGCAGGGGGATGACCACGGCCTCACTCATGGATTCGGGGAGAGTGCCGCGTTCGAAGGCCTCATTGAACACTTGGGTCAGCAGGGGGGCCAGGGTCTCCGTGTATGACTTGTAAAACTCTCCAGGGAGGCCATCCATGCCTGGGGCTTTCCCAGATGGTAGGGATCTAATGACAACTTTTACCTCATCCGAGGTGATGGTCTCATCCAGGGCTTCGGCTGACTGTCTAGTTTGGGTAGCTCGATGACGGCAAGGACGTCCTCGATTTCAGTGTCTGTGAGGGGTGAGGGCTCAGAGTATAGGTTGCGATAAAACTCGGAGAAGACTGAGTTAATTTCCTCTTGAGTGTGTGCTGTGGTGCCATCAGGTTTGAGTATGTGGCAAATGGGGTTTCGGGGTGTCTCCCTCTTGTAAAGCCAGGCTAAGAGTTTCCCGGGTTTATCGGCTAGGGCATGGGTCCTCTCAATATGCTTGGCGTAACTCAATTTGCCCAGGGATTCCCAGTGTGTTAGACAGGCCTGCTTCAGCTCGGTTATTTTACGCAGATGGTCAGGGGCTGAGTCATCACTGTTCTCCAGTTCCCCCAGCTCCTTTTCAGAGCTTTCCAATGAGGTTACTATGGATCTTTGAGCCCCTCCTACAACTGCAATCATCTCACCTCTCATGACCACCTTGTATGCCTCCCAGGCAGTGCACACGTGTTCCACACTGTTCAAGTTCCTCTGCCAGTATTTGTCGGTGCAGTCTTTTATATGTTCACAAAAGGCCACATCTAGCAGGGCTTCAGCACTGAGCTTCCAGGTAGGCACCGGGGGCCTGGGTGGGAATACTTCCCAGGTGAAAAAGAGACCGAGGCAAAAGTGCCTTCGGTGTGGGCCGCACACCCTTGATTCCCACTAAGGGTTAATCGATTTCTTTTGTGATCGTTATTCAGTTAATAAAATCCAACTTCAATCGTAATTCACAGATATGTATATTTTTTAATTTTTCAATTGCTGTGTTTATAAAGCTCATAAAAAATTGTGCTTAATTGGTTAAACTTCACCAAAAAAGCTAATTATCTCAGTTGAGGCAAAACAGAAAACCCATCTGGCTAATGCATTTCGGATTGTATCCTTCGTCAGAGCCAGGTTAGTACTACACACATAATAATGCATTATAGGTGGATTTAGAAGGTTTACAATGTTTAAATTAATAATTGTTCCGTACATCATGTGTAACAACCAGATATTCAAGAATTAATAACCAAAACAATCATAATAAACAAAACAATCATAATAAACAAACAGGGCGCCCACAAGGACAAACAAATATTTAACAAAAAAGTGAGATTGGAGAAAGGAGAAAAAACAAACAAGTAAGCATACATGATTGTAGACAGTAAAAATACAATATTTGCACAGATAATGATATTGCTCTATAATTCAAACAATTAATGGGACTAATCAACTGCGTGCTAGAATTGCCGATTAAGCCTTTTTGGTGACTATGGTGCTTAAAGGTAAAGTTAGGCAGCGTGTGCTTATTGTGCCAGAGTGTTGATAGTCATACTATATTGTGTGAGAATACCTGTGGCTAGTTAAACATTTCACTAACCTGTGTGTCAGCATGCAACCCACGCGTGCTGTCCGCGTGTGGTGTTTCTCTATGAAGCACTGCCTAGTGTGGGGAGAACAAATGTGTTATCTCCTCCGAGTAATTAGCTGCTATTGATCTAGAAAGCTCAAACTCAAAGTTTTCTTTGCGGAATTGGAAAATACTAATTCTTCACCAGAACCATCAGAATTAGTAGAATTCAAACCAAAAAGTACCTTCTCTCCTCCAATTAATGTACCAGCAATCGACATTTTTGAAAAAATGGTTATAACAGATCTTAAAAAGATCAAATATGGAATGACAAAGAACAGAAACCTCAGCAGAGGGGAAATGTCAATTGTTCAGAACCTATACTCTGATGAAAAAATAACTATTAGACCAGCAGATAAAGGGGGTGCATTGGTATTATTAAACACCTCAGATTACGAAAATGAATGCAAAAGACAACTGGACAATCATAATGTTTATGCCAAAATAGATCACGACCCGACTATGGGAATATTAAAAGATCTAGATGAACTTCTTACAAAAGCAGAAGAAAGAGAGATGATAACACATAAGACAAAGGCCTTTCTATTGAACTTAAAACCAAACATTCCTCATTTTTACTTGCTGCCTAAAATCCATAAAAGTCTTAATAATCCACCTGGAAGACCGATAGTAGCAGCCACAGGAGGGATTTTACAACCACTAGGAACATACATAGACTATTTTTTGAACCCTTTAATACAGAAGACATCCACGTATGTGAAAGACAGTACACACTTTCTGAGCATCATAGAGGGAGTCCAACTTACAGAGAACGACATACTTTTCACCATAGATGTGGTTAACCTCTACACAAGCATTCCACATGACTTGGGACAGGAAGCGGTAGAGTGGCTCCTGTTACAGGAGAACGATATAGGAGCAGTGAAAGAATTCATCTTATCACTACTCTCTTTTATCGCAATGAATTCACATTTTGAATATAAGAAGGAATTTTACATCCAAACTTCCGGAACAGCCATGGGAGCAACAATGGCACCAGCTTACGCTAATGCGTTTATGTACCAATTCGAGACGACCCATATCTTGCAAAAACCTGAATGGCAGAACAAATTGAAAACATGGGTGCGTTATATAGATGATATATTCGGTATCTGGCAAGGCACAAGAGAAGAACTTAATGAGTTTATAAGTTATATCAACAATATAGACCCGCGTATTCAGTTCACCTCAGAAATTGGCAATCCAGGAATCCATTATCTGGATATCCTGGTGAACGTAAACAACCAACAAATCACTACCTCTTTGTTTACAAAACCTACAGATAGGAACAATCTATTACACCGTATGAGTTTCCATCCACAAAACACTCTGAAGAATTTACCTTATGGTCAAATGTTGCGATTAAAAAGAATTATCAGTGATGACAGAGAGTACGAACAAGAACTTGAAAAACTAAGCAAAAAACTTAAAGATAGGGGATACCCGAATGAAGATCTACAGACAGCAAAAGAAAAGGTACAAAAAATAACAAGAACCAGCACTCTAGCACCAAAGGACAAAAAGCAATCCCCATCACTTGTATATGTGTCTAAATATTCATCCCAAAGTATGCAGATCAAAAGATGTATAAATAAACATTGGACAATACTTAAAAATGACTAAAGAACTAAGAATCTCTTCTTAGAGACCCCAACGTTTGCTTATCAAAGATCCAGCAACCTTAGGGATTATCTAGTTAACACAAGAGATACCAGAACCAAAAGGATCAAACCAAAAAAGACGGGAACATTTCCATGTTTAAATTGCAGTAATTGCAATAACATTATTAAAGGAGGATTGGTTCCACATCCATACACACACATCCATACACGGGAGAAAAGATCATGATAAAAAAGCTATGGCACCTGCAATACCGAAAACTGCATTTACTGCATACGTTGCCCATGTGGACTTTACTATGTAGGTGAAACAGGGCGTAAACTGAGAATTCGGATGAACATAAATCATGTATACGCAATAAGAACATCAATTCAGCCGTAGCAAGACACTTTAATGCAAAGCAACATAACATCTCTCAAGTCAAGTTCCAAATTTTGGAAACCCTGGAAATGACAAGCATATATGCTGATTTGAAAAAAAGAAGGCAACAAAGAGAAGCCTATTGGATAGATCGTCTCGATTCCTTGGCACCACGAGGGCTCAACGAGGAATTTGATCTCAACTGCTTTTTGTAATGATGTCACTATTTGTTCACCGTGCAATATCAATAATGAACATGCTAAATTGTCTCATGCTCATGCAATAAGTATAAATCACTACCCGATTTGAAAACACTGTTGCTTTCTGCTATAACCATTTGTTGTAAACATTTATTATTTATTAGTTTGTATTTTCCTTTGTTGATGTGTGCTAGACAGTATATCTTTACGCTATATGACCTTACATTAATGGTCAATTAGCCAATTAGCCATGAGGTACACGACGTTACTATCAGAACATACATGTGCTAGAGGTACAACTTAAAATACACAGATATCATGAAGCTTTAATATCTTTACATGTGCAACTAATATCTTAACATTCACATCCCTTACATTTGCCATTTATATTTCACACTCTATGCCACTCATGTCCCAGTATTGCCTCTACCAATATGGCCGACTTGGTTATACACAAACGGCCATTTTGTTTACATAACGTTGCCCAGGGCAACGACACGAACCGCGAGTCTCAGACGCTGTTCGGAGTTGATCGAGCAAGACGTAGCTCAGAACGCTCCAGGTAAGCCATACCTTTGCACAAAGCGACGTGAAGTAAGATCGCGTATAGATCAATAGCAGCTAATTACCCGGAGGAGATAACACATTTGTTCTCCCCACACTAGGCAGTGCTTCATAGAGAAACACCACACGCGGACAGCACGCGTGGGTTGCATACTGACACACAGGTTAGTGAAATGTTTAACTAGCCACAGGTATTCTCACACAATATAGTATGACTATCAACACTCTGGCACAATAAGCACACGCTGCCTAACTTTACCTTTAAGCACCATAATCACCAAAAAGGCTTAATCGGCAATTCTAGCACGCAGTTGATTAGTCCCATTAATTGTTTGAATTATAGAGCAATATCATTATCTGTGCAAATATTGTATTTTTACTGTCTACAATCATGTATGCTTACTTGTTTGTTTTTTCTCCTTTCTCCAATCTGACTTTTTTGTTAAATATTTGTTTGTCCTTGTGGGCGCCCTGTTTGTTTATTATGATTGTTTTGTTTATTATGATTGTTTTGGTTATTAATTCTTGAATATCTGGTTGTTACACATGATGTACGGAACAATTATTAATTTAAACATTGTAAACCTTCTAAATCCACCTATAATGCATTATTATGTGTGTAGTACTAACCTGGCTCTGACGAAGGATACAATCCGAAATGCATTAGCCAGATGGGTTTTCTGTTTTGCCTCAACTGAGATAATTAGCTTTTTTGGTGAAGTTTAACCAATTAAGCACAATTTTTTATGAGCTTTATAAACACAGCAATTGAAAAATTAAAAAATATACATATCTGTGAATTACGATTGAAGTTGGATTTTATTAACTGAATAACGATCACAAAAGAAATCGATTAACCCTTAGTGGGAATCAAGGGTGTGCGGCCCACACCGAAGGCACTTTTGCCTCGGTCTCTTTTTCTCCATGTTCATTTTCTGTGCCCAACACGGTGGCACATGATAGTGGGCTGCACCCCATTAGCATATTTATTTACAAAATAACATTCCATTGGAAACGAAATACACTATCAAGAAAGTAAGCTGTGCACTCTCGCCCCTCTCTCTTATCAATACTTCCCAGGTGACCATCAGCGGGGAGTGGTCAGACAGCACTCTCGGCAGGTATTGTGCATCACTGAACATTGCTTGTTGCTCTTGGTTTACAAAGATGTAATCTAGCCTAGTGTGAACGGAGTGGGGTGGAGAGTAAAAGGAATATTGACGTTGTCCAGGGTGCAATTCTCTCCATAAGTCCAGGAGCAATAGTTGATGAGTAAGTTTACATAGTATTTTGGTGGGGGGGATGGGCGGGTGTGCTTGTTATCTGATCTGTCTTTTAGGGGGACTAGGGTGCAGTTGTGGTCACCCCCCCAAATTATGATATTGTCTCTATAAGGAGTGAGGCGTGGGTACAGGGAATGAAGGCTGTTGCGTGGTGGTTAGGTGCGTAGGTGCTAATTAGGCATAGTTCCTTGTTTTCAATGGAGCCGTGTATGAGCGCCATCCTGCCCTCGTCGTCAGTTTTAGTGCTGATCAGCCTGAAGAGGATGGTCGGGTCGATCCATATCAGTACCCCCCTGGCATATGAGGAGTAAGAGGATCTGGTCAGGGTGTCCCGCCATGTCTTAGCTAATATCTCCAGTTTATTCTGGGTTAGATGTGTCTCCTGAAGCATAGCGACCCCAACCCTGCACCATCTCAGGTATGCATAAATACGACGTTGTTTAACAAAGCTATTCATGCCTCTGACGTTCCACGTCAGCACTTTGATCTTGTCAGCCATGGGCGTGAGGCGGTCCTGCAACGATTCCCCGCGACATTTGAGGTCTAGCTGCTGACTCGCTGTATGCAAAGTTTCTCCGTGGTCTTGGTGTTTCCCGTTTTAAAATCTCAACTTTAATATCAACACCCCATTTCCCTCCCCCCCATAACTGTAAACTTCCCCAACAATGAACAAGTCCAGCAGGGTTTCCCCCGTTATGACAGACCCGTTTCCGCTCCGTTGGACCATACATTGGTCTTCGGGTGCCCTACGGGCGGGTAAGTGTACCCAAAAGGAACTATTGGGGGGGGGGGGTAGAGGGACAGTTGGGTCCGGTGTCTCCTTAAGGAAGATCGATCGAGCTGTACTAAGGCTTCATTGTTCTGTAGTTGGGCCATTGTGGGCAGGAAGGATGTTTCTGAGCTTGATAGATGTGGGCGTAGCGCGGCCTCCGTTTTTTGTCTTCAATGTCTGGAAGTTGCAGTGCATCCATCCAGTCTCGGGCCTGGGCTGGTGTATCGAACAGGTGGGCTTTGTTATTGTGTATCACTTTCAATCTTGAAGGTTATAGTAGCATGTAATGCAATCCCGCTGCTTTCAGTCTAGCTTTTGAGTATATGAATTGCGCTCTTTTCATTTGAACCTGGAGGGTATAGTCTGGGTAGATGGCAATGTTTGCGGAGACCCTTTGGATCTGACCCCCTGATCGCGAAAAAGCCAAGATGACCTCTCGATCCCTGTAATTGAGTACCTTCGCTATCATTGGCCTGGGCGGGGTGCCCGGTGGCGGTCGTTTAGCGAGGGACCTATGGGCTCTTTCAATGGAGAAGCCTTGGGAGAGCTTTCTCGCACCAATTTCCTGCAATAGGAGGTTCTCAACATAATTCGTAGGATCTGAGCCCTCAACACCTTCCGGTAATCCCAGGAGATGAATGTTGTTCCAGCGAGCCCACCCTTCGCCCTCCGCGGCTCGATCCTACAGATTCTTGACTCTTTGTTGAAGTTTGTCTACATCATGTAGAAGTTGGGTTTTAGCCTCTACATTTTCTCGGACCTGGGTTTCCAATGTTTCATTTCTGCTGGCCAATGAGCGAACATCCTGGCGGAGGAGACCCAGGTCAGTGGCAACTGCATCTATTTTATTTTCCATTGTGGCTTGGAACAGTTTAATAGCTTCAAGAATCTGGGTGTTGCTGGTTTCGGTTGTTGCTACAGTTGGGCTGGGATGTATGGTTTCCGCAGTAGGGCGCTCGGGGCTCACGTGACCGCTGGCCGTGAAGGTGTCGATGGTGGTCTGGCCTTGTTTAGATTGTGCGCCCTTTACATACATCTTACCAGGAGTGGGCTCCCCGCCCCCCAGGGGGGCTAGTAGCGTGGTTCAGGGGTGGGAGGCGAGAGAGTTGGCGCAGTATAGCGCGTCGACTGTCATAGTCCTGATCGTGGTGGAGCTAGTGCTGGGCAAGGCTGGTGTGTGGGATCTGGCAGATAGCTTTTGGGTACGTGGAGAGGGGGCACGAGGGTCTCATGTGACACACATTCCAAAGCCCACTCAGGCGTCAGGTATTAAGGCAGGTTAGCTTGTGATAACTTATATGTGTCTTCTGCAGTCTGTCCCTTCTGGGGGACGTGCTTATGCCTTCTATCCTCTCGTGTCGCAGAGGTGCACAGGAAAATCTTGCAGACTGGGCCATGGGCCTGCAATTACTTGCACAGGGTGTTTTCTGTGCTGGAGGTATCCGGTGCGGCAAGGGAGGTCTACCAGGTGAGTCCAACTGCTGACCTCGGAAGAGAGGCACAGAGAAGGCAACAGCTGATGGCTTTGGCCTTTGTTGTAAATTGTGTCCTTTACACCATGGTGAAAAAGCTCAGGTGTCCTGCATTGAGTTCCGCAGGCACTTCCCATATAGCGGCTTGCATGAGCTGTCTTCCCTTCTTCCTGCTCTTCCGTGTGATGAGGGAGACCCGGGGGGGTCCAGGTGCTTGTTGCAGGTGCGGCACGCGTTGTGCCTGTTTTCCCCCAGGGGTTGTGGGTTCTGCGAGGATGGCTGGGGGGGCCTGCTCGCCCATGCAGAAGGTCCGTCACGGAGCCTGGGGGGGAGAGGCGGCACACAATTACGGGCGGCTGGAGTCCAGCACTGTCCACGGGCCTCTTTTTTTGGGGTCCCCCCGCCCCCTCCTGCTCACATCTCCGGCACCGATCCGTGCCGGGCTCACTTGAGGGCTGCTTCTGTGCTTGCAGGCGGGGCCACCGCTCCCTCAGCGCTGTCCCTGGGCTCGGGAGCGCGTAGGCGGCTCGCCTGTAGTAGGCCGGGGGTGCAGCGCCGCCTCTCCTCTTCCACCCGGCGGCGCGCTCAGTCTGCCCGGACCTGCCCAGGACAGGACTCCAGGGTTCTCCACACCAACCCCCGGGCGGGCGGGTCCACACCTCTTTACAGCGCCGATGCGGCTATGCTCCGAAGAATTCCGCAACCAGCGTCAGGCAAGGGCTGGTGAAGCGTCCGAGCTGCCATCTTGCTCCCGCACCCGTGGTACGCGGCGGGCAGCTTTGTGGGGTCAGCAGGCGCCTCCGGTCCAGCGAAAAAGGTCGTGGAGCATCAGGTTAGTGTCAGGAGCCGGTGCCAAGATTAGCAAAATTTAAAGTTTCGTTAAAGCCTTAGTGGGGCAGCTTATAGTGGACACATCAGGCGGAGTACACCAGAAGCACGACTTCCTCACATGGCAGTTAGCCACGCCCCCCCACAACGAGAGACCTTAAATGTCTCTTCAGATACAATGATGACCTATTCGGTATCTGGAACGGAACACAAGCAGAGCTATCAGAATTCTTCACATACATTAACTCACTTGCCACCAGAATTAAGTTTACTAGTAAATTAAGCTTAACAGCTATTGAATTCCTGGACATACGATTATAGACCAAACCTGGGAGATTATAAACCACAGTATACACCAAACTCACATATAGGAACAGTCTACTATATGCGACAAGTTTTCATCCAAAAAGAACGATTGAAAGCATTCATCTTAGTCAATTCCTTAGGTACCAGCGCATCATTTCAGATGAGCACGATTATCCCAGCAAAACAAAACAGCTCACCAAAAAATTCCTCAACCGCGGCTATAACCATGACTCAGTTCAAGAATGTGCAGAAAGAGTCAAACACCTCAAGAACAGAAGCTTTAAGACCCAAAGACTGCACAACAACAAATGATTTGGTATATGTAACTACATACTTGCAACAAAGTCCTCAAATCAAGAAAATCATCAGAAACATTTGGAAAACCTTATCATTGGTTCCCAGATTGTTCCCAGATTTCCCTCTATTTGCACACAGCAAGAGTAAATCTATACAAGACAGGATAGTTCAGCGGCAACATGCTCACCTTGGAAGCAAGACGACACAGAGCATCACAGGTTCGATCACCGGGTCCACGCTTAGAAACCTCTGGGTATTAACCTATCATATTATATCAGACTTTGAGACAAAATCTTTGTGATACTGACATTTAGTACACTGAAGTACGCCTATCAAACTTGTCTATGTAATAATGTTGCACAGGATGTGAACATCGTGATCATCTTTGTTCTAGAATGAAATCAGTTGTTGATTCTTTGTATGAACAATGTTTACTGAATTAATTTATTCTTTAGTACTCGCTTATGATTAAAATATTTATATTTTGTGAAACATGTTTTATTGTGATTCAACCAAACTTGACATTGTTTAGCCACAAGTGTGCCCAGGTCTTGTTCCCCGAAACTCGTGGGACGTTCTTTCTCCTCTGATATCCTTGACCTTGTAGCCAAGGTCAGATCGGGAGCATCTAAACAACCCTGAATCTTCTTCAATCTATTTTTCCAAAAACCATAGGTGTGCACCTCTACACATACTTTTGTTCTCTCCCTCCCCAGCCTCATGGGTCTCTTCCTCTCCAGCCTCATGGGTATCTTCCTCTCCAGCCTCATGGGTCCCTTTCTCCCCAGCCTCATGGGTCTCTTCCTCCCCAGCCTCATGGGTCTCTTCCTCCCCAGCCTCATGGGTCTCGTCCTCCCCAGTCTCATGGGTCTCGTCCTCCCCAGCCTCCTAGGTCTTGTCCTCAGCCTCTTAGGTCTCTCCCCCTCCCCCAGTCTTCTAGGTCTTTTCCAACCTCCCAGCCTGCCTTCTAGGTATCTTCTCCCCCCTCAGCCTCCTAGGTCTCTCCCCCCAACCTCCTAGGTGTCATCGCCCAGCCTCCTACATCTGTTCCCACAGCCTACTAGGTCTCTTCCCCATCAGCCTCATAGGTCTCGTCCCAGCCTAATTGGTCTCCCCCTCAGACTCCTGGGACTCTTTGTACACCCCCAGCCTCCTGGGTTTCTTTTTCCCAACCCCAGCTTCCTGGGCCCTTCTCTCCCCAGCCTTCCGGGGCCTTCTCTTCCCAGTCTCCTGCTCTCCCAGCGTCCTAGGTCCATTCTTTCCCGAACCTTCTATGTCCTTCTCCTCTAGCCTCGCGGGCCCTTCTCTCCCAGCCTCCCCGGCCCACCTTGCCCCACCCTCCTGGCGCCTTTCTTTCCCAGCCTCCCCGGCCCACCTCGCCCCACTCTCCTGGTGCCTTTCTTTCCCAGCCTCCTCGGCCCACCTCGCCCCACCCTCCTGGCGCCTTTCTTTCTCAGCCTCCTGGGGCCTTTCTCTCCCAGACTCCCCTGCCCATCTCAGTCCAGCCTCCCAGGGCCTTTCTCTCCCCAGTATCCAAGTTCCTGCTCTTTCCAGCCTTCTATATCCTTCGCTCCCCAGCCTTCCCAGCATCCTGGAAATCCGCCCCCCCCCGACTCCCAGAACTCTCACCCTAGCCTCCGTTAACACTCCCTTACCACCCCCCCAGTCTCCTGTAACTCTTCCCTCCTAGCCGCCTGGAATCCCCCCTTAAGTCCTCCTCCGGCCCCAGCCTCCTGAAACTCTTCATCTTGTCTCATAGGTCTCTCCCCCCCCCCCCCTTATAGGTCTCTTCCTCCCCCCTCGTAGGTCTCCTCCTCCCCGGCCTCATAGGTCTCGTCCTCAGCCTCCTAGGTCTCTCCCTCTCCCCATCCTTCTAGGTCTCTTCCACCCACCCAGCCTTCTAGGTCCCTTCCACCCTCCCAGGCTTCTAGGTCTCTCCTCCCCCTCAACCTCCTAGGCCTCTTCCCCCAACCTCCTTGGTCTATCCCTCCTCATCCTCCTATCTCTAATCCCCCCAATATCCTAGGTGTCCTCTCTCCACCCTCCTACATCTGTTCCTCCCAGCCCCTAGGTCTCCCCCCCTCACCCTCCTAGCTCTCTACTCCCAACCTCCTAAATCTAATTCTCACAGTATCGTAGGTGTCATCCCTGAGCCTCCTACATCTTTTCCCTAGCCTCCTAGGTCTCTTCTGCCCAGCCTACCTTGTCTCCCCCTCAGCATCCTGGGTCTCCCAACCTCCTGGGTCTCTTCTTCTTAACCCCAGCCTTCCGGGGCCTTCCGTTCACAGTCTCCAGGTTCCTGCTCTCCCCAGCGTCCTGGGTCCATTCTTTCCCCAGCCTTCTAGGTCCTTCTCTTCTAGCCTCCCAGGTCCCTCTCTCACCTGCATGCTGGGTCCTTCTCTCCCCAGTCTCCCAGGCCCTTCTCTCCCCAGCCTCAAGGGCGCTTCTCTCTGCAGCCTCAGCAACCCTGTTCTCCACAGCCTCCTGGGGTCTTTCCATCTCCAGTATCCAGGTTCCTGCTCTCCCCAGTATCCCGGGTCGATTCTTTCCCCCAGCCTTCTACGTCCTTTTCTCCCCAGCATCCCAGAACTCTCCACAGCATCCCGGAAATCGCCCCAACTCCCGGAACTCTCCCCATAGCCTCGGTTAACACTCCCCCCAGTCCCCTGTAACTCTTTCCTCCCAGCCACCTGGAATCCCCCCTGAACGCCCCTGGCCACAGCCTCTTAACTCTTCACCCAGCCTCATAGGTCTCTTCCTCCTTCCCCTCATAGGTCTCTTCCTCCCCAGCCTTCTGGTCTCCCCCCCCACACCAATCCTCCTATGTCTAATCCCCCAGTATCCATGGTGTCATCCACCCAGCGTTCAAGGTCTCTTCCCCATCAGCCTCAGTGGGGGAGGGCGGGGTGGTGGAGGTGGTGATGGTCCTGATGGTGGTCCTGATCCTCCCCCCCTCTTTGTGATTGGAGGTGTGGGAAGCCTGTGTGCTGAGAGCCTTGGACTGCCTCCCTAAGGGCGGTGCTGTGGCAGGCTCTTTGTGCATTAGGGATGACTCGCTGGGCTGGTGCCCTAGATCCTGAAAATGGGGAAGACAGGGAATCGGCAATCGAAGTTCCAGTTTGAATCTCCTGCCCACTCTAAGGGCAATACAATGGTATGATATGATATGGCATTTATAACGCGCCTATACACAAGTGTTTCAAGGCGCGACGAGGCGGGGGGGCAAGGGGAGACAGACAACGATCCTACTAGGCCAGGTGTCATTCAGATCGCGCAAGTACAAGGGTAGAGGGGAGGGGAAAAGTGCAAGGGGGAAAGGGAGAGGGGAAGTGCAGTATATGGTTAGTAGAATAGCAAAAAATAAATAATAAGGGCCAGCTGGTGGCAAGTGCAAGGTAAGTGCAGACAAGTGCTGGGAAGGGGGGCTGTAGGGATACAGAAACAGTCCCACAGTACAGGGGTTGCCAGGGAGGCAGTGTGGGGGAGAGTGGCTGGGCCAAGGACCAAGTTCGGTGGGTGGCCCAGTAGCAGATTCAGTGCAGTTTCAGTAAATTTAGCAGGGTAGTGGGGGAGAGAAAGCGGAGGCAAAGAGGAAGGTTTTGAGGTGCTTCCGGAACCGGAGATGGTTCTCCACAAGTTTCAGGGAGGCAGGAAGGCTGTTCCAGAGGGAGGCCCATGCTGCGGAGAGAGATCTACCCCCAACTTGTTGCTTGGAGAAGCGGCTGACCCTGAGGGAGTTGGAGGCGGATGAGCGGAGAGCTCGAGAAGGAAGATACTTTGGAAGAGAGAGTTGAAGGTATTTTGGCCCAAGGCCCCAGAAGGTCTTGTGGACAATGCAGAGGGTTTTGAACTTAATCCTCGCAGCCACTGGAAGCCAGTGTAGCGATTTCAGTCATGGAGAGATACGGTCCATGGGCAGATGATCCACCGAGTGTGAGTAGTCTATCGTCTACACCAGATTCGACTGGGGCTTTCAATGATATTTAAGTGATGTTTGTTAGGCAGAATCCTGTGCAGTGCCCTTAGGGACCACTACACACAATTAAGACTACAAGTGGTAATACAAGTTCACCTTTGGTACAAGCCTGTACTACACTGTTAAAGTGGTAGCAGTAGCGGAGCAGCCAGACTTATCTCAAAAGTAAATGAGCAGTAGTAGAGATTACACAAAGGACCACAATTATTGTGACTTAAGCAAACACTGACTCAAGGTTTCAGGGAAAAAATATAAGTACATTTGTTTTAAACCATCTGTTCACAAAACACTTCACTTCTATAAATTCAAAACCACACGTAAAATACACTACACACAACCACTTCCATTTGTTCCAGTAAATTCAAGGTAAGTACATTAGGATTTGACAGACCGGTGTTGCGATACTAACGCGTACCCGCGGATAGAAATGCTCACGAACTTAAAACACACTTTGTACTTTAGAATCTCAAACAAGGGAAAAGGGGTTAAAATCACAGCAATACTTTTGTCAAGGCAAGGGAATCGGAGGACTCGTTCAAAGATACAGATTAAAGTCAATAGGCCTGCACCAGTGTCAATGGAGTAGATGCTCAGTTGCCGAGGATCACACGTTGAACAGTTCGAGATTCGAGATGCCAAGAGTACTTAGATATTGTCAGATGGAAGGAAAAGTTATAAGAGGGAGGGAAGAAAGAACAAATCTTCTTGTAGGAAGAGGGTTCACCCTGATTCCAGATGGTCAGTCGGAGAGAACTACCAAATGTACACAGTACCTTATTCCGTTGGAGAAAAGCTGGTGCCACGGCAGTTGTTCCTGGTAGTTCCTGCAGACTCACGGTTCCTGCGGCTTCAGTCGTGGGGACAAGAAGGAGGACGTTTGGAGCGATCTGCACTACCCAGGGATGAGGCCAGCAGCAGCGAAAAAGACAACGATGAATAAAAGGTGCGCTCCTTTAAATCGGTAGAGGGCTCTTCTGATGGGTATCCGGATCACTACAGCACAGCAGTGATTACGACCCAGGAGAGGATTCTCTGACTGAAGAAAGGATGAGCTGGTTGATCCCACCAGGCTCAAGGGAAGAAGACTCTGGACTGGATCTTCTCTTGTCGTTGAAGGGGAGATAGCTCAGGACTGCAGCAGGGCTACCCCGGGACTCGGGGTTGCAGCAGCCATCTTCTTCTCCGCTTCTCTTTGGTTCCTTGCAGTTCCAGTGGCGACTCTCACTTCTAGCCCAAGAGTCCTGCTTTTTATGACAAAATCCCCCATTCACACAGCCTGGCTGTCAATCACTCAGCAGGGGAGTTGTCCAGCCCGTACAACCACCTCAGCCTATCAAAACAAAGTGCGACTTGGGTCTCCAAGGTGGCCCTGTGCAGGGGGTGACTACACCCCTCCCTCACATTCAGCCCACCTAGACACCCAGATTCCAAAGGAGGGCTTCTGGTCAGAAGCTCGGAAAAGGTCGGCGAACAAAGGAGGCAAACCTGGTTTGCCGCGCAATGAAAGACCCAAGAAAGATGTTAACAAAAAGAAATGGTGATTAAACTCAACCCGAGCCGAAATAAAAAGCATTTGGGCAAGCGGGTTTAAAGTTCGAGGCTACTAAAATAGCCTGAACAGTACCACGTTATGTAATATAATTGCAGCAGGAAAATTAGGGTAGATACCACTGCCACCAGCTAAGCCTCAATGTTAAGGGAGCGAAACAAAGCTCCAAGTGGCACAGATAAAAAAGGCTAAGAATGAACCCTTTCCAATACTCCATATAAGATGGGGTGGACTGGATCCGTGGTTAAAAGTGACTATGTAAAGTTAATGGCAACTTTAACCTTTTCTGGGGGACAGTAGTCAGCCCTCGAAAATGGAGTCGGTGGGAAGTCTAAAAGACAATCCTGTGTCACTGCACTGAAGGTGCTGTGTAACACACAAAGAGTGGGGCTACTGAAGTGGTGTACTCCAGAGTCCACAATCACAAAAACAGTTGAAATACACATGGCAAAACACAGGTAGGAGTGGGGGAAAAGCTCACACTCTTACCAGGTGGAAAAAATAAACTCCAGAATCCAGCAAAGCTGCTGAGGGACTCACTAGGTAACGGAAATTAGCCATGGAATGAGAATTCTCCCTAACAATGTTCAATCAATTGCATCCTAGTATACAATGCTCAGATGGTAAAATGGATACATTGACTTGTAAAATGGATCACATTTTGGTCTAGCTGGACAAACATGGAGAGAGGTTGGATGAAATTGGACCCAGAGTGTCAGCGGTGGAGGATGAATCCTCTACAGTAGCCTTGGAGCTGGTACAAGTCTGGAAGGTTCTTCAAGAACTTGCAGCTAAGCAGGAGTATCGCGAATCACGGTCCAGAAGGAACAACCTCAGGATAGTGCAAGTGCCCGAATCAGTGGATCAGCATTCAATGGAGTCACTGGTGGAATCAATCATGTGTGAAGTGCTGGGAGATGAGGGTTTCTCTGCAGTGTTTATTGTTGGAAGGTCTCATTGGATCCTGAGTAGTAGGAAACCTGTCCCAGGTGCCCTGGCCTGACCAATTATTTCCAGAATGTTGAACTACTGGGATTGTGATTTTGCTCTCCGGAGAGCCAGGGAGAGGGCCCCCTTGACGTATAAAGGGGATTCCAACAAACTCTTTACAGACTTTTCTGATAAGGTCAGGCCATCACTGAGGATATCGATATTAAAAAAGGCTCAGGGAGAGGGGTATGAAATATACAATACTCTTCCCGGTCAATCTGTGTGTGGAGCATGATGGCATGGCGCTTTTTTTTCCAGTCTCCAGAGGAGGCGAATGCCTTCCTTGAATTGCTGCCAAGGATCCCCAGGCAGAGGGGGAATAATGAGCGTTGGATGGCCCCCCATGAAGACTTGGTGTAAACAACTGAAAGTTGGTGAATAATGGGAGTCACATGTTTGGCGTGCTGAACAGCAACATCTATTGTTGTTGGGCGGAAAGCTATGGTGTGTTGTGTTTTTGGGGGGTGGAGGGGAATGTTGTTGGTCACTGGCGTTTTGGGGTTGCTGGTGGGGGAGTTTTGGGGATGGGGAATGTTCAGCAAAGGAGGCAAGGGGACACGGGTTCACCTTTATTTTTTGAGGTTTCCCCTTTGTATGGTTTAGTTACTGTGTGGGAGATTTGAGGGGTGGTGGTTTACGGTTGGAGGATTACCCACTGGCTAGGGGTGTGGAGGGTGGATGCTGGAACTTCCAGAGGTATATTCAGTGAGTGCTCAGGGTTATGGCTAAGGGGGTCCGCTGTATGACATGGAACGTCAGAGGCCCAAATTGTCTGTCCAAAGTTCGTAAGGTATTGCTCTATATGAAACGGCATCATGTGGATGTAGCTTTCCTGCAAGAGATGCATCTCACTGCCTCTGGTGAGGCACACTTTGGGCGGGGGGGGTCACTGCTATTTCTCATCCTACTCCACTTATTCTCAGGGGGGTTTGCACGCTGATGCATGGATCTGTTGGATTCCGTTTGACAGATATAGTAAAGGAGCAGAAGGGTAGAGTGTTGGTGGTTACAGGGATTATATATGGACAGACGACAACCTTGGTCAATTGCTATGGTCCTAACAATGATACAGTGGGTACTCTGGAGTGTATAAATCAACAATTGGACAAGTATTCTTCCAATAGAATTGTGTGGGCAGGAGTGTTCAATGCAGTGCTGGAGCCAGAGCTAGACAGAACCTGGGGTGTTTGTAGATCTCTGCTGAAGAAAAATGGTAAACTAAAGGATTTATACTGGTCCTTGGACCTGAGTGAAGTTTGATGGGTTAGACACGTAACAGATGGTGGGTATACATTTAGTTCAGCGGTGCACCGATCTGCATCCAAGTTGGATTCTTTTTTTATTTCGATTAGGGTGCTGGGATGGGTAACTGAGGTCATGATATTGGCTCGCACCCTGTCAGACGGATCATGCACCGGTGATACTGAGGCTAGACAGGTGGGTGGGAGGAAACCCTGGGTGTTCAAAAGTGAGGGTTTGTCTGATGCTGTGTTTCATATTGCTATATCAGACTATATGGAATCTTTTTAAAGAAAATTTGGGGTCCGTCTCCTCATATTCAGTGTTATGACAAACCTTCAAATAAGTGGGGAGTGAATATAAAGAGAATCTGGTATTCTGAAAATGATCAGGGAGGACTTAGCGGAGAGTGAAGTAGAAATTCGGCAAATACAGGCTGAAGTGGGTTATGTGGGAGACTCAGTGGAGCAGAAACTAGTTCGGGATGAGCTGGAGAAATGTAATTCTGCAGCTCAGTGGGAAGGGAAGTTTCTGAGGAGGAGAGTGGCAGTACAACAGTATGGGGAAGATCAGGGCCCCAGTAGATTGTTAGCTATGGCGGATAAAGCTGAGGCACCCAGAACGCACATTACAGTGATTAAGGATACTCAGGGGGTTATGAAATTCACTAATGGGGACATTATCCAGGAGTTTTGGGAGTTTTACACACGCCTTTATACTTCAGAGTCGTGCCTCACAGTCTGATATAGACAAGTTTCTTGACAAGGTAGCGCTATATTGGTGTGACTCAGGGAAAGGGAGTGGCTATGTCAACCCATCACATTGCAAGAAATCCTGCAAGCGATTAAAGCATGAATTCTGGGGCCCACCTGTCGGAGGTGTATCAGCAGGCCTTGCTAGATGCAAAATTGTCTGATTAAGGGGGAGGCTGTAGTCGCTGTGGTGCGGAAACCTGGGAAAGTCGCAGATGAGGTGGTCCTCTTACTGCCCGATATCACTCATTAATCTAGATATTATGATTGTGGCTAAGCTTCTGGCTGCACGATTAGCCCATTGATGCATAAATGTGTTAAATCAGATCAATCTGGCTTTTTTTAAAACTGTTGATTGTTTTCAACAGTTTACAGCTTACATACACAAAACCAACCCCCCGCCCCCCAACCACAATTCAAACAGTACAAAAGTGGTGGTTCACCGGTACCCATCCCCTCCCAGTCATATTTCACAATGTTTTCTGTGTCTCATCAATAAGCTATCATATCCCCAACTGAACTCTGACATCACACTGTCCCTTATTGAGCGTCCCCCATGCCTGTATTCACCATTTACTTCGCCCCATCCCTCCATCGGTATAATCCCATTTTAGGTTACCTCCCCATCCAAGGCCGGTCCTGTCAACCCTGTTTGCAAAACTAAATACTGTTTATATGGACCCCATATATCTCTGGGTCTAGCACTTGGGTGCGCAGCCATTCCACATTCGGATTCCATTTCATTACAATACAGTGTGTCCTCTTTCCACCGTTGCTTCATAGGACGCTTTTCACTCCCTCATACCATTACGATCCTCCTTTTTGCTAATAATACCAGCCAAGCCAGTCTCTTCCCTACTCTTGTGAGTTCTTTAGTATATCCCAATAAGGCTACCAGCGGCGTAGGGGGCACATGCTCCCCAATGATGTCATGTAGCTCTCAAATACCTCTTCCCAAAAACGTAATGCAGGGGGGCAACACCAGGCCACATGGTGGAAGTCTGCCGGTGTGGTCACACGCCTAATGCATTCATCCGGGTTATGGCGGGGGGACTGTAGGGGTGTAGTGGAATTGATGTAAGAATTTAAAGTGTACCAGTTTCAATCTACTATTTAGAGCCATTTCTTAGTTTGCCCGATAGAGCAGCGCCCAGTGTCACCTCCCATCTTCTCCGGGATGAGTCCACCCATCCTGTCCGAGGCTCCAATATTTAGCTATAAAGCCTGGGCACCACTTTACTGTTCTCTGCTACCCCTATCATGCCATCTAGCACAGAGCCCGTCGCTGGTTCATTTGGAAAAGTCTGAAATTAACCTTTCAAAGTATTCCTCAATCGGAAATATGAGAACAAATCTAGAAATGTCATCTTCGGCCTACCCCTCCATTCATCCACTGTCAGAAACTGCCTGGAGGGCAATAAATCTCCAAAACAGGAGATGCCCAGCCGCTCAATGCAATGCACATATCCCATTTCACTAGTTAATGGTAACCCTGGAATTTGGGTAACTGGCAGTTTAGGAGACTACAGAACTCCCTCTTTCCCTATTCCCTCGATTTTAGCCCACGCCCTGCATGTCAACTCCACCATGTCTTTTGGCTTAGACGATCAACCAGGAGCCGTTAGTATAACTACTCTCAATAGGTACAGAGCTGCAAGGGCCTGTTCTATCTCCACGTGCCTACTATCATTCCCATCACCAAACCAATACATTGGGAATCCTGCATGGTGTGAGATACCTGAGGGGGAGATACCTGAGAGTGTCTCACCAACCGAACCTCGAGAAACCCTTATTCAGGTGGCCAACGAGGGGCTGATCAGCTCAGATCCCAACTCTAGGGGTGAAAGAGCGAGAGACTCACTGGGATGGGGAAACCCAGCGTTGTACTCAGGGAAATATCCCAAGGGAGAATCGGTATTGTACCGGAAAGGAAGGTGAGGAGGGCGTGATCCCTGAAACCTTCGTAGGTTGTATTACATCTGCCTCCCTTCCTCCCATTAGATATCTCCTGTCTTGACCCGAAGTCCCCTTCATATCTGGTAAATACCCTAGGAGCACAAACCTCAGTAGACCCGAAAACCACATCTCTGTGAACCCTGCTTTCCCACCTTCTACCCGACTACTCCCAACCATTCTTTTTCCCGTCCCTCTGATTATTATTTTCCGCACTCTCAACCTGCTCACACACTTCTGTGTCCACAATTCCCCCTGTTCCTTCACGATTCTAACTATTCCCGTTTGCCTCACAAACCATCCTATTCATTTCAAAACCCCTCTAATTCGAGTGTTGTGATATCATATAGCACTGTTTCCCCATCCTACCCCGTAGAAAAATCTAACACTCTAAGCCCCCCTTTCTGACCCAAACACCTTTTTGCCCCACAAAAGACAACAGCCTAATAGAGCTGTTTATCTGACATGTCCTGAGACAAGGGTCAGGCAGAGTCCGTCAATTAACCAGAATCACACACACCTGACAGCCCTTACTTTGCCCACAGGGATAAAAGGTGGAGCAAGAGAGCACAGGAGGAGCAAGGCAGACCGCACGATGTAAGAGCTAACTCAACACAGCAGTTCAAGACGAGTAGAAAGACGATGCAGACCAAGAGGGAGACCAGGAGAGAGTCGACCTTGCCCTTTCCAACCAAGGCCAGTGGAACCTCTGCAGAAGGAACTATAAGTCAGCGAAAAATACCCAACATGGATTGCAACAGATGTGCCCGGTATGCAAGACCCTCCTTTGCTGATTACCAAGCCAGGGAGAGACGCTGGTCTCAGTGGTACAAACTTTGACTCCAAGACCTCAGAAAGCCAAGCAGTTCATCACAGCCGGTGAGTCGAGGGGGGTGTCGATAAGAAACCGAACTGTGTTGAATGAAAAGTAACGGAAGGATAAATTGAACTTTGAAAGGAAAAGGATACTATTGAGAAAGAGGGGGAAAGGCAGAAACAGAGGAGTCCGACACCACGTGGGTGTTCATGCAGGAAACTCGGGGCGATTACCCCACGGTAGAAAGACTACCGTAACCAGAATGCCTTGGGAAGAGGCAAAGAACGGTTAAACTGGTCATACAGGGGTCTCGTAAAATCCTCTGTACCGTCGAAGGTCTTTGAACGACAGAGAATTGTGATAGCTAAGGGAAGTGAATCCCGCATGTTGAAAATAAGTGCATGGAGAGACTGCTAGGGGCCGCGTACCAGGATGGATGCATGAGGACGTTGCTCTGCTCCTAGCTGTTGGGCTTACCAAACTCTGTTCTCCCCCGGGTGGAGACTAGGTTGCCTGGGTCCGCCCTCGGGCCCCGTGGTATCTGAAGGTTTGTGAGCAGTAACCCCCCCCCCACCCCTCCAGTCTGGGTTGGTGATGGCGACCCAGAGGGCTGAGCAGATCCGAAAGCCTTGAACATTGTGAGGATCACGGTCCCCGCACCTGGGGCAGAGAGGGCCTGGACATCCCGCCCAGTGGAGAGTCCAGTGGAGGCGGCGCGATCCGGCGGGGCACCGGAAAGACATTCTGAGACCATCTCGGTCACCTGGCGGCCCTCGAACATCTTAAGGCGGGGAGACCGAGGTGCGGTGCCTGGGCCGTGGGGGCGGTGAGAGCTGCGGATACGCCCAAGGGGCACCAGACCGAGTGGCGCGCCCGTAGGAAGATGAGCTCCCTGCTAAGGGCGCACGAAGGAGGCAGAGGACCCGAGCTGGCTCCGTCCTGCAGTAAAGAAGTGTCCGTTGCTGCTGTCCTAGCAACTGCAGCGGGCCACAATCTTCTTCCATTTACTGCTCGAGCCTCTACAGAGAGAAGCCGCGCTCCGGTAAACCATCACCCGGCATTCAGATGGCGAGCGTCCTGGAATAAGGCGAGGAGACTGGCGGAGGAGGGGTGGCAGCCCGGTGTAGTATCATGGATCAGACAGCAGGGACAGGTAAGCAGAAGGCACGCTGACACAGGTAAGTATAAATGTGAAGTAGCTTTATTGTTTCAGGGTACAGATAAGAAAGGGAGGTAGGAAGATATATAAAATACATCCTTTCAAGTTGATCTCTCATCCTGTAATCCCTAACTGTCACTGCTAGAACCTTGAGCACACATGAAGGTGCCAGCCAGGTAAACATTCTGTTGCTTGCATTGATGTACTAATGCAAGCCCAATACTACACCCGGCAGTGGAGGGGCAAGGAATAAGACCAAGGAAGATGCCAGAGGAGCATCCCGACCGCTACACGGAGGGGCCGCAGGGAAGGAGGGCTGCGTGGGCCCACACCACCGGGGGTGAGGCCCGACAGGAGGCCGTATGAACAGGAGGGATACTGCCGAAGGTGGGCCCCGGGCCCAAGGGATGAAAATGGCACTTCCCATGGAGGATTAGACTTTTGACCCGACACTGGGTGGTGGAAATCCACTGAGGCCTGTCTTCAGCCACGCCTAGGCATGCAAACATACCAAGGAAGGAGGTCTCACGCTGGTCTCAGGGGACTGCATCAGGGCTCACGGCGGGACACTCACCCGGATGGGGGAAGAGAGGGAAAGGATAAAAGATGGCAGAAAACAAATGGAAACACTATAGAGCTCACGCCCCACGAAGTAGCGGGGAGAAGGTCCACAAAGGCAGGGCGGGCCAAGGAGAAGTCCAAGTTTACCTGGAGAAGGCACGCTGAACCCCCACAGGGAGGTCCACCTAAGAACATTCCAGAAGGCGCCTGAGTGAGAAGTTCCTGGACAAGTCCACTCCACACCGACGAGGTGAGCGGCCCCAGGAGGTGAGATGAATTGCTGCTAAGTACAGTGGGGGCATCGGGGGACATTGCACACTGGGGTTCCCTGCAACCTTGAATCTGGGGCAGGTACAAGACCCAGGCGCACCTCAGGGACAGGAGTGGATGCAGGGCTCTCCTGGTTGTGCAACGGGACGATACTAAGTCGGAGTTAAGGGCTCCACACCCACAAAGTTCATGGAAAATCCCCGAACCAGCACTCCACGTGATAGTGGAGGAGAAGCATCCACTGAGAGGGTGAACTTGTAGTGGTATCTAAATCCAAGCTTAAAGAGGACCCATCTGGGGTGCGAAACTGAAGCACCTTCTACATAGTTTTTTTTTGTATCAATTTTTATTTGTTTTTACAACAAACAATCAACAATAAACAAACAACCCCAGCAGTGCAATGTCATAGCATTTTAGCATTATGATAATGTCTTCAGTATCTACTGCTAGGTTTTATCCCACCCTCCAGCTCAAGCCTACTCCACTTCACCCTCCGTCTCTTTGTCTTCTGGAGGTATCTCCTCGTCTGTATTCTCAGAGGAGTCATCGGTTGGGTTTCCGCCTCTTCCTCCCCGCCCCCTGTTGGCCGCTTCACTCCATCCTATTGTTTCTGCTTCAGTCCATTTAAAGAGGTTGTTACACCAGACCTCTATCTTAGGTCTATTACATTCTTTCCATCCCATGGCAATTCTGCGCTTGGCGAGTATATAAACCAAGTCTTTGAGTTTACTGACATGTTTCAATTGGCGCAGTCTAGGAAATCCCCCCCACCATGCATGCCCACACTGATTCTACATTTAAATTGACCCCTTTCTCGTTCAATCGGTGGGCTACTTCTCCCCAAAACTTCCCAATTTCCGGGCAAGCCCAGAACATATGTATCAACCAAGCATTTTCTTCTCTGCATTTGGGGCATGTTTGTCTTTCTGCGCCTTTGAATCGAGAAATTCTCTGGGGGGGAGGTCATATGTGCTATGTGGGTTATATATAGCTGTATTTGTTGTAGCCTCACGTTCCTAGACACTTTTATTATGATACCCTTGGACCCACTCCAACAACCCATCCGTCATCGGTTCCCCTGCTCCATCCTCCCAGTCCTGTCTCAGCTGGGTACTTCCCTTCCCACCCTGGACATCAGTAATTCATAAATTCAGGAAACCTCATGCCCTCCCTCTGCGACATCATATAATGTTTTGATGGCCGTGTCAGGTTGTTCGCCTAGCATTATTTCCGACCATGTCTCCCTTACTCGCCGTACCAGTCTGGTATAAGTAATATACTGCCCCAGGTGTAAACCCGTTTCTTCCACCAGCCCATTAAATTCCTTTATTTCTCCCTCTTGCCATATGTCTCCCATTGTTGCAATTCCCACCAGCTCCCAGTGCCTGCAGATCGTTTTCCTCAGTTGCGCATCTCCTCCTGTCAATGCCACTAGCGGCACTTGCGGGGAACATGGGGTCGGGTTCTCTATTGTCTGGCAAAATCTACGCCATATTTTCCATCCCAGCGCTAGCATCCCCGGGCACTCTTTTATCTCTTGTTTAGGCAGCCATATCCATTCTTTTAAGAAAAACGGGCGAATTCGGATCTCAACAATCTGGTATCTGATGTTGTCTTCTGCTAACCACTTAGTCACGTGTCGCAGTTGACTGGCTAAGTAATAAATCTCAAAGTTAGGCAGCTTAATACCCCCTTTGTCATATGTGTTCTGTAGTTTCCATAGGGCTATCCTATTCCTGGTTCTAGCCCAGATGAAGCCCCTGAATATGCCTTGAACTTTAACAAAGAATCGCCCAGGTATCATGTATGGTATGTTCCCAAAAAAGTGTAGTAGCCTGGGTAATACGACCATCTTCATCAGCGCCCCCCTCCACATCATGACCAGGCGGAGCCTAGTCCAGAACTTCAGGCTATTCTCGATGTTCGCCACTGCTTTCTCAGTGTTACATGCATATTCTGCTTCCACCGTGTGGTAGATGTCAATCCCCAGGTATCTGAAGGTGCTGGTCTCCCAGGGTATTGGTAGTACTGCTAATTGTTCTCGCGGGACCCCATGTACCTTCCCAAGGGGAATATACCCAATCTTTTAGGATTGACTGCAATGCCGGAGAGCAATGTTAATCGCTCCATCACTTCTAGGATATATTGCAGATTTTCCTCTGGGTAGTCAAGTATAACAACATGTCGTCTTCATATAACAATATTAAGTGTGGTCCCCCGTTTGTGTAGATCCCCACTCCCTCATATTGTTGTCTCAGATATATCGCCATGGGTTCCAGTGCGAGAATGTACAGCATCGGGGACCATGGGCATCCCTTTCTAGTACCCCTGCTGAGTTGCCACCTTTCCAAAATGATCGCTCCCGTCCTGACTGGCTAGTGGTGAGCTCTACAGTAGTTTCACCCACTTCAGGTATCCGGGTCCCATCCCATATTCTTTTAGGGCTGCTAGCAGCTGAGGCCATTTGGCGGAGTCAAAGGCCTTCACTGCGTCTAATGATACTATAGCCAACTTGCCCCAGGCTCCTTCTGTTTGCTCAATCACAAGGTGAAGCCGTCTGAGGTTGTCGGATATACTTCTGTGTGGAACATATCCGGTCTGATTAGGATGTATTAGTCTGCCTTTTACCTGTTTCATTCTATTTGCCAACACAGCCATGAGTATTTTTCTGTCCTGGTTCAGCATAGATAGCGGTCTGTATGAACCGCACTCCATGCTTGGTTTATTGGGTTTGAGGAGTGGAATAATGATCACTTCTCTAAGGGATTCTGGCAATATTCCTGTTTCAAATGATTCGTTCAACATTGCCATAAGTGGGGGGAGCACTTCCTTCTTATACATTTTGTAGAATTCGCTAGGGAGTCCATCCGCTCCCGGGGTCTTACTGGTAGGTAGTTGCTCGACCACCGCCCCTAACTCTTCCAGTGTGATTGGGGCTTCTAGGTTTTCTCGCTCTTCAGCACTTATTTTTGATAAACCAATATCCTTCATTATTTCTGCTATCTCGTTCCCTTCATCACCTCCTGTGTCCCCATACAATTGTTTATAGAATTCGAGGAACCCTTCATTTACACCCTCTTGGGTATCCAATATTTGTCCATCTCTCCCCGTACTGCTCTGATCGTTTGTCTGGCGGTCTCACTTCTATACAGCCATGCTAGCAATCTCCCTGGCTTATCTCCACCCGCGTGCTGCCTTTCTACATATTTGTTATAGTTTAAATTGCATAATCTCTCCCAGTGTCCCATACATTCCTGCTACAATTGGTTGATGGTTTCAGCATCCTCCCGGGAGTTTCCTCCTTTACCTAGGATTGTCTCTAGTTTCGCCTCTGTGTTCTGTAGACTCAATAGTATGCCTCCGTGCAGCCCTTTAGATTTGGCTATAGCTGCTCCTCTCACCACCACCTTAAATGCTTCCCATAGGGTTCCAGCTGACTCTACACTCCCCATGTTATTTCCAAAGTATTCTATTATTTCTCCTCTGCGGTCTTCTCTGAACACCTTATCTTTCAATGCTTCTGCTCTAAGTCGCCAAGTAGGGATCTTGGCCCTCGGAGCCACGTATTGCCATGTTGACACCAAGGGTGAGTGGTCAGAAAGGACCCTCGCTTTATTTTCTGATCGCAATATTTCCCCCGTTATCTCTTGTGAGCGAACACGTAGTCTAGCCGTGTGTGCAAGTTTTGTGGAGCTGAGTAACGTGAATAGTGTCTATCATGTGGGTGGTGTAGCCTCCATATATCCTCTAGTTGAAGGTCTCCCAGTAGGGTCAAAAGCAGAATATGGGGGTGGGAGTGCACTGCTGTGTAATTAGAAGTTCAACATGAAGTACATTTGTTAGAAATCCAGATTAGGATTAAGTAAAGGTATTTTAATGTTATTTCAGGTGCAGGCGGGCTATTATCACAGGACCACTTAGGACACCACATAAGTTCTATAACTAATTTATCATGTTAGTGATATGGGTTTAATGAATCATATCAAACTCAATATTGATGTATATTACCTCATAAACATCAATCAATTAAATAGTACTACTTCCATCCATGTAAAGGATTATTATACATAAAGCTTTAGAACAGGTGGACCAGAAATATCGAATAAAGCATTAGTAACAATTTTAAGTGATAAGGTTTGTTTTAATTAACCCATCATCTCTTTTTCTTTTCAAAATAAAATGTTCAAACAAGGATGTATCAACAAACAAAAAGTTATACACATTTGTGCCACATAGCATGAACCTTCATTTAGTCATGAAATCATTACTGTGCGACGTAGCAAAACGACCAAAACAAACAAATTCCAGTGTAACAGTTAGACACAACTTTTCATCTGTGTGACAATCCCCATCAGGGAAAGGTGTGTAGGGGCTCTTATACATAACGACAGCTCCCTCCAGGGAAGCCCTTTTGTGGATGTTGCAAAAATAACCAACGCGTTTCGGATCCTATAGATCCATCTTCAGGGTGGGGCTTCACTGTTCTTGCGTTCATATGGGGAAAAAGTAGTTTATAATTCTTTCTGAATCTTCCTCTGTGGGGAATTTAGAAATAACAAGTGTTTTAATCTATTTGTCTTAAATAGTTGATTACCAAGGATAAACTATAAGTTTAAATGTCACTGACCTCTCCCGGAAGATAGCTGTGGTACGGGATCAGGACCTAGTCAAAGGAAAGTACAACGGTAACTAGAAGCTAATCATCACATTTGTGTATTTGAATTCCCCAAGGTAGAAGGGTACTAAGTTAACATGTTCCAATTACTCACCCAGTCTTCAGAATGTAACTTCCAGGGGACTGAGGCAGCAGAAGGTGACACCAGAAACCCTAAAAAGTCAAATTTTGTGTCAATTAGAACTTAACTCAGAGTGCAACCCGGTAAAGCAGTATTGTGGCTAGAGGCAGATCTCAAGCCAGGATATAATCCCAAAGTGGGCCGATGCTAATTTGAAACTAAATCGAAATAGTTTAGGGATGTGCGTCCAGTGTACATCAATGTGTTTGCATACCACGAGCGACTTCACGCGAAGAACGCTCACGGAGACTGAAGGAAAAGTTGATAGAGGCTCACCTGAAAAGCGGGGCTAGGCGCTCCGTGCCGGTTGCTGCAGTGTCCGCCGGCCGAATGTTGATAGCGAATGCCTACCCGACTGCCGGTAGCGTTCACTGTAGTCACGGCAACCTCACGCATGCGCGTGAGGTCTGTTCGATGTCGGCCACGTTGGAGTGAGCGCGAGTACGCCAAACTGTAGTCATGGCGTCAAACCACGCCATTTGTCTTAGCAACTTTGAGTATGAATGTGTAGACTAATACTGTTACGAAGGACTCTAAGTTCCAGGGGTATCCGGCTTAATTGAAAGTAGATAGGAAAGCGTGAGTAGTTTGATCTATACATAAGAGTCTATCTGTAAGGAGAGCCCGTTATACAAATCGTACTCGGCCATATCAAGTGTTTTCATGAGATGCACTCGATGTGAGTGGGGGCATCCACGCGGCACAAGCAGTAACCGCGGGGTGCCCCCATCTCACATCCGGGAAATTGACATCCACTAGGGGTTTAAATGGACTTTACATCAGTCATTAATGTTGTGGATAGTAAAACAGGGCCAAAGACAAGGCCGTGTTAGGGGGGACCATTGCTTCCCATAAAACTCAGTCCTTGGGATTATTAGAATAGGACAGAAAGAATGTGAGTGGGGGCACCACCGCGGCACAGGTCTGTAACCGCGGGGTGCCCCCATCTCACATTCGTAACAAAAAGACTAACTGAGGGTTACATGGTGACCTAGGATTGTCGCTCTTCAGACTATCACTGGACGTGTTAAATAGAAGGAGAACGGTCAACAAAAGCTGTTACAGCAAATGGTCAATAGATGTGATACAATACAGCAGCATTTAAAAGAGTTATTCATCATCAAAAAGTACATAAAAACTGGGGGGGCGCTGTTGAGCAGCCGTCAAGATGGCTGTCTAGCTTGTTAGCTCTGTGTGTTGCCGCTGCATATCTGACGACATCTGCGGTCTGCTCCTTCCCTGCGCCTGGATTCCTGATCCCCTGTACCCTCCACAACTAGGGCTACGTGCCGCTGCAATCTGGGCTCGGATCGGACCCCTGGAGCCGGAGTTCGGCGTGTGCGATGCCATCGGGGCTGCGGTGGCGCGCGGCTACCTGCCGCGACATTCTCCTTGGCCTGGCTGTCTCGTTGCTGCCGCCCGCCCGCCTGCTAGATCCACCGGCTGGGCCCTCGGGCTTGCGCGCTCGGGCCCTGTGGGGTGTCCGCCTCGCACTGCCCGCGACCCGCACCGAGTGTGCCGTGGGTCGGGCGGCGCTCCCGCTGGCCTGGCGCTGCGGCCTGGGTTGGGCCCTTCACTAATCTGCTCCGACCTGCCCATGCCACACCCGAGACCGCCTCGCTGAGCTGCGCACAGACCCTCCGGCGGGTGCGCCCGGTGCGGCCCTCAGCACCATACTTGGACCTGCCTTGCTCGACTGTGAGCCTGCCGGAGAACTGCAGATTCATCCCTTCACTGACAGAGTTCCAGGTGAGGCGCTGCTCCGTCTGCTGCGCGCAGCATACGACATTACCCCCTCGCCATCTGCCACCCCCGGCTGGAGCCCTTTTCCATGCTGTTCACCCCGGGGCCGCCTCCGTGGAGCGCCCATACCCGCCACCGCTGCCCTGCACCCCGGCCGGCCTCCGTTTGCACAAGACTACATGTGCCTCTCCTCAAGAGGGCCTTGATCCACGCTTGGACATTAGACATAGAGGCTGCCCTCTCCCTGCGCTACACTCATAACTGTTCTGGTTCAGCTCTGGCTGGGCCCTGCAACTCCACTGAACATTGCCTCTACTTCCCTGCACGTCAGTGCCCACCTGTCCCTCTTGCTGCGCCTACTCGGATGTCGGCCCAGATACTGGCCTTCCATCAGAGTGTCGTTGCGGCTGCTCTGCACCTTTCTGAAGCCGCGGCCCCTGCCACCTCCACCCACGTTCCATATTGCAATTGTGGCCTGGCGCTCTGCCTCATTGATACGTGCTTCCCCGACTGCGGGGCTTGCGGCGCGCCTCCTTAACACGCTCGCCGTGGTCCCCACTCTGAGCACTCGACGCCCTAAGATCATCTGCTGCGATGTCCAACAGATCTAGGAACACCAATAAAGCCGGGGCCATGGACAAATTCGCCAAGCCCACCCCGAGGTCCGACTCGGCCCACACGTCAGACGACCAGGTGACCGATATGCTCCCTGCTGAGGCACCCACCACAGACCTCACCTCAATCATGGAATCCATGGCTAGAAACTTTGCAGCGTTCCACGAAAAGCTCGATGACATCAATGCCAACGTGGCATCGCTCAGAGCCAAATTGGACTAGCAGGGGTCGAGAATCATGGAGGCGGAGAACAGAATTGGAACCAACGAAGACAACATAGCCACGCTCCAGGGCACTGTGTCCACCCTGGTTGCGTACATGAAGGCAGTCAGGGCCAAGTGTGATGACCTCGAATCTAGGTCGCGCAGAAATGATATACGCATCATTGGTGTCCCGGAGAATGTGCTTAGGGGCAGACTGGAACCGGCAGTCGAAAATCTTTTGAAGGAACTACTGGGCAATCCAGACATGTCACCCTTCTTCACCATTGAAAGGGCACACCGGGCGCTCTCACCGCGGCCCAAGCCTGGCGACTTCCCGAGGCCCATCATTGCGAAAGTTTTGAGCTTCAAGGACCGTGACCTAATTCTCCGCCTCGCTCGGGAAAAGGGCGAGCTACGTATGGACTCGCAAGTGATCAGAATTTTCCCCGACTTTTCAATTGGTGTCCAGCAGGAGCGCCGCCAGTTCCTTGGAGTGAAGAAACTCCTCAGAGAAAGAAACGTTCCCTATGCCATACTTTTCCCGGCACGCTTGAAGTTCACGTTTAACAACAAGTTATATTTCTTCACTGTGACGTCCGAAGCGGTAAAATTCATTGAGGCACATGTTCCCCTGCAACCTCCTGTCGATGACTCTATGAACAATGACTGAACTCCATGTTGATCTGTGCTATTTCTCCGCGATGACCACATACTGTTTGTTTCATACCACTGTTTGCTCGCATCCATGGTCGGTTGCGCTTTGTAACCCCTCTGGTTCAACGCCCCTTTATGCATGTTTAATTCTTTGCCTTGTTCACACTCCTGCCATGGACCAAATGCTTTTCGCTCTGCTTAGTTGATTGCATTCACTCTGGCTGCCTTTTGAACCTTTCTATGGTCACACCTGGTTGCCGGACTGCTGAACCACTATGTTCCTTCTGCTGACCCCCGTACTTGATTGAGCAAAACAGGGACATTTACAATATGACCGCTAACACTGTTTGTTTTGTAACGGAACCAGCTGGTTCCCAGCGTGCTGCTACACGGCAATAGCGCACCCCACTGCGATTGCACTGCTCTTGGTTATGCCCTTGTTGCAGGCCAGCCCCGGTTGGGCTTCTTGGCAGACTGGGCCATGTTGGGGTCGGCCCAGCTCTGCACTGTCGAGGGTGGGTTTTGTTTACACTGCTGAGTTTGGGTTGGTGGTGAGGATGGAGGGTGGGTATGGGATGTTACACAAAAAAGGCAATCGAGGTCCCTCGGCACGCACGGAGGTAAACCACGTGTGCACTCCCGTCTTCGACCTTGGGAACACACACCACTGCTGGACCTGGGATGTTCACTGACATGTGCACTGTGAGTTTATATATCTGCTATTGAAATGTCCGCCGTCATAATGTCTTGGAACGTCCACGGATTGAGCAATCACACCAAGGCTCGTAAGATCATGGCCTTTGCAAGCAGGCATGGCTGCAAGGTTCTACTCCTACAGGAGACACACTCCAACGCCCATATCCCGGGCACCATGGCCCCGTCATGGGGCCCCGCTAGATTCTTCACCTCTTATTCCTCCCAATCCAGGGGTGTCCTCACGATGGTACATAAATCGATCAAATTTATACTAAATAAGAGCTACATAGATCCTGAGGGTCGCTATGTCATACTTCACTGCACCCTGGTGAACAAAGAATACTTACTTGTCAATACATATTGCCCCAATGTCGACTCTCCTGAGTTCTTCGATGTGGTGACCAATATACTGCTGGGCTATGTAGGTATCCAGCCTATATGGGGGGGAGACATGAACCTCATTCTGGACACTGTCCTGGACAGAACTAGTGTAACGCTCACCTGATTCCCGCAGAGGCACCGGTCTTGACTGGGTGAATACCGTATCTTCAAAGGTGATGTGTAACGCACGGTTGGCTCTTTGGGTTGGACCTCTGTGCACTGTATGTCTGACTCGAAGAGTAAGATGTCTGCAGATAGAAAATATGGGATTAATGAACTGGGGTTATTGGGTGCCTCTCTCCTCTTCCCTTTCTCTTCTCCTGTAGAACCCCAAAGGTTAACGCCCTCACCTTAGGTAAGTGAACGCCGAGCTCTCCATCTGCCTCGGGGCAGGGTGCCGTAACCAGTTTCTTCACTGGATAAGGGTGCAGGCCTCTTGACCTCAGAGGACTGCTGTCCGTCGTTAACTGCACGAACTGTAAGTTCTGGGCACTTCAAATGTCTTAAAAAGTCTTTTGTAATGATATCTCTTGTTTTGCAGGGTTCCGGCGATGGCGGATGGCGGGCTGATGAGAGTTGAGGATCGAACCCGCGTGAGGACTAGAAGCGCCTGGAAGCACTTAAGTAAGCGCTTGTAGCCTGCTTCACGATGCGCACTAACTGTCCCTTTTATCTTGCAGGTACAAGTTCGGAGCTTTAGAGAAGCTGAAGGGTGCTGGAATACCCACTGGATTCGGCGTGGGAAGGAGTATGGGCACGTGAGTAATAAGGTTGCCCAATGTCTTTAAACGCACCTTCTTTTGTCTTTCAGATGCGGGATGCAGCGCCGAAGGCCTCCGGAGCGTGCGAAGAGCTGGTAAGCTTTTGTCTTTCAGATGCCGGAATGCAGTGCGAAGACCTCCGGAGCATGCGAAGAGTAGGTAAGCCTTTGTCTTTCAGATGCCGGAATGAAGCGCGAGGTGTTGGTGACAGCCGATGGACCAGGTAAGAGATGCGCTGCCACTGAAGACCGTAGTGCTAACCTGTTCTTTCTTTGTCTTTACAGGTGCTGCTGAAGACTGGATTCCAGGATGGTAAGCCTTTGTTCCATTAGGCCCAGGATCAGAAGCAGAAGACACGATGAGCGTTCTGCTGAAGAGAATGCAGAATAACGCAAAGCAAGATTCATCCATCGGGTGTGGTTTAAATAGCCTCCTGTAGTGCTTAGGTGTCTCCTTCCACAGCCTCGCCTAGGTAAGAAAAGAGTTCCTGCTTTCCAGAAGAGTTCCAGTGTTCTGAACCTAGGGAGTGGCTCCTGCCCCACCCAACAGGAAAAGTAGTCCCAAACAGAAGAGGATCAGGGGCTCAACTGGCAGGTAAGTAAGCAGCATGGTCTGCTGCAGGTAAGTCCACCCAAGCATTATGAGCCCGGCGCTTCCAGCGCTGGGACTGGGCATCTTTATGAGCCTGGTGCCACTGGCGCCAGGACAGGGTCCAAAAGGTCCCAATTGGGACTGGCTGGCACTCGGAACCGGGGTTATGGGTCTGCTTCCAAGGGAGTCGGGCAAGTCCTGATCTTTTGGAAGCAGAGATCATGGCAGCACCCCCCCTCAAGGCCCCTCCCAAACCGGGCTTCTCCGGGGGTTTGGGCTTGATAGGAAATGTTCGATGAAATCTTTTGATTAGACGAGGGGAGTGGACATATTCTGCAGGTACCCAGGATCTTTCTTGGGGACCGTAGCCTTTCCAGTCAATCAGGTAAAATAGTTTAGATTTGGAGATCTTGGAATCCAGGATGCTTTTGACTTCAAACTCGAGTTCTCCATCAATTAGAATAGGTTTTGGAGATTTAGTTAATCAGGTTTGAGGTTGCACAGGTTTTAATAGAGAGACGTGGAAGACCGGATGTATCTTCATGTGAGGGGGCAAGTCCAACTTGACCGCTACTGGATTTACTATGGTAGTGATGGAATAGGGACCAAAGTATCTTGGGTTGAATGTGCGTGGTCCTTTTAGAGGTAGCTATTTGGTGGATAACCAGACTTGATCTCCTACTTGATATTGGGGGGCTTCCTTCCGATGTTGGTCTGCTCCTTTCTTGTATTGTTCTTTAGCCCTTTGAAGGTGAGAAACGGCTTCCTTAAAGGCTTGGGTGATTGTAGAATGCAGGTGGTCTACTGCTGGTGTTCCAAGATCTTGGAGTGGATCCAACTCCGAGGTTCGAGGGTGACTACCGTATAAAAGAAAAAACGGGGTCTTCCCAGTTCCCGAGTGGACAGAGTTATTGTAGGCATATTCGGCTATCCAAAGGATATCTTTCCAAGTTTTTTCAGTTTGTTGTAGCATGCAGCGCAAATACTGTTCCAGAGTTTGATTGGTCCTCTCGGTTTGTCCGTCGGTTTGAGGGTGGTGGCTGGTCGAAAGTCTCACATCAATTTGAGCCGACCGACAGCAACTTCGCCAAAAATGAGAAATAAATTGACTACCTCGATCCGAAAAGAGAACTGAAGGAAAACCGTGCAGTCGGACGATGTTTTCGAGGAATTCTCGGGCCAGAGTTGTTGCTGTTGGTAAGCCTTTGAGTGGAATGAAATGCGCCATCTTGGAGAATAGGTCCACGATTACTAGGATCGTATTGTATCCGGAGCATGGAGATAGATCGGTGATGAAGGCCATAGAAAGCGTATGCCAAGGGCGAGGTGGGATGTCAATAGGGCGTAAGAGGCCGGCTGGTTTTTCCTTTTGACTCTTGTTTTGGGCGCATACTCCACAGGACATTATAAAGTCTCTGATATCTTTTTTCCAAGACGGCCACCAGACGTAGCGCTTGATCTTTTCCGAGGTCTTGGTCATACCGGGATGTCCTTCCATTAAAGAATCATGATAACAAGAGATTACCTTTTTCTGTAAATCTGTGCTGGGCAGGTATAACCGTTCTTGGAAATATAATAGGTTGTCCTTCACCGTAAAGTCCTTTCCCTGCAGATGCCAATTCTGTATGTCTGCTGGAGTTACCAGTAGCCTGGCTTTATCCTTAACTTCCTCTATAGATTGTGTGGCGATTACACCTAGAATTCTTTGTTCGGGAATGATAGGTACAGGTTTAGGATTGATCAAATGTTCTTCCACTCCCATCCGAGAAAGGGCATCAGCTTTACCGTTTTTTGTACCAGGTCGATAGGTAATTATGAAGTCAAACTCGGCAAAGAATAGTGCCCAACGGAGTTGCCTAGAGGATTGAGCTTTTGCGGTTTTCAAATATTGCAGGTTTCGGTGATCTGTAATCAGAGTAACGATGTGTCTGGCCCCCAGAAGATAATGCCGCCAAGCCTTAAAGGCGGACTTGATAGCTAGAAGTTCCTTATCAGTAATAGTGTAATTGATTTCAGGAGGCGAGAATTTGCGGGACCAAAATGCCACGGGATGCAACTGATTGGTTACTGGGTCCTTTTCTGATAGAACTGCCCCCATGGCAAGGCTCGAACCATCAGTTTCAACGATGTAGGGGAGTTCTGGGCGAGGATGTTTTAAGATCGGTGCAGAGATAAATCTAGTCTTCAAATTCTGGAAAGCTTGTTCCGCCACGGTAGACCATTCAAAACGTTTGTTTTTCTTTAACAAGGCGGTGATGGGCTGGACTATTCGAGAGAATTCGGGGATAAACCTGCGGTAAAAGTTAGTTAAGCCTAACATGCTTTGAACACCTTTTACGGAGGATGGCGATGGCCATTTGAGAATTGCATCGACCTTCTTTGAATCCATACACACTCCGCTAGGTGATAATATGAATCCCAAGAATTCAACTTCAGTCACGTTGAAAACACATTTTTCCAATTTAGCGAAAAGTTTGTGTTGACGCAATCTCTCGAGGACCATTTTCACGTGTTTCCGATGTTCAGTTTCCGATGAAGAATAAACGAGGATGTCGTCAATGTAAACAACAACACACACATCTATGAGCTCTCTGAGGACATCGTTCATAAAATATTGAAAGGCGGCCGGGGCATTGCAAAGTCCGAAGGGCATGACCTGATATTCAAATAGCCCATACTTGGTGCGGAAGGCCGTCTTCCATTCATCGCCCTCTTTTACTCGTACCAAGTGGTAGGCTCCTCTAAGATCCAGCTTTGTATATATGCATGCTTTTCTGACTTGGTCCAGGAGTTCAGGGATCAAAGGTAACGGATATCTATTCTTAACGGTGATCTGGTTCAGGGTGCGATAATCTATACAAGTTCTAAGGTCCCCTTCTTTTTTTGGAACGAAGAACAAAGCTGAGGAAGCAGGGGACTTGGAAGGACGAATAAACCCATTCGCTAGGTATTGATCCAGGTATTGTCGGTGGTGAAGATTCTCAGGCTCGGTGAGGGCATAAATTCTACTACAAGGAGGAGTAGATCCAGGTATCAGGTCTATCTGGCAGTCATAAGACCTATGAGGAGGTAGAGAGTTAGCCTGATCCTTCCGGAAAACATCTTGGAATTCTAGGTATTCAGGAGGTAACTGGGGAGCCTCCGATGAAATTGCTGCCAGTGCAACACCAGGTCGAGGGTGACAAGTAGAGACACATTCTGGAAACTGAACCGTTCTTGCTCGCCAATCGATCTGAGGATTGTGCTTCTCTAACCAAGGAATTCCTAGAATAATCTGGAACTGAGGGGCCTTGATCACATCGAACACAATCTTCTCATGGTGTCCATCTTGACTTACTAGCGTCACTTCTTGGGTGGTATGCGTTACTGGTCCGGAGGCTATCTCCGTACCATCCACCGTAGTAATGACGCCCTTTACAGCCTTTGGACAAAGAGTCAGATTCATCCTCAAAACCATTTCATGATCCACATAATTGCCGATGGCACCGCTGTCGACGTAAGCTTCAATCGCATGTAATCGATCCGGATGTTCAGGGCTAATGAGGACCATAGGTATCACGAAATGCGAGGTCACGGAACTGGTTTTAACGCTCGGCAAGAGGACCTCTGTTCTTGTCGGGCGAGGTCGTTTCCCTGCTCAGAGTTTGTGACCCTGGTAACTGCAGCTCCTACTGCCTTCTTGGCTGGTTTCACCGGACAGTCTCGAAGAAAGTGCCCCGAGTTTCCACAATAGAGGCTTAATTGCAGCTGTTTTCTCCTTTCCCGCTCCTTTTGTGTAAGTGGTCCTTTCAGGCCCCCTATTATCATGGGTTCCCCAGAGTCTACTCCTTTGGTAGGAGTTGGTGGTTTGGAAAATACTCGAGCATCAAACTTGGAACGATCGGCCTTCCTGTTCTGCAGTCTGTGGTCAATTTGAACGACTAAGTCAATATAGTCCGAACAGTCTTGCGGGGGATTCACTACTTGGGCTAACACATTTTTGAGCTCTCCACGTAGACCTCTATAAAACAGCGTAATCCTTTTGTCCTCAGGCCATCGAGTTTCCACTATCAGTCTTTTGAAAGACCAATATAAGCCAAAAGGTCTTGATTACCCTGTCGCAATGAGAGGAGCTCATTGTCCAAGGCCTGCCCCTGTGAATGTCTTGCAAACAGTTTTTTCATATTGAGCTGAAAAGCTTGAAAATCATGGAGAACCGGATCATCTTGATTAACCAGAGGGATCGACCAGTCTGCCGCATTGCCACTAAGGTATGAAAGCACGAAAGCTACCTTAGCTTGATCAGTTGGAAAGGCTGCTGGCCGGCATAAGAAGTGCAACCGGCACTGATTAATAAATACTGCAAACCTCTTTGGGTCACCAGAAAATCGTTCGGGCGGAGCCAGAGGTACATTCCCAGGTAGGTTGATCTCCACTGGGTTCGTAGAGGATGTTGAAGGAAGATTTGCCCCTGATGCGGGTAACAGAGTTTGTCCGGCTTGTGACTGTAGCAATTGTCTAGCGAGATCGTCTGTTCGCTCCTTGGAAATAATCAGTTCCCTTCTTAGTGCATTCGTTTCCTGACGGGCTGCATGCACTTCTGCTCTTAGTTCCCCAAGTAACTGGGCTAGCTGGTCGGTATCCGAGGTTTCCATAGCGCCTGGGTGGGAGTTTTGCCGTAGGCTTTGCGTTCTGTAACGCTCACCTGATTCCCGCAGAGGCGCCGGTCTTGACTGGGTGAATACCGTATCTTCAAAGGTGATGTGTAACACACGGTTGGCTCTTTGGGCTGGACCTCTGTGCACTGTATGTCTGACTCGAAGAGTAAGATGTCTGCAGATAGAAAATATGGGATTAATGAACTGGGGTTATTGGGTGCCTCTCTCCTCTTCCCTTTCTCTTCTCCTGTAGAACCCCAAAGGTTAACGCCCTCACCTTAGGTAAGTGAACGCCGAGCTCTCCATCTGCCTCGGGGCAGGGTGCCGTAACCAGTTTCTTCACTGGATAAGGGTGCAGGCCTCTTGACCTCAGAGGACTGCTGTCCGTCGTTAACTGCACGAACGGTAAGTTCTGGGCACTTCAAATGTCTTAAAAGTCTTTTGTAATGATATCTCTTGTTTTGCAGGGTTCCGGCGATGGCGGATGGCGGGCTGATGAGAGTTCAGGATCGAACCCGCGTGAGGACTAGAAGCGCCTGGAAGCACGTAAGTAAGCGCTTGTAGCCTGCTTCACGATGCGCACTAACTGTCCCTTTTATCTTGCAGGTACAAGTTCGGAGCTTTAGAGAAGCTGAAGGGTGCTGGAATACCCACTGGATTCGGCGTGGGAAGGAGTAAGGGCACGTGAGTAATAAGGTTGCCCAAAGTCTTTAAACGCACCTTCTTTTGTCTTTCAGATGCGGGATGCAGCGCCGAAGGCCTCCGGAGCGTGCGAAGAGCTGGTAAGCTTTTGTCTTTCAGATGCCGGAATGCAGTGCGAAGACCTCCGGAGCATGCGAAGAGTAGGTAAGCCTTTGTCTTTCAGATGCCGGAATGCAGCGCGAGGCGTTGGTGACAGCCGATGGACCAGGTAAGAGATGCGCTGCCACTGAAGACCGTAGTGCTAACCTGTTCTTTCTTTGTCTTTACAGGTGCTGCTGAAGACTGGATTCCAGGATGGTAAGCCTTTGTTCCATTAGGCCCAGGATCAGAAGCAGAAGACACGATGAGCGTTCTGCTGCAGAGAATGCAGAATAACGCAAAGCAAGATTCATCCATCGGGTGTGGTTTAAATAGCCTCCTGTAGTGCTTAGGTGTCTCCTTCCACAGCCTCGCCTAGGTAAGAAAAGAGTTCCTGCTTTCCAGAAGAGTTCCAGTGTTCTGAACCTAGGGAGTGGCTCCTGCCCCACCCAACAGGAAAAGTAGTCCCAAACAGAAGAGGATCAGGGGCTCAACTGGCAGGTAAGTAAGCAGCATGGTCTGCTTCAGGTAAGTCCACCCAAGCATTATGAGCCCGGCGCTTCCAGCGCTGGGACTGGGCATCTTTATGAGCCTGGTGCCACTGGCGCCAGGACAGGGTCCAAAAGGTCCCAATTGGGACTGGCTGGCACTCGGAACCGGGGTTATGGGTCTGCTTCCAAGGGAGTCGGGCAAGTCCAGATCTTTTGGAAGCAGAGATCATGACAACTAGCATGGCCTCTCGCGCCCTATCCAGTGCTGCACGTAGGCTTCACGGCCACATGCGGACACTTAACATACGCGATGTTTGGAGGACACTACATCCCCAGGGCCGGGAGTACACTTATTATTCGTCGGTGCACGACAGCTCGTCCAGAATAGACCTGTTCTTCGTGTCCAGTGAAACCATGGGCAGGGTGGAGGGGTCCCAGATCCTCCCCCGTACTCTATCGGACCACGCTCCAGTTACTCTCTCTGTGAAGCTAAGCATGCCCGTCCCAACACTTAGCACCTGGTGATTCAAATCCGAGGCCCTCAGGGACATTGGCCCTCTATTACGACCCTGGCGGAAAGTAACTGACCTGACCGCCATAGCGTAAATAGCGTTTCCGCCATTGCACGATGGAGTAAAGTGCGGCTAATTCTGACCCATCGGGCACGAGCATTACGCCATGGCGGAAGTGCAAAGTCCGCGATGGCGGAAATGTCCCCAAAACGCCCCTCACCGCCGTCGTACGGCGCCCTAGGTGCAATTCCGCCACCCATCATAGCGGTCACCGTAATGAGCGGTAATCGCTAAATACGGTGACCGTAAATATACGGAAACGGAAGCAAAAACATGGGGCCGGAACAGGAAACAGCACGCCGTACACCTATAAAATCAGAATCCCAACACAACCATTAAAAATCCGACCCTGAGACACATCCCAACCCGTTAGCCACCCTAGTTAAAACAATCAAAATGGGAAAAGTTGCTAAAAAAGCGTGCGACCGCAAGCGGCAGGTCCACTTCTCCCATGAGGAACTCACCGTGCTCACAGAGACCCTCCAGGAGAATGCTGCCGTCGTCTTCTCGACGCAAATGACCAGGACGGCACTTGCGAACAAGAAGGCCATATGGGCCCTGGTGGCACAGCGGGTAAGTGCGGTGGGGACCGCACCCCGCAACCCACAGCAATGCAGAAAGCGATGGGACGACTTGCGTATACGCGTACGGAGCATACTATCAGCCAACCGTAACATTGCCACAGCTACCGGGGGAGGATCGGAATCACCCATCAAGTTGACCCCCTGGGAAGAAATCTGTGCCTCCACCATTGGAATGGAGAGTATAGAGGGAGTCGGAGGGATGGAGAAAGGAGTGCAGACATCCGAAGAATCAGGTAGGTGGGCCAAATAAAACAATGCTAAATCCACAATGTCCAATCATGTGAAGTACCATGTGTCCAAATAGTGCAACAGAAACACATGTCCAGGAGAACGTCCACATACATTGGCCTGATAGCGCACTTTAAAAGTCACATTAAATACATAAAAAATTTAAAATCCTAAAAACACCCTCTACACGTGCAGCATGCACACCCTAACTGCAGGCTGCAAAACAACTGCATCCTCAATCCACACAAAAATGAAACCACCTCCAAGGCCCTGACCCAAATCACCCTCAGGTACCACCCCAATGCATGTGATACATTGCCATTCCAATTTCCACAGACCCATAAATAACGCTCGCCCTCCTTTACTCCACCACAGGGTCCGATTCAAACGACGAGCTTCAGGACACCCCTACCAGCACACCTGCAAAGGAGGCCAAGACCAACGGCCAAAGACCCTCCACCTCAGCTGCACGGATCAAGACACGGCAGCAGCACAAATCAAGTGGCAGCACACAGGAGGGGACTTCAACAGGCACCCCAGCAGCCAGCATGCCCACAACAGCAGCACCACAGGTCCCCCCAATGGATGCCACAGAAGGCACTGCTTCTGGTGGCAGCAGCACCATAGGTGACACTGCATTAATGGCAGCATGCTCCGACACAGAAAACGGTGCTGTCGATGTAGGACCCATCCATGACCTGTCTCAATCCCCCTGTTTGTTTCATCCCGTACACCATGAGGATACCACGCAGGGGCACCCACAAGACGACGACTGGCCATCCCCCACAAGCCCTGTGGCAAGGCAACATGAGGTGATCAGCCCCTCTGTGACACCACGGCAAATGGGCATGGCCCAGCAGAGGCAACAGTCCCTCGACCAGGTGATCGTGCAACAGCAGCAACTGGCCACGCTCCTCAAGGAGCATGCTGATGAATGTGGGGGTTCTAAGGCAGCCATAGAAACATCTACTGAGACACTTAGGGCACAAATGGAGCGAAGTACAGAGACACTAAGGGTACAAATGGAGAGAAGTACAGAGACACTAAGGGTACAAATGGAGAGAAGTACAGAGACACTAAGGGTACAAATGGAGAGAAGCACCGAGAGCCTGAGGGGGGAACTGCATGCGACGTCCAAAGACGTATGTGTTGAACTTGCCGCTGTGCGCCGTGTGCTCACTGAGCTCTCACAAACCCTTAGGGACATGCATGGACGTGAGCAGGCAGAGACATCATCCGTTGCAAGTTCCGTCCAGGGCAGCCCCCAACGTAGATCTGGGAGGAACCTGCGCTCCACAGGCAGGGGTGCTCCTGATACCCGGAGAGGGGGCTTGCAATAGCGTCTGCCCACTGACAATGAGCATCTTTGGACACTGGTGTTCGGGGGGGAGGTAGGAGAGTGGAGGGGGGGTGTTGGGCTTTCTTGGGTGGCGGGTCGATGGGGTGTGTAATATAATTTCACATATGCTATAAACATTTCATGATCATCCAATGAGATGTGTGGACATTGATCTTTGTGTACGAGGCCTTTATAGGCGTACAGTCCACATTGTGCATGTTCCAGACACACACAGTGCCACAAGTCCAGTGTCCATGTATCAGCCACCAGGCGTGAGTGCTAGAAGCATGAATCTATGATATTCTGACGAATTTCACGGGCCTCCTGTGCCTCGCGGACTCCTTGAGGTGCTGCCACATCCCCACCCTCATCATGACCATCTTCAGGTGCTTGCAGTTCTGCGTCAGGGGGCATGGGCACATTTCTACGTACGCACATGTTGTGTAGCATGACACATGCCATGACCATCTTTGCAACCTTCTCATGGTGGTACAGGAGTGCCCCGCCAGACCTGCTGAGGCAGCGGAAACGAGCCTTCAGTAGGCCGAATGCCTGTTCTATGACTACACGGGTACGTGAGTGGGCATGGTTGTAGTCCTCCTCATGCTGGTTCTGTGGGTTCCGGAGTGGTGTAAGGAGCCATCTCTTCAGTGGATACCCGGCATCACCTGTATGTGGACAATAAAGGATGTTTGTGGAATGACATTGCTACGTACGCATCCCCCCCCTTCCTGCCATGTCATTGCCGCATCACATACCCCACATTATCATGCATGAAATGAGACTCACCGAGTAGCCAGGATCTGTTCCCTGCGTGTCGCTCCATGTAGCGTGGTATTGTAGAGTTCCTCAAGACCATAGAATCATGGGTTGATCGAGGAAATCGGGCACAACAATGTGTAAAGATCCTGTTGGAGTCACACACCATTTGTACATTAAGAGAATGATATTGTTTCCGGTTGCGGTACTGGACCTCCATGGCATGTGGGACAACCAATTCCACATGGGTGCAGTCGATGGCACCAATGCAACCTGGTATGCCGGCAAGTGCATGGAATCCCACTTTTGTGTTTGTAATCTCCTGCTCCGAGCGTGGTAAAGAGATGTAGTCGTCTGCGTGCTTCAGGAGGGCATCGAGCGCTTGCAATAGTGTCCGTGACAACAGTGGCTGTGAAATGCCATGCAACTGTCTGACTGTGTGCTGGTATGTGCCTGTGGCCAGGAAGTGGAGTACAGACACCACCTTCAGTAGGGGTGGGATGGCGGTTGGGCTATCTATCATGCTGACAAGGTCAGCGTGTGTCATGTTCACAATGGCGGTTATGGTGTCCCGGTTCAAACGGTAGAGGGTGTGGATCTGCTCAGCAGTGAGGTTGAACGGATGAGCTCGGAGGCGTGGGATTGCGGGCTGCCTGCGTGGTGGTAGTGGCTGTGCTGGTGGGCCTTGCTGGCCCTGCCTTGCCCTCCTCCTCCTCCTGCGTCTCCTCTGTGCGGCCGGTTGTTGTAGTAGTTGGTGTTCGTCTTCTTCTTGAAGTTGGAGTACTTGCAGTGCTATCAGGTCCCCCAGGGCCAACATCGCTAGTCCTGCCGGTAGCATTTTGGAGTGGGTGTGGTTGTGGGAGGGGGTTGGGTGTGCAATTTATGTGTTTTCAGGCTGTATAGCCTCCACCTGTGGTGATTCATTCCACCTGTGCCAGCTGCAATCCCCTTTGGGCGAGCACGTCCCGCACACAACGCTGCAATTTGACGCATGGCATCTTGCTATTACAATCATGTATTTAATCCTGATGGCAGTGAAATATTGGTTTATATGTTCATTCTGCTATGGTCCCATTGTTTCACATACTATCTTTGCAGTCGCGAACAAACTTGTGAAGGGTCAGTGGAATGTAGTACTCGATTAACGGTGGACCCTCATGCAGCACTGTACCGAGGTTCACCGACGGGCGGGGCGTTCCATTTGTGAGTGAAGCCAGTTGCCATTTTCACACACTGCCACACTACATGGATGAATTTGTGATTTCTAGCGGTCATGTTGCAAATGAGGAATTCGAAGGACAGCGCTTTCGTTTTTCAGCTAGCGGCGAGGAGACGCCCACAGGTCTGACTGGAAATATAACGTTCTATTGTTTAATGTCCTTGGGACAGGGGCCATGGCGAGAATGCAATGATTGATATGAATAGTATGGGATGCGCAATAGCGTAGTGGACGATAAGGCAGGACGTTCCCAAATACATGTTACTTCACAACACTAGAATTCCGGGCTGCAGCACAGTGGATTTTGCAGACTGCATTACGCACAGACTCAATGGAAATTTCAAATGTTATGTGAGTAAATAATCAGGCGTTTTTATACCGGGATGAGGGAATGATGTATGGATGCATGGACAGATGATTTAATTGAGAGTTTGCCATGTACATGGATTTTTGGAATCTATCCCCTTCCCCTGCGCTATGTGATGCAGAGCTGCCATAGTGGCACCATCGTCTATCTGCCCTTGTTGAACCCTCCCTGTCTCGACGTGCCTTCAAACACTTGTGTCTATGCACGTTACTAATCCCATCTAATGGATTCTGTTTTAACAGACGCATGCACGCAAACACTCGTTTGTAATAGTGTTTTCACCTCGATTTATATAGTTATGATTCGCAAGTGATTTTTGGGTGGAAATAATCCTTTTGAGTGGGCTAGCATGCATATGGCTGTAGATTTAGTGTGATCATTGAAGTGAGTAATACAAATGAAGTTCTGATGCCCATACTATTCTTTTTCATTTCATTTGGGTGACAGGTATCTCACCCCCTTTTGCCGCTGCCATCTGTATGCCACTCCTGCAGATGGCTTTTACTCCCGACACCTGCTGCTTCGAGTTAATCAGTGGAGCACCATTACGATCTTATGGGACGATCGCCAATGGGCCACATGCCCTTACGCAGTACTAGTGGCTAGGAGCAACATATCAACCTTTCAGCTGGACTAGTGCCTACCTAATGGGACGGCCCTACGGTTCTAGGCGCTTCCATGTTGCCTTTTTGAACGTGAATGTAGCCCCTGTGTACCATGAAGGAACAGGGCGTCACACAAGAAGAAGCTGGTCATTTATTGCGGATGCAGCCCACAGTAATGAAAATTATTTTGGAGTTTATGACCTAATAGCTGTATGGGCTTGGTGAATTTGATGTGCATTAAATTTTTATTCTGATATTAACCGTGTAGCGTTATTCTTTGCAAGTAATGTAGCATATTCCTATTTGTGGAGCGATGTATTGTGAGAAGATCTGCATTGGGTTCCGGCTTCTGAGAATAGTTGCGTGGTACTGTACTGGCCGCGTTTGCCTACGAAGCCCAGTAAGGTCAGGGATAGGGGCTGCCATTATGACTGTTTTAATGATGTCATGCTCAGGGGCGGGGGATTAGCTTTTGTGTAACAGATGCCGGTCAGCCAGGTGGATTGGTGGAATGATGTGATTATCAGAAAATGGCTGGTCACAGGTGCCTGTGTTTGCGTGCGTTTCTTGGAGGCAGACTGAGGTCATGTCCATTGGAATAGCTTCTGTATTCGTGCCATCTGTGCCCTGCAGCTCCCATTGGCCCCTCTTGAGATGAGCCTGGCTGCTCAGTCACTCTGCCAACTTGTGTGGTACATGCTTATGCTGATGGTTGGTTTGTTTACTGGCAAGAGTACAGGGCTGGTGCAGTCTCCCTCAGGATACTGCTTTGAATGTTGCCTTACACTGGTGTCAAGCGATGGGGGCCTGTTGTTGTTTTGTCTCATATTTCAATTCATATTGCTGTACTTGAACCTTCACATGCCTGTGCTGCATCAGTACGGCAATGGTGACATGCCAAATATGGATGGCCACTCACAAGGCACTTGGAGCTCCTACATTCATTTGTTTGTTGGCATGCATGGGTGACTTGTACATTTCACTGGTTGCATTGTGTAACTTCATTGCACCTACGAGGAGTTGTGCAATGTGGGCAGGGAGTGGTGTACAGGCACTCAGTAGGGCCATTTACGGTTGGTTCACGATGCCGTAATTCTCACCATGGCGGAATGGTACTTTCCGCCATGCTTGATGGCGTTAAGTAAATGTCCGCTAGGGTCAGAATTTGCGTACCGTTGCGCCATGGTGGTAATTACGGTTTTGCATGGCGCGCCCAGTACTCCAACTTGGTGCAGTTAGCGTTGGCGTTCACTACGGTGTCGCTAATGGCATCGTACTTTACGGTGACGGGTCATAATCACACCGAGCGGTATTCGATGGCGGTATTACATTTCCGCCATCGTTTTTCGATTTCCGCCAGGGTCGTATTGAGGGCCATTGTGTTCAGAGCCGAAATTCTGGCTGACATCGAATCCTTCTTTGAGCGCAACTCTCTTCAGGGCACTTCGGCTGCGATCCGGTGGGATGCCTTTAAAGTGTATATTAGGGGAATATCCATCTCACGGGAGGCTGGGTTACTGAAAACAATTTGCACTGCCCTCGGCCGCTCCGAAGCCAAATTGAAGCAACTAGAGCAACAATGCTCCACAGGGGCTGACCCTGCCATACTGTCCCAAATCAGTGAGGAATTGCAAGCATTTAACGCACTCGCCACCCGTGAAATCCAGTACTTCAGCCGGCCACTGGCCGCCAGGAAATACGGCGAGGGGGATAGGCCGGGGAAGACACTGGCAGCGTTGGTGAGGGGGGAATTCGGCCGAACTCAGATCACCTCCATCAAGGATCGTTTCGACAATGTACAATGGGCGGATCAACAGATCTTGGAGGTATTCACCGAGTTCTATAGGTCCCTGTACTCCCAACCTGCCGAACACACTGAACAACTCATACGAGAGTTGCTTGCCCAGATTCCCACTACTGAAATATCCCCTGCCACCCGCGACCAGTTGGATTCCCCGATCATACTTGACGAGATAGTGACGGCCATCTCAAATCTGCCCAAGGGCAAGGCGCCGGGGCCTGACGGCCTCACTGCCGAGTTCTATCAAGAGCACGTGGCCATACTGGCCCCCAGACTACTCGAGGTCTGGGACGAAGCACTCTGGGTCTCCATCCTTCCTCCTTCCATGCGGGAAGCTGTTATCACGGTCCTGCTCAAGTCTGGCAAACCGGAAGACGAGTGCGGATCCTATCGACCCCTTTCCCTTATGAACTTCGACACCAAAATCTTTGCAAAGATCATAGCGAACCGCTTTCTGCCTATCATGCCACACTTAGTCCATGAGGATCAGGCAGGCTTTGTCCCCGGCAGGTCCACCTCCCATAACATCAGGAGGCTGTTCAATGTTTTGTCCGGTATAGATCAGGATGCCCAGGCTGTGGCGGTCACCCTGGATGCTCAGAAGGCCTTCGACATGGTCTCGTGGAGCTACATGTGGTTGGTGCTGGAGACAATGGGTGCTGGCCCAAACATGATCGGGTTTATCAAATTGCTATACGCCTCCCCTGTAGCACGCGTAAGGGCCAATTATTTGACATCTGACCCTTTCACGCTTTTTAGGGGCACCCGACAGGGTTGCCCCTTCTCCCCGATTCTCTTTGCACTCGCAATAGAGCCAATGGCGGACTATGTGCGTGCACGCCACGCCCGCAAGGGAATAAGGCTGAAAGATGACCCCGAAATAATTTCCTTATATGCGGATGATGTGCTATTGTACATCAGAGAGCCCACAACCCACATGGATCCCATACTAAGGGATATCACGCGCATCGGCACGTACTCTGGTTTCACGATCAATTATTCAAAGTCTGAGATCTTCCCGCTTACCAAATCTACCCACCGACCCACCACTGAGTACCCCCTCTGCTGGTCCCCGGACGGCATCAGATATCTAGGTGTGCAGATATCCATAACTAAACCTACCCTACTGGCCGACAATTATGGGACCGTAGCACAGTCGGCTGAGGCCAAAATGTTGAGGTGGCGCTCTCTCCCATTGTCCATGGCGGGTCGACTCTCTCTCATCAAAATGATTTTGCTCCCCAAGCTCCTTTACACTTTTGGTAACGTTCCTATATGCCCTGGGAAGGGATACTTCACCAAGCTACACACACTATGCGCGCAGTTCCTATGGCATTCCGGCGCAGTACTCAAGAAGTGGACAGACATGGCGCTCCCATATAAGCAGGGGGGTCTCACGGCTCCAGACCTGGTTCTCTACTGGACCGCGGCCCAGGCCCAACATGCCACCCACTGGTACCCCGGCTCCCCAACACGGTCGCATGTCAAATTGGAGCGACTTGCGGCTATCGACACCAACATGATGTCCCTTATATTACATCATCGTTACACACCTGACTCTCCTATTGACCCTGTCGGTACGACCATTAGGGCCTGGAAACGTCTGCTGGATCCAACTTCCGAGTCCTCCCCTTACTACAAATGGCTCCCGGTGTGGGATTTCCCCAGCCTAGAACCCACACGTGACACTGCATTAGCCCAACACTGGGGGGCCTTGGGATACCAGGCACTTTCCGACTTTTACCCCAAAGGCAGATTTATAAACCCCCAAACATGGAAACATGGCCACACCAGATCCGCCTTAGAGACCCTCCAATACTATAGACTACGGGCAGCGTTTCGCACTACATGGCCCTCATTCCCAGATGAGCCCCCAGATAACCCGGCAATTGCTTACATTGCCAACTCTGGCGGCGCCTGCGGCATCGTCTCCTCACTATACAAGATCCTACCGGAGAATGCCTCTATCCCAGCTCTCCGAGCGCGGGACGATTGGGCGGGCGAACTGGGTCTAGAGATATCCGATGCTGCCTGGGGTGAAATGTGTCTACACACCAAAAAGGTCTCCCTTAACTTCCGCTTCCGCGCCATGCAGTACAAACTCCTCAACAGGCTTTACTACACCCCACGTAGGACCACAAGGTTCATCCGCACCGCGGCTGCCTTGTGCCCCCGTTGTGGTGCGGAGGAAGCTGACCATTTGCATATGTTTTGGGCCTGCAGGGAGCTGTTGGGGTTTTGGGATAGCATATTGAAAACGCTTTCCGCAATAACTGACACCGTGGTTGACCCTGACCCCCTGGCGGTTTTGTTCGGGGCCTGGAAAACCGATGGCTCCAGACGACTGGCCAAATTCCTGAATATAAGTTGTATGATCGCCAAAAAGTGTATACTCCAGAGTTGGAAATGCCCTTCTCCCCTGACCTATCACAAGTGGCTCCGCTTACTCACCTGGGCACGGAATTGTGAGGAAGATTATCTGACTACGCTCCCCGCCCACTCTCGCCCCCAAAATATTTGGGGTGAATTTAACACCTACCTTAACAACCTCAGCGAGGACACCCCCGTGTCCGGTATGTCCCCTGCCCCACCAGGCTCTGACCCCACTGGATGAAGCCCCACTGTTGCTCCTCCTCAGGTATTGCCATGTTGTATATGCTGTGATTGCTGCATCGTAATTGTTGTGCTGCTCTACGATGTAACTGCTGTATACATTTGTTGTTCTTTGTGTGTGCCTTTGTACCTCTGCCGCCAAAAATCAAAACTTTTTTAAAAAAAGTACATAAAAACTTGCACAATGACAGCATACAGAAACATTTCCATTTTCTCTATTTTCTATCAATCCCCGTATTACTACATCCTCCCGTCCGCCTCCGCCATAGACTGTAGTAGCTGAAAGGGGACATGTGGCACCACCCAGGTGACCACCCCTCTGGCATAAGCTGAGTACGTTGCAATTATGAGGGTTCCTTTCCATTTCCTTTTTATTACCTCTAGTTTTTCTTTCATGAGGTGCGTTTCCTGTATTAGGGCGATGTCTATTTTCTGTCTCTTTAAGTACATCATGATCTTGTTTCTCTTCAAGTAGCTATTGAGCCCCCTGCCATTCCAGGTTGCTATCTTAAGGTCTCCCATGTTTCAGCCATACCCAGTTCCCCCTCTGGTCCTCCTCATTTTCCGCTTCAAGCACCGCGGTGCGCGTGTGCCGGTTCGTTCTCTAACTAATAACACCCCAAATCCCCCAACTCCCCTCCCTCCCCTCCCTCCCCACCCTTCCCAACCCCAACTGTAATTCCACTGCACACCCCAACTCCTCTTCCGCCCCCCGCCCAAACTCAATCTCTCCGACTACCTCCCTTTCCCCCCTCCCCTTCAGCCCAGCTGATGCCCAGCTCCATCCCTGGATCTCAGGCAACCCTGCATCTAGTCCTTTCCCGGTTGTTGCCAGTACTCTGAACACAGCAGGGGCGTACCACCCTACTGGTGATTCAACTACTCTAACTACTGGGGGTAAGACTCGTTCCTCCTGTATCTCCATATTAATGCTATAGTTCGTTGTGTGCTTCCAACCCATGCCTGACTTTGCACGCTTGTATTCCAGTCAAACAAGTCCACATGATGAGTTTGCAAAATTGCTAGTATGTACATCCCGCTAACTCCCCACATGTATTCCCTCTAGTCATCACTGCTACATTTACATCTAGCATCGCGCTAAAAAATGTGGCGCTGGTTCACTTATCCTGTTCGCCTCGTTCTGGTCCGTTCGCTCCTTCTGGATAGCCTTGGGCATCTAACCAACCTGTCGCCTCCTCCGGTGTTTCAAAGAAGAGTGCCTTGCCCTTATGTAATATTTTGAGCTTTGTAGGATACAGGAGCATGTACGTCAAGCCAGCTGCTCTCAGTCTTCCTTTTATTGCCACGTAGCTGAAACGTTAACTTTGCACTAGCATGGTGTAATCCGGGTACACGTGACAGACGCTGATGCTTGGTGTATTGTTCCGCCCTTGCGGAAGTATTCCAGGATCTTTTCCCTATCCCTGTAGTTCAGTATCTTCGCAACAACTGCCCGGGGAGGAGCTCCCGCTTGAGGTCTTCTTGTCAGGGCTCTATGCGCCCTTTCGACTGCAAATCCTTGGGAGAGCTTGCCGCCCCTATCTCCTGGATCAACCTGTTTTCCACGTAGTTCGCCGGGTCCAAGCCCTCTTCCCCTTCGGGCAGCCCCACCACGCGAATGTTTTTGCCTCTTGCCTTCCCTTCTGCCTCCTCCGCTCGGTTTTCCAAGTTTTGCACCTGTTGTTTCAATATGTGAATATCTTTGGCGTTGGCGGTGCTGACCTCTGTGTTAGTTTTCACTGCGCTTTCAAGGCCACTTATGCGTTCCGCCAGTGCCCTCACGTGATGTTGTAGGAGGTTGACATCCACCCCCACTGCGCCAATCTTGAACTCCAGAGCTGCTTTCAGATCCACTATGGCTGTGTCTAGCTTGTTTCCCCATGAGGATTTCAGCTCTATTATGGCGTCCTGGATTAGTTGATCGTTCTGCGGCATGGTCATCATTTCCTGCGTATCCTTTTTCACCTGTGTGGGCGTGTTCGGGGAGTGCGATGCTTTAGTGAGTGTGTCCATCGTGGACTGTTTTCCTTTCGCTTTGCCACTCTTAAATTCCATTGTTCTCGTCATCTGCCAGCAAGATTGCCTGTTCCACCAGATCACTTGATTGTAGCACTGTATGGGTTATTGGGCTATCCACATGTGTCCAGGACTTGCAGGTGCTACCATTCCACGCACGCTTTCCCTGTCAGTGGGTCAAACTTCCGTAAGTGCGGTGCCCACCACACTTACTTTGGGGGTCATTACGACCCAGGCGGTAACCATGGTTGCTGCCGGTATTTTACCAATTGCGCCATGGTGAATGGTGGAATTACCGCCCCATTCCAAGGTTGGCGGGGCGGTAATTCCCCCATTCACCATTGGCCCTTCCCCATTCCCATTTTTGATTCCAAAGGGCTCAATGGAAATGGGGAAGGCTGTAGTTACGGTACCGCAAATTGCGGTACCGTAAATACCTCCAAGGTCCCTTTGCGGGTCCAATCCTTAAAGGCTGGTAAAAACCAAAGGGACCTCGTAATTAGACGGTAAGGGGTTAACGGCGCTGCCACCTTTTACAGCGCTGTTAGCCCCTTACCGCCTGGGTCGTAATGAGGCCCTTTGTCTCTGTAGTTTGCAACGCCATCTTGGAATTCGTTCCGTATCTGTGTTTGTTATTTTGGCCTTATTTCTGAACGAAATATTCCCGGAACAAATTTGTCAGCCGCTGAGCATTGCATTTGTCCTCTTTTGATGTGCCAGCAGAGCGGTCCTTCAGTCGCCTGCGCTCCGAGGTTGCAGCTGTAATCCGAGCATGTAGGAGACCACAGCCCGCTACAAAGTATCTACGGCTGGTCTATTATCTCCGGCTGCACGCTACACAGTGTCCCAGCTACAGACGTGCTGGGTGCCATCGTCAGACCTTAGCGAAAGACGCCGCATTTCTTTCTTGTCTCCTACTTTACCAGCCGCACTATGCATTGTTCCGCCATAGCGCTCCCATCGCCAGAAGTCCCGTCATTGTATTGGGCAGGCGCCATCTTCCCATTCCCCTCAATTCCTCGCCGCTGTTTGTGTCAACAGGCTCCGATTCCCTGGGAAAGAGTCTCTGCAGCTGCTCCTCACTTTCCCATAGAAGTGGCTCATTACTTTTCTGCATTAGAAGGCTTTTAATGCGCGTTTATGTTGCAGATCGTTTTCGGATCTCAGGAGCTCTCTGGAGATGCGCCCTAGCCCGTGGCTCTGTAGCCACGCCCCCCCAGCACCTTCCATATAGTTGAAGTGAAATGTACAGCAGATGCCGAAGTGCAGGAGCAAGTTCCAAAAAGAGTCCCCACGCCGGCCTCGGACTCTGGAACGGACTTGGGAGACAGGTACGCAAGGCCAGTGGAAGATGCCCTGCCCTACACTTAATTGCTTTTGACCACAAAAGAAAAGGGGCTGTACCCGACTGAAGGACATATTTCACGAGATCAAGGCAATTAGAATAGACATACAAGCATCAATCTGTGATCTCAAGGGCAGGGTGGACAAATTGGAGGACAAAATGGAGGGAATGGAGAGCAACCACTTACAGATTGTAGCCCGGACTGGGCTGGCACGCATTCAATAAAAGGAGGGAGCCGGAGAGACATGGAAACTCAACCTTCTTCGAATTCTTAACAGGAACTGATGTACCCACAGCAAACCTCTTCCCTCCCCTCTTGCATCACAACACGCGCCCCTAACATGGCAGGGACTGTGCCTTAAAGGTACAGAGCTGTAACACAAATGTTCATACGTCTGGGTCAACATTCTTTGACCCAATGTAGCGGCTTCTGTGTTGCTCGCTGGGGTCTGGCTTCTCGCTCTCCTGCATCCTCCATCCCTGACGGGTCAAGCATGGGTTCTCCTTGGCCCAGCACCTCTCGTGGCGGGACCCATAGATCATCTCGTGGCTCCCTCAACACTGGATCAGGTTCCGGCAGAAGCGGCTCACAGTCCTCTCTCTTGACAAAGTCCTTGAATAGTGAGCTATTTCACGTGATCTCTTTGTCATCGTTCTGGGCTGTCACCATTGTCCCTTTCACGGTGGTGATGCTCATAGGGCTCGGGGCGAATCGACTGTCCGTCTTCTGGGTCGTTGGCTGTTGAACCAGGATTTCATCCCCAACCTGAAAGTCCTTTGGCACAGCTCGACGCCTTGCGTCAGAGTCTTGCTTCGTTTTCTCTTTCACCTCTGTGTCTCGGCGGATCACTTCCGCATCTGCTTCGCCTGGGGTTGAGGAGTTTCTCACAATACGTGTGTGCAAGTTATATCGTACAATCAATTCCGCCGGGGCCTTGTTGGTGGCCTCGTGCGGTGTATTGCGATAAACCCCCACCAACGCATGGTGAGCGTCGGTGGCCTCTATGCAAGCCCTTTGGAGCATCTTCTTTATCAATTCCATAAAGTGTTCTGCCATCCTGTTCGCTTGTGGCCACCTAGGAGTTATCTTGTGATGTTTGAACCCTAGATGCTTTGCCAACTCCCCAAACTCATGGCCATTGAACGGCGGGCCATTGTCCGACTTGATCACTCTCGGTATGCCCACTCGCTGAGTACCTCATCTAGGACGGCTGCTATTTGGGGAAATGCTGTGGTGGCAACCCTTTTGACGATGGGGAATCAGGAGTACTCATCAATGAGGAGGAGGAGGAGGTATTCCCCTGATTCCAGTGGACCAAAGAAGTCGACTGCAACTCTCTCCCACGGTTGTCCTAGGATTTGCATGGGTTGTAAGGGCACCGGGGGTTCCGCTGGTGCCGTACATTGGCAGGTTAGGCAGTTCTTGATCCCATCATCGACTAGAGCGTCCAGAAAGGGAAACCAGACATCGCATCGTAGTTGTCTTTTGGTATTCTCTGCTCCGTGGTGTCCCTTGTGCGCTGTCCGGAGTACGTCGGCTCTGAGAGCGGTGGGAATGACGATGCAACAGCCCCTCAGGAGTATGGTGTGGTCCTTTACAGCGAACTCAGACTGTACACGCGCCAGTCTCTCCATGTCCTCTTTGCACACCCCCGAAGTGGCGCGTCCGTAGTCCTTCCATCTGCTGTTGGTCATCAGGCTGATGGCCAGGGAGGTCGTTGGGTCCACCGCGGATGCAGCTGCGACCATATCCTTAGATAGAGCCGGTGGGAGCGTGTTGGCGGCTACATAGTTGATGTATGCCACGTCCCCGACTCAGGTAACTGGCGGTCCCGCAGGATGGTGGGAGAGGTACTCCACAGGGTACAGCTCGCCCCCGGGCCTATGTACAATGTCATAGTCATACTCCTGCAACCTGATGCTCCATCGCTTGATCCTCTGAGGCATCTTGGTGCGTGGGTTGCCAAACAGAGATAGGAGAGCTTGATTATCAGTGATCAAGGTGAACTTCTTGCCAATGATAAACTTGTGGAAATGCTTGCAGCACACACGGCTGCCAGGCTCCCCTTCTCAGCCTGCAAGTAGGCGGACTCCGGAGCTGACAGGGCTCTACTGGCATACGCCACCATGTATCTGGGGTTAACGTCGACCCCGCTCGTCTGAGCAAGGATGGCTCCCAGGCCAACCAGGCTGGCATCGACAGTTATTTCAGTGTGCCAAGGCCGGGTTGAAGTATGCTAGGCGATGATCTTCCATCAGGGCCTTCTTGACGGCATCAAATGCCTGTTGACATGCAGGGGTCCATTAAAACACAGCTTCTTTTTGTAACGGCTTCCTGAGTAGCTCGGTGATCGATGCGTAATGAGTAATGTACCTTGCACAGTACCCAGCCATTCCCAAGAAGGATTGGACATCAGCCACTTGTTGTGGTTCCTTCAGTCTCGTTATTGTGTTGGGTTTGGTGTCATGCCATCGCTGGAAAATATGTGTCGAAAGAATTTTAACTTGGATTTGCTAAAACGACATTTGTCAATATCGAGTGCGAGTCCAGCGGCCTGGACCGCTGTACAGGTAGCAAGGAGGGCTGCATCATGTTCCTCCTTGGATACACCAAAGATGAAAATGTCATTTCGGTAGTTCAGCGCTCCGGAGATCGGTCTTATGATCTGTCGTACAGCCTCCTGAAAAATCTCAGCCGCCAAGGAAATTCCAAAGTTCAGCCTCCAATATCGGAATAGACCCTCGTGGGTGGCGAATGTTGTTATGAATCGAGTCAGGGTGCAGCTCCAGCTGATGGTATCCCTGTATCAGGTCCAGCTTAGAGAACATGCAGGCGTTGTTGAACTTCACAAACATGTCCTCTATGCACGGTCCCGGGTGTCTCTCCTCTGGATGGCAGTGTTGGCCACCCTCATGTCGACACAGAGGCGCAACCTCCTGGCATCCTTTGGCACGATGGCTAAAGGCGAGACCTTCGGAGTGGGTCCGGTGGCAGGCTCAATGATGCCGTATGAGAGCAGCTGGTCCAGCTCCCTCGAAACCGCCTCTTGGAGGTGGAAACCAACTTGCCTGGGATGTGTCTCACAGATGGGTCAATATGCAGCTTGATCGGCGGCCCCTTTAGCCTTCCTAGGCCTTTGCACAGCAGTGGAAATGACTCCATGATGTCAGATTTGGTGATCAGACCCCGAGGGTCATCGGCGGCAACAGCGCTCAACTTGTCTTCCGGCCTCTGGTTGACTGTCGCTGAAGTGATCACGTCGTCAGCTCCAACATATATGTCAATGAGCCAAAGGCATGAGGCGGTGTAGTAACTGAGGAGGCATTGTCCTTTCGTGGGACATCAGATGACGTGAATGGTTGTATCAGTTTGTCGCCCTCTGAGGAGGAGGCGGCGTTTGAAGTGGGCGATGGTATGTAGAGGTCTAGCTGCACCCCACTGGAAGATTCTGGACTGAGTCAGCTCAAGCGAGGGTTTGCCAGGGATACGCAGGTACTCCTGCTCCCCCATGATGTTCACCGTTGCTCCAGAGTCTATTAATAAATGAAAAAGGCAGTTGCCCATCTTGACTGGAATTTGTGGGGCCTCTCTTGCCTCCTCACTGTCCTGGATGAGATTAAAGTATTCATCCTGTGTTGAATGGTCGTGATAGAGGGTGTTTGGGTTGTCCATGGGGGTGTATTGGCCATCTTCTTCCAGGTACCCCTCTGGGGGCTCATCGTATTTTTCCGTCAGTTGTTATGTCTGTTCGTGGTATCCGTATGCTTGTGGGTAGTCTGGCTATTGATATTCATCCACTGCTCGGACGTACCGCAGTTGATTGGGCTGGTAGAACCTCTGCTTGAAAATATTGGGGCTGCAGCGGTCGGTATGGCATTCTTTGAGGCATCTGTGGCCTCGATGTTTGAAACAGCCTCCCCTCGTGGCAAACGGATTGGAAATGGCCCTCTCACCCACAGTTGGCACACCTTTGCGACAGGAGCCTGAATTCGGAAACGCCATGCCACATCGGTAGCAGTGCCTCTGTTATCTGGGCCCTGGTTGGCTGGGTGGCCTGTATATGTTGGCATCCCTCTCACCTTGCCGGGGGGCTGCCTGTTGAACTGTCGCAATGAGTTTGGTACCATTGTTCTTTGGTGCCAGTGTGCCTGCCATCGAGGCAACCTGGGCATCTACCCTCTCGAAGATTCTTGCGAGTTTGCTCACTTCTGGGATCGTGAGGTTTTTTTTTAGTAGTTGTTTCTTAAGCGAGGGTGATAGGCAGCCTTCGATGATGCGTAGGCATATGGCCTCGTGAAGCGAGAACTGGCAGTGGGCCCCTTTGACTCTCAGGTGTGTTATGTACTCATCTACTGTCTTGTGTGGGTCTGCGTGCACTGGTTAAATAGATATCTCTCATAGTCTCTGTTGGGTTCAATAATGAGTAGCCTATCCAATGCGGCGATCAGGGAGGCGAAGTCAGGTTGATGGGCCGTCGGGATAGTCTTAACAATAGTCTTCACCTCGCCACCTACTAAATTGAGGAAGACGTCTCGTAGGTGAGGGGAGACCCCTTCTCTGGAACCCCTGACAAAGTGGTAGAAGTCTTCCATCCATTCGGTCCACCGAGGACCTTTGTTGGCTTGTGGTGTCATGGAGAAGGGGAGAGGCATGCGCAGCTGCACAGATTTCATGCTGCGGGCGGGGGGTGGTGAGTTTGGTTCACTCATGCTGGCAGCCGTGCCTTTTCTCTGCGAGAGACAGCTCAACAGCCGGCGCCCTGGACTGCAGCCAGCTGTAAGAACGGCGGGGGTATCTTGTCTGTGGACCCTTAGGTGCTATGGTTTGCAGGGAAAGTGCAGCTTGGGCATCCCTTGTAGATCTGTAGTTGCAGCGGGCACATGTGGCATGTTATGAGAGGTTCATGGAGGTGGGCATGTCCTGTAGGCGTGCAATATTAAGATTGAACAGGTGTCGGCGAGGCGTCAGTGGACGAGAGCTCACCCTGGATTCTACTACCATGGCTCTCAAATGGAAATTAATGCATTGATCAAGATGTTCTTCAATTTCCAAGGGAGAGCATCCCTCGCGGGTTATGCCCCACCATCTCTCTACATCAGCCCCAATTCTAGTAAAAAATGTTGCGCATGTAAATAGGGTCCATCTTATAGATACAGCATGATGGTCTGGGTCAACCAGCCCCATTCTAAACTCTCTTATATTTGTGATAAGAGAGCTTTATGACCAATTGTATAGCCAGGTGATCACTAGCTGCTGGGGCTAGGATGGAAACAAATATGAAGAAGTAATCAATGAAAGAGGACCTACCGCCTCGTGACCATGTATGAGAATAGAGACCCTCTTCCATAGGTGGCATCTGTATATCCCATTCTAGAAAGAAGTAGATCCATTGTTGCCCATTACAAATGGCCAGAGTAGAATAATTTCCCCTATATTCTTTAGAAAACATCTGGTGACACATAGCACCAAGAATTTAAATCCCCTCAGCAATTATTTTTATATCGGAGTTCTGTCAGAAGGCATCTTCGAAAATGGTATTAAGGTTATCATATAGCAGACTAAAATGGATGGTATTTTTATTCCAATAAATGCATAGCAATAATAAGCAGGTTTTGAGATCAACGCCAATGTGTATCTCTACAGCCAGGATCTGATCGGATCTAAACACCACAATGGCCGTCGCTAAGCATGCAACATTGAGTAAAATAGCTCAATTTTACCCGCCAGTAGGGCAACCTAGCATTCCTCATTTGGCCAGCTGAATAAATGCCTGATAACCTTCTATTTGGAAGGCAGCCATACACATAGTTTCCTGGAGGAATATTATATTGGGGAGCCTCATCTGATCATGTTGCGCATGCCATCTTAAAAAATTATTCAGACCGCATCGGTTCCATGAAATAATTGTTAATCATGCTTCACAGCTAAACCGATTCAACTGGTTGCTTGCATGGAGGTTTGATTCTCTGTTGGACCGGTGCTGTTATTCCCTTAATTTCTTCAAGAAATGATGTTAGTTGTTTTAGTATACCTTCATTAATATAAGGATTTGCTACTCGATCAGGGGCCCCTCTGCCAACTTCACCGTTCAATAGCAGAATGTCCAGAAAACTGGCAGCAGCTTCATCAGATTTAAATATGAATGGGGTCAGGCCAAAATTAGCAAAATCGTCTTTTTGTGTCCAAATCATTTTCATGATTACTTGAGAGTTTAGGCCACAAATCATGCGATTGTTGTTGGTGGATGCTAATTTCACCCAATCCATGTCGTCGGATCTAATAGTTCGAAGGGCGGGAATAGCTTGGAAGGCTTTAAGCATGTATGCTCGATTTAATCATGCATCACCATTGCGTGCTCAGTCACTTGTCATCCCATTATGGATGGTGTGTCTGCAGACAATCTTGGTACATCTCTCATCTCCAATGGGATCACACCCGGGATCTGGTACCTTCGCTGTATCATGATATATCGTTACTGTATCTTTCAATTGATCCCTCGCTAGGCTAGGCACAACCTGGGACTACTACAGACATGTTTGGTCTTTGCTCGCCAGGTGCAGCCACTTGGCCGTTCCGCTCGCTCGTCGATCTGAGTCTAAGTGACCCATCATTGGTTGCCCTAGTGGTTCTTTTAAAGCCTCTTGAAGGGAAGAAACTCAGTAGGACAGGCTGTTTTTGCGAAACCGGAAAGGGAACAACAATCGAGTCAATGCTCTGACTCTCCTTGGATTTTTCAAATGGTATCCTGTTTACTAGATGAGTAGAAGGTTTTTCATCACAGTTTTTTTTAAGTAACTTTGAGAGCATTTTTTTCTTTTTATTGTTTTTGTTATTTGTGGGTTCTATATTATTTGCAGAGCATGAGGAAATCCCTTCTATATGGGTAGGAAGCTTTTCACTCCGCCCATTTGGTTCATTTAGGTCCAGTAGAACTTTCGACTCTTCATTGAGCTGTTGTAGATCTATAATAACATCTTGATCTGAAATGTTTTAAATCACTTTCAAATATGCATTTTGATGGTCGACCTTCTTCCTATCCTGATTTTTCATTTTTCTCTCAGTCTTTCCTTTACTTTTCTTACCCAAGGTTTTGCGTTTCTCCGCTCTGGCTATACTTTTTTTTTGTTTACACGTGAGCATTATCACTGGGACAACATCACTTGTGGTTGAGTTGCTAAACTCTGCCTTATTTACATTAGGCTGGGTTTGTTCTTCTGACAGATCGATAAGATCTGTCAGAGCAGTAGGACTATCGGGCATTACAGCACTATGGCTGCAAATGGGATCAATTACTCTCTCCTCCAGTGGTGTGTTACTGTAAAACTGCTGATGTGAGGAAAGCAACACATTGACCTTATTTGACAGTTCCTTCATTTGGGATGAATTCTCAGCCAATATTTGAATTAGGAGTGGCTCATGTATCTCTATGGGTGCCCGAATTTGCGGCGGATTAGCAGCTACCCCATCTGCATATGAATTTGTTTGTGTAGATGCTGCTATCTTTTTATCATTTTTGATAATTGGAAGGATAGGCGCAGCAATAGCATCATATGCAAATAAAAGGCCCTCAATCATATTTACCTTGCCAATGATTTCATTTAAGGTAGCTTGAATTGCTCTCATTTTCCAATGGGTCCGATCGTGGCTCTTATCTAACAAGTTTAGAATTCGTGAAATGACTGGAAATGCCTCCTGGGGCAGAGTGACCTCGTCCTGTAGGATATCTTTCCGGTCTTGCATCTGTATTTCAAGTGATATCCCACTGGACGGGCTTTGCTCCTTTTCCTGATTAGGCCCCAATTTGGTGTAAAGATCCTTGTCATTGGTTTTATCCCTATTTTCTACTGTGGATGTTTGACCTAACAACTCAGTAGCGCCGGGGTAGTCCGTTTGTTTACTCTGTATCCCACTACAAGTGGTCATTGATCCTTTTAAATCGCATTACGATTCTGTTGTTTGTTTGGGCATGCTATTAAATAAATAAACATTTTCTCTACCAAATTTCCTAAGAATAATGGGTGTGGAGGGCTCATGGGAGAGCGAAATGCATTTTCCTAGTTATGCCTCTACGCCTGGCGCTAAGATGGAAAAATCAGCTATATAGTTATTGAATCGCCATCAGACCCATTTCTCTTCTAATTGCCTCTCGATCAAGTAATTCTTTGGAGTCTTCATGTTCGCTAGTCCATGGATCTTGAATCAAATCATTAGCTTCATGAACAGTGTACTTCCCTGGAATTTTGTACATGTACTGTTATTTCCAACTTGGGTGGTACTAAGCTTTGGAACCTTCATGATGGACAGTTGAGAGATGTGTTCAATGATTGCCTCATCCATCAGGTTATCAATACTCCTACATGAGTTCGGGGGGGTCGCAGCTAATGAGCATGAGTTGATCTTGGCTAGAATTACACTTTCATTTTCATGCTTCTTACTGTCGCCACTAGAATCAGAGGCCAGAGTACAGTATTCTGGCTTTAGTGCCAGAGTGAGCTGATTATTTATGGGGGTTGGATGAGGTATACTCTTATTGTCATCTGTTGATGTTATGCCTACCTCCCCCTGGGGTTGCAATTCGGATGAATTTAGTAAACCTAACACCGCCCCCTGTGCATTCATGGTGGAACTATTTAGTTCTACAGGTGCCGTTTCGAGCCTAGCGGTCAGCTTTCTTCTGCTCGTCAGGCCATTGACCATGATTGACTTTAGAGGAATTTATAATATGCAGGAGTCTCACCTAAAAGGTTTGAGCTGAAAGTCTATGGCCCTCATTACAACACCGGCGCTAAACCATGGCGCTATTAGCACCATGGTTGGTGCCGGTGTTGTAACGGGCCCGCCATGGTTCAATGGGGAATTACCACCCCATTCCAAGGTTGGCGGGGCGGTAATTCCCCATTGAACCATGGCCCTTCCCCATTCCCATTTTCGCCTCATACGGCTCTATGGGAATGGGGAAGGCGCCAAGTACGGTATCGCAAATTGCGGTACCGTACTTAGCACCAAGGTCCCTTTGCGGGTCCCTACTTTAACGGCTGGTGTAAACCAGCCGTTAAGGTCGGGTCCCGCAAAGGGACCTCGTAGTAAGGCGCAAAGTGTTTAACGGCACCGCAGCCTTTTACGGCGCCGTTAAACACTTAGCACCAGGGTCGTAATGAGGCCCAATGATCGTAATAAGAAGGAGTACTAGGATCGCGATTCACTTAATTATCTCTGTTAAATAATTATGGAATCTGTCTCCGCTTCAATCAATATGTGGTGAAAGCTGATACCAGTCTCTAAACCCAAGGGCTAGCCTTGTATATATGTATCCCCACTCTACACAAGATGTCGACTCTTAATGATGCTGCACCGCAAAGGTATCCTCAATGCCGTGTGTTTATCACCGTACTGCCTCGCTATCCAGAGCGAGAACAGGCGAAAACAGACACTTACTGGTACTTCCGGGGTGCACGCCGAGGGCGCTGTTCCAGCGCCTTATGTAGAGGAAATAGATGAGGGGCTGCAGGCTGGGGGCGGGGCTTGAGCGTGCACCTAGCAACGACAGCGTCTATGGGTAAGAAGTAAAATAGTTTGATAAGGAATATGTAGACCACATATAAACGGGGCAATAGGGCACAATTTCGTTCTCTATCTTTCTATGCAGCCCAAATCCTCACTACGATATTACACGTAGCCGCACAAATCCTCACTATGATATTACACGTAGCCGCCCAAATCTCACTACAATATTACACGTAGCAGCCCAAATCGTTTCTAAAATATGACACACAATATTTGCAGTATAATTGGTGTAAAAAGGAGCGGGTGAACCCTTTAACAGAGCTCCTTACGAATCGTATATTAACTTTGCAAATAGTTAAGTAAGTGGTCCTTGTACACACCGTAGCAACGGCAATAATCCAAGGCCGGAACGTTGAATATGCCTCCAATTGTAGTCCTTTGATGATTTTGAACTCTGTGAGACAGCTCAGCAGTGGGCCAGCAGGACAGGCGAAAACAGGCACTTAGTGGCACTTCTGGGGCGCCTGTGCTGTATCCACCTTCTGCCATCCCTCTGGTTCTCCCACTTTTGCTTGGTTTGCCAACACTGTGCCACCTTTGTTCTGCCTCTGCTGATACTGGATGCACTGCATTCACAGTTCCAGCTCCTTCCTATTGGCTGCACTTGAGGGGTCCTTTATTGCCTTCCAGTTTCCTTCAGTTGTGGGCTGCTTGGCTTAATTGCCCAATCCACTGACAATCAGATATGCCACCACAACCTCAGTAATTTGTGATTCAAGACAGGTTCTGACAAGACTCATTCTAAGCTACTTCAACCCCTTCAAATAGGCAAAGCACTCTTCCTCGGAATATCTCTCTTCAAAAGCAGCAGCCTCTTTGTCTCTCTTGTCTGTCTGCCACAATAACAACCCAAGTTTCCGTTTATGACCTACTTATCTTCTTCTCTCACAGCAAATAATATTCATAGGTAGTAAGTTTTCGTTCCCCAACTTTGCCTTTACCCTTCTGCCAACTGTTAGCCAAAGTAATTACCCAGAAGCCTTGGTGCCACTCTCTTGGTTTCAGGTAATGCTTGCACACTTTTATGTTAGGCAAGGTAAAACATCTATTGTGCTCACAGTATTGGTTGGATTGCTTTGTGGCTTTTAGAAAGTCTGCTTTCAGTCTTAATAGGGGCAGACTGTTAACTTGGGCAATGCTTGCTCTCTCTTCAACTGCAGATGCAATGTTTAACCACTTAACTTCTTTTATAAGCAATGATTGTTCGCATGAATAAAGAGATAGAGTTCAGTCTTTCTTCGGAAAGCAAAATTAGGCACGCGCAACCACTTCTTAGTACGTTTTGAAAGGTTAAACGTTCAACAATAGCCTTTGCAACGTTTGTTCTGCAAAATAAGAGACCCACGACCACTTCTTCATAACCTTTGATAGATTAAAGGTTCAACAATAGCCTTAGCAATGTTTGCTATTCGTAATGAGAGACACGCAACCACTTCATATCGTCTATGGGTTGCAAGGGTTTAACAATGGTGTTTCTCAGCGTTAGCTCTGCACGCAAGTAAATGAAAATGATCTAATAAACGCAAGTGCTACTTTTCCAGTGTCCCCTTGTTAAACACTCAACTAACAACTTCAGCTTGCTTCTGATTATATGTCAGTTTTAGGTAAGCTGGATATTGTTGCCGGCAGTGCTGGGGCAAGGAATCGGAACGCCAGGTTTGACTAACCGGCTTCTGTGATCCTTGTTCTGAGGGTTGCATAACGTCCACAAGTTCTGGCGCATCTACTGCTTTGGCTTCACAGGGACCCAAACCCTTCCCCGCTGAAGGTATCTCCAGTACGTCAACTCAGTTAAGGAGCCCTTCTCGCTCCTAAGACCCACGGCTTCACAACAGCTCCTAGCCTTGCTCTCTGACACGGTTCCTGCATGGCAACCACTGCAATCAGGCTCACATTGGGAATGGCAGCCTTCCGGAACTCCTTGTGCTGAGCAGCCTGTGCACTTCAGAGTTTGGGAGAACAGGAGCCTCTCAGAACAAGCAGGCGAAATCTGCTGTATCCACTTTCTGCCATCCCTCTGGTTCTCCCACTTTTGCTTGGTTTGCCAACACTGTGCCACCTTCTTTCTGCCTCTGCTGATACTGGACGCATCTGCATTCACAGTTCCAGCTCCTTCCTATTGGCTGCACTTGAGGGGGCCTTTTATGCTTTCCAGTTTCCTTCAGGCGTGGGCTGCTAGGCTTAATTGCCTGACTACTGCTACACAATGCCTCTTCAGTCCTCTTCCTCATCCTAGTACTCATGGGATTATGGGACTTGTAGCCCCCAACAACAAAGTTAGTTCTTTTAAATGAGTTCTTGAATTTAAGGGTATATTTATTTCCCTTAAAGGTGTTTAAGGATGAATCATTAGAATCCATTGTTACAGAGAAAGACAGTCTATTTAAGGCAATATTTCTAGATTCCTTTCCATTACACTTTTGGAAGTAAGGAAGGTGTTTATCCTGAAATACTCTGAAGGGTCTTTTTGTGGGTAAGACTTGCTCAGGTTTTATGGTACTTGGTCAGAGCCACAGATCTTACAGGTGGTTCAGTGACATTCTAATGACAATAAGCCATTACCTGTTTTGGTAACCTTGAAAGGTTTTCCCTTTTGCAGGGCAAATATTGGGTCTTATCCCACGGGATCTCCTCACCACCCTGGGCCTTGTATCCTCCTAGGTGATCCTCCTGCAGCACACAACCCTCAAGGTCAGGAAGCATCTGCCTTTCCCTGGCCGCCTGGGAGGAACCTTTAGGCAGGGTTTCAGTGAGGGATCCGTAGGATTCTTCACATATCCTTCCCCTAAAGACCTGACCTCCCCGTCCAGGTTCTTGTTCCTCTCTTTCATCAGCCTTCCCTGCATTCTTAGTAAGTCCACCAGTTTTCCAGTCCTAGATTGGATCATTGGGAAATAACTCTTCATGAGACCATGAATTATGGGGAGAGTACAAAGAGTATTTTCCTCTTAATTGACTAATAAGATGTTGCTTATTTCTTATTTTCTTGTGTGCCACTTGTAAAATCCATTTATCAAACCAGGGAACGTCACTACCCAAAATTAAAGATGTGGGAAGATCAGGTGGTACTGCCACTAATACTGAGAAATATTTTCCTAAAATGGAAACATCAAGAATGGTTAAGGGATATATTTCCATGTGACCATGTACACATCTTATTTCTTTATATCCCATGGGTTTCCAAGTGGATGGAAGACGGTTAGCCTGTACAGCATAGTTTTTACCTCCAGTGTCTAGCCGGGCCCAAATTGATTTCCCCTGGAGTACCACAGGGACTTAATAACTGTACACTACAGTACAAAACATTTTGTCAGGTTTCTTTCTAACCCTTTTCTTATTTGTCTTGCCTTTCGGGAGAGGCTTTTCTAGGTTCTCCATTGACATCTCACTGGGTTGGACAAAGAGGATACTCGCAGAAGATGGTTCAGCCCTTGTTTCCTTACCTTTCCCACCCTGACTGGAATCCTTTAACAATGGTGTGTTGGAGAAATCAATTTTATTCTAGGGGCAATGAATCACCTGGTGACCAACCTCCCCACAAAAGAAACATAATTTCTGATCCAAGGGTGGAAATGGGGGTAAAATAGATGGTATATTTTCCTCAGATACTTCCTGTTTGTGGGGTTGATAGCCGATGGGAAACCCAAAGTCCTGCCATGAGAGAACCAATTTTGCTTCATTTTCGTCTGTCAAGGAAGTTGCTAACCTTGATAGAATATCTTACTCAGACAGGATGGAAATATCATCCGAGGAGGTCTGAAAACATTTAGACTGGGAGATTTCACAATTCTGTTACAAAAGTATCAGAAGTTGGGGGGCGTGGCCGGGAGCCGACCGTGTGGCATGGCTCCTTGAGTGCTCCTGGATGGCCCCGTCGTCGGAGAGAATTCCCGCGGATTGAGGCCACAGCCGAGCCGCCCCTCGGCTCTCTAGCACCATGAATACCCACCGCTGCTTTTGAGTGGGGTCAGCAGCAGTTTGGAGCAGCCCCGAGGCTGAGAGAGCCCTGCGCTCTCCCGTCGGACCTGCTTGAAGAAGTCCAAAATGGCGAGCGGGCGCCCACGGCCTCGGTGGGGGAGGGGCATCCCTCTGTTAACATCTTCCATCAAATCCAGCGTTCCGAGGGCTGGAGGGAGACCTTGGTCTCGACCCCCACTGAGCCGCACCAGCGTGCCCTCCCCATGCGAGGCCTCGGAGGGGAGCCCTGCAAGCCTCGGCGGCCAGCGCTCCCACGCCAGCCAGGGCCATGACACCAACAAGCGGAGGCCTTCCTGCGTCATCTAGCCATACTGAGGGTGAAGCTGCATGGTAGGAACCACCCCATGCACCCGAGTTCGCTCAAGGGTGCGGCAGCCCCAGCCCGGAGGCCCCCCATCAAACCGTAGAACGGGGGCTGCGCGCAAACCCCGCCTGCTGTCTCCCAACCGATCCCGGTGAGAGCGCCCGAGTGTGTAGCACAGCCCGCCTCAGCAATCTCAGGCAGTCAAGCGAGGACCGGATCCTGCCCGGAGGGCTCCCGATTCACACCCGCAGTGTCCCCCGCACGTGCTACAAGGGGCGCCGGATCTTGCTCTGGCCCGCTTCAACCTTTCCCAGCCAGACGCGGAGGTAGCGCCCCACCGCACGCTGCACGTTGCTCCGGGGGACACCGACTCTGAGAGCCGAGCGCTGGACCCAGTAGGAGGACTTCCCGGCATCTGCAACGGCCCTGTGGGGGGTGCGGGCCCCGCTCCAGCGCCATCACTGCTCCCCTAGCCGGACTCAGCTGTATCAGCCAAGAGCTTCTCACGCGCCGCCCCAGGGGACTCAGTGCACAAAGCCGGTGCCGGGGCTCATTTGGAGGGCTCCAATCTCAGAACCACATCAAAGGGGATCACCAGCGCTCAGAGCAACCCCCACATCTGCAGGTGCATTGGCCAACAGCAGTAGCCCCACGAATCCATTGGCTGCAACAGCTACGCACCCTGCCCCACTCTGGAAATCCCCTTTGGCTGGTGCCTGCAGAGCTACGCGCACCCTCGGACGGGCCAACAACGCTTCCAGCAAGTAAAACAAAGCCTCACTCACATCTAAACCCTTTCTATACACCACTCTGCAGCACTGTTCCAGATCTGCTGGCCCCGAAATCCAAGCATCTAGAGCGGCATCCCGGGGGCCTCGTCCCTGGTGGAGCCTTCTAACGCTGTCTCGACCCAGCTGCGGAGATCAGCTACCCAGGATCCGCCTACCAGCGTGGCAAAGAAAAACAGGACGCCGGGTAGCCCCCCAAAACGCACTGTGCTCATCCTTGCCGCTCGCAGCAGTCCGGACAGCTCAGCAACATAGAGGAGCTCGCCAACCTCCCCCGCGCAGGGCATAACTAGCGGAGCTCGGTCTGGTGTCTAAGAGGCGATTGCCAGGAGGGATTGCAGCAGCAGTTCCTCTCTCCACACTCTCCACTCAGCAGAATCATGTCAAATAGCGGCATAACAAGCAGACATTGCGACAATGATGTCTAGCACCGGCCAGAATAAAGCAGGAAAAGCCGACCCTACCAGAGCTGCGATACCCGGTGTCATCCTCTCACTGGAGCAATCGCAGGCTGAGCACTTCACCACCAAAACAGACCTAAAAGATCTCCTACTGGCCCTTACCAAAGAGATCCAAAAGGGCACAGAGGAAGTCACTTAAAAGATCGCCTCACTGGACAGAAGGGTGGAGAAAGTGGAAAAGCGCACAGAGGAAGTGGAGAACGGCCTGTGTGACAACACATTCGAGCTACAGTGCGGCTTAAGCAGAATAGCAACCCTGGAAGCCAGATGCGACGCACTCTAATCCAAACAGGAGGACAGAGAAAACCGTTCCCGCCGCAACAACATCCGCATCCGCGGAATCCCTACCACAATTACCAACGCAGAACTAGAGGGCTTCACCAACGACCTGTTTAGGTTCATAATAACACTCCCGGACAGCGCCCCGCTAGATATCGACAGAGTCCACTGCACAGCGCCAAGGCAAGCATCATCATCACCTCCAGACGTCCTCGCCCGGATTCACTTTTTCAGGGTCAAGGAGGAGATAATGAGAGAGGCCAGGTCCTCGAAAGCAAATCACCTTCAGAGGTGCTAACATAGCGCTATTTTAAGACCTTGCGAGCATAACCCTCCAGAAACGGAGAGCCCGCCGCAACCTAACGGAGTGGCTGCAAGAAAGAAAAATACAATACCGTTGGGGTTACCCTTCCACTTTATGCTTCGAATGGGAAGGAACACGCAGGCAGATCTGTAACCCCAAGGAGGCGGGCCAATTCCTGGGAAAAAGAACCGCAGACGAGGACTCCGATCATGCCACTCTCTCCCAATCTCAACCTGGCTCGCCAACACCCAATCGCGGGTCACGTGCCGGCGGGCATCGCAGGCCTCGGGGCCTCCGGAAGCAGCATAATCCGGACTGATCGGCGGACCTCATCTTCCCGCCTGAAGCCAATTCGTCAGGTTTGTGTCATATTCCCCTCGGAGATCCCCTGTCATGCAATCTCCACCAGCTCTCCAGATCTCCTCCTCTCACTTGGGAGGGAGAGGGATAACACCTAGCACCCAGGGGGACACCCATAGGCAGACAACTAAGCGTATAGCCCCAGGCCCATATTCTCTACGCAGCCCCTGAGCCCGCAGCTCTGCGACCCTGCAGTTACTCTTTCTTCCCCGGCGGGGCACAACCTCTGACGACGGGGTCAACCAGTAACCCCACGAATGAGCTTTATGGTCTCATTCTCACAGTTCTGGGGGGGTGAGGGGTAGTTTTGGGCCCGAGGAACTGTTCAACTCCCCAGGAGCCCCAGTTAACGGTTACAGTTTTATTTGTAGACATCGGTAATTGCAGCACACTCTCGCGCACACACGGGAATGTCCCAAAGCCTCTGCAGCTCCTATACAGCCTTACCCGCACAATACAAGCCACGCTCCCATAATCAATATGCCTGGACAACGCTAGAGATGTCCGCATCTTGACCTGGAATGTCCAAGGTCTTAATTCCCCAAGGAAGCGCAAATCGGTGGAGAACAGGTTGGCGGCACTAAATGGGGATATAGTAATCCTCCAGGAAACCCACCTCTTGCTGTCAGTCTAGAAATACGGATACTTCTACTTTGAAACCGCAAACGCATTTTGGTGGCCGTGGGCCAACCGTCTCATGCACGATATGACAAAATATAGGTTTTCGAGTTTGCCAATGAACAGCCATTTTGATGTAACAAGAATCGCCATTTTGTTTTCTAACCATTGCTCATTGCTTTCTGTTCCTATTGCTTCGCAGTATATTTTCCGCTTACACTGCTCGACTGGGAAATATTGTTGTCTGTATGTTAAAAGGACAAGGCCGCAGGGCCGTGAGGATAACAAGAGTTCGCTGAAACACAAACGTAGGCAGCGCCAGGAAGAATGCCCGGCTCCCTCCCGAATGTAGCCTTGAAGCAGAGCTGCAGGGCATTTAATCATTTCACAGCTGCCAGCGAGTCTCGTTATATGGTAGAATATGTTAGAATAATACCGCTAAAGGCTTGAATTATGCTTTTCTTACGGCCCCCCTTTGCTGAGCCCGCTAGAGCATGTCAGCTCCCAGGACTCGAATAGCACCTGATAGATAGCAAGGTCCGGAATGCAACTCCCCCCTTATGTAGTTCGCTTCCAAGAACAGAAGCGCTGTGTTCTATTCAATAACCGAAAGATGCCTTCGCACTCACAAATTGCAAATTGTTACTAGAATAGATGTTTAAAGGTGTCATAGTGGTTGGAGATGTCCATCATCACACCAAGTTCGAAGAAACCCAATAAAGGGGGGTGTTAAACATGTCATAGCTGATTGTTTGATATGCATTTTGTATATATGTAACTGATGTATGTAATTCACGCTCTTGCGTCCCTCGAGGTCTAGAGATCCACGTCGCGGGGCATGAGACCGAGTTGGCCAACTGAGAATTTTGCTTTGCAATAAACCCTAGCTTTGGGAATACAACCTCGTGTCTGGCGTATCTATCGTGTGTGGTGACTCGCCTTGTTTCCATAGACGTCAGGGGCCCCTTTCATTGCCAGCCGACGAGCACCAAATCAAATTCAAGCACTTTAAACAGGGCTTCTTCGCTTCTAGTGGCGAGAAAAAGCGGGGGGTGGCGGTCCTATTAAGCGACAAGTTTCCTCTGTCCAACCCCACAGTTAAAAAGGATCCAACGGGCAGATACCTCTTCATTCAGGGATATATTGCAGAGCAACAAATCACAATTGCAGGGATTTACACCCCGAATGCAAATCAGGACACATTCATAGCAGAGATACTCCCACCGCTACTAACTTTCGCGTCGGGGTACCTCCTAATCGGGGGGGACTATAACGTAGTCCCGGACCCCATAAGGGATAAATCCCTAGCCCCATCCAACCCTGATTTCACCCGAGCCCTGGCTTTTGCCAGATTCCTAAAAGAGTCGGGCACGGTCGACATATGGAGGGTAGCCAATCCTGAAACCCGCGACTACACCTTTTTCTCAAACGCACACGGAGGTCACTCCCGAATTGATATTTTACTAGCCACTAGCACCTTATTTCTATGTTTTAGCAACATCGAAATCCACACACGGATGGTATCTGACCATGCACCCGTCTCTGCGGACCTCTTTATCCTGGGGGGCCCCGAACCCCCTCCCAGATTCTGGAAGCTCAATGACACCCTGCTTTTAGATCAGGTGATTAGGGGTGAGGCGGAAGACACCTTGATCAACTACTTCAAGGAAAACCAGAACCCCGAAATCTCAATTGGGCTATTATGGGAGGCCATGAAGCCGGTAATAAGAGGGGTATTCATCAGCGCAGCCGCTGAACAGTTTAGAGTCTCCAAGATCCGCACACAAGCTTTGGATTCCAAAGTCTCCTCCCTAGAAAAAGAGCTGAAGACCCAATACTCTAGAAGGGCGGACAGGGAGATAAAAAAGGCTAGAAGAGCGCTAGAGATGCACTGGGCCAACCGCACCGCGAAGGCTTTGGCGTATACAAAACAATTCTATTACCACAAAAGCAATAAGGCAAACCGGCTGCTTGCTTACAAATTGCGAAAGACTCACATCAGAAACAACATTACAAGCCTCAAAGGGCCGGATGGGGTGAGTAAATTCACCACCCCAGATATAATCGAAACCCTGTTGGACCACCACAAGGCGGTCATGCAAGGGCCACCTACATCTCAAGAGGATAGAGCCCAACAGCAGCGCTATCTAGAATCATTCCACACCCCAGTTGTCTCTTCCCCCTAGACTCCCTAGAAGCTCCGATCTCCGCAGAGGAAATCTTAGACGCCATAAAATCACTCAAGAATGCCGCCCCAGGCCCAGACGGGCTAACGCCCAAGTTTTATAAATCATTTGCTTACTCCTCAACTAACACTGCTATTTAATTCTTTTCTATCCACCAAAAAGGTAACACACTCCATGGCCGAATCAACCACCATCTTACTCCAAAAGCCGGGGAAGAACCCCGAGCACGCGGCCTCATACAGGCCAATTGCTTTGATGAATACCGATGGGAAAATCTATTCCAAGGTTTTAGCAGTTAGACTAGGTAGGATTCTCCCCGAGGTAATACACAAAGATCAAACAGGATTCATCCCGGGCAGGGGGACACACGACAATGTTAGATGCACACTAAATATCATCGAGTCCGCGAACAGAACAAAAACTCTGCTCCTAGTGATCTCCCTCGACGCACATAAAATGTTTGATCTAGTGAACTGGGACTACATTCAGAACACTCTATCCCGCATGGGCCTAGGCCACAATTTTATAATTTGGACAATGGCAAACTACGCACACCCGTCAACGCAACTCCGAGTCAATGGGAGGAAATCGGCGCTCATCCATATATCCAGAGGGACCCTTCAGGGGTGCCCATTGTCGCCCTTGGTATTCGTCCTGTCGATGGAGCCGTTCACCGCGAGAATCCGCCTTAACCCAAACATCAAAGGAGTCACAGTGGGCGCGATTGAACACAAAGTGGTGCTCTATGCTGATGATGTCCTTCTAACTATCACTGATCCGGACAGATCATTGCAGCCAATACTCGAAGAACTACAGGCATTCGGTGTAAGTTCTGGGTTCAGAGTGAACTATGATAAGTCCTCAGTCCTCCCGATCAACCTTCCAAAGCGACAGAGAAACACCCTGTGTCCCGACCTGCCGATCCCATGGGCTAATACCACACTGGAATACCTAGGCGTTCAAATCCCAAAATCTAGCGCATTGGTCTAGAAACATAACTTCACACAGCTATTTAAAACGCTCCGCGCAGACCTGAAACGATGGAATAAACAGGAGATCTCATGGCTGGGCTGGGCGGCGGCGGTAAAAATGAACCTACTCCCTAGAGTACTATATCATTGCCATGCACTTCCAACTCATATTCCCGAAGCGGACCTCGCCTCCTTACAGCGAGAAATTATGAAATTCATCTGGGGGGGGGGACCCTGCATTGCCAGGAAAATCATGACCCGCAGCCGTCAGCTGGGTGGACTGGGGGTCCCAGATATCTCCAGATATCGGCGCGTGGCTCAACTCGCGAATGCCTTTGCATGAACACGCACCGTGGACCGCCCATCCTGGCTACAACTGGAAGAAGCATGGTGCAAGTCACCTTTGTCTGACCTGCCACACATCCAGCCCCAGATTCTCCCCCGGCCTCTGCAACCGCAGCTTTGCCAAATAGCCAGAGGGCGGCCTTCACAGAATCTCAGACTTTCTAAAAGAGGGCCAGCCGCTCTCTTTTGAGGACTGCAAGGCGAGGTTCAACATCACTGAGGAGGAACGATTCCGCTATACACAGATCGGTCACTGGATCTCGCAACGCACCGTTAGAGAGCGTGGCTCCAGGGACCTAACACCCCTCGAACTCTCACTGACATCATCCCCTCCGTTGGGCAAGATCTCCACCCTCTACAAACTTTTGGAGAAATCCAGCCTAGAGTCGAAAGAAAGATACATGCTGAATTGGGAGAGGGACCTGGGGTGCTCCCTGGAGCCTGAAGCTTGGGGCAAAATATGGACAAGACTCCTCAGGAGCACTCAATGGGCCTCATTACACGGACGGCGGTAAGGGTTAACGGTCACCGTTAATGGCAACATTGACCGTTAACCCTTACCGCCGTACTACAAGGTCCCTTTGCGGGTTGGAGGATTTAACGCCTGCTTCTTGCAGGCGTTAATATCCAACCCGCTAAGGGACCTCGGAGCTAATTACGGCACCGCAAAATTGCGGTGCCGTAATTAGCGCCTTCCCCATTTCCATAGAGCCCTGTGGGGCAGAAATGGGAATGGGGAAGGGCAATGGCGGAAAGGGGATTTACCGCCCCTCCAACCTTGGAATGGGGCGGTAAATCCCCTTTCCGCCAAGGCGGTGCCGGTATTTTACCGGCATGGACCAAGGTGCTAATAGCACCTTGGTCCACCGCCTACCGTGTAATGAGGCCCAATGTGTTACCAATAGGGAAGGGGGATATAAAGTATGCTTCAGTTACTATATGATGCCAGTCCAACTGCACAAAGCGGGTGTGAGGCCTTCACCGAACTGTTTGAGGGGCTGCTCGCAGGAGGGAACGCTATTCCACCTCCTATGGGACTGCCCCAAGGCGGCGCACTATTGGAAAGGGGTTTTGACGCATGTCCAAGCAATAACAGGCCTCAATATCCCGTGGGACCCTGGAATCATTCTGTTGGGAGACCCGGGGGATGGGGACTTTCCGCTGTCGGGGAACGCAGCCCGCTTGTGCACACATTTACTATTAGCGGCCAAGATGGCCCTTGCCCATCTCTGGAAGCACCACGAGAGTCCCTCTATCCCGCTTTGGTGGGCCAAGCTTTGGGACATCGTCATAGCGGAAAGAATCACTGCACTCCACCTGGGCAACCTCAATCCCTTCCAAAACACCTGGGCCCCATTCATGGACTATCCAGACCGCTATCCGGCCCTCTTGCAAAAGCCACCCAATGTCCGCTGGCTGGACTGATTTGCACATGGAGGCGCCCTCCCCAGCACGGAAATATCCCCCACCACCACCACCGATCTCTCAGACAAGCATTGCTGCGATTGAGATATATGCTAATTTTTGTTTTGTGCCCATGTTATCACTATAATGAACTGTGCCATCTTAAGCTTATGCCAATTCCGATGTCTGTTGTTCAATTGTTATTTTCTTTTTTTATTATTGATTAATAATAAATAAAATGTCTATTTTGAAAAAAAAAAGTATCAGAAGTTTCCATAGGTAATGGAAAGGCATGAAAGTCGTGATTTGCATTGCATGGAGTTGTTACTAAAGAGACCTCTATTCGTTGTTCACATGTTCCATCACTCTCTAAGGTATTGACTGGAACAACCATGGTTTCAAGTGTATTACCATTTCCTGTTCTCCCTGGGAGACAGGGAAAGAAATCTCTGATAGTATGGGATCTCTAGAGTTTTGCTCTCTTCCCATATTAAGCTTGACTCATTCTGTGTGTAACTGGATTCAGAGATGTTCTCTGTCTTCCACTGTGAGTCAGATGAAAAAAACATTTCTGAGACCCCTCTCACCTCAAGTTGTTTTTCTGGATTCTCTCCATCTTCCTGCCTAGTTTTTAGACTGGGGCAGAGAATACCATGGGGTTTTGTGCACCAAAGGTACAACCAGATTGCCTCTCTTAACTTGTATTAGTTTATGTGACAAATTGAAAAGGGCGATTTTTATTTTGTTTCCACCAAACATCAGAGGTAGCACCTTTAACATTCCCTTCTGTCTCTCTCCACCTAGCGGCCTAAGATAAACAGCTGATGGAACTTCCACCTTAAGACCGGTAGAAGAAGAGGTTATAAGTGTTACCCTCCACATCTTTTCTAGTGGAAAGAATGGCTTGGTTGGCTGGGTTTGAAAAACAACTATTAGTAACTGTTTCAAATCTGTCTTCAGTTATAAAAGGTATAGGGCAGGACCCCAAGTGACGTTATTCTGCCTACTTCTAGATATACCAACATTCATTTTAGAGGCCACTGATAAACCTTTGTGCTTTAGTCTTCTTTCTTCATACAATTTTGCTTTTCACAACCTTGCGCCCAACACAGTCTGATCTATTATCAGCTCTTTCTGACTCACCAGCTGTGCCAAACTCTGTTTGCATCTCCTGCCTCTGGAGTCAAGGCCAGTACCACAATGGCAACTGCTTCTCCCCGCCCTGGCTATCAGTGTGGAAGGGTTCCATGCACGGCTGACATCCTTCGCACCATTTGGCAGCTGCTATTCCCAGTCTTACGTTTCCCTTCTCAGAGGCTCTGTGAGTCTGGGTTGAAAAGGGCAAGGGCAATTCCCTACTCGTCATCCTTTCAGGTCTCGTCGCCTTTCTCCTCGTTTTGAACTGCCATCCTGGAATAGATGCTTTCTTGTGCGTTTGTCCTTGCTCACCGTGTGCTTTCGTGCTCTGCCTTTTATCCCTATGGGGAAAGGGAAGGGAAGTCAGGTGTGTGTAGTTATCGGCAATTGCCTGACCTTAAAACTGGGACAACCTGGTGGTCTTTCGTAGAGAATTATACCCCTCATCTTCCCATGGGGATTCTTTCTGCCTCCTAGTTCATCAATCCTCGTCCTAGGGGGATTGGTAAACTCGGAAGGGTCAGGTTTTGTGAAATGAATGGGAACAATCTGTAAAGTAATATTTGGAGGTCTGTCGAGGGAATGACCAGCATTATTGTCGTGAAATGAATAGGGGGATTGTGGGAACTGTAGTGTTTTATCAAAGCAGACTGGGAGCTTGGGAAATAATCAGAGGGACAGGGAGAAGAATGACTGGGTGTACTTGGGTAGGCAACAGGAAAATAGGGATCCTGGGAGATGAAGTTTCCTACTGGAACATGATTTGGGTTCCTAATAGGTTTACCAGATGCGTAGGGGGTTGATGGATTCTGTAAGGGAGATTCTTTGGGTGGAAGGGAGGTTGATTTGGAACAGCCTATAAAAGCCTCAGGGACTTCGTCTTCCTCATCCTCTTCCCCGTTGTAATACTGCATCTCAACTGGGGCATTCCCCCCAGCATAACCCAGGCACCCCTACCCAGGTGATCCTCCCTCGCTCGGCCACCCCCAGGGTTGGTATCTGAGAGCACCAGCCCTTCCCTGGCCACCTGAATAAGGGATTCTCTGGGTTCTAATCAGGAGAATACCCTTAGGTTTCTCACATAACCTTCCCCAATGCTGGTTGGACTGCACTGTTTCACTTGGTGATTTCCTTTAGGAACACCTAGACTGCTGGTCCAAGCATTCCAGCATATAATCCAGGTTGGTCTCCTCCGCCAGTATATAAAGATTGTTATGGCTTGGGCTCTCAACTCTTTCCTGGTTGATCAGGGTTTGCGTAGGAGATGATTTTAAGAGTGCTTTCCTCTCTCTTCCTCTCTCTATCTTCCTTTATCTTTCTTGAGCTGCCGTCAACTCTTCCTCTATATTTTCAGGGCAGATCTCTATAATATGCCCTATTCTCCATGAAATAAGCATTGTTCTAAAGGGGAGGCTTCCGGTTCATCTAGAGATACAGTGGACGTTGACCATCTCCACTCCTTATTCAGAGGGCTAAAAAAGATTCTCCAGGCAGTATGGTTCTCTAGGTTTTGTTTCTCCTTGTCAATAGAGGGTTCTCCTTGCATCCTTCCCTTTGGGTTTCTTATCTCCTCTCTTATTTGCTCGCAGCCTATTTTTTTCCTTTGAATCATAAGGATGGGGTTCTGGGATTTTATTTTCTGTGGAAGGGGTCTCTAGGCCTCCTCCTGATGTTTTATTAGATATTTCCCCCAAGGTCTCCTATTTTAGGTTCTCACTGGGTGTTTTCCAAGGGGTTACATATACTAGGATCCCTACTTTGTCTCCTCTATAGATTTTTACAGGGTTTGTGGAGAAGCTCAGTAAAACAAAGGTTAATTTGTCTTCGCAAAAAAAGGGGTACCATTTTTACTTTACCTTCCTTGTAGGGTAAAATATAGAAGGACCAACCCAAGGGATATCTTACTCTTATTTGCAAGGAGATTAAGGCTTTGTCCCTTCGCTGTAGTAAATAACCCTGAGGGCTTAAAGACAATAAGTGTTGCTTTCAACCTTATGTTGGACAGGTGAAATGGCTTGAGAGGTCAGGGGAAAACATTTTCTATTCCATGGGCTTGAAGGATTGTATCATGTTTTCCATAGATTTCGCCCCATTGATGGAAAAAGGGGTTTGATTGGGTTTGTCTCTTGACTCAAAGATTTCCTGTGAGGAACACATGGTGCAACAGTAAAGACAGACACAAGTGATCACAGTTCAAGGGTGTTTATTAAACTGTATACATGTTGGAAAAATGCCTCATCTAAACCTAAATCTAAGATGGGATCAAGCATCGACCATCAAATGAGTCATTGTGGCGTTGTGTCGAATAAAAGGGGCCTATACTAAGAAACATATTGCCAAACCTTGTAAACGATACAAAAAGGGTGTGGGGTGGTTTTCAAGAAAATAAAGAAGTGTTCACAAACTATATGTCAGGATGCAGTAGCTTGGATCTCCCTTCCCCACGTTTTGAGCACAGAGTGGGATGGGATGTTGGAGCACAGTAAACACTCGAGCTTTCCCAGCACGAGTTGACAGTTCCACTTGCAGCTATTTGCTCCTGAAAGTCTCTTGCTTTCGAAGGTCTGAGGTATTCAATGACAAAACAAATATTCCTTCAATCAAATTAAAGTTCTGTTTTCCTTAGGGTGGGGGTTCTTCACCCCTGAGTCCCCCTCTTCCGGGCGCTGACCCCTGTTTACTTTCAGCCTCATTTATAAATGTTAATGGCCCTCATTACAACTCAGGCGGTAAGAGGTTTACGGCGCCGTAAACAGCGCCGACCCTTACAGCCTGAGTACGAGGTCCCTTAGCGCCATGGCGGATTTAACACCTGCTTTTAGCAGGTGTTAAAATCCATGGCGCTAAGGGACCATGTTGTTAATTACGCCACCGTAATTTACGGTGGCGTAATTAACGCCTTCCCCACTCCCATTATGCCCTATGGGGAAAAAATGGGAATGGGGAAGGGTAAATGGGGATTGGGGACTTACCGCCCCGCCGACCTCGGAATGGGGCGGTAAGTCCGCCTACCACCATGGCGTAAACATAGTTTACGCCATGGTGGTAAAGTCACGGCCCAGGCGGTAACTTACCGCCTGGGTCGTAATGAGGCCCAATGTCTTTTTAAACAGTTCCAGTGGGCATCCCTCGGCTTCATTATTGTCAACACACTGCTTCTTGGGACTTTAGTCTTGCCCCTTTCTCGTCAGCATCCCTCTTCTGGGTTTACACTTGCCAACTTCACATTCACTTTCAATGTCTACGGGATTCACTTCCCTTACTTTTCGTTCGGTGGGATTCACTTCTCTTGCTTTCTTTAAAGTTCGTATATCAAAGACTTTCAACTACGTGGATTTTGCTTGACCTCCTGTATGACCACTTTGATCTATCTTGGTGCCTCTCCTACAGTCTTCTGGTTTCTGTAGTTTTACTATGTTGGGGATCAACCAGTCTCTCGGAGCAGCACCCACATGGTGCCTGTCCTCTTCTGCGGCTGGTCTCCCCTTCACAATGTTACAGTTCTTTTATCTTCTCACACGTTGCCACTTTTATTCACCACAGCCTGGTTCTTATAGGCTCGCCCCTCAACCGGCTGTGATGAACCGCTTGACTTTCCTCTTTACTGGAGTCAAGGGCGGTACCACGGAAGCAGGAGTCTCCCTTGTGCCAGCTTATCCGCTTCAATACGCTCTGTGTAGCATTGAAATCTGTTGCAGCAGACTTGGGCTATTGTCCTCGGTCTTATGTTTCTTTTAGCGGAGGGTTTGCTGGGTTTTGTCGAAAAGGGCAAGGTTGTGTCTCTCCTCATCAGCCTCTCACTATTTGCCGCCTTTCTCCTCCTTTTGAGCCACTGGGTCTGGATAGCTGTCTCGTCGTGCAGTCTGACTTGCTCGTACTGTGCTCTCTTGCTCCACCTTTTATCCCGTGCTGGGAAAGGGCTGTCAGGTGTGTGTGATTCTGCCTGACTATGCCTGACCCTTGTATTGGGACATGTCAGACAAACGGCTCTGGTGTTAGTCCGTTCTCTGGTGTGTCGTGTGAAAGTGTTCGTGTCGGAAAAGCAGGGGGGGCAGTGGTTTTGAATGTCCTACGTGGTAGAATGGGGAAAAAGTGTTGAACGAAGGGGATACCGCGTCACAACCGTCGGTGTCCCACTCCCTGAGGACCCCCCATCCAGGTGATCCCCCCCCCACTGGTCCACCCCCAGGAACTGGATCCATTAGCGATGGCCATATCCTGGCCACCTGGATGAGAGATCCCTGGGAACTAGCTCTGATAGCGGAACTGTTGGCTCATGCTGGGAAAGCTCGAGTGTGTGCTGCGCTCTGGTGTCCCACCATGTCCTGTGCTCTAAATGTGGGGAAGGGAGACTCCAACTACTGCATCCTGACTTATTATTTGTGAACACTTCTTTCTTTCCTGTGTATCTATCCCACACTCTTTGTTTGTATTTAGCATAAGGATCTGCAATAGGTTTTCTTAGTATAGGCCCTTTTATTTGACAAGATGCCACTAGGTCTGCCTTATTATTTGCTGACCGTAGCTTGCTCCCATATTAGATTTAGGTTTAGATTGGGCGTTTTTTTTAACCTACCTATACAGTTTAATAAACACCCTTGAACTGTGAGCATTTGTGTCTGTCTTTACTGTTTCCATCATGAGTTCCTTATATATGGTGTCAGAAGTGGGATATGATTAAACTGATAAAAATTGAAACCTAAGCTAATAATTGTGCTACCACCGGAAGGGGAAAATAAGCTAGTTGATCTCCTAGATTCTGACCGCGTATCCACACTAAAAGAGGTGCTGTTCTCTCAGCTGCGTATTCCACCTAGTCAACAAGATCTTTTCTTTAAAACACAAGTGTTTCTAGAACCACTTCCTCTCTCCCATTACAACATACAGCCTTGGGAGCGAATATTCCTCAAAGTTCGACCTATATTTTCTTTTATACGACCCAGTGCTCCGAGTCCCCCTCCCTCCGAACCCTTTTTTCATGGTACTCAGTCTTCACCCGTATCTGGACCCTCAGGGTTAATCACACATTTTCCCCAGCCTACTCCTCAGACAGACTCAGGCACAGACGATTCAGAGGATTTTAAAACCTTATCCAAGGGAATCGAGAGCTGTTTCTATTCTGATTTAGATACCACAGGAGGAACCCTTATGCCATTGGAGAAAATGGTCGACTTAGCCAACATCATCGCCCAATTAGCAGCCCATCAGATACAGGCAGAAAACAGGCTCAAAGAAAAGTTAACCAAGTTAATTGAATTACAAATTAGGCCAATACTACCACAGGGCATACTTCAACCATATCTTGAAGGCAAATATTTAGATTTCTTTTCTTCTACATTTTGAACGCCTGACCGACCAACTGGGATGGGAAGAGAACCTGCAAAGATGCTACTTGAGTCCATTATTGAAAAGTGAACTCCGAACTTCCTATCAACTACTTAACCTTGCACAGGGAGCCACCTTTCTATCTATCAAAGAAGGGTTGCTAAAAAGAGTGGGGCAGACCTGTAATTTTTACCTACAAAAATTACGAGCCATAAGGTTAAACTCAGGAGAACCCCCTGTAGAACTGGGTGAACGCATTAAAAACACAGTGGCCATCTGGATTAATAACAAGTCCTTAGAGGAACTAACATATATGATTACCTTGGAACAATTCACAAATTCTTTACTCCCTTTTTTGCCAAAATCTGTCCTTCAATGAAATCGGCCTACTCTAGCTACGGCCATTGAGACTGCCCAAAACCATTCTAATGCAGCTAAACACTTCCATTTGACCCATCGATAGGACCATAAGTCCATCCATCAAACTCAACCTCAAAGAGTAGATAAACAGGGGGGCTACAGAGGATCAAAGAAGGAACATCACGAGAGAGAATAGAAAGTAGGAAAATTGATCCAAGGGCTAAGGATGAAAGTAGAAAGGAGGAGTTCAAAGGAAGCAGACCATCTCCTCTGATCTGTTTTTCTTGTAGAGAAACAGGACATATAGCTAGACACAGTCCACAGAATTTAACGGACGAACCCATGGAAATAGGCTGTTTGAAGGGCGAAGAATGGGAAGAACCCGAGGAAGAGCTAGAGACCTTTAGCATTTGCTTGTGCAAACTCCTCTTGAGTTCACCTATAAAAAGGCCTGGGTGAATGGGAGGCAAGTGATCGGCTCTGGTAGTAAGCAAACCGCTATACGGGCTGATTTAATTACAACAAAAGATGTGGACAACGTGGCCCTAGTTAGAGTGACAAGTGTACATGGAGATAATTAAGTATACCCTAAAATACAAGTACACATTTAGATCTGAGGTGAGTCCTGCAAAAGATCATCAGCTATAATTCCTGGACTCCCTGAAGAAGTTATTCTATGGTGGGATTTCCCCATCTTCTCTACTCTCTTATAGGAGTCTCCACCCCTCTTCAAAGATTTTCTACCCCAAATATCATGGCAGACGAACAAATACTCCCAAAATTCCACAATATGGGACTGGGAAAACATTGAACCCAAAATAGCCCTGAAAACCCAATTCATAAGCTATTGTAAAGACAGATGAACCCACTCCACCTCTACCTACACCGACTACAACTAACCAGTGGAATATGCAAGAGTTTCTGGATATCTCTCATCCCTGTTCTATTCCAGGTCTTAACAACCAGAAACCTGGACAAAGTACAGGCATATCCACCTCGCCTAGGGGAAGGGGACATGTCAGGTAAATGGCTCCGGTGTTAATCCGTTGTCTTTTGTGTGCAAAAGTGTTTGTGTTGGAAAAGGGGGGTAGAGTGTTTGAGTATCCTACGTGATAGGATGGGGAAAAGGTGTTGGAAGAAGGCGGGTACCGTATCTTACCTGTCCCATCTCCACTCCCCGAGGAACCCCCATCTAGGTGATCCTCCCGCTTCGGTCCAGCCCCAGGAACTAGATCCAATAGCGATAGCTGTGTCCTGGCCACCTGGATGACAGATTCCCAGGGACTAGTCAGGGAGACACTTTCACATTTCTCACATACCCTTCCTCCATGCGATGTAGCCACATTTGTTTCACAGGGGAACCGTGAAAGAAAATCTACATTTCCCTGGTCTTTTCCTTTCAGTGCTCCACAGTGAAACAATAGGGTTGTAGGTCTAGAAACCATCACATGACCCGAGGGTTGGAGTCTTTAGGGGTCTTTACGAGTGCGGCGGAAAGGGGTTAATGGTCCCGGTAAGGATGCCGGTGCTGTTAACCCCTTACCGCCGCATTACGAGGTCCCTTAGCGGGAGCTGCTAAGGGACCAGGGAGCTAAAAACGGGCCCGTTATTAGCTCCCTCCCCATTCCCATTGAGCCCTATGGGGGCTCGAATGGGGATGGGTATTTTGAATGGGGACTTACCGGGTCCTCCAAGGTTGGAATGACCTGGTAAGTCCCCATTCAAGGGACCCGGACACAAGTTTGGAGGCAGCCGTGATGCTAATAGCACCACGGCTACCTCCAAACTCGTAATGACCCCCTTTCCGTTGGTTAATCCAAATGTAGGTGGATAATGGCCCACTTGATGGCCAGGGCCTCCAGTTCCAACACAGAGTAATATTTTTCACGTGGGAACAGCTTGCGAATAGTCAATAATATGGGGTGTTCCAATCCATTGCAAACCTGGGACAGGATGGCTCCTAACCCTGTAAGGGAGGCATCCGTCTGTTATTCAAACTCTTTAGAGAAGTCGACTACCATTAGGATTGGGTTCTGGCACACAGTCTGTATCAAGATGTTATAAAATATCTCATCCTCATCATTCCAATGAAGTTTCAGCGGTTCAGCATTCTTAAGTTTATCTGTTAGCCAGGGGGGGCGCTTGAGAGCCCGACCGAGATGGCCGCAAGCATGTGAGCTCTCCACATCACAAGATATATCCATTCAAAATCCTGCTTTGTAACTGCCCCAAAGTCGTGATCTGATTGTGGGACAAGGTGACCGTATACCCCTGGCACACGCTGCTGAAATCTGTTGCCCCCCAGAGCACTGTATGTTAACACTCAAGTACACAATAATGGGGGAAGGTGTGTCAACACTCTCCCCCGAATGTAGTCGACCCTCCACCCATGGTTGGCACAGATACTTGATTTATAATTACAGGATACCACGTGGCAGCCAGTGGGGGGAAGAGGGTTAGGGAGAGGTTGTGGACGGGAAGGGGAAATGTAGGAAAACCGGTAAGAGGGTTAGGGAATGCCTAAGGTGGATAGGACCAGGGAAGTAACAGGGGACAAACCCTACACTACCTCCTATCACCTTTTGTACCATAGACCAGCACAGAAAAACACCACACACCAATAATACCACTTAATACGGGGTACTGATGTTCATCCTAGAAAACACTTGCACATCCCTAATACCCCTTAATACAGGCACAGGTTGTCATTCATTTACATGGACCATATATAGGCAAGCAATGATGAAACAGACTGTTGGGATGTCATTCCCACATGAAGAACGTAACACATGGTCCTCTGGGCAAGCAGTTGCAACATATATATAACATAACATATGTAAAGTCATGGACCCCAAAACGTATATGGTGAACACACACACTCTGAGAGATCGAGTTGGCAGCACTGATACTCGAGTGTAGTCTATTGTCAGACCCTAATGAGGGCCACAAGTCATTTTATATATATATGCACAGCACATTAATCGAGCTTCCTTAACTCTCGCAGAAACATGAATCCACAAAAACAATGGAGTACCAAAACCCTTCCCACACTTATCTTTTCGTCCAGGAAGCTAATCAGCATTCCTGGACGTAATCTCGTATCGCCCTGATAGCAGCGCGGGTCCTACTTTCAGGCACTGCACCTTAGAATCTGGCATCAACATGAATACACAACATCAAACCCTTCCCGCACTTATCTTTTCGTCCGGGAAGCTAGAAAGCCTTCCCGGACGTAATCTTGTGTCGCCTTTAGAGCTGCGCGAGTTCCTCTCATGGCACGCCGGTTCAAGAAGGGAAAAAGCAATTGCAGGCGCACGCGGCGTTCCTCAATCCTCCGGCATGGCTTCAGCACACAAACAGAATAAGCCACACCTGCCATGCGCCGTTGGCCCTTGATAAGCTGTAGCTAATTAGTGTCTGCTGGCCAACGCGCGCATGGCAAGAACTACTCAATGCCCAGGAGACTGCTGGGAAATGTGGTTTATAGCCTCCAACATGTCTTTTAAGCCTTTTGGAAACCCTGGCACAGCTTTCGTCTCCACCAGCCCATATTCCTAACATTGTACCATGGAGGAACACGCAAGGAAGTCCAAGCTTGGAGGCAGCAAAGATACTTGACTTGAGATGTAGAAGGAGGCGCTGCAGACCCGAATTGAAAATGTTCGTTGGTCAGATATCTTGGTCAGCATGAACCTCATGCACCTGGGAAAAAGGAGACGGGCTGCAGAGCCCTGAGAGGGACCCCTGCCACCCACCAGACAGCAGGGGTCCCAAGGCGGATCAGGCGCTCCAGCTCTCCAACTGGTGGGCGGGGAGACACTGCGCTAGGCAACAGTGCAGTGTGAGCAGCGGCAGCGCAGGGGTGCCCGGAGGACTGGGCGGACAGCGGATCACCAGTCCTGTGCGGTAAATCCCCCCGGGTGGATACGGGGCCAGTTGCAGTCACCCCCGATCAGAAGGGAGGGAGCGGACCCCATCGAGTGCACAGCGAGGACGGAAGATGGAAGTTTGTGCACCCGCTGCTAGAGACGTCTGCAGAGCGGCGGAATACGTCCACCTGATCAGAGAAGAGAATCCCTGCCAAAGTGCTGCAGAGGTGTTCAGAATCTGGAAGGACTGCACAATCGACGCCTCCACCAACGCAAAGCCCCAGGACGAAGGAACTGCCACACCGCCATGGATGGGATCCTGAGTTAAAGGTAATTGATACCCAGTGGCACTAACACATACAAGGCTGGAATTAGCTGAAATCAGGTCAGGAGATCAGGAGGAGCCATGCATAGCCGGTAAGATTACACAATGAAGTAACCAAACGGGGACTGCGCACACCTCACTCACGACAGCAGCATGAACTGGGAACAACCCCACTGCTTTGGCATACCACCCATTGGCGACGCACCCCACTCAGCAGCTAAACAGGGGAAGGACACAACAGGAGGCAGCGGGCCGCTCTCCCTGCCAGCAGCCAGTTCACCCCCAACACCCTGAAGGAGAAGGGGCATGAGGCAGAAGGCAGGCTCTACCGACACCTGTGGGGACATCTCGGGCGTAAAACTGGCGGCGAGCCCTGCGCAAAAAAAGGAGCCGGGTTGATAGAGCCTACCCCTGATGAAACGCTATGGGCACTAACAGACCAGGCACCCAGCTCCCTTACGCTCACTAATCCCATCAAGGACATATCACAAACCATGCAGTGGCTGGGGTGTGAGTGGTCCCCCATTCAACCCAGGGACTGGCAACCAAACCACAAGCAGTGACTCATCACAGGTGGGCCAAGTACTGTGGGCGCTGTGCACCAGACGACATTGGGGACCACGGTGCAGAAACCAGGCGGCACTGAAAGAATACCCCCCACACATCCTTCTACTCCCTCGTATCACAACATCCCGAGAGCACCGCCCGCATCCACACGGACAGGGGGACACAACCACTGGAGTGTGCAATACAAGGTTCACACAGTACCAGGGAAGCACCCTCCAGGCACCACTCCATACCCAGAAAGTACAACACTCTGCAGATAGCGCCTGCATCCTCCGGACAGATACACGTAACGAGTCAACCACCACAGGACACGATCAGAAATGGTGCAAGAACCTGATTGGAGGAGCATGGCCTTGGTGTGGCCCCAGAGCTGAAAACAGTGGACACCGAGGAGTGGGACAGCTACCCCACTAGCCCTGCCTCTCCAAGGCCCCCATGACCACCAGAGTGGAGGGACATTACCTCGAGCACGACTACGGGAGTGTCAGCAATACAACACTTTAAAGATTCACGTCGAGGCACCCCGCTGGCAGAATCCACACTCACCAAACAAAGATAAATAGCCCATGAAAGGATCTGACTGGAAGAAACGAGATACAGGTGGACAGTGACAACTAGGAAGATGGCCAAGGCAAATAAGGGCGGTAAACAACATACGAGGTTCCAATTCGAGGCCGCTTCACAATCCCGATGCTCTGAGTCCACAGACTCGCCCGGGTGCGATAATCCACTGACCGCCCACGATACCTCTAAGGCATTTCATGATATAAAGGGCATGTTTAGCCAGCTGCAGAGCAGTATACAGTACCTAGACGGGAAGATGGACACGCTGACCTGCAAGGTAGACCACATGCAGGTCGGCCTAGACAAACATGAAGAAAGATTGGATGAGGTGGAGGGGGGAATCTTGGTGGTTGAAAATGAAACAACCAGGATGTCGAGGGAGTTACAACAGATGAAGAAAACACTAAAAGAACTCACAGAAAAAAAAGGTTGATCTAGAGTCCAGGTCCAGAAGAAACAACTTGCAAATAATCAGTGTTTCCAAAGCAGCTGACCAACGATGTATGGAAACAATGGCAGAAGAGATTCTAAAGGAAGTACTAGGGCTGGAGGGTTTTTCAGACATTTTCGTGGTGGAAAGGGCACACAGATTACCCAGCGGCTGGAAACCCATCCCTGGAGCCCTGCCACGGCCAATAATTGCACAAATGCTAAACTACTGTGTTAGAGAGAATTCTCAGAAATGTGCTAATTCCCTTCACCTTAGAGACCCCCAGCAACTTTGCTGAATTTTAAGGACTTGATTTTCTTACCTGGAAAGAGTGTGAGCCTTTTTTCCCACTCTTTCATGTGTTTTGATGTGTGTTTCACATTTGTGTTCTCTGATTATGGAGTTTTAGATAACGCCATAGGCATCATATTTTCATGTGTGTTACACAGCACCCTCAGTGCAGTGACACACGGATGTCTTTTAGGCTTCTCAAAGGTTTAGAAACCTTCTCTGGGATGAACTACTGTTTCCCAGAGAATGTAAAGTGAAATTGACTTTACTAGTCTTTTCCAAATTCACAGACCTTGCACACACCATCTTACAATGGAGTGCTGGAGGGGTTACATAGTATCCCCTGTGTTCAAACACTCATATAGCAGTCAAATGCTACCCTTTCCTATTGAAAAGGCTGGTGGCAGTGGTTTTACAAAGAACTACCATGATTTTTCCTGACTGCGAACACTGTTAGCTAAAAATCACGGGAGCCATGTTTTTCAAGATGGCACCTTAGGCCCCTTTGTTTAAACGGGTCCCGGTCTTCCTTGTTCGCCCTTTCTTTTTGGAAAGGCCCTCCTAGTGTTTGTCTCTGTGCGCCAAACCAGGTTTGGTCCCTTTGTGTGCCTTTGGCGGGCTTCAGGACTGAAATCCGCCCTTGCCGTCTGAGTGTCTGGGGTGGGCAGGAAGTGAGGGAGGTGCCCGAAACTCCCTGTGCTTAGTCTCTTAGGACACCCAAATGCACGCTGGCGTGATTGGCTGGCTGACTGTCCGGCAGGGACAGCCACCCTGCCGGGTGAGTGACAGCTAGGCTGGAATGAAAGGGAGAAAACTGTTTAAAAGGCGAGCCTCCAGGACTGGAAGGCAGAGTCAACCACTGGAACGAAAGAACCGAAGACGAGCTGGAAGAGGACAGCTGCTGCAACCACTGGACCGTTGGTTTGCCCAGTGAAGCCATGCTGCAGGTCCGACTCCATTCGACAGAGAAGCTCCTTCAAGGACGGCTTCTTCCTTCGAGTTGGTGGGACCAATCAACTCAAAAGTCACCTGGATACCATTCTCAAGGCTGGTTAGGATTAACGAGGGAGAGGGACACCAGTTTGTGTTCTTGAATCTACAGCTACTGGAAATTGAAGGGACTCCATTTTGTTTGCTTTCTTCAATGATCCTGTGCAGTGCAGGAGTCCATCAACGTCCTTCCTCTTGTCCCCACGACTGAGGTTCAGGAACAGCGAGATCTGCAGGAACTGCCAGGAACCACAACTTCAGCAACATTTGTTTTCTTCATACAAAGGTACTGTGCCAACCCGATTGGGGGAACGCCACTGCCGCAGTGAAAGTTCGTGAAACTTTCCCAACTTGCAGGCCTAATCAGCTTGTGACCCCACAAATTATTCTTTTTCGCCTAAACTACTTCTGAGAACTTTTGCAAAGAATTTACCATTTGATACCAGAACTGCTCTTTCCTATCCAGAACACTAGGCCATTGATTTTGGCCTGGCCTATTGACTTGAAATTAACTATTCTGGGGAACTGAAACTATTTGCACTGCCTAAAAAGTATATATAATCTATTCTACTTACTTTTGTCCTTTTTGCTCACTGATAAGTAACTGAATTGCCATTTGGCTCCTTTTTCAAGGGAGCTCAAATTGTATCAAAAACTTAAGAGTTTTGTATTGAAGTGTATTGGTCTATAATATTAAGTTGCCTTCTTCTAGTGAAATGTTTTATAAATGATTGTGTAAATAAATTAATCAGTGTTTTACCAAGAAACCTTGAGTATAAGTGTCTACTTGAACCACTGTGATTGAAAGTCCTTTGTGTAACTACTTGTACTGCTCACATTCACTAGAGATAAGCCTGGCTGCTCAGCTCGCTACCAACAAACTGTGTGGTACAGACTTATACCAAAGGTTGGTCATGCTTACACCTGTAGTCCTAATTGTGTGTGGTGGCCCCAGAGGGTAGTGCATGCAATTCTGCCTAACATACCGGGACCGGGACCGGGATTCAGCACTGCGTAAAGCAAGGGAGATAGGGGCCCTCTTGTACAAGGGAGATACAATAAGGATCTTACCGGACTTCTCCGATAAAGTTCCGGCATCATGCAGAACATACATTGACATAAAGAAGAGAATGCAGGACTGTGGTATCCGTATCTCCATGATGTTTCCTGCCAAGCTCTGGGTGGAGCACGAGGGGCGCACGATCCTCTTCACCACCCCGGCAGAGGCGGACGAATTCCTCGAACACCTACCTCGGAACCCTAGACCTAGGGGGAACAATGACTGAAAATGCACCGAGAAGTGTACAATCTGCGGGGAACAGGGGATATCAAATTATGGAGGAGAGACACATGGGACCGCAACAGACCTTATTACTGTAGGTGTGGAGATGCGGTTGGGCTTCTGGCCGCCACCGAAGCGGAAGCAAACTAACAGACCTGTATGCTGGCCAGTTGGGGTAGCCAGCTGAGGAGGGGGGGGGTGAATAATACTGACAGGTTCGGGTTGTTGGTGGGGGTGGGGAAGGGTAACAGGGTAGTTCTATGCCGGTAGGAAGCATCATAACACGGTTTAAATAGTGGGTAAGGTCTGAGGCTATGGTCTGTGAAGCAGCTGAGTCTGGGAGGGAATATATCTGGGGAACGAGGGGTGATAACTTCAGACATGGCTGGGTCGATTAGATACCTAACATGGAATGTGCAAGGGCTGAACTGCCCGTTGAAATGCAGAAGGGTCCTTCTCTATCTGCAGCGTCACCAGATGGGAGTTGCGTTCCTGCAGGAGACGCACCTCGCGACAGAGGCAAGCTTTGGCAGACCCTGGGGCTGTCACCGGTACTTTTCTTCATATTCATCCTATGCAAGAGGGGTGTGCACTCTTATCCATAACACAGTGGGGTTCAGCCTTATCTCCATGATCAGGGATGGTGAGGGGTGGGGCCTGATATTGTGGGGCACGATATAGGGCCCCCTTTGCAGTTTGGTTAATTACTACGGGCCTAATCAAGACATGGTCACTGCCCTGGAGTGGCTCAGCCGTCAGTTGGGGGAGGCTTCACCAGGGGACATAATTTGGGCGGGCGATTTTAATGAGGTCATGGACCAAGCACAGGACCGCATGGCAGGCCTGACCCAACCCCTGACTAAACGGCATTATGAGCTGAGAGGAATTAGTCAAATGTGGGATTTGGAAGATGTGTGGAGACGCAAGAACAGAGGGGAGCGACAATACACCTCGTTGGTTCAGGACACAGCATCGCGCTTGGACTTCTTTCTGATCTCACAAGCACTGATGGGGATCGTAAAGGAGGTTACCATCTTGGCCCGTACCCTTTCAGAAATTGCCCCGGTATTATTGAGCATAGAAACACCAGGGAGAGAGAGGGTGAAGAGGCTGTGGCAATTGAAGGGGAAGGCCTTAGCGGACACAGTGTTCTGCGAGTGAGTGTCGAAGGCAATAGACACCTTCTTCAAGACTAATGTGGGCTCGGTGGAGTCGGCAGGGATTCTCTGGGAGAGCTTCAAATGTGTGATATGGGGGAATGTGTAGCCAAAGAGGTGGGGATGTTAAGACAGATTAGACAGGAGTTGGGTGGCGCTGTGGAGCAGCCCAAGATGGCTGCTTAGCCTTTGAGCTCCGTGTGGGCTTGGCGGACATCTGCTTCCATCTGCGACCAGCGGTGTACAATCTGTCTACATCTCGGCTGGGCTGCTGCCCATCATTGCCGTGCTGCAGCCTGCGAAATTCCGGCTTGTCTCCGAGTCGGGAAGCCTCCAGACGGGCCCCCTGCTGCAGCGGCCCGACTCCTGTCCCCTCCCCTTGGCGGTCTGCCGTGCTTTGTGGCGCGGGATGGGGCGCAGCCCCTGTGTGCCCCGCTCGCTTATCTGTGAGCCCCGCTGGGCTGGCGGAGGCCCGATCGGGGCCGTGGGGCTGTGAAGCGGGCTGCGGCTGCCCCCCTGGGCGGATCATTCTGTCGGCGACCCGCTGCTGGGGCTGTCGCCGGGGCGCGCCCTGGGCCCCATTATCCATCCGGCCGTGGGCCTCCGCCGCCAGCCCGTGTGGAGTGGACGTGCCGTGGCTGGGCTGGCGCGGCGGGCCCTGGGCGGGTGCCGATTGCCGCCGAGGCGGGGGGAGACAACGTCTGAGTGCCCCACTCGCCTTTCCGGGTGGCCTGCTGGACTGTCTTAGGCCCGATCGGGGCCGCGCGGCTGTGCGGCCGGCTGCGGTTGCCCCCCCTGGGCGAATCACCCCATCTGTAACTTGCTGCTGGGGCCGTCGCTGGAGCGCGCCCCGGCCCACATTCTCTACCCGGCTGTGGGCCCCCGCCTCTGGCCTGTGTGGATTGGTTGTGCCGCGGCTGGGCTGATTGCTGCTACATCGAGGTGAGGTGCGGGGGGGAGTCCCGCTCTGGGCGGCTGTGATACCCACATGCTTTTTACCACGCTGCTGGCCTGCTACCCACCAGAGACCCCGGGGCCTGCTACGCTCCCCAGATTTTTCCCCGCGGGACCTGCCCCGCGTCTCCTGGAGTGCACACCACGAGGATACATACCAGGCCCGTGTCCCCGGCGCACATTCCTTCTCCTCTGCTACAGAACATCCTGCATGCTGGGCGCCTGGCCCTCGCTTTCACACCGATTGCGCAGTGACTGGGCTGATTGTGGGGCGGCTGCTGCCCTCATCTGTACTGGGTGCCCCCCCGGTAGTGCAACCCCTGCGGCAACCCTCATCTCTACTGGAACTTGCCTCCCTCACTGCTGGGGATATACCGACATCTCTACCCTGCCCCATTGGCCTAGGGACCACGCTTTCTCCCTCGGTGACTGCATCTTCGTTCTGCATCACTCCTGAAACTGAATCAACAATGCCTAACAAGACCAAGGGGACTTCCAAGGGGGGAGCCATGGAGAGATTCGCCAGGGCTGTCCCGAGGGGAGAGGAGGATCATGACTCGCCCATACAGGGGGAACGGGAAGTGGACCGCCATCCCACTGCCTCACCCCCTGATCTGACTACACTCATGGAATCGATGGCCAAAAACTTTGCTTCTTTCCACGAGAAGCTGGACGACATCAACGCCAATGTCGCCTCATTAAAAACACCGGTGGATCAGGCGGGGACCAGAATTACTGACGCTGAGAATCGGATATCTGCAAATGAGGACGAAATACATGTGCTGCAGAACACTGTTGCCTCCCTGTCGCGTGACAGGCGTAGTGTGAGAGCGAAGTGCGACGACCTCGAATCGCGCTCTCGCAGAAATAATCTACGAATTATCAGAGTCCCTGAAAATGCCCTTAAGGGGCGCATGGAAGATGCAGTGGAAACCCTGCTCAAGGATCTGCTGGGTAACCCGACCCTGTCGCTGTACTTCACTGTTGAGCGTGCTCATCGTGCTCTATCACCAAGGCCCAAACCGGACGACATCCCTAGGCCCATAATAGCCAGAATTCTCAACTATCGGGACAGAGACCTTATCCTCCGCCTGTCGCGGGAGAAGGGAGACCTGCGCCTTGACTCACACACTATAAGGATTTTTCCAGATTTCTCAATAGCAGTACAGCAGGAGAGGCGCCAGTTCATCGGAGTCAAGAAGCTTCTTAGAGAGCGAAATGTTCCTTATGCCATCCTTTTCCCGGCACGCCTCAAGATTACCCATAATGGCAAACTATATTTCTTCACTGTCCCGGAGGAGGCGGTGAAATTCATTGAGGTACACTTGCCACTCCCCAATCCGGCGGGGGCCCCTGCCGAGGACGAGTGATCCAGAGAGACACTACCCAGAACCCATTTATCAATCCAGTGAATCCGAGACTCGGAACGTGTATATGGCAACAACGTACTGTACACTCAACGATCCAAGCTCCTCTGGCGTCTGATTGGGCTGAGACTAGACCTGACTGTGGTCGACAGCGCTCTCCTTGCCCCACGGGGCGCTGTGCCGGCCATGTGCCCTAGATACTTCTTGGTCTTGTCTCGCCCGCAACGTTCAGCTAGTTATGGAGACCTATTTTGAGATCCGCCTGTAGCAGAACTTACATCCGGCAGCACTTGCTGTCCTACATGTTATTCTCAGAGCCGCCCACACGGCAACAGCACACCTAATTGCGATTGCAATGTTCATGTTTTGTTGGTTGTCACTGTTTATTTGCCCCTGTTGGGCTTTGAATGGGGCGTATACTGGTTGGATTTCGCCCTCCGACCTCTACCTCTTGGGGAGAGTCGGGTCTATTGGTGACACCTGCACAGGGGGGTGGGGGATTTACACTGCAAGTTGGGGGTGGGCAGTGAGGGAGGGGGGAGGTACTGTTGGGGTTTGGAGAAATGTTATAGGAAAAGGCAGAGGGGGACTGACAGACCGCGTCACATCGGGTCATCTACACCCGAGATGGCTTAGTTTCACATCTGAACTGCGGCGACAGTGGTGGGAGGGGCACCCTTGTGGGGGCTCTCTTCATTCATGGTGTGGGTTCCGGCAGCGAATGTGGGATGTACCTTAGGCATCTGAAATGTCCACAACAGTGATGTCCTGGAATGTCCGGGGTTTAAGCAACTACACCAAGACGCGCAAAATCATAGCCTATGCCAACAGGCACGGCTGTAAGATTCTGCTTTTGCAGGAAACACACTGTAAAGGCCGGTTGGCCAGGTGCATGGCACCATCGTGGGGTCCCCACAGATATTCTACTGCTTACTCGACCCGCCCCAGAGGGGTATTAACGATAATCCATAGGTCACTCAAGTTTGGGCCCCATAAGAGCTACATTGACCCGGAGGGGAGGTATGTCATCCTACACTGCGCAATAGCTAACAGGGAATATCTGCTAGTTAACACATATGGCCCTAATGTGGACTCTCCCGACTTTATCGACCAGGTGGCCTCCATATTGCTGGGATATGTAGGGGTGCAAATCATTTGGGGGGGGGACATGAATTTCATATTAGACACCACATTGGATAGAACAGGCACGGCCCCCAGACTCCTTTCGAATGCGGCCCGCAAGCTCCTTGCACATAGCACCACCCTTGACATTCAGGACCCATGGCGGGTAATGCACCCGCAGTCGCGTGAATATACTCACTATTCCTCTGTGCATGATAGCTCCTCCAGAATTGACATGTTCTTCCTGTCCAGTACCTTGCTGGGGAGGGTGGTGGAAACTCAAATATTGGCGCGTACCCTATCGGACCATTCACCGATCCGATTATCTCTGGATCTGGGTGGGCCCGCCCCCACAATTGTGGGCCCGCCCCCACAATTAACACATGGCGCTTCAAGTCCATGGCTTTACAGGACATAGTCTTTAGGGCTGACATTTTGTCCGATATCCAATCCTATTTCGAGCTTAATACGCCCCAGGCTACCTCTATGGGGGTCCGGTGGGAGGCTTTCAAAGTCTTCATCAGGGGAATGTCCATTTCTAGGGAGGCGGGAGTCCTCAAGGCCATTAGGGCTGCCCTTGCCCACTCTGAAGCCAAATTGCGTGAACTTGAGAGTGCCCATCCTACATCCGTTGACCCTGCTATCCTGTCCCGGATCAGTGAGGAACTCCAATTCTTTAACGAACAGGCCACTAGGGAAGTCCACTACTTTAGTCGTCCGCAGGCTGCCCGTAAATATGGAGAGGGAGACAGGCCCGGCAGGACGCTGGCGGCATTGGCCAGGGGTGAGTGGGGCCAAGCACAGATCTCCTGTGTCAAGGACCGCCGGGGGTCGGAACGGTGGTCTGACCAACATATTTTGGAGGTCTTCACGGACTTCTATTCAGAGCTGTACACTCAACCCCCCGAGCACAGTGAGGTCCAAATGCGCAACCTCCTTGAGCGGATCCCCACGACTATTGTCTCTCCCGCAACCAGAGACCAATTGGATTCCCCCATCCTTCTGGATGAAATAGTTGAGGCTATATCTAAATTCCCTAAAGGAAAAGCACCTGGTCCGGACGGGCTGACAGCTGAGTTTTATCAGGAGCACGTGGCCATTCTGGCCCCCAAACTACTAGAAGTTTGGAACGAGTCACTCCGGCTGGGTGCCCTTCCCCCATCGTTGCGTGAGGCTGTCATCACTGTCCTGCTCAAACCCGGTAAACCCACTAATGAGTGCGGATCATATAGGCCCCTCTCACTAATGAACTTGGACACCAAAATCTTCGCCAAGGTGATTGCTAACCGCTTCCTCCCGGTCATGTCGTACATGGTCCATGATGATCAGTCAGGCTTTGTACCCGGGAGATCAACATCACACAACATTAGAAGGCTGCTTAATGTAATGTCACGCATTGACCAAGGGGTGAGTGCGGTTGCGGTCACACTGGATGCCCAGAAGGCGTTTGACATGGTGTCTTGGAAATATATTTGGTTGGTTTTGGAAAATATGGGTATAGGGCCTAACATGATAGCATACATTCGGTTACTGTACACTTCCCCGGTGGCCAGGGTGCGAGTTAACTCCCAGACGTCCGGTCTGTTCCCTCTCTTCAGAGGCACTCGACAGGGTTGCCCGTTCTCCCCGATCCTATTTGCCTTAGCCATAGAGCCGATGGCCGATTATGTCAGGGAACGGCATGCGCGCAAAGGGGTGCGGCTGAAAGACTCCCCTGAGATTATTTCGCTTTATGCGGACAATGTATTGCTCTTTATAAGAGACCCAGCGGCTCATCTGGACCCAATTTTACGTGACATCACCCGCATAGGTACATACTCTGGGTTTACTATAAATTATACTAAGTCTGAGATTTTCCCCCTCACTAGCTCCACGATACAGCCCACCACCGAGTACCCGCTCCGCTGGACCCCGGATGGGATCAAGTACTTGGGGGTTCAGGTGTCCCTCTCCAAAGACTCGCTACTAGCAGACAATTACCGGGCTGTTGCAGAGCAGGCCGAGGCCAAGGTTACACGCTGGCGTGCCCTTCCACTATCATTGGCCGGAAGACTCTCGCTGGTAAAAATGATATTGCTCCCCAAGTTGTTATATGTATTTAGTAATGTCCCCGTCTGGCCGGGTAGGAGATACTTCGTGAACCTGCACAAATTGTTTGCTCAATTCCTATGGCACTCTGGCGCTGTGCGTAAAAAGTGGTCGGATATGTCATTACCCTATGACAGAGGGGGATTCACAGCCCCGGACCTGCTGCGATATTGCACTGCTTCACAAGCGCAGTTCGCATCTTACTGGTACCCTGGGCCCCACCCCGTCCCCACGTCAAACTCGAGGTTCTGGCAGCAGCAGGCACTGATGTAATGTCCTTGATTCTAAACCGGCAGTATGTGCCAGACTCGCCCATTGACCCGGTCCGGACTACGGTGCAGGCTTGGGGCCAGATATTCAAAACTTGCGACGAGCAATACCCGTACTACAAATGGCTCCCCGCCTGGAGCTTTCCCGGGCTGGAACCCACACACGATACCGCCCTGGCGCGACACTGGGAGGCCCTGGGTTACCGTGCCCTCACTGATTTCTATCCGGAGGGACAGTTCATAACACCGCAAACGTGGAGGCCGGGGCACTCGGGTTCGGTTCTGGAGCTTCTGCAGTTCTACAGACTCCGCGCTGCCTTTCGAAATGCCTGGCCTGTCTTCCCCATTGAGCCCCAGGACTCTCCTGGAATTGCTTACATTGCTAACTCGGGTGGCGCCCATGGGGTAGTTTCTTCATTGTACAAGCTCCTCCTGACCGCTGCTTCTCCCCCTCCATCCAGGGCTCGTGCTGGCTGGGCCTCCGAGCTGGAACTGGATCTCACAGATCAACAGTGGGAGAAGATGTGTTCCCATACTAGCGGGGTGTCCCTAAACTTCCGCTACCGCACCATACAATATAAATTACTCAACCGGTTGTATTACACTCCATGTAGAATCTCAAAGTTTGCTCGTTCTGATCCTTGACTGTGCCCCCGCTGCGGTGCGGAGGGTGCTGACCACCTGCACATGTTTTGGGACTGCCCGGAACTGGCCACATTCTGGAGTAAAGTCATAGAGACATTGTCCGCAATCACCGATACTGTTGTTGATCCCGATCCAATGGAGGTTCTGTTTGGGGTGTGGCAGACTGGAGGGGCTAAGGACATTGTTAGGTTCTTAAATGTGAGCTGTGTCGTAGCCAAGAAATGTGTTTTACAAAGCTGGAAGAGCCCTACTCCCCCTACATTCCAGAAATGGTTAAATCTGCTTACGTGGTCCCGAAACTGTGAGGAGGAGTTTCTGGGCATGCTCCCAGTGCGTTCTCGACCTCAAAACATATGGTCGGCTTTCAACAGCTACTTGATTAACTCAAATGACACTTCCTCGACGGATGAATCCTCCTAGCCCCTCAGTCAGCAGCTCAGTGTTTTGGCTCCCTGCGATATGTTGCTCCGCGACTGCTGTTGCCGTATCTCTGCCAATATGCTCTGTATGCGCGTGTATATGCTACAAATTTGTTCGTATGCCTCAGATGTGTGTGTATGTTGTTTGCCTCTGCCAGCAAAAATAAAAGTTAAAAAAAAAAAAAAAAAAAAAAAATTAGACAGGAGTTGGGCATTGTGGAGATGCACTTAGGCACATTGCAGGTGGCTGGAAGCCCTGGGACCCCCAGACAGCAGGCCGAAACTAAACAACTCCTGGAGCAGTTCAAGACGTTGGCGCACAGGGAGGCGAGAATACTGGGGTGGGAAGCAGCCATGAGGCAATACAGGGAGGGGCAAAGCCAAGCAGGCTACTGGCAAGATCCACGAGGTGGGACATACACAAGGGGCGGGTTACATTCATAATAGACTAACAAGGAGTAGAGAGATTTGACGATGTACTGTTAACACAGGAGTTTGGACGTTTCTATACAGAGCTGTACTCGTCTCACATACAAGCCTGTCAAGCAGAATTAGAGAAATACATAGACGAGACGGCCTTCTACTGCTGCACGGATGAGGATAGAGTGGGACTAAACCACCAAATAACTTTAAAGGAAGTACTTGCGGCCATCCAATCCCTACCATCCGGGAAAGCCCACGTACCTGACGGATTTGGAGCCGAATCCTATAAATACTGTGCACCCAGTGTAGCCCCCTATCTCTTACAAATGTACCATCAAAGTGCCTTGGAAGGAAGACTACCATAATCCTTAAGGGAGGCTTTAGTTACAGTCCTTTCTAAACTTGGCAAGCCGCTGAACGACTGTGCATCATACAGGCAGATCTCTCTCATCAACTTAGATAACAATGTCCTTGCTAAGATACTAGTTACCAGACTCGCACCCCTGATGAACAAAATGGTAAGAGCTGATCAGGCAGGATTTATACCGGGTCGCTCCACGTTGTTTGGGATAAGGAGAATGTTTGGTCTGATTTCAGCAGTTGACTAGAAAGACTGCATAGTCGCTGCATTACTAGACGCCACAAAGGCGTTTGATTCAGTGGAGTTGCCATTTTTGTTTACGGTACTGCGTAGGATGGGGTTGGGAGAATACTATATCACCATGGTGGCGCTACTATACAAGTCACATATCGCAAAAGTGAGGGTAAACGGCCAGCTCACCCAGGGGATTACTCTTGGCAGAGGCACGAGACAGGGTGCCCTTGTCCCCACTTCTGTTTGCCCTAGCGATTGAGCCACTTGCAGAAAGGGTCAGGGAGAACCACATACATAGGGGCATCCAGCTCTTCAGACACAGGGTGATCATCTCGTTATATGCTGATTACATGGTGCTATTTATCAGAGACTCAAAGTGGAACCTAGACCCCATCATGGAGGAGGTGGTCAAGTTTGGGCTCTTATCGGGCCTCGTGATTAATGTGAGAAAATCAGTCCTATTCCCGCTAACAGAAAGCGTGGCAAAGTATGCTGACAAATGGGGGTTCCAATGGCACATGGCACAAACCAGCTACCTGGGGGTCACAATAGCCCGAAACAAATCCAAAATCTTCGAAAGTAATTATCAAAAGGCACTAAACCAGGCCAGAGAGACAACCAGTAGGTGGAAGAATTTGCCACTCAATCTGTATGGTAGGATCTCCCTGATCAAAATGGTGCTGTTACCTCGACTCCTATATTTATTTTTCAACGTGCCCATAGCAGTCTCAACAGAATACTTCCGGGAGGTGAAATCGATAGTTACTCAATTCATTTGGGGTGGTAAACAACCAAGAATAGCGTGGGATAAACTAATAGCACCCGTACACAGAGGAGGTCTGGCGGTATTAGATCCATAAACCTATTATCATGTAGCACAGGCCGGGATTGCCCTTTATTGGTTTGGCGGTCAAAAGGAGAGAAGAAACTTGGAAATAGAGCGGGCACTAGCGGGCCCCATACCTACTCCAATCCAGTTTCCTCACCGCCCCTGAGCTGGGACGCATAGCTCAAAACATGGTGGAACTCCCCTGCACCGCATGGACACACATAAAGCAGAGATCAAGGACTGAGGTCCTTTACTCCCCAACACTGCTGGTCCTGCACACCCCGGGCATTCCACTCACCTCAGAGAGGGGCTTTGTCAATCTATTGCAGAATTTGGGGATGCAGAGTTACCGTGACCCGTATCCCGAGGGTAGGTTTATCACATTGGGTGAGCTGAAGACAAAGGGAAGCCCAAATCCCCTGGATGTGTTTCTATACTATAGATTGAGAACAACCTCCCAGAACAACCAATAGTGGCCCCAATACTCAACAAGATGATCACAGGGGGCCACCGCAGGAGGGTGGTCTCGGTCTTGTACGCCTTGTTCCAGGAATCTATACTGCAGGTGGTATCCCCCAAGGAGAGGTGGGAGCACTCATTAGGACACGAGATATCTGACGGGGAGTGGAAATACTGCTGTGAAGGAACAAAAAAGGTAGCGATAAATAACTAGATATAAACTAATACATTGGAAATTCCTACACCAATTTTACTACACTCCTGCCCAGATTCATAACTACTTCACAGAGGAGTCTGCCAACTGTGTTAGGTGCAGTGAACCAAAAGCTGATTTCATGCATATGGCATGGGGGTGCCCCGCAGTACACACCTTCTGGGAGGCAGTATACAAAATGGTTGGGGAGATCACTGGCGAGGATCTCGACCTAAACCCCATGACGGCCCTCTTAGGATACACTAAACCGATCACCAAAGGCAGGAGGAGACTAGCTGGGTTACTCTTACTACTGGCAAAAAGGAGGGTGGCGATACACTGGAAGGGTAGGATACAAGGACTTGACCTCCCACTGCTTGGCCCCATCCACCAAGTGGGACCCATACATTCACTACCTGCTGAACCAAGCAGAGGGGGAAAACCAAGAACTATAGAGGGAACTCAATCCCAGACCATTTACCTATTCTACTCACCGGCACGCGATAAGAAACACTACCTACTTCTATGACCCCGCCAAGAGCGGGAATCGCACACGTTACCTATATAAATGATATGAAATGGACCGATTGCAAGTCACCAGCCCGAACCACTTAAAAACAAGGCACAGATAAGGTGAAAACCCAAGTGACTCATGATAACGGAATAAGAACTGCAAAGCCTATACTTGAACAGTGATGCTTCCATTGTAGCACTTTCCTTTCCTTAAAGTTTATTTTCTTCTACTTCTGTTTGTCTTGTCTGTACATTTAAAGTTATGTTGTTTCTTGTTGAAGAAATACCAATAAAAAGATGTTTAAAAAAAGGTTTCTGTTAGCCGGACGGTTTTATCCAAAAAGTTGGGGATAAACCTACGGTAATATCCTATTAACCCAAGAAAAGCTGTATCTCTTTTGTTGTTGGAGGTTGGTGTATCTAAAACGGCTTTTACCTTCTCATGTTGGGGGTGTACATTCCCATTCCCTACGAAGAAGCCAACGTATTTTACAGCTGACTGGGCCAACCTGCACTTAGCTGGATTAGAAGTTAGGCCGCTTCTGAGGATTTTCATGATTGTATAAAGCTGGAAGAGATAGTCCTCCCAAATCTTACTATAAATGAAGGGTTCCATGTCATTTCATCGCGGGATGTTTTTTTGCGGGTTTTTTTTTTCTCGAAAAACCCATCAAATATGCGGCATATTCAGCCCCTATAGACAGCCGAAACACCTTCGTGTAGACGAACTTTCCAACCACAGTGTTACCAATGATTTTGCACTGTTTTGTACCTAAACACATTCTGTATATTTGTTCACTGTATAAGTAATTAGACTTGATGTCTATTGTCTTGTGTAAATCTGTATGACTTCACTCTGAAACCCATGATGTTCAGCACTATACCAAAAGCAATATACAAATAGATGCTGTTAAATATAAAAACCAGTATTTGAAATATCCAGGTGGAGTACTCAATTTTTATGTGTTAATGGTGATTGAACAGTAAGGGGGCGTACCAGTTTCACCGACCCGTTCACTTGTATTTTTGTTTCTCATGAAGCCCTCCTGGGCAGAATAGGGTTTCTCCAGGAGCCCGTGGTTATAGCTCTTTGACTTCTGCCATAAGCTTACTCATACAATTCGAACCCTGGTCTGTTAGTATTTCTTTGGGAAAGCCTACCCTGGAGAAATACGGTAGAAGGTCCTTAAAGATCTGCTGTGTGGTATTATTTCACATTGGGAATGCTTCGGGATATCGGCTTGCATAATCCCCAATTACCAGGACATATTTATTGCCTACTCTGGATGTCTCTGGAGGTCCAATTATGTCCATACCGATTCTTGAAAAGGAGGCTTCTATGATCGCCAACGGGTTCAGAGGGGCAGGTAATGAGATGTGCGTGCTGGTCTTTTGACATATTTTGCACGTCTGGATGAAGGTCTTTATACCGTGGATACCTGGCCAGTAAATCTTCCCACTAATATGCGCCTGGGTTTTGATGGGAATGCGCGATCTCCAACACAACCTTTCGGTGGCTCTTGGGTATTACCAACTGTGTTTTTACTGAACCTTCTGTGGATGTCTCTCTTCAATAAAGCAATCCTTGTTTTAGGAAGAAAAAGGGACTTCCCTTCGCTAAGCCTCCTTCTGGAATTGCTTGTAGAAAAGCTCCAGCGAGAGCTAGATCATATCGCTGGGTGAAGGCTAGGTCGGGATAGATGGTAGGTTCTTCTCCATTCCTTTCTTCCATGTTCCGATTCAGAAGTTTATCAGCTTCCCCAAAGCCTAATTTACTTCTTTCTGTTTTATCTGGTTCACATTCTTTAAACTGAGGAAATATGACTCTTTCCAAAATTCCCTAGGCAATTTGATCTCCACTACATACCTCAAAAGGCATCTCACCATGATTCTGTAAGAGAACCCTTGCATCTCCCCGGAAGTCGGGATCAATAAAACCTGCTAAGACGTCTATCCCGAACTTCCACACTAGGCCAGATTTTGGGGCCAATCTTATGTAGCACCCCGGAGAGGGTATCAAATCTAAGTCTGTAGGAATCATTCCTTTTTTCCCAGGGGGGATAATAGCTTCCCTACTGATACAGATATCAAACCCTATAGATTGCTTGGTGGCGATGGAAGGGTTAGAAGCTCTCTGACTAGGCTTTTGAAATTGTAGGGTTCACCAATTAGTTTCAATTGACTCACAATCCACTCATGGCACCATATGTAAGGAACTTGTGGTGGCAACAGTGAAGACAGACACAAGTGATTACAATTCAAGGGTGTTTATTAAACTGTATAGGTAGGTTGGAAAAACACCTAATCTAAACCTAAATCTAAGATGGGAGCAAGCTATGGCCATCAAATAATATTAAGGCAGTCCTAGAGTCATCTTGTCAAATAAAAAGGGCCTATACTAAAAATACCTATTGCCAAGCCTTACAACTAAATACAAAAAGAGTGTGGAATAGGGTTCATAAGAAGGGAAGTGTTCACAAAATGATAAGTCAGGATGTGGTAGCCGCGGGGTCTCCCTTCCCCATGTTTTGAGCACGGAACAAGGTAGGACCCCTGAGCAGAGCACACTCTTGAGCTTTCCCAGCACGAGACAACAGTTCCCATCTATGGTATCAGGTTCTTCGATGGTAAGTCTCTTTTATACAAAAGGTCTCTTGCCTCCGAGGACCTGATGTGTTCAAAATAACAAACAAAAAGTTCCTTTCCGTATGTATGTTGGGTGATGCCTTTTCACACCCGGATCCCCCTCTTGCGGGTTTGAACCCTTCTTGAAGGTTAGCCTTCTTATGTCGGGTTCACTACGGCTCCTGTCAACAGTTTACTTATGGCATTCACAAATTTTAATGTCTTTTTAAAACAGTTCACTGTGGGCATTCCTCTGTCAGGTTAACTTTTGTCAACACACTGTTCACTGAGACTTTAGGCTTCGCCCCTTTTCATCGCCATCCCTCTATCAGGTTCACTCTTGCCAATTACACAGTTCTTTCTACTTTCTTACGATGCAGGATTCACTTCCCTTAGTTTTCCAATCATCTGCCGGTCAAAGACTTTTGACTTTACAGAGGATTTTCCTAGACCCATGTATGGCCACTTTGACCTTTTCCTCGTGCCTTTCCCAAGGCCTTCTGGTAACGGTAGTTTCAACAATAGGGTTATCACACAGAGTTACTAGAGTGAGCACCTACGTCGTGCTGGACTCCTCTGTAGCTGGTTTTCCCCTCTTGTATTAACAGTTCTTTATATTTTCCTCAATTAGCCGTTTGCTATTTTTGTTCAACACAGTTCGTTCGGTTTCTTATCGGCTCTCCCCTCGACTCACCGGCTGTGATGAACTGCTTGATTTTTCTTGTCTCTGGAGTCAAGGATGGTACCACGGTAGCAGGTGTCGCTCCCTGGCTTGGTTATCCAAGGAGGAGGGCCCTGTGTACCGTTGACATCTGTTGCAACACGCTGACTATTGTTAGCGGTCTTACGATTCCTTAACGGAGGCTTCACGGGTCTGGGTCAGAAAGGGCAAGGTCGCTTCTCTCTTTTTCACCCTTTCGGTTCTTGCCGCATTTCTCCTCCTCTTGAACTGCCGTACTTGGATAGCTCTGTCGTCATGCGATCTGCCTTGCTCATATTGTGCTCTCGTGCTCCACCTTTTATCCCTGCAGAGAAGGTCAATTACCTGACTTTGCCTGACTCTTGTGCTGGGACATGTCAGGAAAACGACTCTGGTGTTAGTCCATTGTCTTTTTTGTCGTGAGAAAGTGTTGGTGTCGGGAAAGGGGGTGTAGAGTTTCTGAGTATCCTACATGGTAGGGATGGGGTAAAGGTGTTATAAGAAGGGGAATTCCGTGTCTCACCCGTCGGTGTCCAACTTCCACTCCCCAAGGAGCCACCATCCAGGTGATACTCCCACACTGGTCTACCCCCAGGAACTGGATCCAATAGCGATGGCCGTGTCCAGGCCACCTGGAGGACAGATCCCAGGGGACTAGTCAGGGAAACACCTTCAGGTTTCTCAGACTCCTAAAATCAGTACCACTTTGACAGAAGGCCCACTACTATTTGTAAGTATAGTATACAATCATCTGAGATAAATAAATATATACTTAAGCATTGCCTGCTACTCAATTGTCACTACAGACTACAAAATCTCCTGGTTCAAAAACCTAGATTTGCATTTCAAAGAAGCAATAATTTGAGAGATCTATTAGTCAAAACTCAACCAAAGAAAGGGATGACACAGAAACGCAAGAACATAGGCACCTATCCTTGTTTGTCATTCAATAATTGTAACAAAATTATCAAAGGAGATTGAATCACACATCCACAAAGAGGAGGGAAGATCAGACTACAGAACTAGCCAACATGCAACACAGAATGTAATATACTCTTTCAAATGTCCATGTAGCCTGTTTTATATTGGTCAAAATAGTCGGAAAGCCAGGATAAGGTGAAATGAATATAAATCTAACATTAGAACCAATAATCAACATTCTTCTATCACCAGACATTTATGATATGATATGATAGGTTATTTATAACGCGCTTAATACCCAGATGTATCTAAGCGTGGACCCAGGGATCGAACCTGTGTTGCTCCGTGGTGTCTTGCTTCCAAGGTAAGCATGTTGCCCATGAGCTATCCTTCCAATAAAAGAAACACCAACTATCGGCAATCACGTTCCAAAATGTAGAGGTTGTTAATACTATGAATCTAAGAACAAGCATCAGTAAGAAACTTGAGAAAACAGAAGCTTACTGGATACACAGACTGGACAGTTTCCTCTAACAGCCACAATGAAGAACTAGATCTCTATTGGTATTTATAAACAAACAATTATGTCTGATAGTTCAGGTACATGAATCCTTATGAATAATTAGGATGCTAAGAATAAGTGCTTTCAGCCACATATCTTAACTAATAGTACTGTCATTCCGATATACGCCACAAGCCAGGTACAGAAAAGGTCCATTATGCTCCCATTAAGATCTGAGGATCTTAAAACAATGAGGAAGAGTGTCTGGTCATCAATAGCCCATAACATACATACTGAAATATGGCAATTGTATCTGTGAGAGTTGAATTTAATTAAATATTAACAACATGAGTTATCAAGATACATGTTTCCAAATGTAGAACTCAGCATTAAGTTTTAATACAGTAGGACTGGTCAATATCAAAAATTAGGTACCTAAAAACGGTTTTCTAATAAATTAAGAATGGGATCATGCACACTATTAAGTTGATAGTCATACCAAAATATTTTATGCTTGACTCGAACATACTGGTCTAATGGATACTATATTGTATGCATTGATTAGTATATCAACGGGGTACTCATTCATCAATATATTGTGAATGTTTCAGAATTAGATACCTGCTATTTTAGATACTGATAGATTAACTGTTATGGGATAGATCAAACATATGTATTAGTTTAAGAACACATACAGTCATAGCATAATATTGTTATCCATAAAGGAAAACCTTTGATTGTTTGATCAGTCATTTTGTAGTGATGAAGGACTGTACAATATATCATGAATGTATCTACATGGAATTTGCACCAAAACGGATTAGGAATGTTTATGAATCATTTATATGTGAGGCTAGAGACTGTAAATGAGACTATTCACGATGTTAAGACATCAGTAAGAAGCCATGAGGACCATGCTATAAGTCAGTTGTGGGCTCAAACAAAATAATATCTCTCTATGATTTTTAAGCTTTTACAATTGCGTCCAGCGTGTGTAGGCACTTAGCTCTGTAAATAGATCATTTACATGTTTCGCCACATGTTTCCTCTTTTCGTGGACAGGACAGCAATTTTTAGAGTAATAAGGACCGGTACACAGTAGCTTACGCAGTACACCACTAACATAGGCGCGAGCAGGATGATGTTCAATTACCCATCATGAACTACGGCCCCCATCAGGCCATGCGCGAGTACGCTAATTGAGATTGTTGTACAAGCACCAATATGCGCACATATTTTCAGCACATTCATCTTTTTTGTCATGTGTCTTACAGAGAATCTTAGTGTTTGCTGATAAAATATCCAGAGGCCTCTATTCAGTTATCGCATATCAAAAATATTTATTTATCTTGATATAAAATTTGAAAAATGAATTAATCATGCATAAATCACCACTCCAATTCATATTTAAGTTTCAGGTAAAGTAGAATTTAAAACATTGCAAGTATACACAAATTACAAATTATAAAAACAGAAAAAACTGAAAGTAGAAATCATTTTTTCATAGAAAAGTACTTTGCTAAAAGTACCCACAGCATCCAATTACAACTAACTGAATTCAAACATGTGAAAAAACATTTAATAAAAGACAAATCTCACATGCCTGGGTGCACTGATGGATGTTAATGCAGTGCCCCGCATTTCCAGCTGCCTATGGGTGAGTGTAACCAAGAAGAATCCGTGCCCTATCATGGAGAAGAACTGACACCAGTGCGGCCTGTCTGACACCATGCCATTACCGATGTGGAAAGCATCATATAGAATGCATTCCATATGAAAAAGGAGGCAAGGCTATAGAACTAGCCAATTGTCCAGCCGTTGATTCCATGGACAAATAAATTATGTCTGCAAGCGAGTATCTGTGGGAGTCTGAAGACTAAACAAAACAAGAACAGGGATCAATGTAATGAAGTGCCATTAATTTAACTACTTCATAGCTGATGTAACTCCAAACCCGGCTCACCTCACAACCTTAGAGGGTATCAGGTAATATTATCCCCATATATATGGTCGCCGTAAATAATATCGCCCGGGAAAAGGTTGCAGCGATATTATATGGGTGACCATATATATGGGGACAGGGGCAAAAAAAAAATGTAATAAAAATAAAAAATAAAAAGTTTGGGGGTTGCGTGGGTGTCCCCCGCATGTTCCATGCAATAATGTCGCCACAAAAACCGGCCATTTTTCGGCGATATTTTTGTATGGCGAGATTTTTGTGGCGACATTATTACATGGAACCCCTTAGAGGAGTCGTGTCTCACTCGCATTTAGTGCTGCCGTGTAATCATTAGAGCTTCCATTTTTAGATTACTAATGATACTCTAATTGGTTGGATTCCCATGAGAGGTGCACGGGATTATACTAGACAGTGTTTTGAATTTTTTAAAAAAACATGGCCAGATAGTTCTATGGTCAAACCAAATTGAATATTTGCACTGTTTAACACATAACATGTAGATATTTAATTTAAATGAAGTAATGCTATTTGTTGTTTATTTGGTTGACGAACTTACAAGTATACTTTCTGTTGATTTCTTTCCCTGAATGTATTTTGATTAGACAGTAGATCCACAGAGGCTTCTGAAGAAGAGGTATCACCTCGAAACGCGTCAAGCCATTGAGAGTGGAATTTCCATCAACTTTTGATTATGTTGACATTATAATGTAGTTATGCGATTTCTCCTGTCTTCACTACATTTTTTTTATGTATAAATAAATAGGTGTTCACTTCATCCCTGTACACCTAAAATGCAGAAACCATAGTTCTTGTGTCCGATATTATAAATTTTGTAGAATCTATTCTCTAAAGAGTGCTTAAGAACGAATATTGCTAACTATATTCTTAAGAATCTACGCCCTTGTTGCGTAGTCCAAGAGTGTGCAGGGGACGGGAGGACTCGAACTTTGGGTCCTCGTCCCTTGCTCTTATTTGCTATAGGGTTTTTGTGCCAAAACCCTCTTTTCCTCCTCTGCACCTCATAAAAGTATCGACGCCACTCCTTGTGGTTTTCAAAATAATATTTTCAAACATTTCCTCTATTTGGGTGTGCACTCGCTTCTCCACTATGCTGTGTAAGGTGTTGTCATAAATATTCTGCCTGAGGTGGTTATGATGACCTGAAATAACGCTCATGAGGATGGTACAAATTCCAATTTCACTGCACTTTATCCAAATCTGTGGAAATGGATTAATAAAAAATGAATGAAGCAAGTAAGGTTCGTCTAACTTTAAACCCATAGTGGGGCGTGTCTCCTGAAGGCCTAAATTAATCCATGAAAATACTGCAGCATGCACTAAATTTGCCATATTAATCTAACCAATGTCACATGTGTTACTACGTGCCACATTGGAAAAGTGGATAAGATGAAAGCCTCCCTTCTTATCACAAGCATCACAGCAGAAGAATCTGTCAACTGTCAGGCAAAAATGCTGTACATTTAGTGAAACTGACTATAATGTATGCCTTGCAAAACAACACACATGCTTTTGCTTGATGGTCTAAATGCCGTTGAGGCGAAAAGGGCTAGTTAGCACAATGCTGACTACATGGCAAGTTGAGGAGGCGCTGCATTGGACATATTTGTCTAACCAATGTCTCGTACATTACTACGAGCCACATTGGAAACGTGAATAAGAGCGCAGCCTATCCTCTGTCACAAACGTAACAGCAGAAGAATCCGTCAACTGGCAGGAACATGTTTTCTACAGTTAGTGAGACAGATGTTACATTTAAGAGGTTTAGAGTTGTACAGATGCACAGGAGTCTCAGTTGTGATAAGTGGTCTTTACTGGGTTCTTTTAGTTACAGGAAAGTACACAGAGATAAGTAGGGCAAACATAAGACAAGTCCATGGAAGAGAAACATCTACCGGTCCCCCTGTGCCAAGCCTAAATTCCCAAAAACTTTTCTGGAACACAGCACCCACATCATAACATTCCAACAAGCCAACACTCAAATTCCAACACTCTAAGCCCAGACATACACACACAAAAAATATCCTGGTAGCCAGAATAGGTCAAACCCAACACATCTCCCTCCCTTACATAACACGACAAAAACTAAGGAAGAGACAGAAGGCACAGTCGCTACTAAACAATTTATAGACCAGACACTAAGACTATCCTTCTACATACCCATCCAGCAAACCGTTCCAAGCAATAAAGCTATTCCCATCCAAATCCTTAGTTTAGCTACCAAATAGCTCTTTTTTAATTTTTTTTTTATTTATAGTTGTTTTGGTTGTGAAAAAAAATTCACAACCTTTCAACTTATACAAAATTACAGAAATTCACATTTACAAATCAATTGAAAATAAGTAAAACATTGTATGCAATAGTAATATTAAAAAAAAAATATCTCTCATTTTAAAAAAAGTTCAACAGTGATTTGCAACACAAGTTATAACGCATGTGAAATGATCATCATTTCAACTGCATATCTTACAGCCTTTCTATTAGTATGGAAGATTAAGACCCATAGCTGTTTTGGAGTCAAAATCTGTTGGTCCCTAAATAAAGGCTTGAAATGAACACCCCGTACTGATGCCAGTTTATCACATTCTGCACACAGGTGCATAAGGGTTTCTGCTTGTTGTTTACAAAACCGGCAAAGCAGAGGGATAGCAGCATTATTCCATATATTCATCACATCATTAGTCAGCCACAGATTTAGTCTAAATCTCATAAAGCCGTTTCTGTGGTTGGAACTAGGGGACCTCATCATATATTCAGCCGCTGTGTTATAACGCTTTAATTCAAATGGAAAAGCCTCGAAATGTTTATAGTTGGTGCATGCAAGACGTGTATAAATCCAGTCACCTTCCCAGATCTTTGTTCTTGCTTTGTTTGGATTTTTCATTAGCAAGATTGGATCAATCTGGGCTTTTGCTAGAATTGAGTGGAGTTTTTGGCGCCATGTTTTTGGAAAGACGTCCATAGAGCTCAATAGATATATGGAAATTATATTAATTATCCCTGTTGTGGCTTTGTTCATGAGACACTTGCGGTACAAGGCACACAGGTGCCATTTGTAAGCTGCGTAAAGAGAAATTAAGCCCAGCTCATATCTTAAAAGTGGAAGTGGTTGTGAGGTTGGCAAGTTCAGAACTTGCCTCCAAAACCGACCTTCCCTAATGGCCCAGTACGAGGATGACATGATAAACCGGGTCTCTGCACCGTAGAGAATGACAGGCACTACTTTCAATTTGAAATATGTAAGAATTGGTAATAAAGAAAATTTACAGAATCTTGCCTTGATGATCCGGGCTTGTGAAATGCACGTTTGAAGTTTATGGAGTCCTTGTTGATTATATTGATCAGAGGCACACAAGTTGGAAACAGTTATACCCAGGTACACATAGATATTAGTGCTGGTGATCTTACAATTTTGAAGAGGCCAATGTAAATGGGCACAACTTTGTTTCTTGGTACCAAATTGAATGACCTTTGTCTTCACAATGTTGATTGTTATGCCATTTACTTTTGTATAACCATCCAGGGCACCTAATAGGAGTCGCAACCCTTTTGGGGTATGTGACAATAGTACCATGTCATCGGCATACAATAACCATTGTATCTGTACACCCATGATTTCTGGAGAGTCAGAGATCAGTGTTGTAAAACTTCGATAGATATCTGAAAGAAAGAAGTTGAACAAGGCTGAAGCTAATAAACAGCCTTGTTTTAGGCCTCTGGCGGTTGGTATTGGGGAGGTTAATAAACCGCCGTTAGTAAGTCTAACCTGGATTGAAGTATTGGTGTGTAATTGGATTATCCATTTCAAAATATGCCATGGACAGTTAGCATCAGCCGATTTCTTATAAAGCTGTTCTCTTGGAACGGCATCAAATGCCATTTGAAAATCAATAAAGGCGCGATACAAGGGCTGTTTCTGTTGATAGGCTTTCTGAATGAGGCTTGATAAAGTAATAATATTTATACCAGTACCTACCCCTTGCAAAAAGCCTGTTTGAAATGGATCTCTCAATTTACTATCATGTAACCAGGTATTACATTTTTTTAAGAGCATCCGGGCAAATAATTTACCCGGACAGTCCAAGAGCGCTATTGGCCTGTAGAACCTGGGATTCGCATGATTGCCTTTTTTATATATCGGGAGAATAATGGATTTTTTCCAGGTCTCGGGGATAATGCCACCCTTCAGCACCTGATTAAAGATACGGTAAAGAATACTCGCCCATTCATCTACGTGCATTTTTAACATCATATTGTGCAGCCCATCTGGACCTGTTGCCCGAGAAGAGCTCAGTTTTTTAATACAAAGTTTGATGTCGTCAATATCAAATGTAAATGCTCCGGATGCTGTGAACGAATGGAGGTTTAATCGTATGTCAGGAAAGGGAGAACGATAGAGTTTATGAAAATACATCTGCAATGCCTCAGAGGAAATCATGTTTAGCTGGGCTACAAATTGAGGAGTCTCAGATGTTTGATTGAGAAGGGCCCATATGCCAGCTGTAGATTTCAAGATAAGTTGTTTAAGCATAGATTTCCCATTCAGTTCGTAAAGCTTGGCTCTTCTTAATCTGAGCCATTTTTTATAGTTTTGCTTAGCTGATCTAATTTTTTCAGCCATGTCAATTTTCTCTGATTTCTGCAATTGCCGAATTTCTTGTCTTAAATCAGATTTACGATGGACTATTTCCAAATCATAGGCATTGGTATGCCGTTGCTCAATTAGCCCACTACCAGTAACTACTCGAGTAAACATCTGCATGGCAGTTGTATAATCATAGACCAGAAGATCTTCTCTCTGGTACATAGTCTTTAGATTACAATCTAAGATTCTCAATTTCTCTATATTCCAAGACAATCTATTTCTCCCATTATTCACAACAACATCAGTTACATTTGGGTTCAGCCATTGTGTCGGTTGGATATAACCAATTTGCAGTGACAATTTTAATTTATGGTGACCACTTACACTTGTATGAATAACCTTCAACTTTTGAACAGAATTAAAGGCTTTTGCATTAATATAGATGTAATCAATTATGGCATGCTGATCTCCTCTTTGCCAAGTGGTCTGGGCAGGGCAATCGCCCGTCACATTGCCATTTAACATCAGAAAGTTGCGCTCAGCCATAATAGAAGACCATTTCAATTCATCTCCTGTTGGGGCGGAATTCCCCTCTGAGATGAGGTGCAAATTGAGATCGCCCAATATCAAAATACACGATAAATCGCTCTCTAGGGCCAGAGCATCCAATATTTCCACAAATTGCTTAAAAGAATCGTCTGAATTCAGTGTGTTACTGCACCATTAAACATTAACAATTGCTATTTTTTGATAAAAATTAAATAGTATCACCACTTGAAACGATAGAGAGGGAGACTTACGAATGGTCGAATTCAGGCCACAATTCTTTTTAACTGCTATGATGAGCCCACCTTTGGGTCTGCCAAAGACGCCTTTTTCTGCTGGTGTAAACAGAATGGTGTGTGAGTCCCAAATCGGTGGTATGACGAGCCAGGTTTCCTGGAGGGCAACTACATCCATATCAACCAATCCCCCAACTGTTGTAAAATTGAGGTGGTTGTGCCCTCGTGTATTCCAGGAAATCAAATTCAGGACTTTGACACCAGAGCATAGTTATGCAGACCTTGTCTGGTCCAGTGGGTTTTGATGAGAAGTGATATTACAAGCTTAGGTGAATATACGTGAGCTATGACCCTGTAATGAGGCCGGACCAGGCAATAATTCTTGGGTGAGACTGAAACCTGAATCGAATAACACCATTCTGGCCTGCCACAATGTCTCAGCTACCAATGATGATCGAATGTACAAGCGTGCAACAGACAAATCCATATGGTTTATAAACTCAATTTGCTCAATATCCAATGATGAAATGGCTGATAAAGCTGGAATCTCTGCACATATGTTAAGAATACTGGACCGATTTAGATCATAAGACTTATATGGTGCATCACGACATTTGATTATGAAGCGATGGTGCAGTGTCTTTTGTTTTGCCTTGGTCTGAGCAGATCTTTCTTTTGCCTGCATTGGTAACCTTGCCGGAGACCGTGCCCTTCTGTCTTGATGAGTGATAACCGTTGCTTGGGGCCCCTGAAGTAGAGGCATGAGTAAGGGGAACCCTTGTTCTGGTACTTTATATAAGTTAGGTTCATTTGACTGGTGCATAAAGGCTTCAATGGAAGCTTTAATCTCTTCCCGTATCTCGTGTCGTGAAAGTAAGGCTTGATTAGGGGGAAGGGCAAAGGCAGGGACTTGAGGTGGGTGAGCAGACTTCGGATGTAAATTAGTGTGGGAATTTCGCGTCAGATATGCCTCAACTGAAGCTTTAATTTCGCCCTGTAAGTTCTTTGTAAAACAATCATCTTTTGTAGGAGCCTCAGTGGCCACCGTGCTCTGCATTGAGTGATCATGTGATTGGGGCACTTGTAAAATAGCCGATTGTAAATCTTGAACTTTAGCCTGATTAGCTATTGTCGTTACTTGTAAAGAATCAGGCTGTTCCTGTTGTGAAGAATTATTTGGTAATAGTTTCATATATGAATTAATAGATTTCTGTAGCTGGGTCTGGATTGCTACAAAGATGGGGGCAGTCTGGGCAATAGAGGTTTGGTTCAAGGACTCGGCCAGAGCGGCTGCCGCGATCACTGAGGACATTAAGGAAGATGGTTCGGGGCTTTTTGACTGAGGGACTCGCTGTTCATTGCTGCATTCGACCATCTGCACTAAATCATCCAATGGTTTATGTGGCACTGTCGCCACAGCCATTGGAACTGCTTCTGGAATCTAAAAACCAGGTTTAGGTGTAGATATATGCATCAAATCCGTTGACGAATCTACACAATTTTTCCTTTTTTGCCCCACTATTGGTTTTGGGACAGATGGTTTAGTTTTAGCGGGGTGGACTTTCCTCTTTTTGCTTGGCCGTGACATGCTAGATTTAACAGAGGATGTGCTAAAGACCTCAAACATATTTTTTGAGGCTGGAATATCAGAGATCTGTGTTTCCTTTGTGTTAGAGACAGCCACGGGCACCGATGCAGCCACAGAAAGGGCTGGGTCTGGCACAGCGACGGTCACTAGGACCTCAGAAGTCTTAAGGGTAATGGCAGTGTGATTAGATTTTGCCGCTGTGATGTCCGATTGTTCTGACGCCGGCACTTTAGAAATATTAGCTGGTTTTATCACAGGGCCGGCAAGGCCAGAGTGATCATTGTCACGCGTTTGCGTGCAGGCTGAGTATGTAAGTTTAGGAGTCACTGATTCATGAGTTTGAGAAGATGAACAAGTTACTTCTTACCTTGTAACGTTCTTTCGACGGGTTGTTCCTCCAACGTATTCCTCATCTTAGATATCTCCTTCCAGCTCTGCTGGCGTCGGAAAATTTTTTCTCTCTAGAGGGCGCTGCGCGTCGACATCCTCCGAGTTGATGTCCCTCGACAGCCGCCGTCGACGTCATCCTGCCTATAAAGGCCGCGCGCAGCGTCCGTTGCTCAGTTCCGTTTTGTAGCCCACAATAATACTTTCTGGACTAGACTAATCACCCTGAAGGAGCGTAAGCTGCAACAACAAGGGAAGTAGAACTGCGGGGATGGATGGGAGGGTCGATGAGGAATACGTCGGAGGAACATCCCGTCGAAAGAACGTTACAAGGTAAGAAGTAACTTGTTCTTCGAAGGGATTGTGTCCTCCGATGTATTCCTCATCTTAGATAGGCTCCCGGGAGTACTGACTTCACGCTGTCTTCTATTGATGAATAGAATGCAGTACAGCCCTTCCAAACCTAGTCTCTTGACTGGAGGAGGAATCCAAATTGTAAAATCGTGTAAAGGTATGGACAGACGACCATGTAGCGGCCGCACAGATGTCTTTAACCGGCACGCATCTTTTGAGGGCCGATGAAGCTGCAATACCTCTGGTCGAATGAGCCCTAAGGTTTTGAGGGGGCTCTTTCCCTGCCAGTTTATAACATTCCAGACTGGCTAGAATGATCCATCTGGAAATGGTCTGCTTAGTTATTGGTAACCCCAGCTTGTGACCTGTGTAACCTACAAACAGCTGGTCTGCCTGTCTTATCCTGGCTAGTCTACTGATGTAAAAACTTAAAGCCCTTCTAGGGTCTAGCCTGTGTAACCTCTCTTCCTCTTTCCCCGGATGAGGAGGAGGATAGAAAGATGGTAGGGTAATCTTCTGAGTGATATGGAATTCAGAAACCACCTTTGGGAGGAAATTAGGCTTCACTTGAAGGACAACTTTGTCTTTGTGAAATATTGTGTGAGGGGGGTTACAAGAAAGAGCTTGTAATTCGCTCACCCTTCTAGCAGATGTAAGTGCTATTAATAAAACAGTTTTAAGGGTAAGGAATCTTAACGAACAAGAATGGAGTGGTTCGAAAAGGTGTGCCCATCAGGAAAGTTAGTACTAAGTTTAAATCCCATAGGGGAACTTGGAATGATCTTGGGGGATAAACATTGGTTAACCCCTTTAGAAATTGTATTACCAAAGGTAACTTGAAATAGGATGGTTCTTCCGCAGTGCGCTTAAAGATGGATAGTGCTGCGAGATAGCCCTTAATGGTGCCAACTTGAAGGCCTGAATTCGCCAAATATAGAAGGAAGGACAAAACCATTGGTGTACCACATGAAAAAGGGTCGATATTCTGTTCTCTACACCAGCTGCAAAATCTGTTCCAACGGCAGCGGTATAAAGACTTTGTTGCTGGCCTCCTTGCCGAAAGCAACACCTCCATAACATCATCAGGGAGGTTCCCAATCCTTGTACCTCAACCTTTCAGAAGCCAAGCGTGAAGGTTGAGGGTTTTGATGTCTGGATGGAGAACCTGACCTCCCTTCTGTGAGAGTAGGTTCTCTCTGAGTGGAAGTCAAATTGGAGGGCAGATGGACAAGTCTAGAAGGTCCGGGTACCACGTTCTCCTGGCCCAATCCGGGGCAATTAGGATCATGGTTCTCCGGAATCTTCTCAACCTCCTGATCATTTGAGGAATGACAGGGACCGGTGGGAACGCATACAGAAGCGGAAACTCCCAGTCCACTATGAACGCGTCTCCCAGAGCTCCTCTCGCATTTCCTGTTGACGCTGGTGGCGAACAGATCCACCTGAGGGGTTCCCCAAAGGCGAAGATCTCTTGAAGGACTTCCTGAGCTAGTTCCCACTCGTGGGAGACTGTGCTCTGCCTGCTCAGAGCGTCCGCTGTCAAGTTCTTCTCTCCGGCTAGGTGAACTGCCGATAGAGAGATTCCTTCTTGGATTGCCAAAACCAGAGCTGCATCGCCTCTCTGCACAGGGCTAGTGATCCTACGCCTCCTCTTTTGTTGAGGTAATGCATGGCCACTGTGTTGTCCGTCATTATCAGGACGTTTTTCCCTTGTACAGCTGGCAGGAACGCCTTCAGCGCAAGTCTGATGGCTCTCAGCTCTAACAGGTTGATATGTAGTCTGGACTCCGATGGAGACCAATGTGGGATGTATTTACCCATGCATCCGGGCCCTACCTCAAAACTGTGCAGTACTGACATGAAAACATCATGATGGCCAGAGCTTCCCAGAAAATGCACAGGGAAATGCATGAAGAATAGGCTGCCACTCATTTTTGCCGATGTTATGGGCACAGAAGGACACTGCCTAAAACCACCATTGGACTACCCGCACAGTAGTCTGAAACCATTGGGAATGGCAATGCTGATTGCCAAATGCAACCTAGAATTGTAGGGAATTCATTTTCTTAAATCCCAAAAATGGGTGCAGTACCAGTACTCACCACTATCCAAAAGCCGGCAGTTTAAAACCACCCTGTGTTTCTCTGAAGGCAAGCCAAAGTGCCTATTTCAAACATTTCAATATGTGCAAAATATTCACTGAACACCAGCAGACATTTGGTAGAATGGAGTTTTGTGTGCCTACAAAATCTGGGAAATGAAGAGCCCAGAACAATGCTTATAACAAAACTGGCTGAGCTATGGAGTCAGCAGTTTAAGTTGCACTGGATTTAAAGACACTAAAATCGAAAATGTTGAGATTAAATGAGTGACCTATGTTTGGTGTCACATGCCTTTGTAACTGTTGAAATGTTATAGTTTTGCACTTAGAATCAGCATTCTAGCTGCATATGTAAAAATGTTTAGTTTTATTTGAATGCAGAAACTGGGGAACAAAAAGTGACATTTTATCTGAAACCTGGCTTAAGGAACTGAATTCTGCCTGGCAACTACCCCCATCAGGAGTGAAACTTGAGTCACAGCTGTGTTCCCAGGCCCATCTGCCTTTTTGCTGCTCACACTAAGGATATGCCATCTATCTGATAATTGAATTACCTGTGCTCTGCAGGAAAGTGAACAAAGCCCTGTCCTGGCTCAGGCAAAGGTTTTATTGGCAGGAGTCGTAAATGGTCGTAAAAAGTGGCTTCCTCCTGAGGAAAGGGGAGGAGCACTGCCTGTGAGAGCAAGCTGGCTTGGCAGAACTGGAAAAACCAGAAATTCAACCTTGTGCTGAGGGTAAACCACACCCCTTTGGAGCCAGAACATAACTTTAAAAAGATGAATAACTCATAGAGCGGACATGTGAAAATTTCATAAATGATACCATAATTCTTGTGATTTTTCTGCCCACATTTTAAGAGGTTTTTCGACCCGGTGGCGTGTTCAGGGGGGTTTTAGCGGAAAAGTGGATATTACTCTAAATGTATGCATGTTAAAAATCTGAAACTTCATCAGTTAATGTCCATACTTCCTACGCACATGTATGTAAAGTTGGGTCAATGTCAGAAATTGAAAAATCAGTTAAAAAGTCAATTATGTACCATTTCTGAATGCAAGCTCTTAGAAACAGCAGATTTGGACAGAGACATGGCTAAATTCAGCCACACCATGTATATGTAATTTCAAGCAACTGTGTAACTGTGAAATATGTCTTTTATTATCAAATATAGAATGTGTGCAATCTGACAGAGGAGTGTCCTATCTGCAAGCCATAAAATGACATCCCTCTGACTCACAGTTCATTCCCCAATCAATTGATAAATGGAAGTTTGACCAATTAGAAGCTGAGAGAGAGGTAGGGTCAGTGATGCTAGAACACACCCACATTCTAAACACATAAAAGCAGACAGACAGGACAGATAGGGACCTTCAATTCCATTTGCTGCAACGCGCTCTGCCGGACCATACAACATCCAGAGATCCAGACTTCAAATTCATCAAACCTCCAGAGAGCCAAACTAGAGACTTCAATCTATCCAGAACTAGAGACCCAGACCAGAGAACCAGAGAGAGCTGACCCAGATCACTGTGAAGTGCAGAGACCAGAGGCGAGTTTAAAACCTGACCAGATCCATGGCGAGGCCCATTTCACTCAAGAATATAGTGTGAGTACCTAGAAAACTGTGCAGAACCAATCTCCTAGTTAAATAATATAATTCAATCCTATTTTAATCTAAGTAGAACTGTCTCCTAACTGTCACCTGTCATTTGTAAAGCTGTCACTTGTCATTTTCTAGTTGCAAGCTGCACTTGTCTTTTGGAACTTTAACATTTCAAATCTGAAAAACGACCTTTATTTAATCGCTCATATCTCCGCGACCGTTTGTGCTAGAGACTTGCAGTAACTTTCATTTGGAAGCTGAGATCCTAGGCTTTCCTAGGACCCCAAAACGATAGAGATAGTCCTTGTGGTTCCTCTGTAATAGCGCTCGGCGCATCCGCGAATTTTACCGCGATTTGCAAATTTCTTCACATGTAAAAACTGCTGCTGCTTGCCTTCCATTTGCCAGAAATTCGTTTAACCTGCTAATCATTCCTGAATCATTGCTAGTGTGAGCCTGGACTAATATTAACTAGATACCACTCACCCTGAACCTCTGAAAGGGAATTAAAAGCATTTCCAGCATATTTCTCATCCATTGCTAGCACATATCAAAGCATTTGGGCCTGTGTTTTCAAAACTCCTATCTGTGTTTTAAACTTCTGTTGTCTAAGCTTGGGGGGGATTGAACTGATTACATTGATTGCATTTCTGAGAACTGTGTGCTTTCCTCCCATTCCCTTGCATTGCATAAAGAGGGGGGGAGTGAATAGCCAGAGAAAAGTGATTACATTGTTTTGTTGAAATCATATTGAGTATTTTCTATACTGCATTTCATTCATTCAACCTTGCATTTCCTTGAACCCTATAAAGCATTCTCTACCACATTATACTTCTGTACCTATTTACCAGTGTGCTACCTTATCCATTTCATCTCAACTCCTTAGTAATTATAAAGAAGTGTGCTAGTGCCAGATTCTCTGTTGTTAATCTGTATCATATCAGATTAAGTGTGATATTCAATTATTAATTTATTATAAAGTGTCATATATATATCTATTGTTTAATTTATCAAATAAACCTTTTAACTTGCAAAACAGAACTACTTCTTGGCTCAATGGGGTCAGGGGGATTCCAAGAGAGGGGTGTTATATAGGGGTAGTCATCCAGAACGCATGAACTGGACATAGAGATATATCAATAAGGGTTTTCATTCAGTATTCTAGACTAGGCGTTGACTTAGCTGTAGTGTTGAATTGAATCCTCTTACAAATTGGGGGCTCGTCCGGGATTTGATGGGTAGATTTACCACTTGTGCAGCTTAATACAGTGCGCTAACTGTAACTGACGGGATACATACATCCGGTCGGATCACCACGCTGCATTACGCTGTGAAGCATTCCTCGAAAGGGACACTCCAAGAAAAGTTCTGTTCTGCAAAAATAAAATACTAACTCCTGTAAGTCAGGACAGAGACCAATCTCTAGAATGACGACCTTGGTAGATATGAAAATAGCCAGAGAGCACTTCTTACATAAACTATTTGTGAGAGGTGAATGGGCTGAGCAGGGCCAGGATGCCTGGTTGCAGGCCATCACACGACAGGTCACTGAAACAGGGTCAGACTTATGGAGAGATCAGGGTCCATTACATGTGGCCCTGAGTGAACTATATATGGCTCCTAAGGCCAAAGATGAACACGACAAGATTGTTAGGATAGCGGCATACCTGTACCTATATATGGGAGACATGCAGGATAGATGTGCTGAAAGCCAAAATCTGGCAAATAGGCAACAGATGGCGTTAGAGAAGGTCCAATCTGACCTGGTCTCTTCTGAGCAGAGGCTGCAGAGGAGCCAGGAGTCAGAAGATGATAGTAGGCAGCACATCATTAAAATAAAGAAGGATATGGATGTGCTGCAACAGGAAAAGGTAGAACAGGATACCAGATTTCTGGCCTTGCAGAAGGAATACCAGGAAGGTTTGGACTCCCTACTGCAAAACCAGAAAAAGCTGGAGCAACAACTGGACTTCAACAGGGTATGTGCTGAGCAGGTAGTCACCCTGCAAGGCCACCTAGATAGAGTGAAGGCAGAGAGCAACAAACTAATTCTGAAAGACCTGGATACCCAGGCAGAGTTTGATCAGGAGCGCCAGAATGCTGGTGCCTTCCAAAGGCAGAGGGACGACCTGGCGGCACAGATGCAGGCTCTTAGTCAGGAAAGGGATACCTTAGGCCAGGAAGTCTGCCATTTAAAAAGAAAAATGGAAGAAAATCACCTGGCCCACCAGGGACTGGGTGACCTCCAAAAAGAACACCAGAACTTGCTAGAGCACACCAGGAGGGTGGAGGATGCTCTAGCAAGAAAGGAGCAGGCCAATAGGGACACAGCTCAGGAGGTAACCCTCCTGCAGCAAAGACTGGCCCAGTTCTCCAGGACCAACCAGGAAGCACAGAGGGAAAATGAGGCCCTCTGTCAACACAATGATAGGCTCCAACAACAGGTAGCGATGCAGGAGAGACTGATAGAGTCGAGTAAGGCCTTAACAGAGGAACTGAAAGCACAAATGCAGGCTCTTGCATTGCAACAGGGAGCAGGGGCGGAGAGAGATGAGGTCCGCTGGGAAAGAGAGACTCCTGACCATAACCGCAGGAGCCCTAACACCAGGGGCCTTCATCTCCCCCAGTCCCTGGACTCTACCACCCCCATGTCCCCTGGCGCACATGAGCACAGGGCCGCAGGGATGGCAGATTACTATCCAGCTAAGAGTATGGGGCTCATAGGCCAGTACCACTCAGGAATGGAGGGGTGGGCATCCGGGTATGGGCACCCAAGTACAGTACAGTTCAATGGGGAACCCCAGGAGAGTAGGCCCATTAAGGGCATCCTGAAAACCTCTGCCCAGTTAGGTCAGTGGAGGGGGTACTCATCAAATCCTGGCAGCAAGGAGGAATCTGAAGACTCCTCTGAACTGCGCAGGACACAGGAGACCAGGTCCCCACATTCTGCCAGCCATTCCCAGGCTCGCAGAATCCGGGAAAACCTGGAAGAACAGACGGGAACCTCTGGGAGCAGTGCCTCTGAGTCCGAGGAAGAATGGACAAGGGTTACCCGAACCAAAAAGGCCAATAAGGCAAAAAGGGCCTTGCTTAAGGACCCCTTAAAGCAGATTAAGGCGATCAGGAGCGTCATCACGCCTTACCATAAGAACGCTAAGTATTCTGTTTGGGAGCACTTAGAGTTGTTTGAACAAATGATGGAGACTTTCCATTTGAAGGACAGCCAAAGCTGTATTCAATATGTAAAGTGGACATTCTCCCCGGAATACTCCAGTTTCTTTGCGGGGCTGGAGGACCAAAATCATTTAAGATGGTCCACATATAAGGCGGCCATCCTGAAACATTTTTCTGTTCACAGAAATCCTCAAGAGGCTCGCAAGGCAGCCTACAATTTGCAATGTGGGGAGGATCAGGCCCCACAAGAATTTGTGCAGGAGTTAAAGCGGGCTTTTGCACAGACCACAAGAAGGGTGCGCACGGATAGCAGGGAATTTATAAATACGTTTTTCCATGCCTTGCCCAAATATATCATGACCCAGCTCGTGAGGGATTTTCACGAGAAAAGATCTTTAGACTGGGTCATTGAACAGGCTACCCGGATCTATGAGGTGCAGAAACCGATAGATAGCAAAAGTAATGCCCAGAAAAACCCCAAAGCCAACAGCACCCCTGCTGCTGCCAAGGTGGCAGAGGTAAAGGTCACCCCCGTTTTGGATTTGGAGATGGGGGGGCCTAAAAACCTGCCTGCACCTAATAATGCTAGGCCCAGGAGGTCCTCGGGTCAGTCACAGACAGGGAGCCAAGGAGGCAGCCCCACAAATGGGGTCCCTCGCTCTCCTGATTATGTAAGTCCCCGTTACAAGGGAAATCGACCCATCCTGGGTTATGTGTGGACTCCTCCAGCCCAAGGGGGGGATCCAGACAAGCACCTAACCCAGGGAACTTCCCTCCAAACTTCCCACAGGAGGGCAGAAATTTACCAAACCCTGGGCAGAACTTTTTCCCCAGATATCCACCCGACTTTCAGCCCCAAAACCATCCATCCTTCTTTCCCCAATTCCCTGAGACCAGACCACTGAATCCGGGAGAGGGGAGGCCAAGGGTGGAGGGGTACCCAAATCTTCCCAACCCGGGGTATTACCAGAGGAGGGACAGCTACCCTTCCCGGGATCAGCCCAGGGGAGAAAACAGGGCCCCGTATCAGCCGGAGCGGGTTTCCCAGTTAGAGCGCCAGGTTCAAAACATGGCGCGGGACATGGGTCATATACTGAGGGCGCAGCAGAACCCTCAGATCAGCATGCCGGCGCAGAACGCACCCAACTCTGGACCTGGTGCTCCAGAACAATGACGGGGGCAGCACCCCGATAACTCACCGGTTCCCAGGGAGGAGGCACAAAGGGAAGGGGGGTGTAAAGCCTTGGAGGAAGCTTCCTTCCTCACTTGTAAACAGCCCCTGGAAACCCAGGAACCGGAAACAAAATCTCTTGCCCCGGAAAGTCTGCCTCCTAAGGAGCAGAGGGGGGGTAGGAGAAACAAAAGACCCAAACAGACTCAGTTTGAGGAGGAGGTACAGATCTTCCAATTTGAGGGAGAGGGATCCTCAGAGGATCCTGGGGAAAGGATCTTCTCCTTCAGAGAGGGGGGAACTCCTCCCAAAGAAAAATGGGTCCCTAGGGATGCAAATCCAGACTGGGGAGATGTGGAGACTGAGCTACCGCCGCCCACTATCTCATCCCAGAACCAACAGCAAGAAAATCCCCTGGTTCAAACCCATCCTGGTGACTGCCTCCAAAAAGGGGGGGGCGGCCCAGAACCGGAACCAGGGGAACCCACAATGGCTCTGATCTCCAGTTGCCAACTTTTTCTTCCAGATTCCCAAGACTCTCCACAGAATTCTGCCCAAATCTCTTCGCTATCGATGTCCAAAACCAGAAAGTTAGCCCACCAGTTGTCCAAAAATGTGCATTATCTGTGCCCCCTTGAGGAGAAGGAGGGAAGATATTATGCCCCGGTACAAGTACAGGGGCAGGGTACAATCTCGGCACTGGTGGACACGGGATCTCAAGCTACCCTTCTGTCCAGAAGGGCCTTTGACGAACTGAATGCAGGAAGGGGAGAGAATTACCAAATTCCTCTCACCTCTCTTCCTGGACAACTACAGAACTTTGACGGGAAGGAAATTCCCGTCGAGGGGACGGCAGATTTGGACATTAAAATTGGGCGACATAAGTTGAAACACCCGGTCATAGTTGTGACCCCGGAGGGCACCCCTTGTTTACTAGGGAATGACCTCCTGAGAAGGTTGTCACCCCTAATTGATTGCGTAAACAAGGTCCTCTGGACCCAGACTAGCCGACCAATAAAATTAAAACAGAGTGTCAACCATGTTAGTTTAAACGGCACCTGCCACATGGTTGAACAAAAATCTGACCAAGTAGAATTTCACTTCCAGAATAGCCAAATTCCAGACGTGACAGTAATAGCAGTAGGACAAGAGACTGGTGGTGGAGGGTCCTCTCTATTTCTGAAAATCAACCTTCCTTCCAGTTTAAGGTGGTATTCCACGCTGGAAGGAAACACTCTGAAATTCTATACCAATCCACAATCTGAAACTCCCACTCCTATAGTCCAGAAAGATGTGAAATCAGCTCAGAGCCTGGCTGATATTCAGCAAATTGGAGAGCAGTTGTTCATCCCTGTTCAGTTAAATGATGGGAAGGACTCTGTTCTCGCTCGAGTGTGTGTGAACAACGGTAAGAGCTTCATCAGCGAAGCCATGTTCCGCCAAATCCCAAAAGATCCAGCCATTCCCACATTCAAACTGATAGACAAATGGGAAATGGACCTGGAAGCACCTAATTCCAAACATCTCCTGCCAAGCAGGTGTATGCTCAAAATCTCCATTGGCAACAAGAGCGTAGTCCACAATTTTTGGGTCGTGCGAGACGTCCCTGCCGCCTTTTACTTAGGCAGTGACATTCTCAATCGCTTTGCCATTAGTTTGGACCTAATAAACTTCAAAGCCTGGTCCCGATTAGCGGATAATCCCATGGGCTTTGATGATCCAGAAAAAGCATTTAGGTCAGCTCAATTGCTACCTTATGCAGTTGAAATTCAGGTTAAAGAGGAAGTCACCATCCCAGAAAGGACCCGACAATTCTCCCTGGAAGTGAAAGTTAAAAGGGGACAAGAGTTGAAAAACCCTGATGCTTACATACATCTAAATGCTTCTCTCCAACAGCAAGGGTTGGGGGTAAACCCAACACCATTAGTCAACATAGAACATGACACCATTCCAATAGAGGTGGATAACAGCGACTTAAAGAGTATTACTCTGGCCGCAGGCACCATTATTGGAATGGCGGTTGATGACCGACATTTCTCCATTGATCTTAGAAATGAACTGTTAGGACCAATCCCCAAGGACTGTGTTGACAGTGACAGTGAGGACAATACAACACCAGACAGGATTTTTACCCGGCATGGGGGGAACTTCCTGGTGTACACTTCTTGCCCTTATAGTAAGGAAGATGTGACTTGTGACTTCAGGAGGGATGAGGTGATTTTCCAGGTACATGAGGGCTGCCTTTCCCACCTGAAGCCTCCGGTCCAAATCAGCACTCTGACCAGGGACTTCTCCACCCAGCTGGAGGAGGCCGCGGAAATAGCCAAACCAGAAGTCTTTCCAGGCTTCAGGCAACTGGTGGAAGAGAGAGTCAACCTAGCTGATGCCTGTGTGACTCTGGAACAAAAGCAAAAGTTGAAACAAGTTTTCTTGGATTTCCAAGATCTCTTTGCGGTAGACTCATATGACTGTGGTCGCACTGACATCCACACAACAACAATCCCCACGGACCCTGGCATGACTCCTGTGTTTGTGAAGCAATATCGCTTGCCTCTCGCATCAATGGAGTCCCTTACTGAAATAATTAAGAACCTTGAGTCCCGGGGAATAATCCGTCCAGTCCACAGCACCTTCAATAATCCGGTGCTGGGAATATTGAAGCCAAACGGCCAGTGGAGACTCTGCGCCGACCTTAGGGAGCTCAACAAACGGGTCCATACTTCCCGATGGCCTCTGCCCTACATTGACCAAGGGCTGGCCCAGATTCAGGGGTCACAGGTATTCACTGCAATAGACCTGACCAATGGATACTGGACCGTGCCTGTCAGCAGGGAGGACCAATACAAACTGGCTTTTACCTTTGGGGGCCAGCAGTACACATGGACCCGGACTCCCTTCGGATACCTCAACTCCGGCAATGAGTTCAATATTTTCCTACATAAGGCCATGCCCGACCTGGGCGCGAGGGGTAACCTGGCTTATGTAGATGATGTCCTCATCAAAAGTTCATCTGTGGAGGAACACATAGCGGAGATCCGTTATGTTCTGACGCAGTTGAGGGCCGCCGGAGCAAAACTTTCCTTTCAGAAAGCACAGTGGTGTAGAACCCGTGTTAATTTCTTGGGGCATGAGATTACTCCTCAGGGTCTCTGTCCCCAGGAAAAGAAAGTGGAAGCACTTCAGAAACTGAAAGACCCCACAACTCTGCGGGAACTAAGGAGCCTCCTTGGACTGACTAATTACAGCAGAAAGTTCATTGAGGGCTACGCAGAGATCACCAGACCCCTGATTCATCTCCTAAAGGGGGGGGTCAAGTGGGAATGGGGTCCAGAACAATCCGAGGCAGTAAGACAACTCAAGAGAAGCCTCTCACAAGCGCCTTGCCTAGCTTACCCTGTCAGAAACAAGGAGTTCTTCCTGGAGACAGGGTTCTCTAATACGTGCTTGACGGCCGTATTATACCAAAAGCATGACAAGGTCAATAAAGTAATCTCCTATGCGAGCAAAACTTTATCCTCTGTGGAGGAGAAATTCAACGATTGTGAGAAGGCACTCCTGGCAACGGTGTGGGCATTGAAGAATTACCGCCCGTTTATCCAGGGGGAACACATCATAGTGGAGACTCCACACCAGCCTCTGCAATATCTCCAAAGTGATAGAATCCGGGCCGGAAATGTGAGTAATTCCCGAATTACTTCCTGTATTCTGTCAATGCAAGGCTTTCCTGTGGAGGTCAGATATGGCCAAAACAAGAAGAGTCCACTCGCGCAAGGTCTGGCTGACTTGCATGATTGTGCCAGAGAAAACTGTCTCGAGGACGAAAGTCTAAAAATAAAGGACAACATGGAGGCATACCTTAATTCCCCCCACAAAGTCTTTGAAGAAGACAAGTGTGAGGGAATGCCCACTGTGTATGTGGATGGATGCTCTTACCATGTTGACAACGACGGGGAGAAAGAACTAGTGGCCGGCGTAGGGAATGCATGGGTGAATGAGTCCCCAGAACCCTCCGCTGGATACAAAATTGGTCCCCGAAGTAGTCAGGTGGCAGAATTGATGGCTGTGCATCAGGCCATCCTCACTGCTGTCCAGCATCAACTCCACGAACTGGTCATAATCACAGATTCGGATTATGTACGGAACGGGTTCGTGGAGCACCTGGTTAATTGGAAAACCAGAGGCATGTTATGTGCTAACAACAAACCCTTGAAACATGGAAAGTTGATCCAAAACATTGATGATCTGGTCACCTCGAATGGGATGACCATCTATTGGAAGAAGATTAAGGGTCATTCCAAAGTAGAGGGACCAGACAAAACTGGAAATGACTTAGCTGATCAGCTGGCCAAAACCGGAGCCATCCAAGGGGATCTAATTGAGATAGAGTCCCTGTTGGGGGAAATCCAGGTCACTGCCATCACTAGGTCCCAGACAAATGCTCACAACGACCTTTCAATTGCACAATGGAGTAAGGAGACCCCTGATGCTGATTTGATTACCGCTCAGAAGGGGGATCCAATTATTGGTAAATTTTACCAGCACCTTGAGGACCCTGAGAACTTTCCCCTGACGGATACCGATTACATTGGGAAAGAGGACCTAAGAGTGTTGATGAAATGTCCAAAAATGTTCCGAATCCAAGACGGTTTGCTGGTAAGGAAATCCAAAGCTGGCCACGATCAGTGGGTGGTTCCTACCTCATTCCGAAGCCTGATGTTAAGTCACGCCCATGATGCGGCCACTGCCGGTCATAGGGGGTTTCACACAACATTGGAAATCTTAAGAGAGGTTGCATACTGGCCACACATGGGGCAGGACCTCGACCAATACTAAAGGGGTGTCTTGTGTGTGCACAATTTCAGCCATCATCTCTTACGCACCGGGCGCCTTTACAAAAGAGGGGAATGACACTGCCATGGTCAGATTTACAAATCGACTTTGTAGGCCCTGTGATTCGCTGGGCTAGGGGGAATAAGTACATGTTGACCGTCACATGCTTGTTTACCAAGTGAGTGGAATGTCTCCCAGCCCCAAATTGCAAGGCAGAAACTGCAGCTGCCTTGATGATTAACCACATCTTTTCCCGTTTTGGTCTACCTCAAAGGATTGAGTCAGACAGAGGTAGCCACTTCACCAGTGAAGTAATGACAAAGATGTGGGAGATACTGGGGGTCAAGAGAAAGCTGCATATTGCTTATAGACCAGCTTCTTCTGGGGCAGTAGAGAGATATAACCGGACAATTGTGAGCATATTAAAGAAGTTTGTGGCAGATTCTGGGCCAAGTTGGGATATCCGATTACCTCTGGTCCTAATGGCCATCAGATCTACCCCTTCATCTGCAACCAAAATGTCACCATTTGAGTTGATGACTGGGCGCAAGATGGTGCTTCCCCAGCATTTGCTCTACAGGACCCAAGAGCAAACACTGATAAATGCCTCCACAACTCATGAGTATGTGGAGAATTTAAGGAAACACCTCCAACATGCTTTTGCTTACGCTCAGCGGAATCTAGAAAGATCAGCTGATAGCATGAAGACCCACTATGACCTGAAAACTTCCAGGAAGGAATATCAGGTGGGAGACCGGGTCTATCTATACAACTTCCAAAGGAACCAGGCCAAGCAGCGCAAATTTTTGCCTACATGGAAAGGACCCTATGAGATCATCGACAAGATCTCACCTGTGGCCTACAAAATCCACATCCCCAAAGGCGATTCGGCAGAGGGGGAAGACAAGTGGGTCCACATAAACCAGTGAAATGTTGCCATCCCAGGCACACTCTGCAACAACTGGAGGAATCCTCTGGAATCCTAGCGGGTACTGTCTCAGACTAATTCTGTTCCAATCATAAAACATACCACATCTAGTCTCTAAAATATTGTGATTTGCATGAAACTGTCTCTTAGTTATACTGTTTTTTATCAAAATAAGAATGTAATGTTTCGTTATGATAAAATGCATATGCTGCCCCACTATCTCAACAGTGGTGGAAAAAAAAAATCGTCTATGAGTAGATATTGCCGCTTTTGCTTTATCATCCTAGGAGAGATGAAACCATGAAGAATGACCAAGAAGGACGATCCGGAGACCGGGAACGAAGACGCAACGGGCCCGGGGTACCGCCCAATATTCCCATCAGGACCGGCGAGGAGAACCGATCGATCAGTACCGGATGGAGGAAAAGATGCTGAACTGTGCCATCTATTGGAAGAAGATGAGGAAACATCCCAGGTCTTGCGAGTCCCATTCGTGAAATAGAATGGCCATCGCAAGAGGGGGGCTTGTGGGATGTATTTACCCATGCATCCGGGCCCTACCTCAAAACTGTGCAGTACTGACATGAAAACATCATGATGGCCAGAGCTTCCCAGAAAATGCACAGGGAAATGCATGAAGAATAGGCTGCCACTCATTTTTGCCGATGTTATGGGCACAGAAGGACACTGCCTAAAACCACCATTGGACTACCCGCACAGTAGTCTGAAACCATTGGGAATGGCAATGCTGATTGCCAAATGCAACCTAGAATTGTGGGGAATTCATTTTCTTAAATCCCAAAAATGGGTGCAGTACCAGTACTCACCACTATCCAAAAGCCGGCAGTTTAAAACCACCCTGTGTTTCTCTGAAGGCAAGCCAAAGTGCCTATTTCAAACATTGCAATATGTGCAAAATATTCACTGAACACCAGCAGACATTTGGTAGAATGGAGTTTTGTGTGCCTACAAAATCTGGGAAATGAAGAGCCCAGAACAATGCTTATAACAAAACTGGCTGAGCTATGGAGTCAGCAGTTTAAGTTGCACTGGATTTAAAGACACTAAAATCGAAAATGTTGAGATTAAATGAGTGACCTATGTTTGGTGTCACATGCCTTTGTAACTGTTGAAATGTTATAGTTTTGCACTTAGAATCAGCATTCTAGCTGCATATGTAAAAATGTTTAGTTTTATTTGAATGCAGAAACTGGGGAACAAAAAGTGACATTTTATCTGAAACCTGGCTTAAGGAACTGAATTCTGCCTGGCAACTACCCCCATCAGGAGTGAAACTTGAGTCACAGCTGTGTTCCCAGGCCCATCTGCCTTTTTGCGGCTCACACTAAGGATATGCCATCTATCTGATAATTGAATTACCTGTGCTCTGCAGGAAAGTGAACAAAGCCCTGTCCTGGCTCAGGCAAAGGTTTTATTGGCAGGAGTCGTAAATGGTCGTAAAAAGTGGCTTCCTCCTGAGGAAAGGGGAGGAGCACTGCCTGTGAGAGCAAGCTGGCTTGGCAGAACTGGAAAAACCAGAAATTCAACCTTGTGCTGAGGGTAAACCACACCCCTTTGGAGCCAGAACATAACTTTAAAAAGATGAATAACTCATAGAGCGGACATGTGAAAATTTCATAAATGATACCATAATTCTTGTGATTTTTCTGCCCACATTTTAAAAGGTTTTTCGACCCGGTGGCGTGTTCAGGGGGGTTTTAGCGGAAAAGTGGATATTACTCTAAATGTATGCATGTTAAAAATCTGAAACTTCATCAGTTAATGTCCATACTTCCTACGCACATGTATGTAAAGTTGGGTCAATGTCAGAAATTGAAAAATCAGTTAAAAGTCAATTATGTACCATTTCTGAATGCAAGCTCTTAGAAACAGCAGATTTGGACAGAGACATGGCTAAATTCAGCCACACCATGTATATGTAATTTCAAGCGACTGTGTAACTGTGAAATATGTCTTTTATTATCAAATATAGAATGTGTGCAATCTGACAGAGGAGTGTCCTATCTGCAAGCCATAAAATGACATCCCTCTGACTCACAGTTCATTCCCCAATCAATTGATAAATGGAAGTTTGACCAATTAGAAGCTGAGAGAGAGGTAGGGTCAGTGATGCTAGAACACACCCACATTCTAAACACATAAAAGCAGACAGACAGGACAGATAGGGACCTTCAATTCCATTTGCTGCAACGCGCTCTGCCGGACCATACAACATCCAGAGATCCAGACTTCAAATTCATCAAACCTCCAGAGAGCCAAACTAGAGACTTCAATCTATCCAGAACTAGAGACCCAGACCAGAGAACCAGAGAGAGCTGACCCAGATCACTGTGAAGTGCAGAGACCAGAGGCGAGTTTAAAACCTGACCAGATCCATGGCGAGGCCCATTTCACTCAAGAATATAGTGTGAGTACCTAGAAAACTGTGCAGAACCAATCTCCTAGTTAAATAATATAATTCAATCCTATTTTAATCTAAGTAGAACTGTCTCCTAACTGTCACCTGTCATTTGTAAAGCTGTCACTTGTCATTTTCTAGTTGCAAGCTGCACTTGTCTTTTGGAACTTTAAAATTTCAAATCTGAAAAACGACCTTCATTTAATCGCTCATATCTCCGCGACCGTTTGTGCTAGAGACTTGCAGTAACTTTCATTTGGAAGCTGAGATCCTAGGCTTTCCTAGGACCCCAAAAGGATAGAGATAGTCCTTGTGGTTCCTCTGTAATAGCGCTCGGCGCATCCGCGAATTTTACCGCGATTTGCAAATTTCTTCACATGTAAAAACTGCTGCTGCTTGCCGTCCATTTGCCAGAAATTCGTTTAACCTGCTAATCATTCCTGAATCATTGCTAGTGTGAGCCTGGACTCATATTAACTAGATACCACTCACCCTGAACCTCTGAAAGGGAATTAAAAGCATTTCCAGCATATTTCTCATCCATTGCTAGCACATATCAAAGCATTTGGGCCTGTGTTTTCAAAACTCCTATCTGTGTTTTAAACTTCTGTTGTCTAAGCTTGGGGGGGATTGAACTGATTACATTGATTGCATTTCTGAGAACTGTGTGCTTTCCTCCCATTCCCTTGCATTGCATAAAGAGGGGGGGAGTGAATAGCCAGAGAAAAGTGATTACATTGTTTTGTTGAAATCATATTGAGTATTTTCTATACTGCATTTCATTCATTCAACCTTGCATTTCCTTGAACCCTATAAAGCATTCTCTACCACATTATACTTCTGTACCTATTTACCAGTGTGCTACCTTATCCATTTCATCTCAACTCCTTAGTAATTATAAAGAAGTGTGCTAGTGCCAGATTCTCTGTTGTTAATCTGTATCATATCAGATTAAGTGTGATATTCAATTATTAATTTATTATAAAGTGTCATATATATATCTATTGTTTAATTTATCAAATAAACCTTTTAACTTGCAAAACAGAACTACTTCTTGGCTCAGTGGGGTCAGGGGGATTCCAAGAGAGGGGTGTTATATAGGGGTAGTCATCCAGAACGCATGAACTGGACATAGAGATATATCAATAAGGGTTTTCATTCAGTATTCTAGACTAGGCGTTGACTTAGCTGTAGTGTTGAATTGAATCCTCTTACACCAACGACCGCTGATGGTCAAGTCGTTGGCGTGGGCTCCCTACCCCGTGAGTGAGGCATCCGTGACTACTGTTATCTCCGGCCAGGGTTGCCAAAACTGTTCTCCTTTCAGAATGTTCTCCTGACAGGCCCACCACTGAAGGTCTCGAGCCACCCTGTCGGGAACCTGAAGAAGATCTGTCATTCTCCCTGGGAATTGTGACCACTGAGTCCTCAGTGCCCACTGGAGGGATCTCATTCTCAGGCGAGCCTCTGGCACTAGGAAAATGCAGGATGCCATGAGGCCTAGCAACCTCAAAAAGTCGAAGGCTGGGAGACGTTGGGCATCTTGGAACTTGGTAAAAATCTGTAGAATATCTTGGGCCCTCACCTCTGGTGGCGAGGCTTTTCCCAGGGAAGTGTCCAGGATCGCTCCTATGAACTGGAGTCTCTGTGATGGTATCATTTGTGACTTCTTTAAATTGAGGGAGAAGCCCAGTTTGTGAAGGGAGTGGCACACGTGATTTAGCTGGATCTGAGCTTGTTCCGAAGAGACAGCCCTGATCAACCAATCGTCCAGGTAGGGGTAGACGTGAATCCCTTCCCTCCTTAGACTTGCCGCCACTACCGACATTAACTTGGTGAAGACCCTCGGGGCGAAGGTCAGCCCAAATGGCAGCACTCGAAATTGATAGTGAGAGTTGCCAATTGCGAACCTCAGGTATTTCCTGTGTTTGAGATGGATAGGCACATGGAAATAAGCATCCTGAAGGTCCAGAGATACCAACCAGTCCTGGAACTGAAGGGCCTGGAGGATCTGAGAAAGAGTGACCATCTTGAATTTGTCTTTCCTGAGGAATTTGTTGAATTCTCGCAAGTCCAAGATGGGTCTCAGTCCTCCGTCTTTCTTTGGAATGAGAAAATAAGGGGAGTACCAGCCCTTGTTCCTCTCCGCTACAGGTACCGGTTCTATGGCACCTTTCTCTAGCAGGTCGAAAATTTCCTGCAAGAGGAGCGGATCTGGAGCTTTCTGAGAGCTGATCCCCGGTGGATGACTCTGAGGTATGCGTAGGAGAGGCAGGCAGTAACCTTGGGCAACTGTTTCCAATGCCCAAGCATCTGACGTGATAGCCTGCCATTCTGCCAGATTTTGAGTCAACCTGCCTCGTACAGGTGTCCTGTACGGGAAGTCCTCAGAGTGGTTTTGGGGCGGCTGATGCGGATGCCGATGGTAAAGAGGCACCTGCTGTTGCTGCGGCTTTTGAATATCTACCCCGTCCACCTCGGGTAGTTCTTCTTTGTCCCCTTTGAGCCAGACGCCCTCTACCTCTTCCGAATGCGGAGTAGAAGCGAAAGGACTTGCCCCTCGCAGAGGTTCCTGTGGGACGAAAAGGTGTCTGACGGATTGCAGTGCCTAGGGATTTTGCTGCTGCTTTTGAAGTTTGCAGTTTCTCTAAACTGTCATCCGCTTTTTTTCCGAACAAAGAAGAGCCATCGAATGGCATGTTCAAGAGCCTGGCTTGCACATCAGCGGCAAAACCAGACTTTCTCAACCAAGCAAATCTCCTGGTTGTTGTACTTGCCGCCATTGCTCTGCTGATACTGTCAGCCGAATCAATGCCCGTCTGGAGGGATTCGCACATAGCGTCTTTACAGTCCTGTATGATATTCAGGAACGCCTCCCTTTCTTCTCCCTCCGGGATGCAGTCAGCCGCTGTAGAAGCACACTCCCGAAGTGTATGGCTGAATCTAGCAAGGGTGCAAGTAGCATTAACAGATTTTAACGCCATGCTACATGCCGAAAACACATTCTTTGCCATATCATCATATTTTTTATCGTCCCTGTCCTGTGGGACGGTAGGATAAGCCGTCTTGACATCGGTAGAAGATGCTGCCTGTACCACCAGACTTTCTGGGGATGGGTGTTTTGACAAAAACGCCGGGTCTGTAGAGGATACCCTATATTTTGTAGACAGTTTTTTATTTACTGCCGGGACGACATCTGGGGTTTCCCAGTTCGTCATAATCTTCCTCTGAAGAGCTTTATGAAAAGGCACCACAGGATCCTCCTGTGGGCCTTTGTCAAGAATATCCGTGAGGTCATCTTGTTGGAAAGATTGTGAAGGTGCAGACCACCCCATAAACTCTGTGATCCTGGCCATTAAGGCTCTATAGGGGGTTTCAGCATGCTCCCCCGGGTCTGGCCTAGCAAACTCCACCTCAGGGGAAGTGTCTAACCCACTTGCCTCATGTAAGGAATCATGAAGATCCTTTAACCTGCATTCTTCAGAGGAAAATTCCTCTCTAATTGGGGTTACAGGTCCCTGCAACTCAAATGTGTCTTCCTGTTCAGACAATTCACCCTCTTCCATAATTGAGGACATAGTTCTCAATTGTTCTGAACTCATAAAGGGTGTAAATCCCATTTCCAAGGCAGAGGGTGCCGAACTTGTCATAATTGGCCTCGAAAACGTGGATGTCGTCGACGCTGACGTCGAAGGCTTCGAGCGTGGCGTCGAAAACAAAGGCGGAGGCCTCGATGACCTCGACAGAATTGGGATTCTACTCGACAATCTCGAAGCCATCGTCATCGAGGACCTGGGGATAGTCACTGGGTGTGTCGTGACCGTGACTTTTCTCGGCGTCAACGCCGGTGTCGAAGCTGGCGTCGAGTCGACAGACCCGTGTGTCGAAGGTCCCTTCGACAACGGCATCGAAGACACCGACCTCGGCGTCGACGGAACCTTCGTCAACGGCATCGACGGAACCTTCGAGGAAGGTTTGGAGGTCATAGTCCTACTCGAGGGTTCGAGGCGCGCTCGAGAGGTTTCCTTCGTCGGGTACTGCGACTCGTGGCGTTTTTGACCTTCGGGTCTTTCGACCAGAGCATCGCTCTCGGCAGTCTTCGAGGGGGTCGAGGCCGCTTTCTCGAAGACGCTCATCATATTTTTGCGGAATTCCTCCCTTTCAGCCCGGGAACTATGTTTCGTGGGGCAAGGGATTCTTTTAGGCGAAACAGAGGAAGAGGAAGACGGAGAAGGGGATCTTCGACATCTCCTCTTCGAGTGCTTCGATCTCGAGGAGTGATGGGACCCACTCCGAGACCTGGAACGCGAATGGTGACGAGGAGACGAATGTCTCGACTTCGTCGACGAAGAAGAAGCTTTAAAAGTCTTACCTTTCTCCAGCTTCCCCCTACGCTCCTTCAGGGCCTTAGCTGTCATGGACATACAGTCCTCGCACTCCGAACAATGGTGTTCAGCTCCCAAACACCACAGACAAACTCTGTGAGGGTCAGTCAGCGACATCTTTTTCCCACAATCTCTGCATTTTTTGAAGCCGGATCGAGGAGTTGTCGGTTCCGATGAAGAAGCCATCGAGTACGGATCGAATAACTCGAGGTAAATAGATTTAATCTGACAAAAACTGAGCAACGGTATTCCGAGGCACTGAGTAAGCGCGGAAAAACGGAACTGAGCAACGGACGCTGCGCGCGGCCTTTATAGGCAGGATGACGTCGATACGGCGGCTGTCGAGGGACATCGACTCGGAGGACGTCGACGCGCAGCGCCCTCTAGAGAGAAAAAAATTTCCGAGGCCAGCAGAGCTGGAAGGAGATATCTAAGATGAGGAATACGTCGAAGGACACAATCCCTTCGAAGTATTAGTTTGAGTTAAGGATTTTGAATGCAATAGAAACAATTGTTCTAAACGGACAGCCTGATTAGAGATTTTTAAGTCCAGCCCTTCATATAACTTTGCCATAGCTAGCAGAGCAGTGTTCATGGCTGTTAATGTGTTATTCAGGGCTGGGGCCTCCGGAAATGAATATCTCTCCCTATGTGCGGGGTTCAAAAAGAAGTCAGAGACTCGAGCCCCCTGCTCAAACCGTGGCTGTCTCGGGGTGGGAGCCATAAAGGAGACTACTTCTTCAACTGATTCGGGTTAAGGAGTCACAGCCATAATAGGGGAGACCATTGGTTCTACTGCTGGTGTGTCATTATGGGCTAGCACTGGTGACAAGATTTCGCCATTTGTACTAAAATGGCTATTAATATCTTGTTCTAATTGAATTAAGTCACCAGTATTTGAACAAACATATAATACTTCTTCGGAGCACTTATCAGTGCGATTAGAAAGGTTCATGAATTCAATGTCTTCTTCCTCTATTTCGCCAATCATGGTCAGGTGGGTGTACGCTTGTCTCAATTTTTGTTGGGCCAGAACGGAACATGAAACAAGTTGTGGCATAGTATCCCCAGGGAAGAGGGCTACAACAGATCGTAGGTCTCCGGCAGAGCAAGCCGCTATTAGTGTGTTATCAGTGGGGGCACCATGCAAACTAATTTCTCGAGATGAGCTATTAATGGGTGCTGTGTGTATGGGATCCGAAATTATGGGGTCAGACGGCTGAGCTGCCGCACATGAGCCTGTAGGATCCGATTGGGCCGTGGTGGATGGATTACCAATTTTTTGCCTCATCCTCAGTTGTTATTCCCTCCCTTGGAAACAATCGAGCATTATCTGAAACTGAGTGTGAGCGCTGAGTAGTAATGCGCCCAACCCTTGGTAACAGACTCGTAAGTCGGGGTTGTAGCAAAGCTTTTCTCATGGCAATCTCCCGGGCCGAATCAACCAATTTTGCTCTGTTCGCTAAAATGGGCGGCATACTAGTAGTCAAAGTGTATGCAAACATTCAAATAAACACCAAGTTGCACAATTAAATATAAATAATTAAATGAGATTTCAATTTAAGTTCAAAGCAATAACAAATAAAAAAAAATAGAATAAAATAAATAAATAAGATATTAATACCTAAGACCAAGACCCGGCGACCCGCGAACAGCAAACAGTACTTGTAGTACTTGCCGGGTGCAGGCGCGGGTGCGCTGTGACGTGGGGTATTATAGTTTGCAACAAGACGTGCTTGTTGGGAGGTGGAGCCAAACTACAAGGAATACCTTGAATGAACACAAGAGAAAAAAGAAGAAAAATAAATAATTAATATAATATTAAGGGAGAGGACTGTAGTACATGTAAGCACTGCGTTTGCTAGTCACTGGACACAACGTGCACAAGAGTCACTGGACACAACGTGCACAAAAGCAGTCACCTTCGTTTGTTTCACAGGTCCAGGCAAGCTGGTGTTGCGCTTTAAGACGTCCTCCAGGAGAAAACACTGTGCTGCAGGCACTGAAAGTCAAGCAAACTCGAGTCCGTAGAAAAAGCTCTGTGAGATTTCTAACAACGCTCCATTTCCAGGTTCATGAAAGCGCAGACTGCCGGCACATCAAACAGTACTTGTAGTACTTGCCGGGTGCACTGTGACGTGGGGTATTATAGTTTGCAACAAGACGTGCTTGTTGGGAGGTGGAGCCAAACTACAAGGAATACCTTTGTTTGTTTCACAGGTCCAGGCAAGCTGGTGTTGCGCTTTAAGACGTCCTCCAGGTGAAAACACTGTGCTGCAGGCACTGAAAGTCAAGCAAACTCGAGTCTGTAGAAAAAGCTCTGTGAGATTTCTAACAACGCTCCGTTTCCAGGTTCATGAACTATTGGTAGAGCTACCAAACAGCTCTAACAATACCAGAACAATCACCAGTACTATAACAGGCCTTTTATGGAACTTGCTACAAGGGAAGCAGCCCACAATCCAGCGCACAAGCATCACCCACCTACATCACAACTGTAACCCTGCATCATCATTCGCCAACAACTAGTTGTGCTAACACAAACAACAGGGTTCTAACCCCACTGACCCGCCTAAAGCAACAATTCAAAATCCACTGTATGGAACCAACCAATAGTCGGCATCCACGAATGCACCACAATTGGCACAAGTCATAATTCACAATGTGGTCCATCTACAGGCACCAACAATGAGCAACCAAATGCTCACAATTGAGCAACCCATGCTCACACCAGCACTGAGCAACTAAATGCTCATCATTGGGCAACCCATGCTCACACTACCTTGCTCGCAAGGAATATAACCTCGCACCACTATTGGCACCAGAATTGAGCAACTGTATGCGCCACCTGGTGGCACCAACACTGAACACCCAATTCTCCCAATTGAACAAAATAAACAAGCTCACAACTGAGCATCCACATCACAACTTGAGCAACCACTTGCTCACAACCGGGCAACCAAATGTTCACAACTGAACAACCACATGCTCTCAACTCACCTTACATCATCACCCAAACACATTCCCCTAGCCAAACCAATTGAACGAATTCAGCATTAAAACTTGGTAAACAGAATTTGAGTTACACCATAGAAGAGTCCCAAAATGTCATGCTTGCAGAGTCCAACTTGGAATGTACCTGTGGATGAATTGTTAGGTTAATGCAAGGTATAACATGACTGAACAGTCCCTCTGAATGCAGTAGGTCCCCAAAATCATCAGAAAATTACCAGCGTTCTCACTCTCACTTACACTGTCACCCACAAACATTCTCCACCCAAACCAAATGGATGAAATCAGCAGAAAAATATGGTAAACGGAATTTAAGTTGCGCCACACAAGAGTCCCACAATTTTATGCTTGCAGAGACCATGTTGGAAAACACCTGTGGACGAATTGTCAGATTAGTGCAAATTAGAACATTACTGAACATTTCTTCCAAATGCAGTAGGTCCACTCAATCCTCAAAAACTTGCCAAAAACACATTCTGGCACCATAAAATCCCAAAACACTATTTGGCACCACAAAACGCCACTTCAGTTGGCACCATACCACTAAATGGCTCCAACACAAAAGAACTTGCCCACAATAGAGCCATCACATGCCAAATACTAAGGCACTACCTAAACTGGGAACCACTTCCCACAACCTCAAATAAAAAACTGCAACCTCATTGCAAACACCATGTTTCCAAACACACACAGCACCATCACTGTGACAGCACTACACTCATAGGTTACAGCAGAACTGAGCATCACCACCTGATGACTGCCAAACATAGGTGACCCACCACAACACATTGCGATATTAATCCAGATATCACATTATGCACTACAACTTTGTCAAAGTTAGCGCACTTCCCAAGAATATTGTTGAAAGAACTGTAGTAATACAATTAAGTCACCATTGCCAAAAGCAGCACCATAAAAAACTTCCTATACTTGGGATCACGTTTTAGATACTCTCATAAGATGTGGCATGCTCCTTGTTGTACGTTGACAACATTTCTCGTTGAAACTCCACCTGACACAGCAACGCGTCCATCCCAGAACATGATAATTTCTGGCTGAAGCGTCCATAAAGACAATGTAGCAGTCCAATTGCAGAAAACGTTGCAGTAGAGAAACAACTGAGGCAGAACGCTGCGCCACCATTCGCACCATATTAAAGATACGCTGGTACAAATTTCTGCTTTGAACCCTCTTACTACGCCGTACCATAGTGCCATTTGCACAGGAGTATGCTTAGAGCACGTTGGGACCATGTTAGGAAGGTCCTTTTTTCAAAGCTTGCAGTGACGAAGACCTTAACTGCTGCTGGCTCCAGGAACGTTAGATTAACGTTCTTTCACAGCGAATGTCTGCCGATACTCCACACTGGCCTGTGATGTCACCATCACGCTGGAGAATGCAGCCACAGACACAGCTCTCCGGACCAACTGCCACCTTGCCCACGATGGCCAGAAACATAGGAAGCAGAAGGCTGAACCCCAACACCACGCAAAATCCAAGCCAACAGCACGGTAACCACTTCACTTTACATCTTCACTGTATCTCTGGTTGGTCCTCCTGGTTGCACACTCTAATGCTGGCCACAATAATCACTCAATAGCTCCCCCGACCCCTTACGCGCTGTCACTATCGGCCGCTGCTCACTTCCAAGGCCAATTTCATATTCACTGACAGCCGCACAGCGCTGCTCCTCAAAGTCACTGAGCTGAGCCTGCCACACATACATGGAGGCACGGGACACGCTTACTTTGGGGCCGGGGGGGGGCGGTGGATGCCTCTGAATCCTAGCTTCTTCCTGGTGGGCAACTTCCTTGCCACCCTTGTCTTCCTGGTAGTTCAGGTCCTTTTCTGTAACAGCTTTACTTTCCTGGAAACGGCAGCACGCGATTGAGCGCATTCAATGCAGAGCGAAGGGATCGAACCCATCGATTGACGATACTTACTTGGACTCTCATATAGGAAACAAACATCAAATGAGTGATAATAATGCCCTGATTTGAAAAAGGCTGGTTTTGTAAGCTGAAACACGTGTCATGAGCAAGGGCAATCGTTTAAATAAAACCAACACTTGGTTTTTTGATCCCCTAATTGGCGCGGTCTCGTTTCTGAGTATTTTTTTCATATTATTACTTTCCTGGTATCTTCAGACTCAACAAATCCTCGTCGCTAGTGTTACATTTAAGAAGTTTAGAGTTGTACAGATGCTCGGGAGTCTCAGTTGTGATAAGTGGTCTTTACTGGGTTCTTTTAGTTACAGCAAAGTACACAGGGATAAATAGGGCGAACATAAGACAACTTTATAAAATTTCAATTTCTCGCGTATGTTTAATATATACCTTGAAAATTTTATTCATTAAATTCATATTCCGTTGTTTTCATGTTACTGTTAAGCTCACCTGGTTCCCACAGGGGCGTCGATCGGACCCAGACAGCTGCGGTCTCCACCAACGTGATGCGTAGTGAAGAGATGACAGTCTGGATTGGCCCGCCTAATCTTGTCTGCTGGACTCGTAGAAGTATTCTCCTGCAAGTGGAGAAAGGGATTTAGCCACCCGTGGACTTTAGTGATGGCCCCCCCAACTGTTCTTGTGCTCCCCACTAATCACCTCTGATATCCCCTCTTGGTAACCTCACCTTATGTTTTTAAATTATGAGCTCTCCATCCTGCATGGCATGCAGGGGCGCGTAGATACCAGTTACTTCACTGGTTTGAAGGTACTGGAGGAGTTCTGTGGGAATATTGACTCCAGTGTCTATAAAGTTCAAAGAGTTCAATATGTCCGATGTTCACTCTTGTTCCATTCCCTCGTTAGGTTGCAGCTGGGTCCAAAAGATTATTGCCTGGAGGCAGCTGATGGCGTTCAGGTAAAAGTCTATATTACCAAACATTGTCCGGTAAAAGTTGCAGGAGTTTAACTTGCTGTTTTCTCTCCCTTTATAGGTGCGGCATACAAAGATGCGGGGAATTAAAGGATAATACCTCTGGTGGTAAACCAGGTAAGCCTATGGTGGCAAAGAGATTGTCTTTGTCGGTTTTCTCGGCTCACCTTGTTATTCCTTTTGTTTTCCCCCAGGTGCTGGGTTTCGACGAAGGAAATGATGGAGGCAGCGCCGAGTTGAAAGATGCAGTGAACTGGTGAGTATAACGCGGCGCTGCTGCTGGCGAAGCGACGCGTGCTGAAATAATGTCCTTTCCAGGCTCAGGGATGTGCTGGGTCCAGAATCAGGTAAGGAATCAAATAATGTCTGTGATCTAACCTCTTCTCCTTTCTTTTCCTTTTGTCTAGGAGCTCTGGATTCGAGGCGGGCGTGGCAGAAGACTGGATGCTGACTTGCAGTCACGGTGAGCGTTATGCTGCTGGATGCAGAATAACACGAAGCATGAGCTGCTGTTCGGCGTGGTTTAAATAGCCTGCAAAGTAGTCCCAGGTAAGAAGTTCCCCAGAACCACACCCGAGTAAAAAAAAGGTCCCTGTAATAAAAAGTCCCATCTAGGCCTCACGTTGGCTTGGACTCATTTTCAGCATGGTCTGCATAAGGTAAGTAAAGTCTATGAGCCTGGCGCCTATGGCGCCAGGATTGATTTCTATGATGATCCTGGCGCCTAAGGTGCCAGGACTGAATCCAAACAGCCCCCAGCCGGGGCTGTTGGGGTTTTAATGAGTATCTGGATGCCTGCTCCCGGGGCTGATGGACTTGATCCGGATGCCCGGGGGTAGGCATCATGACTGCACTCCCCCCCAAGGCCGCTCCTAAAGTTGTTCTTCCCCTTGGCCCTGGCTTGTCTGGGAAGTCCCGATGGAATTTTTTCACCAATCGAGGAGCATGAACGTGGTCACTAGGTTCCCATGACCTTTCTTGTGGTCCGTAACCCTTCCAGTCGATTAAATAAAAAAGTCTTGATTTAACCATTTTAGAGTCCAGGATATTTTTTACCTCGAATTCAGGTTCTCCATCTATTAGGATGGGGTCAGGTGGTTTGGTTAATCTTGTCCCGGGTTGAACTGGTTTTAGAAGTGAAACATGAAAGACAGGATGAATCCGCATATTAGAGGGTAATTCTAATTTGACGGCCACCGGGTTGATAATGGCCTTAATGGTGTAAGGTCCCAAATATCTAGGATTAAAAGTCTGAGTTCCTTTCAGAGGTATATGTCTTGTAGCCAGCCAAACTTGGTCTCCGATTCGATATGGTGGGGTCTCACTTCTATGTTGATCAGCATTTTTCTTGTATTTCTCTTTTGCTTGTTTCAAATGTTTTGTTGCCTCTTTAAAAGCTTGTGTAATAGTAGAATGCAGATGAGTTACTGCCGGCATTTCTAAATGCTGGGGCGAATCGAGTTCTTAGGTTCGAGGATGATGTCCATATATGGTATAAAAGGGGCTTTCTCCGGTTCCTGAATGTACAGAGTTATTGTATGCATATTCAGAAATCCATAAAATGTCCTTCCAATTACTTTCGGTTTGGTGGAGCATACAACGTAGATATTGTTCAAGAGTCTGGTTGGTTCTCTCCGTCTGACAATCGGTTTGGGGATGGTGACTGGTTGATAATGTCACATCGATTTGTGCCAATTGACAACACTTCTGCCAAAATTGCGAAATGAACTGACTACCTCGGTCAGAGATCAATACGGAAGGAAATCCATGTATTCGAACAATATTTTCGAGAAATTCCTTGGCCAAGATTGAAGCAGAAGGTAATCCTTTTAAAGGAATAAAGTGGGCCATCTTGGAAAAAAGATCCACAATAACTAGAATGGTGTTGAATCCATTACATGGTGGTAGATCTGTAATAAAGTCTAAAGACAAAGTGTGCCATGGTGTGGGTGGAATATCTAAAGGTTGTAAAAGACCAGCTGGTTTCTTCTTTTGACTTTTGTTCTGGGCGCAGATGCCACAAGACAGTACAAATGACTTTACATCTTTTCGCCAGGTGGGCCACCAGAATTGTCTTTTAATTTTAGCTTCAGTTTTTGCAATACCTGCGTGCCCTTCCATCAGAGCTTCATGGTAATTGGAGATGACTTGTTCTTGTAGTTCCTTGTGTGGTAGAAATAGACGCCCTTGATAGTAAGGTAGGTCATTGACAACTGAATAATCTGGGCCCTTTTTAACCCAGTCCTGCAGGGCTGCTGAATCGAAAAGTTGTTGGATCTTTAAATGAATATCTTCTAAGGTCTGTAGAGTAGTTATCCCAAGAATTCTTTGTTCAGGAATTATAGGCACCAGTTCCGGGTTCGAATATGCTTCTCCCATCCCAATTCGGGATAAAGCATCTGCCTTACCATTCTTATAACCTGGTCGATAAGTGATCACGAAATCGAATTCGTCAAGGAATAAAGCCCATCGAAGTTGACGCGATGATTGGGCCTTGGCTGTTTTTAAATACTGCAAGTTCCTGTGATCGGTGATTACAGTAATGGTATGCCTGGCACCGAGAAGATAATGCCGCCAAGCCTTGAAGGCGGATTTGATGGCTAACAACTCTTTATCGGTAACCGCATAGTTTAATTCGGGGGCCGAGAATTTTCTGGACCAAAATGGTACTGGATGAAGTTGACTGGTTTCTGGATCCTTCTGGGACAGGACAGCCCCCATGGCTAAACTGGATGCATCAGTTTCAACTATCTATGGGAGCTCGGGGCGTGGATGCTTTAAGACAGGTGCCGACGTGAATTTCAATTTCAGTTCTTGGAAGGCTTTTTCAGCCTCTTCGGTCCACAAGAAGCGTTTGTTTTTCGCAAAAGTGCTGGGATGGGGTGTACAACATATGAGAAGTCAGGAATAAATCTGCGGTAGAAATTAGCAAATCCAAGCATGCTTTGCACCCCTTTAACTGAACTGGGTGATGGCCACTTGAGAATTGCGTCCACCTTTCGAGAGTCCATTCGGACTCCTTTTGGAGTCAGGATAAATCCAAGGAATTCAACTTCTGTAGCATGAAAAACACATTTTTCCAATTTTGCATATAACTTGTGCTGGCGTAGTTTCTCAAGGACTGCACGAACGTGCTTAACATGGTCTGATTCTGAGGAGGAGTACACTAGATTATCGTCTATGTATACGACAACACAGACGTCAATGAGTTCACGAAGGACATCGTTCATAAAATACTGGAAGGCTGCTGGTGCATTGCACAACCCGAAGGGCATCACCTGATATTCGAATAATCCGTACTTGATGCGAAAAGCGGTCTTCCATTCGTCGCCCTTCTTTACGCGTACCAGATCATATGCCCCTCGGAGATCTAATTTAGTGTAGATGCAAGCAACCTTTACTTGGTCTAGTAGTTCGGGGATCAGAGGCAATGGATATCGGTTCTTTACCGTGATCTGGTTTAATGCGCGGTAGTCTATGCACGTTCTGAGGTCACCTTCCTTTTTGGGCACGAAGAATAAAGCTGAAGATGCAGGGGACTTAGATGGATGAATGAAGCCATTAGCAAGGTATTGGTCCAAGTATTGTCGTAGGTGACGGTTTTCGGGTTCCGTAAGGGCATAGATCCTACTGCATGGAGGTTGTGCACCGGGTATGAGGTCGATTTGACAATCGTATGATCTATGAGGTGGTAAGGTGTTTGCCTGTTCTTTTTGGAGAACATCCTGGAATTCTTGATATTCCTGAGGTAACTGCATGACTGGATTAGCGACTGTGGCCAGGCTTTTGTTCAAGGTTTTTTCCGGGTAACAGGTGTGTGCACACTCCAGGAAGGTTACTCTCTTCTCTCGCCAATCAATACAAGGATTATGTGTTTCCAACCAAGGTATCCCCAGTATTATTTGGAACTGCGGGGCTTTGATTAAGTCAAACACAATAGTCTCTCGATGCCCATCCTGACCCAATAGTGTCATCTCTGCGGTGGAAGGAGTTACAGGCCCAGAGGCAATTTCAGTTCCATCGACTGTGGTGATAACATCGAAGTGGTCTTTTTGCAGAGAGGTAGATTCATCCTAGAAGCCAATTCGTGGTCCACATAGTTTCCTACGGCCCGCTATCAATGTATGCCCTAACTGCGTGCATACGTGATGGCTGCCTTGGATCAATAAGGACCATTGGTATGATTAGGTGCGAGGTCTGAGTGTCCTTCTTTAAGCTCGGCAAGCGGACCTCTACGCTTGTCGGGCGTGGTCGTTTCCCGAATCAGACTCTGTTTGATTTCTATCAGCAACTCTGACTACTAATCAGGCTCTGTTTGATTTCTATCAGCAACTCCGACTACTTTCTTGGATGGTTTTATAGGGCAATCCCGTAGAAAATGCCCTGAGGCCCCACAGTACAGACACAACTGCATCTGTCGTCTCCTTTCTCTTTCTTTTTGAGTTACGGGTCCCTTAACCCCCCCGATCTGCATTGGTTCTGATGTATCTGTTCCTTTGGGAGTAACATTGGGTTTAACCAATACCCGATTCTCAAACTTAGCTTGATCAGCTTTTCTATTCTGAAGTCGGTGGTCTAGCTGGACCACTACGTCTATATATTCTGCGCATCTTGAGGTGGGTTCACAACTTGGGCCAAAACATCTTTGAGTTCACCCCAAAGTCCATGATGAAATAATGTAATTCGCTTTACCTCTGGCCATCCGGTTTCCACCACCACCAACCTATTGAAGGTTGCGATATAAGTTAGCAGGTCCTGGTTTCCTTGTCGTAGGGATAGAAGTTCGTTATCCAGGGCCTGTCCCTGTGAATGTCTGGCGAATAGTGTTTCCATGCTCAATTGAAAACCCTGAAAATCCCGAAGAAGAGGGTCATCCTGGTTGACTAATGGAATTGACCAATCCGCTGCATTGCCACTAAGGTATGACAGTACAAAGGCTACTTTGGCTTGGTTGTTTGGAAAAGCTCCTGGTCTGCATAAAAAGTGCAAGCGGCATTGGTTCATGAACACAGCGAACCTTTTCGGGTCCCCAGCAAAGCGTTGGGGTGGAGCTAAAGGAATGCTCCCTGGTCGAACCACTTGCACAGGGCTGCTCGATGAAACAGGGGTTGAATTCCCCCCAAGTCCAGGTAGTGGTGTTTGCCCGGCTTGGTTTTTCAGCAGTTGTCTGGCAAGATCATCAGTGCGCTCCTTTGACACAATCAGTTCTCTCCTGAGGGCATTAGTTTCTTGGCGCGCGGAGTGCACTTTTGCCCTAAGTTCTCCTAACAATTGGGCTAGTTGGTCAGTTTCTGAGGTCTCCATTACGCCCGGGTGGGGATTTGTAGATAGGCTTCGTGTTCTGTTATGCTCACCTGGTTCCCACAGGGGCGTCGATCGGACCTGGACAGCTGCGGTCTCCACCAACGTGATGGTGGAGATGACAGTCTGGACTGGCCCGCCTAATCTTGTCTGCTGGACTCGTAGAAGTATTCTCCTGCAAGTGGAGAAAGGGATTTAGCCACCCGTGGACTTTAGTGATGGCCCCCCCAACTGTTCTCGTTCTCCCCACTGATCACCTCCGATATCCCCTCTTGGTAACCTCACCTTATGTTTTTAAATGATGAGCTCTCCATCCTGCATGGCATGCAGGGGTGCGTAAATACCAGTTACTTCACTGGTTTGAAGGTACTGGAGGAGTTCCGGAGGAATATGGACTCCAGTGTCTATAAAGTTCAAAGAGTTCAATATATCCGATGTTCACTCTTGTTCCATTCCCTCGTTAGGTTGCAGCTGGGTCCAAAAGAATATTGCCTGGAGGCAGCTGATGACGTTCAGGTAAGAGCCTGTATTACCAAACACAGTCCGGTAAAAGTTGCATGAGTTTAACTTGCTGTTTTCTCTCCCTTTATAGGTGCGGCATAGAAAGATGCGGCAAATTAAAGGATAATACCTCCGGTGGTGAAGCAGGTAAGCCTATGGTGGCAAAGAGATTGTCTTTGTCGGTTTTCTCGGCTCACCTTGTTATTCCTTTTGTTTTCCCCCCAGGTGCTGAGTTTCGACAAAGAAAATGATGGCGGCAGCGCCGAGTTGAAAGATGCAGTGGACTGGTGAGTATAACGCGGCGCTGCTGCTGGCGAAGCGACGCGTGCTAAAATAATGTCCTTTCCAGGCTCAGAGATGTGCTGGGTCCAGAATCAGGTAAGGAATCAAATAATGTCCGTGATCTAACCTCTTCTCCTTTCTTTTCCTTTTGTCTAGGAGCTTCGGATTCGAGGCGGGCGTGGCAGAAGACTGGATGCTGACTTGGACACGGTGAGCGTTACGCTGCTGGATGCAGAATAACACAAAGCATGAGCTGCTGTTCGGGCGTGGTTTAAATAGCCTGCAAAGTAGTCCCAGGTAATAAGTTCCCCAGAACCACACCCGAGTAAAAAATAGTCCCTGTAATAAAATAGTCCCATCCAGGCCTCACGTTGGCTTGGACTCATTTGCAGCATGGTCTGCAAAAGGTAAGTAAAGTCTATGAGCCTGCCGCCTACGGCACCAGGACTGATTTCTATGATGATCCTGGCGCCTAAGGCGCCAGGACTGAAACCAAACAGCCCCCAGCCGGGGCTGTTGGGGTTTTAATGAGTATCTGGATGCCTGCTCCTGGGGCTGATGGACTCGATCCAGATGCCCGGGGGTAGGCATCATGACAGTTACACCATCGCAATCGTGAACGTGCATCAGACAGACAGACATTAGTTTAAGTGGCATTAATTCCCACATTTCGTCAATATTCCGAGTATACAAATACACTTTAAGGATCATCAGCCACCGTCAGATGGACATTGTCCACTTCTATCTCTTCGCTAATCTATACATTTATATTTATTTTTCTTTGGGATACTCTCCACTCCAAAATGGCGTCCCTGACACTTCTCTACTCAGAGTATCCTATAGGGCTAGTCCACTTTCTATTTTCATCAATTTACAATAGTATACACATGGAGGTCTTTCCCGAGAGACCCTTACTTAGCACTCACGGTCACCAAGACGACCGCCACGCTTCGTTCAGCGGACTCGCTGTGGTCAAGCACGGATTATAGACATTTACACACCGCGCGTCTTGCATTAAGATTCCGCGCACCATAGTGCATCTTCGGATACCACGGAAATGTCGGATCTATGTTCCCGTAGGTAAAAATGTTTCTTTTACAAACTTAGACCGCTATTTAGGACAGGCAGTAATATGTACTTGCTGTCTTTTGACTTAACCTATAATTAGGCTTCACCCCTTACTCTCATTTTAGGGGTTGCTACCTCTCAAGATCTATTGGAATCCACCCCCCTGGAAATATCCACACACCTGCCGTGCCCGCGCATAATATTTGCACAATGGTTACAAGATTACAGACACATTGGATACTTGAACACGAACAAGCAGTTATAAAGTTCAGCCCCATACAAGGGTGAGTGCATCTAGAGGGAACACGTGTTATTGTTTCACCCCTTTTTTTTCTCCTCACTGGATACTTCAGAGAACTGGGTTCTCATTTTGTTTTTCTTGCCACCATAAATTTATAGGACCCTGTAAAAGATGATGAAATGTTCCGTGAGTCCCTGATAAGACTTTAGAGGGACGAATACATTCAGCCTAGAAAAAGAACATATTCAGAATACCAACAAGGTATTTCTATTTTTACTCTTCTACTTACCATTATCACAACTTCTGGGGATACGGCTCCACCGAGGCTGTCCACATATTGTATACATTTTCCTTAAATAACTCAGACAATATTTGCCATAACTTATACAGCACTTTATCAGCCAATTATGCACCTGAGTCCTGGTGAATGTGACCATATGCATATGCTTGATTGTAGTTATTTCGACCACTCACTGTTGAAATGTTATGAAGAACCTGTCTATTTGATGATGATACCGCTTGAAGAGTATAGGGGCATGGTTGTACCACTTGTATTGTCAAACTTTTCTGACATAATAGATTATAAGCTACATGTAACATTATTTTGAATTTGGTATAATGATTGTTAAAAGAAACTACTTTTGCTTTTCAGCTCTAAAATTGGCTCAGGAAGAAGAGAATGGATTCTCGAAACACGTCAGCCATTTTAATTGTTCTTTCATCTACAAAATCCTCTGTTTCTTTACGCTAATTTTCTAGATCCATGAAAATATTGTGAAAGAATGTAATTAAATATTAGTTCTCTTTCTTTTATGGAAAGAACGTTTTTGAAAATCATTTATTCATAAGATATTCATTGAATAGCATTATCTTGCTACAAATAACTATCAAACTGGTACATAAACGGTCTATTGATAGAGTGCAGGGGATGGGAGGGTCCCAGAATTTTGGACCTCCTTTTTTCCTTTTACATTATTGTAACAGTGGACCTGTGCCAGATCCACTTATCCTCCCCTGCACCTTTAAACTATTTAAAAGTTATATAACTTAGTTAATTTGTTTACTAAATTAAGGAGTGCATCCACACATCCCTCTTTTCGAACATAAGACAAGTCCATGGGAGAGAAACATCCACCGGTCCCTCTGTGCCAAACATAATTTCTCAACTGACTTTTCTGGAACACAGCACTCACATCATAACATTCCAACAAGCCAACATGAAAGACCAAAGAAATATCGAGGCTTAGTACCACAAATGAAATACACCAATCACAGGCTGAAAAGAAAAGTAAAAAGTATCTTTTATTTGTGTTCAGTCAAAGCAAAACACATAGCTATCTGGCTCCCAACACCTCGCCGTGTGTACCAGCAGACACAGTGAGGGGTGAGAGTGCTGGACATCTGAACACAGACATATTTATACCATTTTTGAAACATTGTCCAGCCTCTCTCCAAGCTAATAATTCACATGCTAGAGTGTGTGCCCAGTTCACATGCAAAATATTACAATATTGTACAAGTAATTGAACAAGTTTGCATGTCCATGAAGTTACAATGATGCTTGTTGGTTCTCTAATCCATGGTAAGCCTTGTTCCAAGAATCGCCACAATGCAGTTCAGCCAGACCACACGATCTGAGTTTACTTTCCGTTGTCTCATTGTTTATATAAGGATGAGGCTTGTGAGCGCAGACAGCACTTGGATTGCAGTTCATATGCGTCACAGGGTTTCTTTGCATTGGTCAAACAGTCTGCTCTCGGTCAGCCTAAACATTAACAGAACTCAAAGGTCATTCAGCTTGGCTGCAAGTTGAAAACACAGTCCACCATTTGAGAACACAGAAACAAGAGTTGAAATCAAAATGGCGGACGATTTTTAAAATGGCGGCGACATCGATCGAAAAGCGGAACATTATGTACGCGGTTTTCTGTGTAATGCGAATGAGTTTAGGTCAATATTCATAACGAGGTGGTATTATGTGATTATGTTTTAACAAACACTCCAATTCCAACACTCTAAGCCCAGACATACACAAACACACACACACACACAGGAAATAGCCTGGTAGCCAGAATAGGTAAAACCCAACAACTGCCTGTAATTTCTGCCTTGCAGAGCAACACACATATGTTTTTGCCCGATGGTTTGAATGCTGTCTAGGGGCAACAAGCTATATTAACGCAAAGCTGACTGCACAGCGGGTTGAAGGAGTGACAACCTACGTACATTCTGAAGCGCAGCAGCGAGGACAACTGATTGCTGGCATACAAACCGCACAAACAAGCCGCAAACAAACAATCTTAAACATACACACGCACAATGGATTATTTAAATTAGCCATGCTTATCTTTAGCAAAACATATGTACCATGCCTTTAGATGTATTACAGTTGTTTCGAGGCCATGCGCTAGCATGCAGGTCATACCATGTTCCTTCTTTCTATCCTTTTAACTTCACTGCAGCATTACACAATGAGGATTCCTCCTCGATATATACTCTGGTTACCATAGTAACAACACAATGATGTTGTTGATACAGTTGCGCTCACGTCAATGTGCTATGACACAATTTCAATCTTTTCGAGAGCTCTGTAACATTTACCATAGAAATAACACAACGCTGTGGAAATTACATTTGTACCCACGTCACTGCGCTATGACGCAATGACGTTTTCTGTATTAGCTGTGAGATTGGTGCATCTGTTGCCACAGTAACGCTCTGTTCCTTGGCAGTGTGAATGCACGGATCGGTAAAGAAACAGCAAATGTGTATGCTCTGCATTGGCTCGCGCGGCTTTGGAGACTCGTTGGATACAAATTTTTTTATTTTTTTTATTAGACTTTATTGGCATTTTAATTGAAAAAATACAGGTCAACAATAAAATATTCTCATGTAGTCATCACCATTAAACCTGTTTAACCCCCCCCACCCGCTTCCCAGCAACGAGTTTCCCACGTGTCCACAAAGTGCCAACCAAGGATGGTACCCCCTTTTATCACCCGGACAATACGAGGGCACACCTGTCTGTAAATTCAAGAACCCCTCCTAAACCCACTTTGTTCCACTGAGCTCCCAGCAGCACCTTGACCATGTTTATCTCCCCCGTGGAGACCGTTCCCCTCTGACTCTGAGCCCCCTTTTTCCCCCTGCCACCCTCACCGTCCGTATTTCTCAAACAAGGGGAGCCACACATCCTAAATGTCAGACCTGGATTCATCCAGGAGGTTAATGAGAAATTCCATATCATAAATGGCTTGGGTCTTTGAGATACATTCCTTTTCCACCGGCATTCTATGTCTTTTCCATAATTTGGCCAGACAACATCTTGCAGTGACCATCATGATCTGGAACATGTGTCCCTGATCTGATAACGGTTCCTCCTCTATGCCTACCCCAAAAAGGCGAAGCCATGGTGAGAATTCCCTGTGAATCCCATCCACTCCTTTTATCCATGAGAATACCTCGCTCCAATATGTCTGAACCCTTGGACAACCCCAACACATGTGAATATAATCCCCGCTTTCCCAGTGACACTTCCAGCATTGTGGGTCGTACCCCTCTTTCATTCAGGTGATCCTCCCTGGGGGGTAGTGCCATCTATGCAGTAGCTTGAAGGCCTGGTGTCTGTATTGGAGTGATTTCGTGGAGCGATTAGCCACCCTACACATCCGTGCCCACAAGGCATCATCAATTTCTCTACCTAGATCTTGTCCCCACTTATTTCTGGACGGGAGGGGGTCCCTGGGACTTGCTAAGAGGATCCTCCTGTACAATCCTGCTATAAGCCCCTTGGGTCCCCTCTGTGTAATTAGAAAGCATTCAAAACTCATCAGTTCCCGGCTTAGGTTTACCATAGCTCTCAACTCACAAGCTTTTGGTGGGTGTCACCCGCCTTGTAAAGAGCTAACTCACCCGCCTAGCCTCCTGCACGTCCATTCATTTCAACGGGCTCTCACCCGCCAAACACAAAATTGGGTGTTTTCACCCGCCATTGCGACACAAATGGTTGAGAGCTATGGGTTTACGCCCCATCGACCCTATGTCCGAACCCCCTTCAATTGTAGGAAGTGGAAAGGGGGCCGTTTATGAAGTCCCAGGGCCTCCTCCAGCCTGCCCACAGAGATAAAGGCGTTCCCCCTCCCACAGCTGTCCCACTCTACTCAATCCAGCCTTTTACCGGGATTGGAAGGCCAGTGGCTCTTCAATCCCATCTTTCAGCGGGGGGCCCAGATACAGCTCAGGGGCGACGGCCACGTCGTGAGCCATCTGTTGTCCTCACCCTCCCTCCATATGGATCATAAGACCTCCAAGACAGGTGATAGAGCACTCTCTTTGGAATACGGGCTTGAGGAACCCAGAGCCACTTGTCCAGTGTAACAGGGGCCAATACCACATTGTCCATCACCACCCATTGCTTACTCGAGAGTGGGTCGAAGTGATCCACTAGGACCCATAATTGGATCGCCCTATAGTATGTTGCCAGGTCAGGAAAACCCACTCCCCCTTCCTCTTTAGGAAGAATCAGCGTTCTATAGGCTATCCTATGCCTGGCCCCTGCCCAGAGAAATCTCAACATGGCCACTTTCACTTCGGCGTAAAACGATGCCGGAATTACTACCGGTAACATCTGATGCAGGAACAAGAATTTAGGGAGGACCACCATCTTTATGCAATTTAAACGCACCATTCATGATAATCCCGAGGTTGACCATCTTCCCATTTCTTGTTTTATAGTTGACCGCAGAGGGAGGACATTTCTAGGATAAAGATCCTCGGAGCGTTGTGTGACTTGAACCCACAAATAGCGAAAGTCCTTTTATCGCACGTGAAACGGTAGCCCCTCAGTATATTCCCTCTCCCTATCGCCAGGTTCCCCATCGTGAATGCCACTGACTTTCCCAGGTTAACTTTAAACCCGGATAGCCTCCCATATTGCTCCAAACCATTCGGCAAGAGGGGAACCGAGTGGGACGGTCTGGTAATGTGGAGGAGGGTGTAGTCAGCGAAGAGACTAATTTTACAGTAAACACCCCGACCATTACACCTCTGATCCCCTCGTCGTCCCTGACCACCGTCACCCATGGTTCCATAACCAATGTGTAGATCAACGGGGACAGCGGACATCCCTGGCACGTGTCCCTTTGTAGGGGAAAAGCCTGTGATTTCATCCCATTAACCACCACTTTGACCGTCGGGTTTGAGTACAGGACGGCCATCCATCGGGTCCACTTTGGGTCCATCCCCAGTGTCGCAAACACCTCCCCCATAAAGGACCAACTCACCTGATCAAACGCCTTCACTGCGTTGAGGGCCAGCAAAAGTGCCCCTTCTTCCTTTAACCCTGGTGCATTGAGGACATGGAGCGTCTTTCGCATATTGTCCGCTCCTTGCCTATGAAGTACAAAGCTCGCCTGGTCTGGGTGGACCAACCGGGGGAGGCAGGACGTTAAACGCGACGCAAGGATCTGGAAAAAATCTTGGCGCCAACGTTAAGGAGGGAAATAGGCCTGTATGAGGCACAGTTAGCTTGGTCTTTCCCTGGCTTTGGGATAACTGCTATGAGGGCCTGAAGAAACGTCAGCAGTATTGTGTCACCCCCCAACTATAGAGTTGAACAACCTAGCCATGGGTGCCCGTTTTCAGTCCCCGGATAGCCTTAAGAACCTCCTCCCGGGTTATCTCTCCCTCCAATGCCTCTCAATCTGCCCTTGTAAGCCTAGGCAGGTTGCGCTCAGCCTGTTATTGACAGGTTGCCCCCACATCCAGCTCCACGGCTTGGCATAAAATTCCCTGTAATAGCTAGCGAAGCACGTCACAATGTCTTTTCCCCCCTTCGCAATACATCCTCCGGTGTCCCTTACCCCTTCTATTCTCCTTTCTGCCCTACTCCCCCTAACCCTATTTGCCAGTAGAGTTCCCACCTTGCCCCCCTTTTCATAGTACCTTTGCCTCTCATCCTCTTTACCACCTCCCCTATCAGGGCCGTATGGAGTTCCTGTCTCTTGTCCCTCATCTCTTCCAGGAGCCCAACCCTGTCTACACCACGTTGGGTCAGCTGCAGCGGAGACTCAGACGGGGCTCCGGAAGTTGCCAGTTCGTGACTATCAACTCATGGTCTCTCGGGATCAAGAGGAGATCTATCCTCGTATACGTCTGATGTGGGGGAGAAAGGAATGTGTATCCCCCGGACCTGGGAAATGAGTCCGTCTAAAATTCTACCCAGCAGTGGTCTTGCAGGAGGTCCCGAAGGATCAGATTGTCCTTAGATGCAACTTTGGAACCCACCCCTTCGCTGACCACCAATCCAGGGCGGGGTCTTGTACCAGGTTAAAGTAGCCGCCCCCCCCCCAGGAGCATCGCACGTTCCGCCTTGCCATCCAACATCTTAGGTACCTGACAGAAGAACCCCACCTGCCCCACGTTGGGTGCATACAGGGTGGCTAGCATGATCTGCATCCCCTCGTGGGTTCCTTTTACTCCCAGGAATCATCCGCCATAACCCCTTTTTACCTGGATCCCTATCAGTTGGAAGGATTTACCCAGCAAGATCCCCACCCCTCCCTTCTTGGAGTTCCTGTGAGAGGCCCAAAAGTTCCTTTCAATCCCCCTGCCCTTTACTGCAAACTCCGTCCCCTGCCTATAGTGGGTCTCCTGCAGGAAGAGTATCGCCAATCTCTGCTTACGGAACATGTTACCAGTGAGGGATCTCTTGATCGGGGAGGTCAGTCCCTTCACATTCAGCGTGCCCACCGTCACCTCAACCATACCCCTTCTTTATTCTTCGCTGATGACCTCTCGTGAGTCCTATAAGGGCACCTATCCCGGATTGCATATGTGCCTCATTGATTGTGAGTCCCTTCCTTATACCCCACCACCCCTCAAGTTCCTCCCTCCCTTGCCTCCCTCCCGCCCCTGTCCTTCGATCATGCGCCCTCACCATGTTGGGCACATCCATCGAACCATCAGGGGTATCTCCCCTGCCCTGAACATCATGTCTAGCAGCTTTCCCTTTCCCATTGTCCCCTGATATGCCACGGGGGGGATCCCCCCCCCGAACTCCAGTATTAACCAGGGAACCAATTCATCCGACTTCTGGGTCCTTCCCTCCCACAACTGTGTGCCGCCTACACATACCACCACCTCAAGCTAACCTTTTCTTAACTCAATTAACATTAACATAAAACCTCAACCAACTGATCATTAATCACAATCTATTTGTATTTGTATTTTATTGAATTTATATAGCCCTTTAATCCAAAGTGCTTTACATGAGAACAAGAAAGGTGGTAATTAAATCACAACTCAAAAACAGTACAAGGAACAATTTACATTATTGCTGAGGTGAGGAGGGAGTGGAGAGGGACAGAGGCGTGAGAGGGAATGGGAGGTATGAGTGGAGGTAGTAGCAGAAGTAAGAGGGAAAGTGAGAAGGTGTGAGGAAGAAGAGAGGAAAGAATAAGACTAGATAAGAGCGAAGGTAGGGTAGAAGGGAGTAGAGAGGATGGAGAGGGTAAGGAAGTGCCGGAGTAAGAGGTGAGGCACGAGGCGGTGGGAGGAGTAGGAAAGGAGGCGAAAGGTATTGGGGAGGGGAATGGAAAAAATAAGATTTTGGAGAAGAGTGAAAAGAAGGGTAGGAGGGAGAAGAACGGGTGTGGAGGGGGAGGCGGTTCCAGTGGAAGGGAGCGAGGAGTTGGAAAGAGTGGAATCGGAACAATCTACCTCTCATCAGGCCCAACCGGCCCCCAGTGTTGCCCTCCGCAGGGGGTACAGGATACCTTCCCCCAAACCATGGGGTGCCAGGGCAGAAAGTCTATTCCCCCTTTATTCAAGTATCACCGTCCCTTGAGGGGGGAGGTGTTAAGCTTCTGGAACTTCCGGGTTCCCTTCGCCCTGCGCTTTCCTCTCATTGATTCTGGGGGGCCTGGTTAGGTTCTGACCCCTGACCACTGCTGTCCACTGTGGGGCCCTTGCAGCGGTGTACCAAATCCTATGTGACATGTTGTATCTCCTCCTCCGCCACCAGTTGGTCTCTTTCTCCCTCCCATTCAAACACCAGTGCAAAGGGGTAGCCCCAACAATACCTCACCCCTTTTCTTGAAGCCATCTGGTGAGAGCCGCGCATTTCTTTCATTTTAGCAGGGTGTGAGCCGAGAGGTCCTGAAAAATAGTCACCTTTGAGTCCCCATAGACCACCTCCTTCATGCTCTTCGCCTTTAGAAGAATCCTCATCTTGTCACCATAATAGTGCATGCGTGCCAGGACTGAGTGGGGACCACGGGCGTCTCCTCCAGCTTGGTGGACCCTGCCTGTTGTGTCTGTGTCTCCTGCTCCAGCACCTAGGATCATCCCTATTATTTCCTGTATCTTGTGTTCCAGGGCCACTGGTGCTCCGCCCTCGCCCTTCTGCAACCCAAAAAAATGGAGATTGTTCCGTCTCTCCCGGTTTTCAATGTCGTCCACCTTGAGGGGCAATTCCTCCTCACGCCTCTCCATTTCCATGAAGAATGCTTCCATTTGTGTCTCCATGAGTCCAATTGAGCTTTGATTGGCTTCCACTCCATCCATCCTGTCTTCCAGGGTGACCAGGTTGGCTGACAGGTCTGCCAATTTCGCCCCAATATCAGTCCTCATCTCTCTGATTTCTTCCAGAATAGTCTGTATGATGCTTTTGATGGAGCTGAGTTCTACCTGGCTTGAGGTGGGCCTCCCTTCTCCTCTAGCCTCCGCAATCGCCTCTTCGCCCTGGTACTGGAAGCGTGTTAAGGCCTCTTTCCAGCTCATAAACGTTCTGCGGTAATTTCCTTTGTCACCCTGGGGTGGGTCGAGCCAGACTCCATGGGTAGCTAGGCCTCTCGACTGACCCATCTGCTGCTCAGCTGTCCGATGTGGGTTCCTTTCCCCTGCTCCTTCCTGCTCATCTTGATTGCGCTTCAGGCGTATCAAAGTTGGCCTGCTTCAAATCCACTCGCTTGATACCCAACCCTCTTTAGAGTGATGGGGCGATTGGGTCCCTGGCTGGTGTCCTTGTGGTGTTGTTAGGGAGAATTCTCTGTTAAGGCTAATTTCCCAAACCTAGTGAGTCCCCCAGCAGCTTTGCTGGATTTTTGGGGTTTATTTGTTTTCTCCTGCTAAGAGTGAGACTCTTTTTGTCCCATTCTTAGACATGATTTGAGATATCCTTTGACTTTGAAATGTGTTTTATGGGCTATGGGGTCTTTTACTCCATAGGGTTTCATGTGGTTTATGGTAAGTGTGTTACACAGCACCCTCAGTGCAGTAACACAGGGGTGTCATAGTGACCCCCAAACATAGACTCCATACCCTGGGACTGACTACTGTCTCCCAGGGCATGTAAAGTCACCATTGACTTTACTAGTCTTAAATTAGGAGCAGAACCTGTACAAACCATCATATTGTGGAAGTACTGGTAGGGGTAATTAAATTGCCCCTGGGTCTGTTTTTCGAGGGGGCACGGTGCAGTCCTCCCTCGTCGAATTTATGGCTGGTGGCAGTGGTTACCACGCAAAATATTCCACCAGAATATTTCCTATGGGATTTTCCCATTCATTTTAAACGCACCACTTTTTGGTGCAATGTTAAAGATACCGCCGGGTTATTTATTTAATATTTATTCCCCGGTTGGGTCTTTTTGCCAGGACTCGGTTTTAAAATGGCGTTTGTGTTCGCCTCTGGAACTCCAACCCAAGTCGAGCCCTTTTTTCCACTTTTTGGCGGGCTTCGACACAGAAACCTCCAAAAGTGGTGCCACTCTGTCTGGGTCTACAGGATGTGTGGGAGGGGGGTTTAGGCACCCTGGACTGAGTTGCCTCGGCAACTCAAGTCGCACTCTTGTATGATTGGTCCAGTGGTGAGCCGCCCGGCTCACAACTTAGCATGTTTGAGTGACAGCTAGGACTGATGAATGGGGGTTTTCTGCATAAAAGCAGGGCTTTGGGGACTGGAACTTCAGAAGTCGCCACAGGACCTAAAGATTCCGAGGAGGGAGAAGCTGAGCCGACCTGCAATGACGACCGCACCGGTGGAGCCCTGCTGAACCGTCTCACCACTTTTCCCGACGACAGAGAAGATCTTCATTCCGAAGAGTCTTCTTCCTTTGACTGGTGGGGATAACCAGTTTGCCCGCCTTTTCGCCTTCCCAGATCATCTCGTGGCCGCCTTGCCTGTGCCAAGCACCCCGGCAACCGCGATACCACGATTTACCACTACCACGAATAAAAGGGTAGTACCTTTTAACCGGAGAACTCCGCGGCTGGTTTCTTCCCTGGCAGTGCAACGACATTCAGCTTTCCTCCACATCGAGATCTTCTCTTCCTCTGGACGACGCCGCAACTTGCACCCGCTGCCAGGAACAACTGCCCCCGCTGGAGGATCCTCTCCATCTTAAAGGTACTGTGTCCGCCTAGCCTCCCTTGCAACGGTCTGTACGGGGTGTCTATTAAATCCTCGACTTACTACCTGGGCTGACCCTAGGCTGGCTTACTGAACTTTTCTGAGCTGAACTAATTCCTTTTTGAACTCCCTGCAAGACTTGTTCAAGCCTCTTAAACTGTGTGATCTTGGGCGCATTGGTGCTCTGCTCTCTCTAAGAGGGAGCCTGGCCTCTGAACTTTTCGCTCACAAGTAGACTTTGACTTTCCTGCCTTGCTGGGTGCTTCTAAAGTATTAGTGTTGTGTGCTTTTCTAATTTCTGCCTTTTCCCTCCCTTTTTTGATAACTTATTGGAGTGCCATCTTCAGTTAAGCGCTCCCCTCTGTCTGGAAATAAGTGGTGTTAACTAAGACTTGTCTAGTAAGGAATAAGGGATGTATATATATTAATAGTGACTGTGTTTTGAACTTGCTTACATTAATAGTGCTAGAGTGTTTCTATAAGTGTGTCTTTAAATAAATAATTATATACTTTGATACTAAAGCTCTGGTCAGTGTTTGCTTGTGCTACTGTATTTTGGTACCTATCTTGTATACTCTATATACTGTCTAACTCTTCTTGAGAGAAGTCTGGCTGCTCAGCCACAGCTACCAGGTAAATCTGGGTGGTACAGACTGCTACCAATTGGGTTTACTTCCAACACCTGTAGTCTTAAGCCTTTTGCAGTGGTCCCTAAGGGAACTGCACAGGTTTCTGCCTAACAGGCGTGTGGGTCTTTTCCTCCTCTCAGTCCTCAAACAGTGTCTCTGCTGCTGCAGCCACACTTCTCTGTATCCCACATGGACACTGGCGTCGGGGCTTTCACACTTGCCCAGATAACTCTTTGTTCCTGGTGTACCTTATTGCTGGGCCTGCCCTCGGCCTCCCGACCCGCTACTTTTCGGTACTGGGGAGGCCTCCAGGTGGATTGATTTCGCTGTGCCCAACGTAGTACTGAGGGGGTAGATATTACCCAGCTGTCTGATCTGTCTCCGTCTCTCCTGGATCACCCTGCACCTCAAAGGTGCACTTCAGGGGTACCAATATGATCTGTTACTAGCAATCGTCTGATTTCTCAGGCTTGTGCACCGTAACAAGCAGGCTGGTGGCCTGATTGCAGGGCTCCACATGCTCAGGCCCAGCCCTCCTCTTCTCCCTTGCCAATGTCCCTTAGGAAGCACCTCCCTGTGTCCAGTATACACGTTGGTGCAAGGGGGTTCATGTACATGTGAGCAGTACTTCACTTTGGAGATGACTTAATGCAAGACGTGCCCCCGTGACTTAGTTCTGATCCTTCCCATCACTTCCTGGAGGTCTAATGTCTCTATGGGCGGCAGGGCACCAAAGGAAGGAGGGATGCAAAGTCCCACCATTTACTTGATTGATGTGTTCGTGGCCTGGTAGCTCATCCACCTTCTCTCCTAGGATTCCTTACGTGGCGATAGTGTCTGTCGGCTCCCTGCTGCGGCCCATTGGTCAGGCCCCCCTCCGGCAACAGCCTATGTCTCCTTCCTCCTTCTGAAACTCCAGGGGTCATCTCCGCACTGGGCGGTCTGTGTCCTCAATATAGGTGGGTGTTGTTGCTTGGGGTCACTGCGTGCAGTTTGTGTCTCGCCCAACAGCCTGGGCGATGGGCTGCGCTATCACTCAGTCTCGCTGTGCAGCCTTAATGAATGTCCTTCTGACCTACTTGTTTTTCTTCTTCTTAAGGCTGCACTGAACAGGCCTTTATCTTTGTGAGTGTTTCACGCTGGCGGCAAAATACCCACTCTCCTGTGGATATTACATGACGGTCTGGTGTGCCCGAGGTCGGGAAGTCGGCCGCTGTCACCCGCTGGCCTCCTACTAAGCTAACAGCATACACAGTCCTCTTCCGTAGCCTGCGGGTACCACTCCTCCCTGGCAGCAGTCTCCTTCCTCCTTCTGTAACAGCCTCTCAGGGGGCCACGCAATGGTAAGTGTGGCGCTGGCCCTTTAAGGGCATGCACACGACGGAGTGACGTCTCACTCCATCGCGTGCCTCTATAAATAAACGGGGTGTTCCCGGCAGAGGCAGAGCCACCGGGGAGCCCGCACTACCAACACTGTGTCTGTGTATCTGTGTTCGGGGATTGGGGGGCTCACGAGGCGGCGGTCACGCGGGGACCGTTAGCAGTGGCGACGAGCTGCGGATCATCACCCGGGAAAGGCAGTAACTTTCAGATGTGCGCGGATTATCTATTGTGAAGCGCACTTCACTAAACATGCCGCGGAGAGGGGAATGATCCACGCGGTCGGCAGCCATTTTTATCAATTGGCCCTGGGAGATTGCGGCTTTGTTTGAAGCGACGGTGAGCCATCTAGGCTTAATTTTTGGATACTCTTGTGGCGGACAGCCACAGGATGCAGTGACTGTATTTTGGAAGTGAATTTTTTCGCAGTTTCACTGTTTTTCATCGAGTGTTTGGGTGTGGAGCCAGGGAAGGCCTGCTGTTTTGTGTACACCCTGGGCCCACCCTGCTCAATTTTTGGGACCTCTACACTGCCTGGCATCTGCTCTGCAATATGAGGAACATTGTGACTGTGGGGAAGCCATTGGCCACATCTGGTGCCTGTCTACTACCTAAGAACTACCTGTGAAGGGGTGGTGGTGAGTTGCGGCCCCTATTATTCTCATCACATCAGGGGTGCCTGTGCGCTCACCATCATGAGCCAAGGACAAGCTGCAGCTGCTGCCCAAACAAGCCGCCTGTTACACTTCGGTAGAGAAAAACTTCCCTGCGGAGTACGTCCCATTCACAGGCTCTTTTGTGGAGCAGATACAGGTTGCCATGGCGCCTGTACAAGCTACGGCGGAACCCGTGTCAGCTGACACGTCTCATACGTGAAGGACGTACAACAAGGCACGTCCCCCTTACGGGTTTAAAACTGCCGTCTTCCAGGGGGCTTGTTGCTGCTAATTAGTGTTTCTTACTATTTGCGGTTACGTCCGTTTCCCTTCGTGAAATCTTGTCACGAAATCCCGACTTGATCTCCTGGTTCCGACCCACGCTCGAACATTTGGATTGTTATGTCTTCTATTCCATTGGCACTTCTTATAGACTGTTACGGTATCGACCCGGACTGCCCTGGACTGCCTTCTCTCCGTCCTTATCATTGTCGTGATCTTCTGGTATTTGACGCAGAACGTAATTTGGATTGTCCTTCCCTGCTGTCTTTGCAACTCATTCGTCGGCGGATACTCGGAACACCTCACTTGCTCCAACCCTCGTCTAGGAAGCGTGTGTTTCAGGTAACCATCTGTGTTTGTTTTCTGCTATTTCTGCCAGCGCCATGTTTGACTATTGTACCTCATTTACCTACTGCTCTGTTGGGATTCCTCTCTACTGGATTTTGGGACATTCATTGAACTACAACACTCAACAAACTGATTTTCAAAGTGCATATTGACGCTCTCCTGATCCTGCACCAACCCTCGTGCCGCCCGGGTTTACTTCCCTGTACTAACTTACCTGTTTATTATTTTTTCCTGTCGTTTTCTCCAATCCTGGAAATCGTTAACCCTTGAGAGTCCCACAATTCAGGTCTCTAGTTTTGGCTAAAAACTCTCTATAGGAAGAATCCATTAGATTAATTCACTCATTTGGGTCTAATTCTTTACTTGTAGGTCCATCCCGGGGAAAGTTCCACTCCAATCCCTGCCTAGGTATTTCCTGTCCAATACTGTGCTTGATTGTTTACTTGTTTTCTCAGCACTGTCTAATATCTTTGTATTCCTTTGCAGCATTGGTATTGGTGGTGTGTGTTCTCCCCGCTCTTTTATTCAACTGACACCTCTGCCTGTTCCAATAGAAACAGCAGAGAGGTACGTTGTAAAGAAGAGCCCCTCTTTGAGGAAGCCTAAGTCTTGTACTCAGGGGAACTGGCATTGGAGGCTGAATATCGATTACTGTGTACATATCGTCTATCTATCTTCCTGACCTATTTACGGAGCGGTGAGTAACACCGCCCCAGTAGTGGCCCAAGAGCCGCCGCCAGCATTACCACTAAGACCACTGCTAAAAGCACCTGGCGCCCTGCAGCCAATACCTGAGTTTGATATCTCGGACTCCCCATCGAGTCTGGGGCCAAGGTGGAAAATGTGGATGGACAGATTAGAAATGTACTTAGTTTGATATCTCGGACACACCATTGAGTCTGGGGCCAAGGTGGAAAATGTGGATGGACAGATTAGAAATGTACTTTAGAGCCACCATGGAGACTAGTGATGACAGTAAGGTGGGTACCCATCTGTACTGTGCTGGCCCTGCGGTACATGAGGTGTTCCTGTACCTCCAACCAACAGATGGCTCGTATGCGGCGGCCAAGGATGCTCTCTGCAAACATGTTCTACCCATGGCAAATGCTGATTACGAACAATTCCTCATGGGTGTGACACGCCAAAAGGACGATGAGACACTGGACGTGTTTTATGGGCGACTGTGCAGATTGGCAGTCCCCTGAGCCTGGAAGGACCCTGATACGATGATAAGGAATCAACTCATCCAAGGGTGTGTGTCTGGCAAGCTGCGCCGTCAGATCCTGAGGGAGCCGAGGAGGTGCTATGAGGTCTCTGAGTTGCGGGCGACCAGAATGGAGGCAGGAGTGCGGCCCAGTAAGGGGGAGGACATCTGTGCCATCGGCAGAGGCCGAGGGTCTAGACGCCCAGCAGGCAACCAAGGAGTAAGAGGGCAGTCAGTAGTCAACTCGTGTCTGAAGTGTGGCTACGACCTCCCACATCCGGCAGAGTGCCCAGCCATAGGAAAGTCGTGTGGCCGCTGTGGAGGTGCTGATCACTAGGCCCGCATGTGCAAGGCTGTAACACCGATAGTTGTTCCCAGAGGGCCCGTCCGGGCAGGCTTCTTCCGCCAATAGCGATCATCAAACGTGGCTCAGGTGGACCAGGGGGGCGATGGAAACTGTCCGGAAGGCGAAGATGAAGAAGAAGAAAACGTATTCTTTGTGTCCAGTGTGGGCGTCCTGAGATCCAACTCCAAGCGACAGCCTAGGTGTAATGACCTGGTGAATGGGGATTCGGTACCGATGCTTGTGGACACTGGTGCATCAGTCAACGTAATGACCAGGGAACATTATGACACCATGCAATCCCCACCTGGCCTGTCCCCACCGAAGGCGCGCATCTTCACGTTCGGAGGAGAAAAGCCAATCCCGTTGGACGGTGCATTTGTCGCAAATGTGAAGTATGGCGAGGCTAAAATGCGGGCCAGGTTCTACGTCACACCAGTGAGTAATAACACCCTTCTATGCTGTGTTGCGGCAGAGGCTCTTGGCATCATGATCTTTGTGTACTCTGTGTACCTGGACGACATCCAGGTGTTATTAAGCAAACACTCACCTCTGTTTGAGGGCATAGGACAGGTTGCTGGTGAACCTGTCCGGCTACACATTGACGAGTCCATCCGCACAAACATTGATGAGTGCCCTTCCACCTCAGAGACCTGGTGGATCAAGAACTAGATAACCTTGTCAAGCTGGACATCATAGAAAAGTTGGAGGGCCCTACCCCATGGGTCTCTCCTATTGTGATTGCCTGGAAGCCCAAGCAGCCTGATTCGGTGAGAATCTGCGTGGACATGCGCCTGCCGAACAAGGCGATAAAGCGGGAGAGACTCCTAACCCCCACTATTGACGACATCATAACTGAGTTGCAGGGTGCTGGGTTCTTTTCCAAACTAGACCTCAGGGGTGGGTACCATCAGGTGGTGCTTCACCCTGAGTCATTCTACATCACCACCTTCACCACTCACCGGGGTGTTGTATAGATACAAAAGGCTCAGCTTTGGGGTCCCCTCAGCAGCAGAGGTGTTCCAAAACATCATCAGAGGGGCCATTGCGGACTTGGAAGGGGTACTTAATATCAGCGATGATATTCTGGTATTCGCGAGGTCAGAGGCGGAACACCTGGCCCGTCTAGCAAAGACGTTTGAGCGCCTATGCTCCTTAGGACTCACACCGCACAGAGATAAGTGTGAATTTCTCAAGACCACCATAGAATTTTTCGGCTTCGTCTTCAAGGTGGATGGAGTGTCCCCTGATCCACACAAGGTGAGAGACATTAAGGAGGCCAGGCCACCGGAGAACGTGGCTGAGGTGAGGAGCTTTTTGGGCATGGTTACGTTCCGTGGCCGGTTCATCCGGAACCTGGCATCCCGCTCTGAGCCGCTGCGGACACTAACAAGGAAGGACATAAACCGGCAGTGGGGGCCACTGGAGCAAGCTGCTTTCGATGACATCAAGGGCGCCCTCACTGCTGAGGACTCTATGGTGTTCTTCGACCCAGCATTACAGACGGAGATAATCGTAGATGCCAGCCCCTACAGCCTTGGAGCAGTCCTCACACAAGTGGGGGCAGACTAAGAAGTCCGCCCGATAGCATATGCCAGCCAGGCGCTCTCCGAGACTGAGCAGCGTTATTCGCAAATTGAGCGGGAAGCGCTGGTGGTGCTGTGGGGCTGCAGACATTTGCGGTTCTATATCCTAGGAAGGCCAGTCACGGTGGTCACTGACCATAAGCCCCTACATCCCATATTGGCGGGCTCATCGTCCAAACCTCCGGTGAGGATAGAACGATGGATGCTGGCGCTCCTGGAGTACGGTGTGTCGCTGATCTACCGCCCGGGCAGCAACAACGCTGCTGACTATCTCTCCAGGCACCCGAGAGGGGATGATCAGCCATCTACGTGCGCAGAGGAGGCAGATGAGCATATACGGCTAGTGGTCGAAAGCGGCCACGCCAAATTCTGTGCTGATAAGGGAACTGGAACAGGCCTCGCTGGCAGATGAGTGTTTCGGGATACTGAAGGTGGCCTTGGAACAGGGAGCCTGGAAGATGGTGATGGAGTCCCTGGCCTGGAGAACACACAAGGCAAAGGTGGCCCTGGAACAGCTCTGGCGGGTTCGCGAGGAACTGGCATTCTCGGACTCCGGACTGTTGCTCAGAGGGGACAGAATTGTAATCCCACAGACCAAAGTTCAACAAATCATCGCTCTGGCTCACCAGGGACACCAAGGCACGCCCAAAACGAAGGCTCGCCTCCGGCAGAAAGTGTGGTTCCCCGAACTAGAGAAGAGAGTGGAGGAATTTGTGGCCTCCTGTGCGGGGTGCCAGGCAGCCTCACCAGCGCAGCGTGAGCCAACCATCGAGACCATGCCCAGAGGAACAAGGCCATGGGAGGTGGTCCACGCAGACGTTGGGTCCACGACCAGGGGCACCCACTTCCTAGTGATTGTGGATGAATGGTCCCGATACCTGGAGGTAGAATTTGTGGAGTCTGTGGTGTTTGAAAGAGTGGTGATAGCATTGGAGAAGATCTTTGCCACCCATGGGCTGCCCAGGGTACTGTGCTCTGATAACGGGGCCCCATTCCAGGGAGAGAGTTTCGCTGACCTTATGATAGAGTATGGCATCCACCACAGGAAGGTCACTCCGTTGTGGCCTCATGCAAATGGAGAAGCAGAACGGATGATGCGCACGCTGAACAAGGTCTTCCGGATTGCACGAGGAAAAGGCGAGTGCCTACAAAGGGCACTGTATGTGTTCCTGCGAGGGTACAGGGCCAACCCGCACTCATCCACAGGAGTGGCACCAGCAGAGGCACTGTTCCAGCATTGCCCAAGGGACACAATACCGGAGGTGGGGGAGCGAGAACCGGCTGTCATCAAAATGAGCAGGTGGGGGGGCGCTGTCGGATGCCAACGGTGATGGCTGCCTGAGCGTGCTGTTGCGCCGTAATAAATAAATCCTCTCTTAAATCCTGCAGATCCAGGGAACGTAAACTCACGAGCTGCCGCGGGATGTGTTGCTGAAAAGCCAGAGCATTGGGAGACGTGCTCGAAACTGGTAATCTCCCTACATTGCCAGTGAAAAACCATGGCAAAGTGCCTGTGGGTCCCCCGGACGGGGCGCGAGGATCAGGTGCGCTTTCCCTTACCCGCTGATGGCGCTCCTTCGGCCCCTCCCTCCTACGAGGCCACAGTGGTTATCCCTGAGGCAGGACTGCCTGTCGGCGGGCACGGAACACCGGGGCTGCGTGGGTGGTCTGGTGGGGCACGAGAGGCGGCGGTGCCGTGAGGACCATGGCGAGGAGCAGCATCACCCTAACCCAGCGGCCAGACCTTTTGAACGGGCCTCCCCTCCCCGGCAGCCGCCGTATGCGCTGTGAGTAAGCGGCTGGGCCGACTGGGTCGAGGGAGGCCCTCTTATTTCTGCCCGTTAATGCTGACAGGTACATGGGGCACACTAGGAACAGCGATCTGACCCCTGATCAGAAAAATAAATACAGGCGGCTACTGTGCCGGTGGGTAATCAGTTCATTAACTCAGTCCCCATGCTGCTTTTCGCGCAGAGACCAGAAAAACACCAGACCAATTGGGCAGGGGTCCAAGGAGAGAAACACCACGGGTCCCCACGAAGACCCACGCTTGACTGGTAGATCGCCGAACCCGGGGCGGTGGCAATCCTAGACTTGATACCACAGCATACAGGGGTGTGAGAGGAGGAAATGTGAACCCCCCCGAAAGCACACCCAGCAGGGCAATATAAATCAGGCACACCCCACGGGAAACGAGTGGGAAGGCAAGAGTACAAATTCACCGCATAACTATATGACTAACGAGAACTTAAATATTACCATAGGTGCCAAAAGGGGGTTGACCCCAGAAGCCCTCTAAACAGTGAAACGCGTTGCTACAGCTGTGCACAGTACCGACACCCAATCCAATACTTGTAAGCGCGCTGACACTCCATTATCAATTAGTTATGCCCAAAGGCAATAAAGACAACAAAAGGGGACCAATGGACGCGTTTACTAACGCTAATATGGAAGACAGGAATGACAGGCCCCCACTGACCTGTGCACCCCTGTCGGTGAGCACAACAGATAACATGCCGGACCCCTATATGACGGCGCTCCAGGCTGGCTTTGCAGCAGTGAACTCTAGACTCGACGACATTGGCAGCACCATATCTTACATTAAGACTGACCTTCAGCAGGTGAACGCACGCGTGGTGGAAACAGAGAACCGGATTAGTGCAGTGGAGGATGTCACCAACAATCAAGGCAAAGAAAGGGAAGTTATTAAAAAGACCCTGAAGCTGGTGCAAATGAAATGCGACGACCTCGAATCGAAGTCACGTCGAAACAATATCAGAGTGGTCGGCCTGGCTGAGAAGCAACTCAATGTTCCAATTGAGATATACTTAGAGGAAGTGATCCGTACCATCCCCCCGGACATACAACTCTCACAGCACTTCCGAATTGAAAGGGCCCACTGAGCCTTGATGCCGCCTCCAAAACTGTGGGCACTGCCACGTACGGTCATAGCCCGTCTCCTTAATTACAGCGAAAGGGATACGATCCTGAGGCTATCCAGGGAAAAAGGGACTCTGATGTATGATTCCACCAGGATATACATATACCCTGATTTTTCAAATGGGGTACAATCAGCACGTCACACCTTCGACCAGGTCAAACGAGAACTCGGAGCACGGTCAATCCCATATGCAATGCTATTTCCCGCCAAACTTCGATTTCTAGGAAAGCGCATTTCTTTGAATCCGCTGAAGAAGCCATGGGCTACATCGGGCGTAATATCCCGCCGCCTCTCAGAGACAAAAACCAACCACCCAAACCGAGTACTTGAAGTCACCGCGGTGAGCTCAAAATCATAAGGTCAGTTATAGATACCTGGATCCGCAATGCGAAGGTGCGGCGGCCCTCTGGATTGTCTGGTTGGCAGACGGAACGGATAAGACTGACCGTACAGAGCCACTCACTCTTTCAAAAGTTGAAGTTGAATGGAGGGTTTACACTGTCCAGTTGGGGGGGATAGTAAGGGTGCGGGAAGGGGGAGGGGTAGAGTTCAGGCCTGTTGCCTGTTTGTTGTTAGGAGGAAAACATACCTTAAAACTAGGGCTGAGTGTAAACACGCTGACACGAAAACTGAGCTGAACTGGGCAATGCATAAGATACAGGAAAACACTGACAGGAGCAACATGCAAAGTATAGCACGGCAAGGACTAAAACGCTGTCATGGTGCATGCTCCAAAACCTTGAAACTGGTGAGCCCATCCCTGACTTTGGCTTCCTTGGGGACTTCCCAGGCCCCAGCTAGGCTCACCTGGACTCAGTCCTGGCGCCGCTGGCGCCAGGCTTATGGTAGGTGCTAAATACATGGGCCATATACTTGGCTCTGAGAGGCTGAGCCATTCAGTACAGGATGTGGCTTGGGACTACTTTACCTGGAGACAGAAGTTAAGGGGGACTATTTTCCTGGGACTACTTGCAAGGCTATTTAAACCGCACCCTGCAAACTGAACACGCTTCGCGTTATTCTGCACTCCTGCAGCGTAACGCTCCCCGTGTCAGCTCAGCTCTTGCTTCCCTTCTGCCACACCCGTCCAGAGTCTTCTTTCCATTGGCACCTGAGAAAAGAGAAGAACAGGAGTTAAAAACGCATTGAAGGCCTTACCTGCAGAACATCCTGATCTCGCCTTCTGCTTACCCACGGACCGCCGCATCTGTAGAAGAGCAGAACTGAAGGTACCCTCTCGGCTAGCTATTCACCTGAAATCGGCCACCTCTAGGAACTCCATCGAGCAGTTCTTCGTCATTCCAGCATCGCGCCGCAACTCAACCCGTCAAGCGGCTCTTCCATCTTCTTCCTGGAACTGCGCCGCACCTGCCGAACAGAACAGACAAAGCAGGTTAGTCGCACACAGCAAGGAAAGCTAAAAACAGCGAACAATTAGCGCGCCCCGCACAGCGCTATACTTACCAGCTGGATTCCTGCTCATCATTGTCAGGAGAGTCATCCATCATCCGAAAGCCACTTAAAGCCGCACCTGAAAGACAAGAGCGAAAATTAGATATCTCGAGCAGAAAGACTTAAGGCAGCTATTTCAAGGAGTTATTGGAATAGAGACTTACTTGCTTACTCTAGCCTTTCCACTTCAGCAATCTCCATTGGATCAGTGAAGGAACTAGATCCTGGAAAGACTGTGAAACCACGCCCCTGCCAGAGTGTGCAGGACGGAGAGCTCCCCATTAAAAAACCAAGGTGAGCCAGAGAAAGAGAAGGGAAAATCGGAAGGAGGGGAAAACCAAAACCAGCTCCATTCAATTGGCTAATATCTTGTTTCGACTTGCAGACGAACATCTCCTGAGGCAAAAACGAAGGGAAGACGCGAGATAGCACCCTCAGTCAAGCAGAGCAACACCAGTGCAGACATCATCCTTCGAACACGAGCACGCCCCCATGGGGACCAGGTGAGCATGACAAACGCGATCTGAGACAAATCTACGAAGCAAACACGAATGATACAGAAAGACCAAGGGATTAAGCTCCTCACTTGGAACATCAGAGGTCTTGCACACCCGATAAAGACAAGGAAGGTAGTGACATATGTGAACCAGCACAAGGTCGATATCCTCTTGTTACAAGAGACATATGCTGTAAAGAAGATAACAGACACGTTTGCACGGGGATGGGGTCCTGTGAAAATAGCGACAAATTACTCCCCACAGGCAAAAGGAGTGCTCACGGTTGTGCACAAGCGGATCAACGTCCAGATGTCATAGTCAATTGTAGATGATGATGGCCGCTACATGATCATATGGGGGCAGTTGCACAACATGGAAGTTATAATAGTAAACACATACAGGCCCAACCTGGACAGCCCAAGTTCTATTTACGGATAATGGAATTGTTATCACCACTGGGGTCTGCAGCAATAATCTGGGGGCGGGGGGCGATCTCAATATGATATTGGACCCTGCTTTAGATAGGGCATCGGAGATCCGCAGGCAACACTCTAGACCAGCGATGATGCTACTTCAAACGATGACTACACTGCCCCTGGCGGACATATGGAGGGAACTGCACCCCCAAAGAAGGGAATACACATTCTATTCTGGGGTACATGGGTCAAGCTCACCTATTGGCTATGCTGCCCAGAGCTGGTCCCTGAAGTAGAGCAATGTTCTATACTCCCACGCATGTTGTCGGACCACTCCTTGGTCCTCCTGAGATTGTTGCCAAGGGACGCTGAATATACAACTCGGAACTGGCGATGCCCCCCGACCTATTGAAGGATGAATCCAACATAGAACCACTTAGAGTTGAAATGGACCGCAATACAGGTTCGGTGCAGACACATAGATCAGTGTGGGAGACATTCAAAGTATGGCTGAGAGGCCAATTAATGGCAAGATCATATGGCATGCTAAAAGCCATAAGGAGGGACCTGAAATTTACTGAAGAGAGCTATGAGATCTTGAGATACAGCAGCCCACAAACACAGGTAGAGAACACCTACAAAAAATACAGGATCAAATGGAAAAATGTAAGACATTGGCGGAGAGAGAATTGTACTACATAACTCAACCAATGAAGGCAAGGAAGTATGGGGAAGGAAGTAAGGCAAGTAAGACAAGTAAGACAATGGCAACCCTCATCAGATCGGAGCAAGGGATAAGACAAATCACTAGCGTCACCGATGCTTCTGGGTCGGCACAAACCACCCCAAGTGCAATGAACAAGGTTTTTCAGCTATTTTACGCCAAGCTATACACGAACTCTGACACAGTCTCCTCAGAAGAACTCCAAGAGTACATGGATTTGTTCCCGCTGCACCGACTGGAAGATACGGATAGAGCACTGCTGGAGCTGGCGCATAATTTGCTGGAGGTCTGGGAGGAGGCGCTTGAGAGAAGGGAATTACCGAACACAATGAAAGAGGCAATAATAACAGTCCTGCTCAAGCCTGACAAACCCCTTTAGGATCCCACATCATGCCACCCTTTAGCGTTGATTAACACGGATGCAAAAATCTATGCGAAGGCAATGGCGAACCGTTTGACCCCGCACATGAACAAATTGATCCACACAGACCAATCAGGTTTTATCCCTACACGCTCAACAGCACTGAATCTTCGAAGGTTCTTTGCCATTACGTCACAATTGGACCCAAAAGCCAAGGCAGCTGTGATCACACTAGACGCTGAAAAAGCATTTGACTATGTATCCTGGAACTACATGCTCTCAATTTTGGGGAAAATGGGATTTGGCTCAATATTCCTGCATTATATTCATATGTTATACAAGAACCCGGTAGCAATGATTAGGACAAATAAAACTCTATCATCCTCCTTTATGTTTGGTAGGGGCACCCGGCACGGCTGCCCTCTAGCCCCCCCTTATATTTGCACTCACAATAGAGGGCATGGCAGCAAAAATAAGACACACACACACACATGGAGGGGTATCCGAATTAGAGGGGCTCCCCAACTTCTTTCATTATATGCCGACGACACGATGCTGAATGCCAGAAAGCCGAAGATACATCTACCTCCGATAATGAGGGAGATAAATAGATTTTCAACCTACTCTGGGTACAAAATTAACCAGATCAAATCAAGTTATCCCCCTTACACCTAACACAGAACAATCACAGGCTACCTCTGGATTTAAATGCTCACCTAACTCTGCGCGCTACCTAGGGATAATAATGGCTACTGAAAAACAGACCTTATATGCCAAAAACTATGAATCGTACCTATTACTCCTAGAACACAAGCTCAAGGTCTGGGATAAACTTCCAATATCCCTCTACGGCCGGGTAGCCCTACTTAAAATGGTGGTGGTACCCAAGTTGCTATATATGTTCTGTGGCATCCCAATATGGCCTGGCAGAGAATTCTTCCAGAGGCTACAGTGAATGGCTTCCAACTTCGTGTGGGGCGGGGGAATGGTCAGACACCAATGGTTCAAGATGTGTGAGAAATACGAAACCGGTGGGATGGCATCCCCGGACATCGCATTATACTATCACGCAACACAGGGACATTTTGCAAAATACTGGGTGGGCACGGCAGAGAAACATGCACGTGTACAGGCTGAGTAATTTTCAGCAGCCCCTGTGAATATACAGGCGATGCCATATGCAAAAGCTAGGGGGGGACACGGGTGAGGTGCGGGCAACGGTGCAGGCCTGGTCCAAACTATTTAATATGGTGGGATGTGAGAACCCCTACAGGCCATTCACATTCCTTTGGCACTACCCAGACCTAGAGCCCACATTTGATATGGCTCTACAGCGTAGGTGGGACCCTAACAAAGAGATGCGATTGGGGGACCTATATCGAGACGGCAAATTTGTAACATTAGCTGAGGTACAAAATAAAGCGGGTAGGGGTCTTATCACCACACTGCAATACTATCGCATGAAGGCAGCCTGCAAACGGAAGTGGCCCTCGTTCCCCGGAGCGCCTCCCACACATCAGTTCTTAACTGCAATCATGTCACAGGATGGCTTTACGGGCAATGTCTCAAGTCTGTATAGGGCGACCCAATCATACACCACATCCAGAAACACTATGAAACAGAAGTGGGAACGAGATCTTGATGTCACCATAGAAGAACTCCAATGGGCCAAGTACTGTCAATACACAAAGACAATTTCGATCAATTCCAATTTTAAACTGATACAATTCAAGATTTTAAATCACTTACACATAACCCCGAACAAGATCCTTAAGTTCGACCCTACATGACAGGCATTCTGCCCCAAATGCAATGCGCAATAAGCGATTTCATACATATGTACAGGGAATGCCCCACTGTCAGAGCCTTTTGGGAAGAGGTGGCCAAGCTCACAAGCGATATTGTGGGAATACATATCCCGGCTACCCTGCAAACATACTTGTTGGGCGACATAGGTAAGGCCTCAGTTAGGACCCGCTGATTTGTCGCTGTGGCGGGAGCAGTAGCCAAGAGGAACATACTAAGGGCATGGAAGTCCAAACTGGCTCCTACCCAACGCGATTGGCTAAGAGACCTGATATATGTACAAGAATGTGAAGAGTACTATGTTAGGAGTGTAACAACTACATGTAGGCCAAAGGACATATGGGCCCCACTTCGAGCTTACCTCAGAGACAATCAAGGAAATGATACTGGAGACGAAACAGTAATGATCTGAAACACTATTGGATTAGCTCTACTATGTATGAATATGACATTGCCATGCTAATATGTAACCATAGGCACAACCCTTGATGTGCCGTGTATCCATGTTGTACCTGTCAGCAATAAATAAAAGTTTTTTTTAAAAAACAATGAGCAGGTGGAAGAGGAGAGAAGGGAACGGACAGAGATGGAAAACGGCCGGAGGGGTCTGAAACCACCAAGACTCGCCCCGGCCGATGAAGTGCTGGTGAGAAACCGTCACCCGCAGGGCAAGCTACCCCTCACATAAATCCCTCTCTTAAATCCTGCAGATCCAGGGAACGTAAACACACGAGCTGCCGCGGGATGTGTTGCTGAAAAGCCAGAGCATTGGGAGACGTGCTCGAAACTGGTAATCTCCCTACATTGCCAGTGAAAAACCGTGGCAAAGTGCCTGTGGGTCCCCCGGACGGGGTGCGAGGATCAGGTGCGCTTTCCCTCACCCGCTGATGGCGCTCCTTCGGCTCCTCCCTCCTACGAGGCCACAGTGGTTATCCCTGAGGCGGGACTGCCTGTCGGCGGGCACGGAACACCGGGGCTGCGTGGCGGTCTGGTGGGGTGCGAGAGGCGGCGGTGCCGTGAGGACCATGGCGAGGAGCAGCATCACCCTAACCCAGCGGCCAGCCCTTTGGAACGGGCCTCCCCTCCCCGGCAGCCGCCGTATGCGCTGTGAGCGAGCGGCTGGGCCATCTGGGTCGAGGGAGGCCCTCTTATTTCTGCCCGTTAATGCTGACAGGTACATGGGGCACACTAGGAACAGCGATCTGACCCCTGATCAGAAAAATAAATACAGGCGGCTACTGTGCCGCTGGGTAATCAGTTCATTAACTCAGTCCCCAAGCTGCTTTTCGCGCAGAGACCAGAAAAACACCGGACCAATTGGGCAGGGGTCCAAGGAGAGAAACACCACGGGTCCCCACGAAGACCCACGCTTGACTGGTAGATCGCTGACCGGTGCAGGCACCCCGAACCCGGGGCGGTGGCAATCCTAGACTTGATACCACAGCAAACAGGGGTGTGAGAGGAGGAAATGTGAACCCCCCCCCCCCGAAAGCACACCCAGCAGGGCAATATAAATCATGCACACCCCACGGGAAACGAGTGGGAAGGCGAGAGTACGAATTCACTGCATAACTATATGACTAACGAGAACTTAAATATTACCATAGGTGCCAAAAGGGGGTTGACCCCAGAAGCCCTCTAAACAGTGAAAAGCGTTGCTACAGCTGTGCACAGTACCGACACCCAATCCAATACTTGTAAGCGCACTGACACTCCATTATCAATTAGTTATGCCCAAAGTCAATAAAGGCAACAAAAGGGGACCAATGGACGCGTTTACTAACGCTAATATGGAAGACAGGAATGACAGACCCCCACTGACCTGTGCACCCCTGTCGGTGAGCACAACAGATAACATGCCGGACCCCTATATGACGGCGCTCCAGGCTGGCTTTGCAGCAGTGAACTCTAGACTCGACGACATCGGCAGCACCATATCTTACATTAAGACAGAGGGCGCTAGAGAGCCGTCCAAGATGGCGGCCTCCCTGTGAGCTCCGCCGAGCTCCCCTGAAATCCTGATCAATCGAAGCTTCTGTGGTGCGCAAATTGTCCGCAGCCGCCTCCAGATTGTAGCCGAGACGATCCCTAGCAGAACGGGGTATTCATCCGTCGACCCTCGAGCGCTGGATCTGGTCTCCTCGACGGTGAAGAGCCCCCTCCCCTTTCCCCGTGCGGACGGGACACGGGTGCAGGCCAGACGCGGAAAGACCGGCGGCGGAGGGGGCCTGGGACCCGGGGGTGCCGCTCGGCGCTGGCGAACACGGAAAAAGAAATTCTGCAGAGCCCTGGAAGGGCCACCATAGACGGACGCCGAAGGGCTCCCTGGGCGCCGCCGAGGATCAGGTACGCGCGCCCCGTGCACCCTCGCTCGCGCGCCCTGGGTGGATCCCCGGCTCCCTCGCCGGGGGAGGCGTGGTACAGCTCGGTCCGAACCGGCTCAGCGGCAAGATCTCCTGAGAGCCACACCGCTAGGAAACGACAAACCGAGCGCCCCGGGACCCCTGGTCCGCCTCCCGGTGCCTCCTGGCCCCCGCAACGCGAGCACCAATGGCGTCCTCGAGGAAAACGGACAGATCTCAAAAAAAGCTGAACTTCGAGGGTAGCTCCGCGACCAAAGCAACCACCTCGAACAGCAGAGCGCAGTCTCCCGTCCAGGCCGCAGCCCAAGATGGAGAGGAGGCCCACGGGTTCGACATCAGGGAAATCCTCCTTGACCTTAAGGCCGGGATCGGAGGTCTTGGAAGCAAACTCGACACACTCTCCTCCAAGGTCGACCTACTCCAGCACCGGCTGGACAAACACGCTGACAGACTGGACACAGTCGAGCAGAGAGTGTCCGACCTCGACGACAGTGCAGCGGCCCTAACATCCCGAGTGGCCTCCCTAGAAGTGCAAATGAAAGCAGTAAGCGCCAAAAACGAAGACTTGGAGGGCCGCTCGCGGCGCAACAACATCAGGATCGTGGGAGCCAGGGAACAACAACTTACCGTGAAAATGGAAGACTAAGTTGAGAAGTTATGCATGGACCTTTTTGGTACAGAAATCCTGTCCAAACTGTTCGTCGTGGAGAGAGCTCATCGAGTCCCCAACACCAGACCGATCCCCGGGGCTAATCCCCGCCCAATCATAGCGAGATTGCTTAACTATAAGGACCGAGATGCCATTCTACGGGCGGCTAGGGAAAAAGGGGACCTCCAGTACGACGGCGACAAGATCCAGGTTTTCCCGGACTTCTCCCAAGCGGTCCAAGTGCAGAGAAGATCGTTTATGGCAGTGAAGTGCAGACTGCAAGAGAACCAGATACAATATTCCATGCTCTTCCCAGCCAAACTCCGTATTCAACACGAGGGCAGGACCCAGTTCTTTAATACACCAGAAGAGACAAGCGACTATCTGGACCGCTCTGGATGTAGACCCGCTACTGCCAACGGAAGACCGCAAAGGGGCGACAGACCAAGAAGAAACCCGCCGTAAGATTTGCCTATAGGACACCCAAAACGGCTGCATGAGACTTCAAGGTTGACTAGAAGCGGCCACCACAGTTCAACAGTGCATCCGAAGAAGGGAGCCAGCCCCCTCTTGGAGGGCCACCTGCGCCCCGAGCACAGCAATGCTGGTTGTACGGTTAAAATGGGTTTGTTTTTCACGGGCTTGTTGGGGGTTGCCCGTGCAGGGGAGGGAAGTTAGTTTAGCAAAACCGCCACAACCCACATACCCCAGTTCCACGACAGTCACACGAAGAACTATGCATCTAACGATTGCCACGTCCTCCCTGCTCCTCTATGAAAAGCGACTCCAGCCAATCCCGCGAGCCTCGTCTCGACATGATGATCTGGACCCCTCCAGATGGCAGCGGCAACGTTGAAAATCGCCACCTTGAACATCCGTGGTGGCAATCCGCCTACGAAAATGAGGAGAATTCTTCAATATCTTCGGAGACACAAAATCAACATAGCGATACTCCAGGAGACTCATCTACTGCCCGCGTCAGAACAACACTGGGCCAGATCATGGGGATGTCATCGGTACTTCTCATCCTATTCCTCATTCGCCAGGGGTGTTGCGATCCTGATCGACAGAATAACTAATTTCAGCTTTATCGAGTTAAAGAAAGACACAGAGGGGAGGGCCCTAATGGTGAAGGGGATAATCGCAGGAAAAGAGGTGGTGGTGGTGAACTCATACGCACCGAACACAGACGGACCTGATAATTTCAACTGGCTAATGTCCCACTTGGACGCGACCAACGCGACGACTGTGGTGTGGGGTGCAGACCTCAATACCACACTTGATCCCAGGCTCGACAGGTCCCATAACACATCGGGAGTCCCATCCAAGGCCAGCACTCAGGTTCGAGAGATTTGTCAGGCCTTCAATCTATCTGATATGTGGAGAAGACACAACCGGGACAGCAGGGACTACACCTTCCGATCAGCGGTACACAACACCAGTTCCAGAATCGATTATATCCTGGCATCCTCCCATAGCCCTTTCAGATGGGGAGCGTGCCATATCCTGCCAAGGTCCTACTCCGACCACTCGATGGTTGTATTGGAGGCCACCCTGGCGGGCGTAACAGTGCCTGGCCTCAACTGGAGATTCAAGCCCGGTTCGCTCACGGACGCCGTATTTGCTGCAGAACTACGTAACGAGTCTCTTTCCTGGAGATCAACCAAGACTCTGTCGACTCCGCATGCACCACCTGGGAAACACTCAAGTGCTACATGCGAGGAATTTGCCTGACTAAAGAAAATGGCTTGTTGAAATTGATCCGAGGCGAATTATCCAACAAAGAGCGTCGTCTGAAAGAACTAGAACGAAACCTCTCCAATGCTCCAGACCCACGCACCCAAGCCGAGCTCAAAAAAGAACTCTTGGGGTTCAGGGAGACAGCGGACCGCGAACTAAAGCTCCTGGGCCGCAGGCAACAGATCAGGCAATACGGAGAGGGGCAAAAACCAGGTGCACTGCTGGCCAGGCTACTAACCATAGACAAAGTCCCACCCCGCATTGAATGTATCGCAGATGCGCAAGGCCAGAGGGTTTACACAGAGGAGGAGATCTCCAATGTTTTCCGAGACTTCTATCAAAACCTGTACAGTTCAAAAGGAGCAGCAGATCCCGTAGCGATACAAGAGTACCTTAATGACACAGAACTGTACTGGGTGAGCCAGGACCTGCGCGAACCCTTGAACGCGCCCATATCGCTCGAAGAAATTCAGACAGCAATCAAATCCCTGCCTAACACCAAGGCCCCCGGTCCCGATGGACTCAATGGCGAGTTTTACAAAGCACACGTGGAGGTGGTGGCCCCCCTTCTTCTACAAGTCTACGAGGAGGCGGTGGAGCAGGGGACACTCCCTCCCACGATGCGCGAGGTTAACGTAATGATGCTGCACAAAGCTGGAAAGCCTACAGAGAACTGCGCTTCTTACAGGCCGATCTCATTGATCAACCTAGACAACAAAATCCTAGCTAAAATCCTGGCAACCAGATTGCTCCCCTTGATGCCGGCATTGGTGCTGGGTGACCAGGCCGGGTTCATCCCGGGGCGGAGTACAACATACGGCATCAGGAGACTGTTTGGCGTCATTGAGGCCTTGGACCCGACGCAGCAGGCAATAGCGGTATTACTGGATGCCGAGAAGGCGTTTGACTCAGTCCAGTGGCCCTTCATGTTCACTACACTAAGGCAGATGGGTTTGGGTAACTTCTTCCTGAAGCTAGTAGCTCTGTTATACAACAAACCACGCTCATACATCACACTAGGGAACACCAAATCCACAGGGATCACACTGGAACGCGGAACGAGACAGGGTTGCCCGCTTTCGGCCCTTATCTTTGCCCTGGTGATGGAACCCCTGGCGTCAAGGCTGCGAGCCGAGCAGTTGGGTCGAGGGATAAAGCTGGGTCCGCACAGGCTAATTGTCTCCCTATACACTGACGACGTCATGTTGTTCATCAGCGATCCCCAAACCAATCTTAATCCCGTAATGCGAGAGGTGATAAAATTCGGGTTAATGTCAGGCCTCAAAACCAATCATTCCAAATCGATAGTGTTCCCTCTGACCCCTTGCACTTTGGAGTTTGCAGATGACCACGGGTTCAAGTGGGAAAACTCGAAGGTGCGCTATTTGGGGATTCAGATGTCACGAAGCCACCACGATATATTTAGAGACAATTATGTAGTTACACTGCAGTTATTACAAGAACGTATTCAAAGATGGAAATCTCTACCACTAACGCTGTGGGGCAGAACCTCACTGACAAAAATGGTCATTCTCCCCAAACTTCTATACCTTTTCACAAATATCCCGCTACTTCTCCCCAAATCCTTTTTATCAAAAATCAAGAGCGCGATCCTTGAATTATTATGGGCGGGGAAACCAGCGCGGGTGGCGTACAACACACTTACTCTACCAATATCAAAAGGGGGCCTGGCTCTCCCCGATATAGAAAAATACTACTGGGTGGCACAGGCCCAATTCCTAAGCCATTGGTACTCAACCCACTACATTAGACCACATGTGCAAGTGGAAAGAGCCCTGGCTTCCCCCGACCTGCTTGCTGCAGTCATAATAAGCCACATTCCCGTGCCGCATAAAACACTGAATACAGTCCTAGCCACATATGCGATATGGAAGAAGATTGCTGGCGAATACGGAGTGGCTATACGATTTTCCCCCCTACTGCCGATAAAATTCATCCCCGGCATCTCCCTCACGAACGAAAGAGTATTCCTGTTATGGATAGATAAAATAGGGATTAAATCGTTGGGAGACCTCTTCCCAGAGGGCACCTTTCTGACCCCCCAAATGGCAAAAGACCGGGGAGGGAACACATCCCTAGACGTCTTCCTTTATTTCAGACTTCGCCACACCCTCCAGGGGCTATTCCCCACATTCCCTAAACAACCCCCCACCTGGGATCTGCTACACAATACCATTTTAGCGCAGGGTGAGGGCAGACTGGTGTCAACTCTATACAAAACCCTGGTGGGAGACACTCGGAAACTCCAACCTAAAGTGCAACAAAGGTGGGAATCAGCGTTACAAGAACCGATTAGTGAGGAAGACTGGGCCTACATTCTTCGTCAGACTCAGAAGGTAGCGTTAAATTCCCGACTCAAGCTAATACACTTTAACTTTGTGCACCAAACATACTACACTCCAGTCAGGAAACATAGACACCACCCTGAAGCGTCAGCCCAGTGCGAGAGATGCACATTTGCCAGCGCTGATTTTCTTCATCTGGCATGGGGATGTCCTGGTATCCAATGCTTCTGGACTTCCGTTATACAAATAACATCCGACATTATAGGTGAGCAGGTGACCCCCCTACCGTTGAGTCCGCTTCTCGGCCTCACTAAATATCTACAGCCAGCATCACGCAAGTTAGCAGCGCTCCTCATGGCGCTGGCACGAAGGAGAATTGCTATGTCGTGGGGTCGTGGCCCACTCCCCAAGATAGCTGACTGGGAAAAGGATATAACATATTGCCAAGATATGGATACCGAATTTATCCGGACCCTGCCCTTACATGCGCGCCCTCCCGACATCTGGGGCCCATACATCACTTACCTGATGAACAATGCTGAAGCTTCAGATTCGAACAATCCAAGCCCCCAGAGCGAGAGACCATAGGATGGAGATATACAGGGACAACGTGGAAGACTTTCTATTTGACTTAGACAATGGATAGCGGCATTCAAAGTCATGGTGGGCACGGGGCTGGGGGGCAGAGCGGGGGGAGGACTCTTGTTGGGGCTCGCATTAGGCAGCTCCCTGTTGGAGCACTGCCTATTTGATACAGCAAAAAGTTAAAAATAAAGTTTTTTTAAAAAAAAAAATCTTACATTAAGACTGACCTTCAGCAGGTGAACGCACGCGTGGTGGAAACAGAGAACCGTATTAGTGCAGTGGAGGATGTCACCAACAATCAAGGCAAAGAAATGGAAGTTATTAAAAAGACCCTGAAGCTGGTGCAAATAAAATGCGACGACCTCGAATCGAAGTCACGTCGAAACAATATCAGGGTGGTCGGCCTGGCTGAGAAGCAACTCAATGTTCCAATTGAGATATACTTAGAGGAAGTGATCCATACCATCCTCCCGGACATACAACTCTCACAGCACTTCCTAATTGATAGGGCCCACTGAGCCTTGATGCCGCCTCCAAAACTGGGGGCACTGCCACGTACGGTCATAGCCCGTCTCCTTAATTACCGCGAAAGGGATACGATCCTGAGGCTATCCAGGGAAAAAGGGACTCTGATGTATGATTCCACCAGGATACACATATACCCTGATTTTTCAAATGGGGTACAATCAGCACATCGCACCTTCGACCAGGTCAAACGAGATGTAACGCTCACCTGATTCCCGCAGAGGCGCCGGTCTTGACTGGGTGAATGCCGTGTCTTCAAAGGTGATGTGTAACACACGGTTGGCTCTTTGGGCTGGACCTCTGTGCACTGTATGTCTGACTCGAAGAGTAAGATGTCTGCAGATAGAAAATATGGGATTAATGAACTGGGGTTATTGGGTGCCTCTCTCCTCTTCCATTTCTCTTCTCCTGTAGAACCCCAAAGGTTAACGCCCTCACCTTAGGTAAGTGAACGCCGAGCTCTCCATCTGCCTCGGGGCAGGGTGCCGTAACCAGTTTCTTCACTGGATAAGGGTGCAGGCCTCTTGACCTCAGAGGACTGCTGTCCGTCGTTAACTGCACGAACGGTACGTTCTGGGCACTTCAAATGTCTTAAAAGTCTTTTGTAATGATATCTCTTGTTTTGCAGGGTTCCGGCGATGGAGGATGGCGGGCTGATGAGAGTTGAGGATCGAACCCGCGTGAGGAATAGAAGCGCCTGGAAGCACGTAAGTAAGCGCTTGTAGCCTGCTTCACGATGCGCACTAACTGTCCCTTTTATCTTGCAGGTACAAGTTCGGAGCTTTAGAGAAGCTGAAGGGTGCTGGAATACCCACTGGATTCGGCGTGGGAAGGAGTAATGGCACGTGAGTAATAAAGTTGCCCAATGTCTTTAAACGCACCTTCTTTTGTCTTTCAGATGCGGGATGCAGTGCCGAAGGCCTCCGGAGCGTGCGAAGAGCTGGTAAGCTTTTGACTTTCAGATGCCGGAATGCAGTGCGAAGACCTCCGGAGCATGCGAAGAGTAGGTAAGCCTTTGTCTTTCAGATGCCGGAATGTAGTGCGAGGCGTTGGTGACAGCCGATGGACCAGGTAAGAGATGCGCTGCCACTGAAGACCGTAGTGCTAACCTGTTCTTTCTTTGTCTTTACAGGTGCTGCTGAAGACTGGATTCCAGGATGGTAAGCCGTTGTTCCCTTAGGCCCAGGATCAGAAGCAGAAGACACGATGAGCGTTCTGCTGCAGAGAATGCAGAATAATGCAAAGCAAGATTCATCCATCGGGTGTGGTTTAAATAGCCTCCTGTAGTGCTTAGGTGTCTCCTTCCACAGCCTCGCCTAGGTGAGAAAAGAGTTCCTGCTTTCCAGAAGAGTTCCGGTGTTCTGAACCTAGGGAGTGGTTCCTGCCCCACCCAACAGGAAAAGTAGTCCCAAACAGAAGAGGATCAGGGGCTCAACTGGCAGGTAAGTAAGCAGCATGGTCTGCTGCAGGTAAGTCCACCCAAGCATTATGAGCCCGGCGCTTCCAGCGCTGGGACTGGGCATCTTTATGAGCCTGGTGCCACTGGCGCCAGGACAGGGTCCAAAAGGTCCCAATTGGGACTGGCTGGCACTCGGAACCGGGGTTATGGGTCTGCTTCCAAGGGAGTCGGGCAAGTCTTGATCTTTTGGAAGCAGAGATCATGACAGCACCCCCCCTCAAGGCCCCTCCCAAACCGGGCTTCTCCGGGGGTTTGGGCTTGTCAGGAAATGTTCGATGAAATCTTTTGATTAGACGAGGGGCGTGGACATATTCTGCAGGTTCCGAGATCTTGGAATCCAGGATGCTTTTGACTTCAAACTCGAGTTCTCCATCAACTAGAATAGGTTTTGGAGATTTAGTTAGTCGGGTTTGAGGTTGCACGGGTTTTAATAGAGAGACGTGGAAGACCGGATGTATCTTCATGTGAGGGGGCAAGTCCAACTTGACCGCTACTGGATTTACTCTGGTAGTGATGGAATAGGGACCAAGGTATCTTGGGTTGAATGTGCGTGGTCCTTTTAGAGGTAGACATATGGTGGATAACCAGACTTGATCTCCTACTTGATATTGGGGGGCTTCCTTCCGATGTTGGTCTGCTCCTTTCTTGTATTGTTCTTTAGCCCTTTGAAGGTGAGAAACGGCTTCCTTAAAGGCTTGGGTGATTGTAGAATGCAGGTGGTCTACTGCTGGTGTTCCAAGATCTTGGAGTGGATCCAACTCCGAGGTTCGAGGGTGACTACCGTATAAAAGAAAAAACGGGGTCTTCCCAGTTCCCGAGTGGACAGAGTTATTGTAGGCATATTCGGCTATCCAAAGGATATCTTTCCAAGTTTTTTCAGTTTGTTGTAGCATGCAGCGCAAATACTGTTCAAGAGTTTGATTGGTCCTCTCGGTTTGTCCGTCGGTTTGAGGGTGGTGGCTGGTCGAAAGTCGCACATCAATTTGAGCCGACCGACAGCAACTTCGCCAAAAATGAGAAATAAATTGACTACCTCCATCCGAAATGAGAACTGAAGGAAAACCGTGCAGTCGGACGATGTTTTCGAGAAATTCTCGGGCCAGAGTTGCTGCTGTTGGTAAGCCTTTGAGTGGAATGAAATGTGCCATCTTGGAGAATAGGTCCACGATTACTAGGATCGTATTGTATCCGGAGCATGGAGGTAGATCGGTGATGAAGTCCATAGAAAGCGTATGCCAAGGGCGAGGTGGGATGTCAATAGGGCGTAAGAGGCCGGCTGGTTTTTCCTTTTGACTCTTGTTTTGGGCGCATACTCCACAGGACATTATAAAGTCTCTGATATCTTTTTTCCAAGACGGCCACCAGAAGTAGCGCTTGATCTTTTCCGAGGTCTTGGTCATACCGGGATGTCCTTCCATTAAAGAATCGTGATAACAAGAGATTACCTTTTTCTGTAAATCTGTGCTGGGCAGGTATAACCGTTCTTGGAAATATAATAGGTTGTCCTTCACCGTAAAGTCCTTTCCCTGCAGATGCCAATTCTGTATGTCTGCTGGAGTCACCAGTAGCCTGGCTTTATCCTTAACTTCCTCTATGGATTGTGTGGCGATTACACCTAGAATTCTTTGTTCGGGAATGATAGGTACAGGTTTAGGATTGATCAAATGTTCTTCCACTCCCATCCGAGAAAGGGCATCAGCTTTACCGTTTTTTGTACCAGGTCGATAGGTAATTATGAAGTCAAACTCGGCAAAGAATAGTGCCCAACGGAGTTGCCTAGAGGATTGAGCTTTTGCGGTTTTCAAATATTGCAGGTTTCGGTGATCTGTAATCACAGTAATGGTGTGTCGGGCCCCCAGAAGATAATGCCGCCAAGCCTTAAAGGCGGACTTGATAGCTAGAAGTTCCTTATCAGTAATAGTGTAATTGATTTCAGGAGGCGAGAATTTGCGGGACCAAAATGCCACAGGATGCAACTGATTGGTTACTGGGTCCTTTTGTGATAGAACTGCCCCCATGGCAAGGCTCGAAGCATCAGTTTCAACGATGTAGGGGAGTTCTGGACGAGGATGTTTTAAGATCGGTGCAGAGATAAATCTAGTCTTAAAATTCTGGAAAGCTTGTTCCGCCTCGGTAGACCATTCATAACGTTTGTTTTTCTTTAACAAGGCGGTGATGGGCTGGACTATTCGAGAGAATTCGGGGATAAACCTGCGGTAAAAGTTAGCAAAGCCGCCTAACATGCTTTGAACACCTTTTACGGAGGATGGCGATGGCCATTTGAGAATTGCATCGACCTTCTTTGAATCCATACGCATTCCGCTAGGTGATAATATGAATCCCAAGAATTCAACTTCAGTCAGGTTGAAGACACATTTTTCCAACTTAGCGAAAAGTTTGTGTTGACGCAATCTCTCGAGGACCATTTTCACGTGTTTCCGATGTTCAGTTTCCGATGAAGAATAAACGAGGATGTCGTCAATGTAAACAACAACACACACATCTATGAGCTCTCTGAGGACATCGTTCATAAAATATTGAAAGGCGGCCGGGGCATTGCAAAGTCCGAAGGGCATGACCTGATATTCAAATAGCCCATACTTGGTGCGGAAGGCTGTCTTCCATTCATCGCCCTCTTTTACTCGTACCAAGTGGTAGGCTCCTCTAAGATCCAGCTTTGTATATATGCATGCTTTTCTGACTTGGTCCAGGAGTTCAGGGATCAAAGGTAACAGATATCTATTCTTAACGGTGATCTGGTTCAGGGCGCAATAATCTATACAAGTTCTAAGGTCCCCTTCTTTTTTTGGAACGAAGAACAAAGCTGAGGAAGCAGGGGACTTGGAAGGACGAATAAACCCATTCGCTAGGTATTGATCCAGGTATTGTCGGAGGTGAAGATTCTCAGGCTCGGTGAGGGCATAAATTCTACTACAAGGAGGAGTAGATCCAGGTATCAGGTCTATCTGGCAGTCATAAGACCTATGAGGAGGTAGAGAGTTAGCCTGATCCTTCCGGAAAACATCTTGGAATTCTAAGTATTCAGGAGGTAACTAGGGAGCCTCCGAGGAAATTGCTGCCAGTGCAACACCAGGTCGAGGGTGACAAGTAGAGACACATTCTGGAAACTGAACCGTTCTTGCTCGCCAATCGATCTGAGGATTGTGCTTCTCTAACCAAGGAATTCCTAGAATAATCTGGAACTGAGGGGCCTTGATCACATCGAACACGATCTTCTCATGGTGTCCATCTTGACTTACTAGCGTCACTTCTTGGGTGGTATGCGTTACTGGTCCGGAGGCTATCTCCGTACCATCCACCGTAGTAATGACGTCCTTTACAGCCTTTGGACAAAGAGTCAGATTCATCCTCAAAACCATTTCCTGATCCACATAATTGCCGATGGCACCGCTGTCGACGTAAGCTTCAATCGCATGTAATCGATCCGGATGTTCAGGGCTAATGAGGACCATAGGTATCACGAAATGCGAGGTCACGGAACTGGTTTTAACGCTCGGCAAGAGGACCTCTATTCTTGTCGGGCGAGGTTGTTTCCCTGCTCAAAGTTTGTGACCCTGGTAACTGCAGCTCCTACTGCCTTCTTGGCTGGTTTCACCGGACAGTCTCGAATAAAGTGCCCCGAGTTTCCGCAATAGAGGCATAATTGCAGCTGTTTTCTCCTTTCCCGCTCCTTTTGTGTTAGTGGTCCTTTCAGGCCCCCTATTTGCATGGGTTCCCCGGAGTCTACTCCTTTGGTAGGAGTTGGTGGTTTGGAAAATACTCGAGCATCAAACTTGGAACGATCGGCCTTCCTGTTCTGCAGTCTGTGGTCAATTTGAACGACTAAGTCAATATAGTCCGAACAGTCTTGCGGGGGATTCACTACTTGGGCTAACACATCTTTGAGCTCTCCACGTAGACCTCTATAAAACAGCGTAATCCTTTTGTCCTCAGGCCATCGAGTTTCCACTATCAGTCTGTTGAAAGACGCAATATAAGCCAAAAGGTCTTGATTACCCTGTCGCAATGAAAGGAGCTCATTGTCCAAGGCCTGCCCCTGTGAATGTCTTGCAAACAGTTTTTCCATACTGAGCTGAAAAGCTTGAAAATCATGGAGAACCGGATCATCTTCATTAACTAGAGGGATCGACCAGTCTGCCGCATTGTCACTAAGGTACGAAAGCACGAAAGCTACCTTAGCTTGATCAGTTGGAAAGGCTGCTGGCCGGCATAAGAAGTGCAACCGGCACTGATTAATAAATACTGCAAACCTCTTTGGGTCACCAGAAAATCGTTCGGGCGGAGCCAGAGGTACATTCCCAGGTAGGTTGATCTGCACTGGGTTCGTAGAGGATGTTGAAGGAAGATTTGCCCCTGATGCGGGTAACGGAGTTTGTCCGGCTTGTGACTGTAGCAATTGTCTAGCGAGACCGTCTGTTCGCTCCTTGGAAATAATCAGTTCCCTTCTTAGAGCATTCGTTTCCTGACGGGCTGCATGCACTTCTGCTCTTAGTTCCCCAAGTAACTGGGCTAACTGGTTGGTATCCGAGGTTTCCATAGCGCCTGGGTGGGAGTTTTGCGGTAGGCTTTGCGTTCTGTAACGCTCACCTGATTCCTGCAGAGGCGCCGGTCTTGGCTGGGTGAATGCCGTGTCTTCAAAGGTGATGTGTAACATACGGTTGGCTCTTTGGGCTGGACCTCTGTGCACTGTATGTCTGACTCGAAGAGTAAGATGTCTGCAGATAGAAAATATGGGATTAATGAACTGGGGTTATTGGGTGCCTCTCTCCTCTTCCCTTTCTCTTCTCCTGTAGAACCCCAAAGGTTAACGCCCTCACCTTAGGTAAGTGAACGCCGAGCTCTCCATCTGCCTCGGGGCAGGGTGCCGTAACCAGTTTCTTCACTGGATAAGGGTGCAGGCCTCTTGACCTCAGAGGACTGCTGTCCGTCGTTAACTGCATGAACGGTAAGTTCTGGGCACTTCAAATCTCTTAAAAGTCTTTTGTAATGATATCTCTTGTTTTGCAGGGTTCCGGCGATGGAGGATGGCGGGCTGATGAGAGTTGAGGATCAAACCCGCGTGAGGAATAGAAGCGCCTGGAAGCACGTAAGTAAGCGCTTGTAGCCTGCTTCACGATGCGCACTAACTGTCCCTTTTATCTTGCAGGTACAAGTTCGGAGCTGTCATGCACAACAGACCAGTCTCGCCACGATGCACCTCTTTGATTGATACCCCAGCACACACTGTTACTCGCCCCGGGTTGCCATCCACCTCCCGAGACATATCCTCACTTAGGGTGCGAGGGAGTCGCCGTCACCAGCGAGTGCGGGTCGTGCGTAGAGGCTGGCCCGGTTTGTTGCCTCGTTTCCATTGGCAACTCCCATGGAGACTGCGCTCGGGATGGAACACCCGATCGCGGTTTCTTCCTGGTTCCGCAACGGCTTCCCGATCACGTGTCCAGAGTACCGCTCACGTGATCAGGAGTCGACGCACATAAAAACCGGGAAGTTCGAGTTTCTCACCGCTTCACAGCTGTTTCACGACTCTGTTCGGCGCTTGCAGATTTTACGTTACTTGGTTACTTTGGATTTGGACTTTGGCTTATGAATCACGGACTGACCTGCTTACTCCTCGATCTTGTCGCTCGGAACTGCACGGATCTCGGTACTCTGGACACTTTGCTTTGCTTAACGGATTGTTTACGGATCGCCCCTGTTTTGACTCTACGATCTTCGGCCATTGGCTCTACGTGTTTTGGTTTCACTTGCCTTTCAAGTCACGGCAGAAACACAGGTACAGTCGGTACCTACCATCTGGGATACGACTGTCCGGATCTACGGCACTCCCTCGCACCAGACCCAAGTTACCCCAGTATCATCCCTGCTGGGTTTAGGTAAGAGATTATTGCACATTTCTTCATACCAAAGTACTGTGTTTGCCTGTGCTAATCTTAACTTCCTTTTAACAGCCTCTGGGGTCCTTGGCGTCATCAGATCCGGCGAACCATCAAACCACCTGTGGCCTCAAAGCTCGCACAGGGAGTATCTTTACTCTTCCCTGTGGGTGATTTGTGGACAGAGGCCCATTGCTCTTTACTACGCGGCAAGTCACGACAGACTGTGAAGCCGTTGCGTCGTGGAGAATATGGAGCCTACGGCTGAGGACCCCGTGGCTGCCTTGGTACAGGCACTCACACTGCTAAGAGCGGATATGGTTGCCGCTAATGCTACGATACACCAGAGGCTAGACTTAATCCAAAGCACACGATTTCCTTTGCCCGTTGATGCCGAGTTCGGGGAGGCCGCTGCTGCAGTACAACCCCCAACTACTCAGCCGATTATTCCCCAACCTCCTATTGCTCCTGCAGCACCTCAGTTACCAGTACTTATGCCCACGCCTTTTCCCTTGGCCACCCCAGAGAGGTTCCACGGTGACCCCCGAAAGTTACGTACCTTTGTAAATCAGTGTAAATTACATTTCCTCTGTAGACCTCAGGCTTTTCCTGACGCCACCACTAAAGCGGCGTTCGCCTTGTCTCATCTGGCCGGCACCGCGGCAGAATGGGCCAACCCCTTGTTGGAAAACGACAACCCTGTCCTCTATGACTTTGAGCTGCTAGTCACAGAAATGTCCCGTGTGTTCGACACACGTCACAAAGCCCAATCTCGGGACCTCGAATTGTTAGACCTAACACAAGGGAAGGGTTCTCTTCTAGAATACATTGCCCGTTTCAACCAGCTAGCCGCTGAAACATCCTGGCCTGAACCAAAGAGGGCAGTCGTTTTCTATAGGGGGCTCAATAACACCATGAAAGATGCTATGGCCGTTGTCCCATCCTTGCCCACGACCCACACTGAGTTAGTGGACCTCGCATTGCAAATCGACGCCAGACGTTCCGAGCGTCGGTTTGAAACAGGAAACCCCATTGCTACCTCACCTTCATCCTCCTCTGGTACAGGCATCGAACCCATGCAAATAGGTGGCATTCGCAGTCCCATCACGCAACTAGAAAGAAATCGCAGGAGAACCGACCATGCTTGTTTCTACTGCGGTCTAAATGGCCATTTTGTAAAGTCATGTCCCAGACGCCCTAAGCGCAAGAACCCGGTTTTTCCGAGTGCTCGACCCTAGATCCGGGGACCGGCTCGAGCAGTACTTCCGTTTCCCCGGACAGGAATCCCGCCTTTGGCAGGATTAGGCCAGTGTTAGTATAGGCCACACTTAACCCTACACCCGATACCGCCCACGCTGTCTCGATTTACATCGATTCAGGCGCCACGGGCAACTACATCGACATAACCTTGGCCGGATCATTAAACCTACCTCTGATCACCAAGCAACATCCGGAACCAGTACAAGCGGTGGATGATACAGCATTGATATCAGGCCCTATCAAGCAACAAACCGCCCCGATCACCCTCATTATACAAAACACGCATCAAGAAATCATCACATTCGATCTGATTACAATGCCACAGTTCGGAATCATCCTGGGTCTTCCTTGGTTACATCTACACAATCCCTTGATTGACTGGAAGTCGGGGCAGGTCCATTTTGAATCTGAGACGTGTCAGAATTTTTGTCTCACCGCTCCTGACGACACAGAATCACCTCCACGAGCCCTAGGGGCCATAGCGCAGCTCACACTGCACGGGGATGTCCCTGCGGCTCCGGAGCCTCATGTAGTGGGGGCAGTTGCCGTTGGTATCCCTACAGAATACGGTGATTTCCAGGAGGTCTTTGACAAGGGTTCCTCGGAGGTGCTCCCACCACACCGATCCTACGACTGCCCCATTGACCTAGTCCCTGATTCCGCGATTCCCTCAGGACGCATCTACTCCTTATCTCCTTCGGAGGAACAGGCACTAAAGGAGTACATCCATGTAGCCTTGAAGGTCGGTCATATACGTCCCTCCACCTCTCCAGCTGCCAGCCCTATATTCTTTGTCCCTAAAAAGGAGGGCGATCTGCGTCCTTGTGTGGACTACCGCCGACTAAATTCAATCACCATAAAAAATCGATACCCAATACCGTTGATTACCCCATTACTAGACAGGTTAAGTCACGCTACCATCTTCACAAAACTCGATCTCCGCGGGGCCTATAACCAGGTCAGAATCCGCTTCGGAGAAGAGTGGAAGACAGCCTTCTGTACTCGCTACGGATTGTTTGAATACCTAGTCATGCCCTTCGGCCTTTGTAACGCCCCTGCTACCTTCCAACGTTTCATGAACGAAGTGTTTCACGATTTGTTGGACGTATGCGTGGCAGTATACCTTGACGACATCCTGATATACTCGCAGGACATAAAAGAACATATAGGGCATGTCCGCGAGGTACTGTCCCGCCTCCGCCAACACTCGCTCTACGCCAAACCCGAGAAGTGCCAGTTCCACACTGAAAGCGTTGAATTTCTGGGATTCCATATTACCCCTGGGGGTTTAGCCATGAACCAGTCCAAGGTCCGTGCGGTTTTGGACTGGCCGGAGCCCAGCAACATCAAGTCCCTGCAGTCCTTCCTTGGGTTCTCGAATTTCTACAGACGCTTCATCCAGGACTTCTCGTCTCTGGTAGCTCCCCTTACTGCCCTAACCAGCCCCAAATCTCCTTTTGTCTGGTTGGAAGTCCACCAAGCGGCTTTTAACGCTTTGAAGTCTGCATTCACAACTGCTCCTGTCCTGAAGCATCCCGACCCAGAACTCCCGTTCATTGTGGAGGCTGACGCGTCCTCTTTCGCTCTTGGGGCGGTCTTGTCCCAACGATGCCCTCTTTCGGGTCAGTTGCATCCGGTGGCTTTTCATTCCCGAAAATTCTCTGCTACGGAACTGCATTACACTGTCACGGAGAAGGAACTGTTGGCCATCAAAGATGCTTTCTTAGTCTGGCGGCATCACTTGTTGGGGGCAAGGCACGCAGTCACGGTGTTCACCGACCACCGCAACCTCCAGGATCTGGCCTCGCTGAGGTGTATTAACAGTCGGCAGGTGCGGTGGCATTTATTCTTCGCGGCCTTTGACTTCCAGATCAAACATCGTTCCGGGCTGTCCCATGGGAAGGCGGACGCCTTGTCTCGCTCTCCGGGTGGGGTGTCCTTACCTGTTTTCCCAGAAAACCTACTAAACCAACATGTCATTTGTCTCTGCACCCCTCCTTTGTCTCTGTTAGACTCGATTCGCACATGGGTTTCGCTACATCCTGATCAGGTCACCGAGTGGGATCCGGTGTTTCATGAAGGGTTGCCGTATATCCAGAACAGATTGTGGTTACCTACGACCGACGCTCGCAATCTCGCCCTGGAATGGTCCCACGACAGCGTCATCAATGGCCATCCCGGACAAAAGCGCACGTTGGACATTCTCAGACGTTGGTGTTGGTGGCCCTCCATGAAACACGACGTAGAAGGGTATGTTAACACCTGTGCTATATGCGCCCAGTGTAAGCACCGCAGAGGGCGTCCGGTGGGGCTCCTGCTTCCGTTACCTGTACCCCCCCAGACCCTGGCACACGGTTTCCATGGATTTCGTAACAGACCTAACCCGGACCAAGGGATTCGACACCATATGGGTGGTAGTCGACTCGTTTTCCAAAATGGCTCGCTTCATACCTTGTTCTGGTATCCCTTCTGCCCCAACTTTGGCCGATCTCTTCTTTAAATCGGTCTTTTGTCTCTTTGGGTTACCCACGATTATAATCTGGGATAGAGGGCCCCAATTCACTTCTCGGTTCTGGCGTGCTCTCACGGCTCTCCTGGGTATCGATTCCCGCTTTTCCTCCGCTTACCACCCGGAGACGGACGGCCAGACTGAGAGGGTGAACCAGGCCATGGAACAGTATTTGCGTTGTCTGATTCTGCAACACCAACAATCTTGGCTGGGCTTGCTACATCTCGCTGAGTTCCCATACAACAATTCCACACATTCCTGCACTGGCTCTTCTCCCTTTTATGTTTTGTATGGTCAACACCCCCGCACCTTACCTATCCCGGACCTGGCACCCTCTGACAACCCAGCTGCTGGGGCCTATGCCCGCGACTTGGCAGCCGTTCAGGCCCAAACACTTACTCATCTTCAGGAGGCCCGGGAATCAATGAAGGCTGCTGCGGACCGTAAGAGGGCAGTGGCGCCTTCCTATGCCGTAGGGGACAGGGTTTGGCTCTCTTCTTGTCACCTTAGGCTTCCTGGTTGTCGCAAGCTGCTTCCCCGTTTTGTGGGCCCATATAGGATTTCTGCTGTGATCAACCCTGTAGCCTATCGTCTCTCAGTCCCTGCCTCCTGGCGCATTCACCCCGTTTTCCACACCTCTTTGTTGAAGCCTTGCCCGGCCCCTACTCGTCTCCGGTCTACGCCTGGCCCTATCACAGTGGGTGACTCAGTGGAGTATGAGGGTTCTGCTATATTGGGTTCTCGTGTGGTTAGGGGTGGACTCCAGTATCTCGTGGACTGGGTGGGTTTTGGCCCCGAGGAGCGTTGTTGGGTCCCTGCTGAGGATGTCCATGCCCCGAGACTGGTTTCACGTTTCCACCAGGATCTTCCTTCCTGCCCACGTGGTCGTGGGCCATTAAGGGGGGGCTATATCATGCACAACAGACCAGTCTCGCCACGATGCACCTCTTTGATTGATACCCCAGCACACACTGTTACTCGCCCCGGGTTGCCATCCACCTCCCGAGACATATCCTCACTTAGGGTGCGAGGGAGTCGCCGTCACCAGCGAGTGCGGGTCGTGCGTAGAGGCTGGCCCGGTTTGTTGCCTCGTTTCCATTGGCAACTCCCATGGAGACTGCGCTCGGGATGGAACACCCGATCGCGGTTTCTTCCTGGTTCCGCAACGGCTTCCCGATCACGTGTCCAGAGTACCGCTCACGTGATCAGGAGTCGACGCACATAAAAACCGGGAAGTTCGAGTTTCTCACCGCTTCACAGCTGTTTCACGACTCTGTTCGGCGCTTGCAGATTTCACGTTACTTGGTTACTTTGGATTTGGACTTTGGCTTATGAATCACGGACTGACCTGCTTACTCCTCAATCTTGTCGCTCGGAACTGCACGGATCTCGGTACTCTGGACACTTTGCTTTGCTTAACGGATTGTTTACGGATCGCCCCTGTTTTGACTCTACGATCTTCGGCCATTGGCTCTACGTGTTTTGGTTTCACTTGCCTTTCAAGTCACGGCAGAAACACAGGTACAGTCGGTACCTACCATCTGGGATACGACTGTCCGGATCTACGGCACTCCCTCGCACCAGACCCAAGTTACCCCAGTATCATCCCTGCTGGGTTTAGGTAAGAGATTATTGCACGTTTATTCATACCAAAGTACTGTGTTTGCCTGTGCTAATCTTAACTTCCTTTTAACAGCCTCTGGGGTCCTTGGCGTCATCAGATCCGGCGAACCATCAAACCACCTGTGGCCTCAACGCTCGCACAGGGAGTATCTTTACTCTTCCCTGTGGGTGATTTGTGGACAGAGGCCCATTACTCTTCACTACGCGGCAAGTCACGACAGGAGCTTTAGAGAAGCTGAAGGGTGCTGGAATACCCACTGGATTCGGTGTGGGAAGGAGTAATGGCACGTGAGTAATAAAGTTGCCCAATGTCTTTAAACGCACCTTCTTTTGTCTTTCAGATGCGGGATGCAGTGCCGAAGGCCTCCGGGGCGTGCGAAGAGCTGGTAAGCTTTTGTCTTTCAGATGCCGGAATGCAGTGCGAAGACCTCCGGAGCATGCGAAGAGTAGGTAAGCCTTTGTCTTTCAGATGCCGGAATGCAGCGCGAGGCGTTGGTGACAGCCGATGGACCAGGTAAGAGATGCGGTGCCACTGAAGACCGTAGTGCTAACCTGTTCTTTCTTTGTCTTTACAGGTGCTGCTGAAGACTGGATTCCAGGATGGTAAGCCGTTGTTCCCTTAGGCCCAGGATCAGAAGCAGAAGACACGATGAGCGTTCTGCTGCAGAGAATGCAGAATAACACAAAGCAAGATTCATCCATCGGGTGTGGTTTAAATAGCCTCCTGTAGTGCTTAGGTGTCTCCTTCCACAGCCTCGCCTAGGTGAGAAAAGAGTTCCTGCTTTCCAGAAGAGTTCCAGTGTTCTGAACCTAGGGAGTGGTTCCTGCCCCACCCAACAAGAAAAGTAGTCCCAAACAGAAGAGGATCAGGGGCTCAACTGGCAGGTAAGTAAGCAGCATGGTCTGCTGCAGGTAAGTCCACCCAAGCATTATGAGCCCGGCGCTTCCAGCGCTGAGACTGGGCATCTTTATGAGCCTGGTGCCACTGGCGCCAGGACAGGGTCCGAAAGGTCCCAATTGGGACTGGCTGGCACTCGGAACCGGGGTTATGGGTCTGCTTCCAAGGGAGTCGGGCAAGTCCTGATCTTTTGGAAGCAGAGATCATGACACGAGAGCTCAGAGCACGGTCAATCCCATATGCAATGCTATTTCCCGCCAAACTTCGATTTCTAGGAAAGCGCATTTCTTTGAATCCGCTGAAGAAGCCATGGGCTACATCGAGCGTAATATCCCGCCGCCTCTCAGAGACAAAAACTAACCACCCAAACCGAGTACTTGAAGTCACCGCGGTGAGCTCAAAATCATAAGGTCAGTTATAGATACCTGGATCCGCAATGCGAAGGTGCGGCGGCCCTCTGGATTGTCTGGTTGGCAGACGGAAAGGATAAGACTGACCATACAGAGCCACTCACTCTTTCAAAAGTTGAAGTTGAATGTAGGGTTTACACTGTCCAGTTGGGGGGGATAGTGAGGGTGCGGGAAAGGGGGAGGGGTAGAGTTCAGGCCTGTTGCCTGTTTGTTGTTAGGAGGAAAACATACCTTAAAATTAGGGCTGAGTGTAAACACGCTGACACGAAAACTGAGCTGAACTGGGCAATGCATAAGATACAGGAAAACATTGACAGGAGCAACATGCAAAGTATAGCATGGCAAGGACTAAAACGCTGTCATGGTGCATGCTCCAAAACCCTGAAACTGGTGAGCCCATCCCTGACTTTGGCTTCCTTGGGGACTTCCCAGGCCCCAGCTAGGCTCACCTGGACTCAGTCCTGGCGCCGCTGGCGCCAGGCTTATGGTAGGTGCTAAATACATGGGCCATATACTTGGCTCTGAGAGGCTGAGCCATTCAGTACAGGATGTGGCTTGGGACTACTTTACCTGGAGACAGGATACAGTTAAGGGGGACTATTTTCCTGGGACTTCTTGCAAGGCTATTTAAACCGCACCCTGCAAACTGAACACGCTTCGTGTTATTCTGCACTCCTGCAGCGTAACGCTCACCGTGTCAGCTCAGCTCTTGCTTCCCTTCTGCCACACCCGTCCAGAGTCTTCTTTCCATCAGCACCTGAGAAAAGAGAAGAACAGGAGTTAAAAACGCATTGAAGGCCTTACCTGCAGAACATCCTGATCTCGCCTTCTGCTTACCCACGGACCGCCGCATCTGTAGAAGAGCAGAACTGAAGGTACCCTCTCGGCTAGCTATTCACCTGAAATCGGCCACCTCTAGGAACTCCATCGAGCAGTTCTTCGTCATTCCAGCATCGCGCCGCAACTCAACCCGTCAAGCGGTTCTTCCATCTTCTTCCTGGAACTGCGCCGCACCTGCCGAACAGAACAGACAAAGCTTAGTCGCACACTAAGGTTAGTCGCACACAGCAAGGAAAGCTAAAAACAGCGAACAATTAGCGCGCCCCGCACAGCGCTATACTTACCAGCTGGATTCCTGCTCATCATTGTCAGGAGAGTCATCCATCATCCGAAAGCCACTTAAAGCCGCACCTGAAAGACAAGAGCAAAAATTAGATATCTCGAGCAGAAAGACTTAAGGCAGCTATTTCAAGGAGTTATTGGAATAGAGACTTACTTGCTTACTCCAGCCTTTCCACTTCAGCAATCTCCATCGGATCAGTGAAGGAACTAGATCCTGGAAAGACTGTGAAACCACGCCCCTGCCAGAGTGTGCAGGACGGAGAGCTCCCCATTAAAAAACCAAGGTGAGCCAGAGAAAGAGAAGGGAATATCGGAAGGAGGGAAAAACCAAAACCAGCTCCATTCAATTGGCTAATATCTTGTTTCGACTTGCAGACGAACATCCCCTGAGGCAAAAACGAAGGGAAGACGCGAGATAGCACCCTCAGTTAAGCAGAGCAACACCAGTGCAGACATCATCCTTCGAACACAAGCACGCCCCCGTGGGGACCAGGTGAGCATGACTAACGCAATCTGAGACAAATCTACGAAGCAAACACGAATGATACAGAAAGACCAAGGGATTAAGCTCCTCACTTGGAACAGCAGAGGTCTTGCACACCCGATAAAGGCAAGGAAGGTAGTGACATATGTGAACCAGCACAAGGTCAATATCCTCTTGTTACAAGAGACATATGCTGTAAAGAAGATAACAGACACGTTTGCACGGGGATGGGGTCCTGTGAAAATAGCGACAAATTACTCCCCACAGGCATAAGGAGTGCTCACGGTTGTGCACAAGCGGATCAACTTCCAAATGTCATAGTCAATTGTAGATGATGATGGCCGCTACGTGATCATATGGGGGCAGTTGCACAACATGGAAGTTATAATAGTAAACACATACAGGCCCAACCTGGACAGCCTGAGTTCTATTTACGGATAATGGAATTGTTATCACCACTGGGGTCTGCAGCAATAATCTGGGGGCGGGGGGCGATCTCAATATGATATTGGACCCTGCTTTAGATAGGGCATCGGAGATCCGCAGGCAACACTCTAGACCAGCGATGACGCTACTTCAAACGATGACTACAATGCCCCTGGCAGAAATATGGAGGGAACTGCACCCCCAAAGAAGGGAATACACATTCTATTCTGGGGTACATGGGTCAAGCTCACCTATTGGCTATGCTGCCCAGAGCTGGTCCCTGAAGTAGAGCAATGTTCTATACTCCCACGCACGTTGTCGGACCACTCCCTGGTCCTCCTGAGATTGTTGCCAAGGGACGCTGAATATACAACTCGGAACTGGCGATGCCCCCCGACCTATTGAAGGATGAATCCAACATAGAACCACTTAGAGTTGAAATGGACCGCAATACAGGTTCGGTGCAGACACATAGATCAGTGTGGGAGACATTCAAAGTATGGCTGAGAGGCCAATTAATGGCAAGATCATATGGCATGCTAAAAGCCATAAGGAGGGACCTGAAATTTACTGAAGAGAGCTATGAGATCTTGAGATACAGCAGCCCACAAACACAGGTAGAGAACACCTACAAAAAATACAGGATCAAATGGAAAAATGTAAGACATTGGCGGAGAGAGAATTGTACTACATAACTCAACCAATGAAGGCAAGGAAGTATGGGGAAGTAAGTAAGGCAAGTAAGACAAGTAAGACAATGGCAACCCTCATCAGATCGGAGCAAGGGATAAGACAAATCACTAGCGTCACCGATGCTTCTGGGTCGGCACAAACCACCCCAAGTGCAATGAACAAGGTTTTTCAGCTATTTTACGCCAAGCTATACACGAACTCTGACACAGTCTCCTCAGAAGAACTCCAAGAGTACATGGATTTGTTCCCGCTGCACCGACTGGAAGATACGGATAGAGCACTGCTGGAGCTGGCGCATAAATTGCTGGAGGTCTGGGAGGAGGCGCTTGAGAGAAGGGAATTACCGAACACAATGAAAGAGGCAATAATAACAGTCCTGCTCAAGCCTGACAAACCCCTTCAGGATCCCACATCATACCACCCTTTATCGTTGATTAACACGGATGCAAAAATCTATGCGAAGGCAATGGCGAACCGTTTGACCCCGCACATGAACAAATTGATCCACACAGACCAATCAGGTTTTATCCCTACACGCTCAACAGCACTGAATCTTCGAAGTTTCTTTGCCATTACGTCACAATTGGACCCAAAAGCCAAGGCAGCTGTGATCACACTAGACGCTGAAAAAGCATTTGACTATGTATCCTGGAACTACATGCTCTCAATTTTGGGGAAAATGGGATTTGGCTCGATATTCCTGCATTATATTCATATGTTATACAAGAACCCGGTAGCAATGATTAGGACAAATAAAACTCTATCATCCTCCTTTATGTTTGGTAGGGGCACCCGGCACGGCTGCCCTCTATCCCCCCCCTTATATTTGCACTCACAATAGAGGACATGGCAGCAAAAATAAGACACACACACACACTGAGGGGTATCTGAATTAGAGGGGCTCCCCAACTTCTTTCATTATATGCCGACGACACGATGCTGAATGCCAGAAAGCCGAAGATACATCTGCCTCCGATAATGAGGGAGATAAATAGATTTTCAACCTACTCTGGGTACAAAATTAACCAGATCAAATCACAAGTTATCCCCCTTACACCTAACACAGAACAATCACAGGCTACCTCTGGATTTAAATGGTCACTAACTCTGCGCGCTACCTAGGGATAATAATGGCTACTGAAAAACAGACCTTATATGCCAAAAACTATGAATCGTACTATTACTCCTAGAACACAAGCTCAAGGTCTGGGATAAACTTCCAATATCCCTCTACGACCGGGTAGCCCTACTTAAAATGGTGGTGGTACCCAAGTTGCTATATTTGTTCTGTGCCATCCCAATATGGCCTGGCAGAGAATTCTTCCAGAGACTACAGAGAATGGCTTCCAACTTCGTGTGGGGCGGGGGAATGGTCAGACTCCAATGGTTCAAGATGTGTGAGAAATACGAAACCGGTGGGATGGCAGCCCCGGACATCGCATTATACTATCACGCAACACAGGGACATTTTGCAAAATACTGGGTGGGCACGGCAGAGAAACATGCACGTGTACAGGCTGAGTAATTTGCAGCAGCCCCTGTGAATATACAGGCGATGCCATATGCAAAAGCTAGGGGGGGACACGGGTGAGGTGCGGGCAACGGTGCAGGCCTGGTCCAAACTATTTAATATGGTGGGATGTGAGAACCCCTACAGGCCATTCACATTCCTTTGGCACTACCCAGACCTAGAGCCCACATTTGATATGGCTCTACAGCGTAGGTGGGACCCTAACAAAGAGATGCGATTGGGGGACCTATATCGAGACGGCAAATTTGCAACATTAGCGGAGGTACAAAATAAAGCGGGTAGGGGTCTTATCACCACACTGCAATACTATCGCATGAAGGCAGCCTGCAAACGGAAGTGGCCCTCGTTCCCCGGAGCGCCTCCCACACATCAGTTCTTAACTGCAATCATGTCACAGGATGGCTTTACGGGCAATGTCTCAAGTCTGTATAGGGCGACTCAATCATACACCACATCCAGAAACACTATGAAACAGAAGTGGGAACGAGATCTTGATGTCACCATAGAAGAACTCCAATGGGCCAAGTACTATCAATACACAAAGGGAATTTCGATCAATTCCAATTTTAGACTGATACAATTCAAGATTTTAAATCACTTACACATAACCCCGAACAAGATCCTTAAGTTCGACCCTACATGACAGGCATTCTGCCCCAAATGCAATGCGCAATCAGCGATTTCCATACATATGTGCAGGGAATGCCCCACTGTCAGAGCCTTTTGGGAAGAGGTGGCCAAGCTCACAAGCGATATTGTGGGAATACATATCCCGGCTACCCTGCAAAAATACTTGTTGGGCGACATAGGTAAGGCCTCAGTTAGGACCCGCTGATTTGTCACTGTGGCGGGAGCAGTAGCCAAGAGGAACATACTAAGGGCATGGAAGTCCAAACTGGCTCCTACCCTACGCGATTGGCTAAGAGACCTGATATATGTACAAGAATGTGAAGAGTACTATGTTAGGAGTGTAACAACTACATGTAGGCCAAAGGACACATGGGCCCCACTTCGAGCTTACCTCAGAGACAATCAAGGAAATGATACTGGAGACGAAACAGTAATGGTCTGAAACACTATTGGATTAGCTCTACTATGTATGAATATGACATTGCCATGCTAATATGTAACCATAGGCACAACCCTTGATGTGCCGTGTATTCATGTTGTACCTGTCAGCAATAAATAAAAGTTTTTTTTTAAAAACAATGAGCAGGTGGAAGAGGAGAGAAGGGAACGGACAGAGATGGAAAACGGCCGGAGGGGTCTAAAACCACCAAGACTCGCCCCGGCCGATGAAGTGCTGGTGAGAAACCGTCACCCGCAGGGCAAGCTATCCCTCACATAAATCCCTCTCTTAAATCCTGCAGATCCAGGGAACGTAAACACACGAGCTGCCGCGGGATGTGTTGCTGAAAAGCCAGAGCATTGGGAGACGTGCTCGAAACTGGTAACTCGTCCTACATTGCCAGTGAAAAACCGTGGCAGAGTGCCTGTGGGTCCCCCGGACGGGGCGCGAGGATCAGGTGCGCTTTCCCTCACCCGCTGATGGTGCTCCTTCGGCCCCTCCCTCCTACGAGGCCACAGTGGTTATCCCTGAGGCGGGACTGCCTGACGGCGGGCACGGAACACCGGGGCTGCGTGGGCGGTCTGGTGGGGCGCGAGAGGCGGCGGTGCCGTGAGGACCATGGCGAGGAGCAGCATCACCCTAACCCAGTGGCCAGACCTTTGGAACAGGCATCCCCTCCCCGGCAGCCGCCGTATGCGCTGTGAGCGAGCGGCTGGGCCGACTGGGTCGAGGGAGGCCCTCTTATTTCTGCCCGTTAATGCTGACAGGTACATGGGGCACACTAGACACAGCGATTTGACCCCTGATCAGAAAAATAAATACAGGCGGCTACTGTGCCGGTGGGTAATCAGTTCATTAACTCAGTCCCCACGCTGCTTTTCGCGCAGAGACCAGAAAAACACCGGACCAATTGGGCAGGGGTCCAAGGAGAGAAACACCACGGGTCCCCACGAAGACCCACGCTTGACTGGTAGATCGCTGACCGGTGCAGGCACCCCGAACCCGGGGCGGTGGCAATCCTAGACTTGATACCACAGCATACAGGGGTGTGAGAGGAGGAAATGTGAACCCCCCCCCCCGAAAGCACACCCAGCAGGGCAATATAAATCAGGCACACCCCACGGGAAACGAGTGGGAAGGCGAGAGTACAAATTCACTGCATAACTATATGACTAACGAGAACTTAAATATTACCATAGGTGCCAAAAGGGGGTTGACCCGGAGAAGCCCTCTAAACAGTGAAACGCGTTGCTAGAGCTGTGCACAGTACCAACACCCAATCCAATACTTGTAAGCGCGCTGACACTCCATTATCAATTAGTTATGCCCAAAGTCAATAAAGGCAACAAAAGGGGACCAATGGACGCGTTTACTAACGCTAATATGGAAGACAGGAATGACAGGCCCCCACTGACCTGTGCACCCCTGACGGTGAGCACAACAGATAACATGCCGGACCCCTATATGACGGCGCTCCAGGCTGGCTTTGCAGCAGTGAACTCTAGACTCGACGACATCGGCAGCACCATATCTTACATTAAGACTGACCTTCAGCAGGTGAACGCACGCGTGGTGGAAACAGAGAACCGGATTAGTACAGTGGAGGATGTCACCAACAATCAAGGCAAAGAAATGGAAGTTATTAAAAAGACCCTGAAGCTGGTGCAAATGAAATGCAACGACCTCGAATCGAAGTCACGTCGAAACAATATCAGGGTGGTCGGCCTGGCTGAGAAGCAACTCAATGTTCCAATTGAGATATACTTAGAGGAAGTGATCCGTACCATCCTCCCGGACATACAACTCTCACAGCACTTCCTAATTGAAAGGGCCCACTGAGCCTTGATGCCGCCTCCAAAACTGGGGGCACTGCCACGTACGGTCATAGCCAGTCTCCTAATTACCGCGAAAGGGATACGATCCTGAGGCTATCCAGGGAAAAAGGGACTCTGATGTATGATTCCACCAGGATACACATATACCCTGATTTTTCAAATGGGGTACAATCAGCACGTCGCACCTTCGACCAGGTCAAACGAGAACTCAGAGCATGGTCAATCCCATATGCAATGCTATTTCCCGCCAAACTTCGATTTCTAGAAGCGCATTTCTTTGAATCCGCTGAAGAAGCCATGGGCTACATCGAGCGTAATATCCCGCCGCCTCTCAGAGACAAAAACCAACCACCCAAACCGAGTACTTGAAGTCACCGCGGTGAGCTCAAAATCATAAGGTCAGTTATAGATACCTGGATCCGCAATGCGAAGGTGCGGCGGCCCTCTGGATTGTCTGGTTGGCAGACGGAAAGGATAAGACTGACCGTACAGAGCCACTCACTCTTTCAAAAGTTGAAGTTGAATGGAGGGTTTACACTGTCCAGTTGGGGGGGATAGTGAGGGTGCGGGAAAGGGGGAGGGGTAGAGTTCAGGCCTGTTGCCTGTTTGTTGTTAGGAGGAAAACATACCTTAAAACTAGGGCTGAGTGTAAACACGCTGACACGAAAACTGAGCTGAACTGGGCAATGCATAAGATACAGGAAAACATTGACAGGAGCAACATGCAAAGTATAGCATGGCAAGGACTAAAACGCTGTCATGGTGCATGCTCCAAAACCCTCAAACTGGTGAGCCCATCCCTGACTTTGGCTTCCTTGGGGACTTCCCAGGCCCCAGCTAGGCTCACCTGGACTCAGTCCTGGCGCCGCTGGCGCCAGGCTTATGGGAGGTGCTAAATACATGGGCCATATACTTGGCTCTGAGAGGCTGAGCCATTCAGTACAGGATGTGGCTTGGGACTACTTTACCTGGAGACAGGATACAGTTAAGGGGGACTATTTTCCTGGGACTACTTGCAAGGCTATTTAAACCGCACCCTGCAAACTGAACACGCTTTGCGTTATTCTGCACTCCTGCAGCGTAACGCTCACCGTGTCAGCTCAGCTCTTGCTTCCCTTCTGCCACACCCGTCCAGAGTCTTCTTTCCATCAGCACCTGAGAAAAGAGAAGAACAGGAGTTAAAAACGCATTTAAGGCCTTACCTGCAGAACATCCTGATCTCGCCTTCTGCTTACCCACGGACCGCCGCATCTGTAGAAGAGCAGAACTGAAGGTACCCTCTCGGCTAGCTATTCACCTGAAATCGGCCACCTCTAGGAACTCCATCGAGCAGTTCTTCGTCATTCCAGCATCGTGCCGCAACTCAACCCGTCAAGTGGTTCTTCCATCTTCTTCCTGGAACTGCGCCGCACCTGCCGAACAGAACAGACAAAGCAGGTTAGTCGCACACAGCAAGGAAAGCTAAAAACAGCGAACAATTAGCGCGCCCCGCACAGCGCTATACTTATCAGCTGGATTCCTGCTCATCATTGTCAGGAGAGTCATCCATCATCCGAAAGCCACTTAAAGCCGCACCTGAAAGACAAGAGCGAAAATTAGATATCTCGAGCAGAAAGACTTAAGGCAGCTATTTCAAGGAGATATTGGAATAGAGACTTACTTGCTTACTCCAGCCTTTCCACTTCAGCAGTCTCCATCGGATCAGTGAAGGAACTAGATCCTGGAAAGACTGTGAAACCACGCCCCTGCCAGAGTGTGCAGGACGGAGAGCTCCCCATTAAAAGAACCAAGGTGAGCCAGAGAAAGAGAAGGGAAAATCGGAAGGAGGGAAAAACCAAAACCAGCTCCATTCAATTGGCTAATATCTTGTTTCGACTTGCAGACGAACATCTCCTGAGGCAAAAACGAAGGGAAGACGCGAGATAGCTCCCTCAGTTAAGCAGAGCAACACCAGTGCAGACATCATCCTTCAAACACGAGCACGCCCCCATGGGGACCAGGTGAGCATGACTACCGCGATCTGAGACAAATCTACGAAGCAAACACGAATGATACAGAAAGACCAAGGGATTAAGCTCCTCACTTGGAACATCAGAGGTCTTGCACACCCGATAAAGGCAAGGAAGGTAGTGACATATGTGAACCAGCACAAGGTCAATATTCTCTTGTTACAAGAGACATATGCTGTAAAGAAGATAACAGACACGTTTGCACGGGGATGGGGTCCTGTGAAAATAGCGACAAATTACTCCCCACAGGCAAGAGGAGTGCTCACGGTTGTGCACAAGCGGATCAACTTCCAGATGTCATAGTCAATTGTAGATGATGATGGCCGCTACATGATCATATGGGGGCAGTTGCACAACATGGAAGTTATAATAGTAAACACATACAGGCCCAACCTGGACAGCCCGAGTTCTATTTACGGATAATGGAATTGTTATCACCACTGGGGTCTGCAGCAATAATCTGGGGGCGGGGGGCGATCTCAATATGATATTGGACCCTGCTTTAGATAGGGCATCGGAGATCCGCAGGCAACACTCTAGACCAGCGATGACGCTACTTCAAACGATGACTACACTGCCCCTGGCAGACATATGGAGGGAACTGCACCCCCAAAGAAGGGAATACACATTCTATTCTGGGGTACATGGGTCAAGCTCACCTATTGGCTATGCTGCCCAGAGCTGGTCCCTGAAGTAGAGCAATGTTCTATACTCCCACGCACGTTGTCGGATCACTCCCTGGTCCTCCTGAGATTGTTGCCAAGGGACGCTGAATATACAACTCGGAACTGGCGATGCCCCCCGACCTATTGAAGGATGAATCCAACATAGAACCACTTAGAGTTGAAATGGACCGCAATACAGGTTCGGTGCAGACACATAGATCAGTGTGGGATACATTCAAAGTATGGCTGAGAGGCCAATTAATGGCAAGATCATATGGCAAGCTAAAATCCATAAGGAGGGACCTGAAATTTACTGAAGAGAGCTATGAGATCTTGAGATACAGCAGCCCACAAACACAGGTAGAGAACACCTACAAAAAATACAGGATCAAATGGAAAAATGTAAGACATTGGCGGAGAGAGAATTGTACTACATAACTCAACCAATGAAGGCAAGGAAGTATGGGGAAGGAAGTAAGGCAAGTAAGACAAGTAAGACAATGGCAACCCTCATCAGATCGGAGCAAGGGATAAGACAAATCACTAGCGTCACCGATGCTTCTGGGTCGGCACAAACCACCCCAAGTGCAATGAACAAGGTTTTTCAGCTATTTTACGCCAAGCTATACACGAACTCTGACACAGTCTCCTCAGAAGAACTCCAAGAGTACATGGATTTGTTCCCGCTGCACCGACTGGAAGATACGGATAGAGCACTGCTGGAGCTGGCGCATAAATTGCTGGAGGTCTGGGAGGAGGCGCTTGATAGAAGGGAATTACCGAACACAATGAAAGAGGCAATAATAACAGTCCGGCTCAAGCCTGACAAACCCCTTCAGGATCCCACATCATACCACCCTTTATCGTTGATTAACACAGATGCAAAAATCTATGCGAAGGCAATGGCGAATCGTTTGACCCCGCACATGAACAAATTGATCCACACAGACCAATCAGGTTTTATCCCTACACGCTCAACAGCACTGAATCTTCGAAGGTTCTTTGCCATTACGTCACAATTGGACCCAAAAGCTAAGGCAGCTGTGATCACACTAGACGCTGAAAAAGCATTTGACTATGTATCCTGGAACTACATGCTCTCAATTTTGGGGAAAATGGGATTTGGCTCGATATTCCTGCATTATATTCATATGTTATACAAGAACCCGGTAGCAATGATTAGGACAAATAAAACTCTATCATCCTCCTTTATGTTTGGTAGGGGCACCCGGCACGGCTGCCCTCTATCCCCCCCCTTATATTTGGACTCACAATAGAGGGCATGGCAGCAAAAATAAGACACACACACACATGGAGGGGTATCCGAATTAGAGGGGCTCCCCAACTTCTTTCATTATATGCCGACGACACGATGCTTAATGCAAGAAAGCCGAAGATACATCTGCCTCCGATAATGAGGGAGATAAATAGATTTTCAACCTACTCTGGGTACAAAATTAACCAGATCAAATCACAAGTTATCCCCCTTACACCTAACACAGAACAATCACAGGCTACCTCTGGATTTAAATGGTCACTAACTCTGCGCGCTACCTAGGGATAATAATGGCTACTGAAAAACAGACCTTATATGCCAAACACTATGAATCGTACCTATTACTCCTAGAACACAAGCTCAAGGTCTGGGATAAACTTCCAATATCCCTCTACGGCCGGGTAGCCCTACTTAAAATGGTGGTGGTACCCAAGTTGCTATATTTGTTCTGTGGCATCCCAATATGGCCTGGCAGAGAATTCTTTCAGAGACTACAGAGAATGGCTTCCAACTTCGTGTGGGGCGGGGGAATGGTCAGACTCCAATGGTTCAAGATGTGTGAGAAATACGAAACCGGTGGGATGGCAGCCCCAGACATCGCATTATACTATCACGCAACACAGGGACATTTTGCAAAATACTGGGTGGGCACGGCAGAGAAACATGCACGTGTACAGGCTGAGTAATTTGCAGCAGCCCCTGTGAATATACAGGCGATGCCATATGCAAAAGCTAGTGGGGGACACGGGTGAGGTGCGGGCAACGGTGCAGGCCTGGTCCAAACTATTTAATATGGTGGGATGTGAGAACCCCTACAGGCCATTCACATTCCTTTGGCACTACCCAGACCTAGAGGCCACATTTGATATGGCTCTACAGCGTAGGTGGGACCCTAACAAAGAGATGCGATTGAGGGACCTATATCGAGACGGCAAATTTGCAACATTAGCGGAGGTACAAAATAAAGCGGGTAGGGGTCTTATCACCACACTGCAATACTATCGCATGAAGACAGCCTGCAAACGGAAGTGGCCCTCGTTCCCCAGAGCGCCTCCCACACATCAGTTCTTAACTGCAATCATGTCACAGGATGGCTTTACAGGCAATGTCTCAAGTCTGTATAGGGCGACTCAATCATACACCACATCCAGAAACACTATGAAACAGAAGTGGGAACGAGATCTTGATGTCACCATAGAAGAACTCCAATGGGCCAAGTACTGTCAATACACAAAGGCAATTTCGATCAATTCCAATTTTAGACTGATACAATTCAAGATTTTAAATCACTTACACATAACCCCGAACAAGATCCTTAAGTTCGACCCTACATGACAGGCATTCTGCCCCAAATGCAATGCGCAATCAGCGATTTCCATACATATGTACAGGGAATTCCCCACTGTCAGAGCCTTTTGCGAAGAGGTGGCCAAGCTCACAAGCGATAATGTGGGAATACATATCCCGGCTACCCTGCAAAAATACTTGTTGGGCGACATAGGTAAGGCCTCAGTTAGGACCCGCTGATGTGTCGCTGTGGCGGGAGCAGTAGCCAAGAGGAACATACTAAGGGCATGGAAGTCCAAACTGGCTCCTACCCCACGCGATTGGCTAAGAGACCTGATATATGTACAAGAATGTGATGAGTACTATGTTAGGAGTGTAACAACTACATGTAGGCCAAAGGACATATGGGCCCCACTTCGAGCTTACCTCAGAGACAATCAAGGAAATGATACTGGAGACGAAACAGTAATGGTCTGAAACACTATTGGATTAGCTCTACTATGTATGAATATGACATTGCCATGCTAATATGTAACCATAGGCACAACCCTTGATGTGCCGTGTATCCATGTTGTACCTGTCAGCAATAAATAAAAGGTTTTTTTTAAAAACAATGAGCAGGTGGAAGAGGAGAGAAAGGAACGGACAGAGATGGAAAATGGCCGGAGGGGTCTAAAACCACCAAGACTCGCCCCCGCCGATGAAGTGCTGGTGAGAAACCGTCACCCGCAGGGCAAGCTATCCCTCACATATGAGCCGGCTCCCTTAGACGTGGTGGCAGTCAAAGGGTCAATGGTGACCGCGTCTAATGGAATAGCATCTGTCACCAGGAATGCCAGTATCTTTCAGAGACTGGGTGAGCCAAGAGCAGAGACTATGGTGGATATGGACCTGGAGGAGGTGCCAGATGAAGGAGGGGGACAGTCAGTCCAGGTGGAATCCCCGACCTGAGAGGTACAGGGTGAAGGAACACCGGTCAGAGAGACAGGCAGGAGGTACCCCCTAATGACAGGGCGAGGGAAACCTGCCCGTTTTACGGACTATGTCACAGACTAAGTGAGGGCTGTTGTGTGATCAAGATTCCAGAGCCTGTGGAGTAGGGTGCCACCTGGGGATCCAGGGTGGGTATCATTAAAAGGGGGTTCTGGGGATTTGTTGATATTTGTGTGCTGTGATGTTTAATAGTTAGGTCCTCCTTTTGAGTTTGTTATGGAAAATGAGGAATGTGGTGCTGGCCCTTTAAGGGCGTTGTCATGACCCTTGCCCCTGGGCCTCACTGCAAGTCAGCCTTCCAGTTAGAGCCAGGTCAAAGGCCTTAAAACCTCATCCAAGACTCTCTTGGAGTCAGTCCTGGCGCCTTTGGTGCCAGGCTCATAACCATCATGAAGACCAACATTAGAATGGGAATATTTACTCGGGACTATTTAACTTGGGGGGGGGGGGGTTCAGCCAACATGGAGGCACACACATAGCTCAGTTACAAGGAACTGAGCTATGCGGTCTAGTCTTTTGGATGTGGCAGGCCTGGGACTACTTTACCTGGACTACTTTGGGTGTGGCAGGCCTGGGACTATTTTAACTGAACTACTTTACCCAACACTATTTAAACCACACCCAAACAGCAGAACATGCTTTGTGTTCTTCTGCTGTGGGCAGCGTAACGCTCACCGTGTCCCGTTGTTTGATGCCAGTTTACCTGAAACCAAGGACCTGCAGAGAGAGAAAGAACACTACGAAACTTACCTGGAACAGTATCCTGTCTTCAATCCATCGCTGACTTCAGTACCACTCACCTGAAGGTACGAACTCCATCATCCGGCACCGCATGCATCCTGGAATACCGTAACCTGGATAGAGGAGAAAGAAAGACAGCATTAGTAAGCGTTTACTCACGTTTCCTCCCGAATGAAGAAAGCCCCACAATTCTTACCTGGCTAGTCATCTCCTTGTCAGTATCATTGCTGGAACATTACGGCGCTCGGCGAGGCACATCACAACCTGCAAGGAGAGAAAAGACACAGGTTAGCAATATAAAAGGCGAAACAGCACCGCGCATCGCGCATATCTCACCGGACAGCATTGCGCACACTGCGCTTTCGCCTACCGGCACATGCTCACCTTCAAACTGCATGACAACACCAAAATACCTTTCCATACCTAAAAGGAAAGAAGCAAGACATTATTATTCGAACTAAGAGGAACATAAGAACTGCATATAAAGACTGTAAAGCAGCAAACCTACGGAGTCGCAGCAGGCCTGGATTCCCACATGGGAGCTTGCACCAGTGAAGTAACTTGGTCGCTGCTCGCCCCCCACATCTACACGCCCCTGCCACGAGGAGCAGGACGGATAATCCACCTTTTACAATATTAAGGTGAGGAGAAGGCCCAAGGGGGAGGAAGGAGTTGAGGCCAAGGGAGGTGGGAAAACATAAAGACAATCTGGTATTGAATCCAGCTCTCCTATATTGCAGACCCATCTTTAACCAGAGGCCTTACCAAGGGACCGGGAGAGGGTTCAAGAGTGCAAATCATCCAACCAGGGCTGGGTGGCATCCCTGTGGATACCAGGTGAGCATAACAGCCGTGCACACGACAGAGTGATGTCTCACTCTGTCGCATGCCTCTATAAATAAACGGGGTGTTCCCAGCGGAGGCAGAGCCACCGGGGAGCCCGCACTACCAACACTGTATCTCTGTTTGGGGACTGGGGGGCTCACAAGGTGGCGGTCACGCGGAGACCGCTAACAGTAAGGACACCCCGCCCTCAGTGCCGGCGAGTACCTCCGCCGCCGGGATCCACCACATGCAGCCCGGCCACAAGGGCGTTCGGTGCCAGTATCAATCAGTTGGGAGCTCCAGCTCCGCACAAGGGATAACGCGCCACGGTCTGCGGACCATCTACTAATCTGTCAAGCCCCCTGTGAGGGTGGGGGGCCAGCACCTCTGCGGCTTCCACAATGCGGGTCGGGGGATGGGTAGCGGCCCTCAGTGAGCGTAGGGTCCGGGCTTCCGTGGGGCGCCACGTGGGTACCTCGCCCTTCCAGCCCTGTGGCTGCCACAGCCTTGCTAACGGCCAGCAGGGTCCCGAAGAGCAGCAGGCGGCATCAGCTTCTCCTCCCTGGGGTGAGCATCCCTCCACCTTCTTGGCCTCACAGGCTCCTCACTAGTTCCGACGCTTAATTGAATGTTCCCAGCAGGCGTGTAACACTGCTATTCACCATATCTCCTCTTTTATCTCAGGGCAGGGGACGAAGCACGGCTCTCAGGTAGCCACCTTGCATGCGCCCCCTGGTGGCCTCCCAAATTGACAGGGCCAGCTATCTTCTCTTGTACCTTACTACAGCAGACTAGTGACAATAAAGAGTACCGTTGTATGGCTGGACACATAACATGAATTTATTTTGGTATGTGTCCCTTTCTTTTATAGTGTTAACCTCAAAAGCAGGAAATACAGCAATACTGTCGAATATTAAGGGTAAGGAATCTCCTTTAATGCTGTGGTCAGCACCGGGCATAATAAGTAACATACATCCCTATTTTAGTAGATAGATAGAATTTTTTTTTTTATTACAGATGTACCTGGTGTTTTCGTTGTATTATACCAGCAAATAGTTTCCAGTACCTCCAAGAGTGAGACTACGTTCCTATAATCCATTAGGTAAGGGTAGACGTACTTAGTTCACTCTTAAATTATTTCTTTCAACTCACAACAATGGTCCTATTTCTGCGTTATTTATTACTCTACTTTCAAATTTGAGGCACACATTCCTAAAATTCCCACCATTGCATTGCAGGATATCTAGAAGTTTACTTCCACAAGTAACTATCCATAGTAGTTTCTACTAGAAGGTTTCGCCTATCCATGCGACAAGGAAGGCCACATATTCTTTTTTTCCTTACAAAGCAGGTATGATATTGTGGCTATTAACTTGTTCCTTTGTTCCTGAATATGAGATGTTCATTGAAATTCGTCTTACAAAAATATTTAAACCAGAGGTTAAAACTAAAATGTTTGTACTATGCTGTGTATTTATACAGCCCGCCCTGAAGATGGACGAACAGTACGAAATGCATCAGCACGGGTCTGCAATCCATTTTTGAAAAATAAATCAGAAAAACACCATTATCAAGACGATGTGATCAGAGTATTAATTGTATTAGGATAACTATATTGAAATTAATTACATTTTTAATATATGGTAGTGTTCACTACAACCTAGGCGTCTCCAGGTCTAGTGAAGGTTTCACTAGACACTTTTCTTTTCCGTGAGATTGCAGATACCCCATAAAGGCTGAGGCAGAGTAGGTTGGGGTATTTTCTGGAACTGAGGGAATACCATGTCTCATTATAAGGTGATTGGTAAAGGATAGGGGAAAACCCTCTGGCCCTAGTTTCGTGGACAAAAGGTCATTCACTTTGTAATAGCTTACTCCCTTTCCTACCCACCCGGCCATGCAATCATGGGCCTGTATAACTCTTCCCATGATCTGAACTGGGAAAAACCAAAGAAGTGTTGGGATTGAGATTATGTCTTTGTCTTGTCTTGTTTTCGCCTTTCCCCGGGGTTGTTCTGGGATGTTTGGTTTGTCTCTCTCTGACGTTGAGAGGAATGGGACCTGCATCACCCATGAAGGGTTCTTGGACCTCTTTATTTATCGTCCCCTTAGAATAAACGTCTCTCCTAGAGTACTTCCCCAAAGGCAACCCCGACCTCCCCTACCCAGGTGATCCTCCCTCGCTTGTCCACCCCCAGGGTTGGCATCCAAAAGCGATGGCCCTCTTCTGGCCCCTGAATACAGGATTCTCTGTGGCTACATGGGAGAATACTCCTAGGTACCTCACACATTGTACAGCCACAATCATTGGTAATGTATGTACTGGTGTGAGATGTGAACCTTAATAAATAAAGTTTAAAAAAGGAACATACCCATAGCCTATTTAAATGCAATCAAGACAAAGTACAAAAACAAACCCCCAAACAAATATAGATGCATGAGATGCCAGTGTGGGGGAAGTGTTATCTAATATAACTAATATTTGAATGCAGACAAGGCAAAGTGTAAAGCCAAATCCCAGTAATAAAAAAGTTTGTATGCAGACAAGGCAAAGCATAAAGAGAAATTCCAATCAAGTACAGATAAATTAAATGCCAATGTGGGGAATAAGTTTTAATTGAGCAAATGATACCAAGTTCTCACAGCATGTGCCATTGTGGTATACCCAAATAACGGAGAAGTTGAATAACGATACCTAGCAGGGAAGTATACTAGGTGATTCAGAAAACCACGAAGGAAGTCCTGGTAGAGAGTACAACTGGCAGCTACAATTATATGAAGATTCCTGGCAGCGGAGTACACCAGGTGATCTGTTAAATTACAGGAAACATTACAGAAGGATTGTTGCAATGCTTATTGTTTGAACAGGAACTATGTGCGTCCAAAAAAGAAACTGTTATTTACAAGAGACACTTTTTGCCATTCTATCAAAAATAAAGAGGAAGGGGACAAACATCTAGCTTCAAGGATCTTTACCTTGGAGAACATTTTCATTGGAATCGATTTTGATACTTTTGGTTTTGAACACTCAGAGAAATGTTTTGTGGTTCAAATGTTTTATTAAGGATTTCAGATGAAAAACACAAAGAAAAGTAAAATCACATCATTGAGACTCACGGTGTGCACTTGGTAAGGATGTCTTACCAACTCTTACATTTCAGCTCAATAAGTTAACTTTAAAATTGCAATGAACCCCTTGCCCCACCCTCACCCTTCTTTCCAGCCCACTAAGAAAAGTTCTGAAGAACAGTGCAGCGGAAGGCTCGTTATCTGCATGTCGTAATTGCATATATGTGAAATGTTCTCCCTCAGAAACTCCAAAGGTGTCTTTGCATTCCGGGACAGACCTGACGTTGCCCCCCTCAAACATATGTGCAATGTATTCGCAACCTCCCACCTGCCAGGTCTGGAAGGTATTATTGCCATATGCCGGTGTGAAGCTACTTTTGTGGTGAATTGGGGTGGCCGGGCCTGGGAAAGTAGTTAACTCCAACCTCCTCACTGCCACGTCCCAAACTCTAAACGTTGTGGACGTAGACGAGAGCCCACACAAGCAGATGGGGCGATCTTCCCAACATGTATCGTAGGGGCCTACCCGCCACATGTTCCTCTACCTGTTTCCACGGTTTTGTGGAATATGGATCTACAAGACCCGCAGCTGAGTTGCCTGATAATATTTTCAAAGATTTGGGAGAGCTAGCCCCCTTCCAATCTTTGCCTACATAGTGCAGCAACTGCAGTCCTAGCAGGTCAGTTGATCTGTACAAATGTACCTATATTTCTTTGGAGATTTTCTAGTACCTTCCTTGGAACCTGTTAGGCAGAATCCAGGGCAGTTCCCTTAGGGAGCGCTACCCCAGATTAGGACTACAGGTGAGAGCAATAAATCCCCTTTGGTATCCGTCTGTACCACAAAGATTTAGTTGGTACCTGTGGCTGAGCTGTCAGACTTATCTCGAGAGGGAGATGAGCAGTATTCAGGGTTGACACAATAGGTAGTACAGTACTATGGAGCAAGGAAACACTGACCAAAGTTTTGTATTAAAAAGAGAATATATATTTATTTTAAGCACTTCTAAGTCAACACATAGATCACAGTTAATAAAGTAAGTTAAGTTTAGTCAAAAGAAAAGCATATACAACTCCCTATTCAATTGTAGACAAGTTTGCGGTATAGTGAAAACTGAGCAAAACAGCACAGTGAAAACCTACTACAAATGGCACTCTACCAATTCAACAAAAGGGAGGGAAAGTACAAGTTAAACCGAAATATCTTCAGACACCTCCTAGCAATACTTCCCTGAAGTTTTGTGAACAAGTAATGCACAGTAACACTTTAACCAAAAGACAAGTGAATGAAAACTGAGCAAAATGGCACTCCACGAGTTAAAACAGTAGGAAGGAAGAGGGGTTTAGAAGATTTAGGTGCATCAACACATTTCTCATTGAAAACTAATCTAGTGAGAGCAGATCTAACAAATCAGCCAGAGTCAATAGGCCTGAGCCAGAGTCAGTGGTACAGGACCAAGAGCTTAGGAGCAAAAAATGTTCTTCTAGCTGCAGTCAAGTCTTTAGTAGAAAACTTTTGAAGAGGTAGGTGCAAGGCGAAAGATAATGTTAAGAGAGAGGGCGGCCGACCCCACAAGTAGTTAAAGGATTTAAAACATCTTTAGGGCTACCACGGAGAAAGGGCGGCCTGGCGGAACAATGTACCTTAAACTTGGAGAAGTGGCTCCTGCGGTGGCGGTTGTTCCTGGTAGTTCCTGCAGGTCGAAGGGTCCAACAGAGGAAGAGAGGCTCTCGTCGTGGAGGAAGGTTCGAGTCGCTGCACTACCCAGGGATGAAACCAGCTGCGGTGCTGCCAAACAAAGTTTAAAAGGTACGCTCCTTTTAATCGCGGCCCGGGTCGATAGCTGCCTGGCTATCCGGTCTTCAAGTGCGGGGCACTGTCAAGTCGACCAAGGCAGGTCCAAGGATGCGATAGGTGAACTGGTTGACCCCACCAGCTCAAGGGAAGGAGGCTCCTCCGCTGAAGATCTCCTCTCGTCGTGTGGAAGAAAAGTGGTGAGACGATCCGGCAGGGCTTCACCGGTGGTGTAGATGCTGAAGATGTCTCTGGCTTCGCTTCCCTTCAGTTCCGTAGTTCCGGTGGCGACGTCTTGCTCTTCCAGTCCTCAGGACCCTGCTTTTATGCAGAAAGAGACCCATTCATACAGCCTAGCTGTCACTCACACAGTGGAGTGGTCATCTTGGCGGGAGACCCTCCAGCCTATCAGGTTAGAGTGCGACCTGAGTTGTGGTGACAACTCTGTCCGGGGTTTCTACTCCCCCTCCCAAACAACAGACCCACCCCAGACTCAGTGGCACCGAAAGGAGGGCTTCTTGGCAGAAGCCCGCCAAAAGGAGGAACAAAGGATCCCCGACCTGGGTTAGGAAAATGGAGTAAGACTCGAAAAAGAAGTTTTATCAAAGTTATGGCAAATAAAACCTACCGGAGTAAAGTTAATAAAAAAATAGACCCATAAAATCCCATAGAGAAATATTCGCGGTTGAATATAAAAGGTAGTAACCAATGCCACCAGCCAGAAACTTTGTAGAGGGGGACTTTAAGGTACCCTCTCGAAAATGAACATAGGGCAAAAACTATTAACTCCTTCCAGTACTTCCATACTAAGATGGGGTGTACTGGTTAAGTTCATAAAAATCGACTAGTAAAGTCAATGGGGACTTTACATGCCCTGGGAGACAGTAGTCAGTCCCAGGGTATGGAGTCTATGTTTGGGGGTCGCTACGACACCGCTGTGTCACGGCAGGGAGGGTGCTGTGTGCCACATATGCATAAAGATGGTTCCTATGGGTGAGAGAAAAGATCCCATAGGCATTAAACACAAAGATAGCCTAGAACACCCTCACATCTCAAGGGTTGGTGGTCTATTTGAATGGTGAAAGTAGATCCATAGATGTATGGTCTAAACTTCTTCAAAGCCCACACAATGGCAAAACTTTCTCGCTCAATAGTTGCCCACCTTGTTTCAGGTTCCTTCAGTTTCCTACTGATGAAGCAAATGGGGTGTTCCCTACCATTCTCATCCAGTTGACTGAGTACTGCACCTATACCTATATTGGAAGCATCTGTCTGTACAATGAAGGGTTGGTGGTAGTCAGGAGCTCTGAGAACTGGAGCTTGACAAAGGGCTTTCTTTAGGCTTTCAAAGGCCTGATTGCACTCCTCATTCCATTTGACCTTTTTAGGAAACTTAGGAGAAGAGAGTACATTCAGTGGAGAAGCTATGGATCCATAGTTCTCAATGGAATTCCTGTAATACCCAGTGAGGCCTAGGAAGGCTCTCATCTGGGTTTGAGTAGAAGGGGTTGTCCAATTTTGCACAGCTTCAATCTTGCTGAGCAAAGCCCTTATTTCACCACCTCCTACCTCATGCCCAAGGTAGAACAATCTACTCTGACCAATTTGACATTTGCTTGCCTTTATGGTCAGATGGGCCTGTTGCAGAGCCTGCAAAACATATCCTAGGTGGTCAACATGTTCTTTCCAAGTAGGGCTGAACACTGCAATGTCATCCAAGTATGCCATGCAGAAGTCCTCCATCCTATTCAGAACCTGATTAACCATCCTTTGGAACGTAGCTGGTGCATTCTTTAATCCAAAAGGCATAACCTTAAACTGGTATAAGCCAACTGCGGTGGAGAATGCAGTTTTCTCCATGGCATGGTCAGTCAGGGCTATTTGCCAATAGCCTGACGTGAGATCAAATGTTTTTTTTTTTATTATTTGTATCCGATTTATACAAATTAAACCTTTACAAAATTTAAAGTAAAATTTTCACAGTATTAAAAGAAAAAGAACAATTACAACATTATTCCAAGTATAAAACTCATCAGACATAATACACAGTATATATTACAGTCCATATTCCTTTACAGATATCCTTTCTTTTTAGAAACCCTTTACAGTGTTTTCCATATTTCAAAACTTATACATATTAATAAAACATGAGAGGGAGGGAGGCCCATATCTGTCGTCAAGAGATAAAATTAAGACACTAACATAGATTCTTTACAATACTAGTTTGTTCTTTCTAAGGTTGCCAAACCGCACACTTCTACTAGAAAGGTAACCACAGCTAGCTTTAGTGTGTTTGACTTTCCATGTAACATGTGCCACCATAATAATTCAGTATGAACCCTGGAGGGGTCATGGACAAATTTTCCAAACACATTTAATCTCTGTTGGACTATTGTTGTGCAATGTAGAAGAAGGTGTTCAAGTGATTTGGTCGTATAAGCGCAGTGACAAATGCGACAGGAGATTTTTTGGCCCGTGGCATATCTAATCTCAAGAATTTCTCCAGTAGGGAGCACATTGAAACGAAAGCGTAGATAGATTGCTCTCCTTTTTGGATCTGGAAATTTGGTCAGATAGGATTCCAACATACCTAGCTCTTCCCCTCTGCGACCAGTTGTTTATAGATCCTAGAGGCCGCCACCTTTTCTGTTGTGGTGGCCCAGTCAAACCATTGCAACCGTTTTTTCACACCCATTGGATTGGCAAATAGCATTTCATGTGGAACATCGATGGTATTGAGGAGATCTACACAACCTTTCTGTAGTTTCAGCATCCATACTGATTCACTAATTCCCCTTCTCAGTCTATCTCCCAGTAGTGTATAAGGGGAGTTGTTTTTAGATACCATTAGATTCCGATATAGGGCCAATTCTTTCCATTTCACTCTCATATTTAGTGAGATAAGGCATAATTCATAGCGAATTGCGGATATAGGAACACTCTGGGGCAGGTAAAAAATAATTTTCCACCAGATCTTAGATTCCATTTTTTGTACCAAACGAGATGTTTCAAACGGTAAAATTTCCAGGCCGTATGTCAGTTTTGGTACAACATTCAAATTGTAGAACCTAATCAATGGAGTGATAGAGAATTTACAGTATTTGCCGGAGATCTTCCTCATTTGGAGAATGAGCTTATCTGTTTTCTCCAAATAGAAATCCCAGTAAGAATGTATCGAAATACTCCCAAATATCGGGAATCCCAAATAGCACAGTGATCTTACTTTTACTAAAAGACATGTATTTATTCGCCATTTATATTTTGCAATTCTCTTCCTGGTGGTAAAAGATATAACGACAGACTTCTTTTCATTTATCACCAATGTATTTTCTTGCGCGTATATAGATAGTGCCGTAAGTTTTCGCTGTAAACCCACAGGGGTATTATCTACCAAAAGCAGGTCATCAGCATAGGCGTTCCAACATATTTTAGTACCCTCTATCTTCGGAGAAACCAAAGAAAAGATCGTGAGGGGGACATTAGCATCAGTAGTGTAGAGATTGAAGAGAGTAGGGGCAAATAAACACCCTTGTCCAAGACTATTATGAGTTTGGATTATTTTGGAAAGATCAGCAGACATATTTAGTCTCACCTGAATTGCCGAATCTTCATGTAGATTAATTAGGACTGTCAGTAGATGAGACGGTAGCCCCATTTGGGCTACTTTTGTCCAGAGCCTCACCCTTTCCACTTTATCAAAGGCAAGCGACAGATCTACTGATGCCAAATATATGGGAGATGTGGTTTTTTTACATGCCTTTTCTAAAAGCAAACAAACAATCAGTCCTCCTATTTCAGTTCCCATCTCTTTGCGAAAACCGAACTGCTGGGGGGGTAAGATGTTATTGTAGTCCGCCCATTCCTCTATTCTCTGCAGTACTAACCCTGCAAAGATCTTGGAATCAGCGTCCTTAGTTGAGATCGGACGGTAATTTGTCGGGCAGGTTCTATCCCCCTTTTTATATATGGGCACGACATATGATATCCTCCAGGACTGAGGAATTGTCTTAGACTGTATCATGGAATTAAAAAAAGATAAATAGCAATTTTGCCCAATATTCCGGAGTTTTCTTCAGAGTATTATTTGTGAGCCCATTAGGGCCGGCCGCTCTTGAATTATTTGACCTCTTGATCTGGGATTCAATATTCTCGATCGAGAAGTCGAAACCCCAGGACCCCTTTTTTATTGCGTCATAGCCATTTTGCCTTTGTAGAGGATTGCGAAATATTTTCCCCAGGTATCCGCCTGTACATTAGCCGATTGAAGTACAACCTGTCTTTTTTCAAGAGCGTTTATTAACCCCCAAAATTCACGACCCGAAATCCATTTTAGAGCTGCTAGCATATCGATATTATCATTATTTTGCAGGACACACTTATGATTTTTCAACCAGTTTTTTTTGGTTTGTTTAATTTGTACGATTTCTCTCTTTTTTTCGGTCTCAGTCAGATTGGTTTTCAAAATGGATCTAATTTGACGATTTGCAAGATTTTTTTTTGCCTTACGGAAGGGTCGTACGTGTGTATGTGGATGGGTTTCAGAGTGCCATGTTTACTAGGTTTAACTGATCTCCCAATCAAGTTTTTATTATGCTCAGTAAAATTCAAAACCGAATAGCACTGGATTTTAATTGGCAGAGACATTCTGTCATGGTCCTGGACGAAGACAGTGTTGAGTTTATCAACATTTCCTTCGTTTCAAATTATGCGATTTCCACCGCATGACACTATCGAGTGTATCTGCATTGTGCTTCGTTTGGAGAGTCTGTTATTTAATACCATTTTGATTTCCAAGAATCTGTGGTCACTCATATTTGTGTCAGCTATGTGGAATTCTGAACCTATTACTGAAAGAGATTTTGACATGAAAATATGGTCAATATGTGATTTATAAAAGCCATTCGACCAAGTATGCTCATACATAGAGGAATTGAATAGGCCATTAACGTGGTCCAAACCCCAATAGTCAAACAAGTTCCTCCAAATTTCACCATTAATTGACTTTTGCTTAATGGCACCAGAAGCCACCACCCCCTTGTCCGCATTCAAGGTAGACCTGTCATGACCGCTGCTTCCAAAGAGTCAGACCCAGCCCAACATCCTTGGAAGCAGGGTCACCACTTCCATTCCAGGCACCAGTCGGTCCCCATAGGGGCCTTTTGGACCTTGTCCTGGCGCCAGTGGTGCCAGGCTCATAAGGGAACCCAGTCCCGGCACAGGAAGCGCCGGGCTCATATTGAGAGGAATGGTGCTTGGGTGGACCTACCTGCTGCAGACCATGTTGCTCACTTAGCTGTAGGATGATATCCTCATCCATTCCTGGCTGGAACTACTTTACCTTCTGGATGTGACCAGCACCACTCCCTGAAACTGGATACTGGAACTGTTCTGGAAGCTGGAACTTCTTTCTTACCTGGGCGAGGCCGTGGAAGGACACACCTAAGCACTCCAGTGGCCTATTTAAACCACACCCGATCAGTGCAACGTGCTTCGCGTTATTCTGCACTAGCAGCAGGACGCTCACCGTGTCAGCTCCAGAGAATCTTCAGTTTCTGCATCTGTGAACAAGAAATCTTCAGTCTTACCTCCCGGAAAACCAGTCTTCAGGCTTCAGCAGCATCTGAAAGAGAACAAGGACACCAGATTAGGACAAGGCAAAACCAGTGCTGCACTTGCCTCGTTCATCGGTGCATTCCGAGGCCGCGTACCGCACTCTTCATACTCCGGCAACCTTGCGGAGACAAAGAACATTGGTTAGTGAACCTCCGTGATAATTTTGCTTACCTGTGCCACGTACGCCTCGATCTCCGCCAAGCGCTGTTTAACAGCACCTGCAAAAACAAGAAGGACATCATTAAGAGCACTGTACGCCATCACTACTCACGTGCCTTCTAGCTGTAATCTGCTTGCCCATACTCCGGCACGTACCTCGGCGTCCATCTCCAACGCCGGCTGCTACGGCTACCTGAAAAAGGGACAAGAGACATTAAGAAGTGCATTTAACTTCGAATAACATTCTTTTGCTTACGTGCCTTCACGAGTTCCGGCATTCTTCTCGCTTACCTTATCTGCATACCGGACCTGCAAAGGCAAGAGACATTTAAGGGGACATACAAATAAAACTCCATAGTCAAGCAATTACCGTTCGTGCGGCTAACGACGGCCTTGCTCCCTGACTTCATCCTCTGCAATCAAGAGGCTGGGCTATTAACCAGTGAAGCAACTGGCATTAGCGCCCCTGCACAGACGCAGGATGGAGAGCTCCGCTTTCACCTATCTAAGGTGAGCACATTCAGTCAACGAGTAACGTGGGGAGTCCAGAAAGGGGAAGGTCAGATTGGCCAACCAGACATACATTAACCCCTTGTTCTCCTACTTGCAGACACCTCACCCTCCAGGTCAAAATTACGGTGAGGAGAGGCCCATCCAGGGTGTTACCAGAGGTCTGCGCGTGACCCTAGAAGACACTGAAATCTCCCAGCCAGGACCTGCGCCTCCGAGGGATTAAGGTGAGCGTTACAGAACGCGAAGCCTACCACAAATTTCCCACCCAGGCGCAATGGAAACCTCGGACACAGATCAATTGGCCCAATTGCTTGGGGCACTGAGAGCTGAAGTACAGGCATCCCGCCAAGAGACAAATGCTTTACGAAGGGAGTTGATCGTTTCCAAAGAGCGAACGGATGATCTGGCCAGACAGTTGTTACAAGCACAAGCGGGACAGACGCCTCTGCCTGCCTCGGGAGGGAGTTACACTCCTACAACCTCAAATAATCCGGTGCAAATTAATCTGCCAGGGAATGTGCCTTTGGCCCCGCCCAAACGTTTTTCAGGTGATCCAAAACGGTTTGCAGTATTCATCAACCAATGCCGCCTGCATTTTCTATGTAGACCCGCCGCATTCCCAACTGACCAAACCAAAGTAGCGTTCGTACTTTCCTATCTTAGCGGTAGTGCTGCAGATTGGTCCATTCCTCTTGTGACACAGGATGATCCCATCCTCTATAACTTTCAAGATTTCCAGACCAGTATGGAAAAGTTGTTCGCAAGACACTCACAGGGGCAGGCCTTGGACAATGAACTCCTATCACTAAGACAAGGGAATCAGAATCTCCTGGCATACATAGCATCTTTTAACCGACGGGTGGTTGAGACTAGGTGGCCTGAGGATAAGAGAATCACGCTTTTCTACAGAGGGCTGCGTGGAGAACTTAAAGATGTCTTAGCACAGGTGGTGAATCCTCCGCAAGATTGTTCCGATTATATCGACCTAGTAGTCCAACTAGATCACCGGCTACAGAACAGGAAGACCGATCGTTCCAGATTTGAAACCCAAATATTTTCAAGACCTCAGAGCTCCGCTAAAGGAAAAGATTCCGTGGAACCCATGCAGATAGGGGTGGTTAAAGGACCATTAACCCAAAAGGAACGGGAAAGGAGAAGACAATTACAGCTGTGCCTCTACTGTGGGAATTCCAGACATTTCCTTCGTGATTGTTCAGTGAAACCGGTCAAGAAGTCTGTAGGAGCTTCCAATAAGAATGCTAAAGAATTAGAATCGGGAAACGAACCCGCCCGACAAGTGTAGAGGTCCGCTTGCCGAGCGTTAAAACCAGTTCCTTGACCTCGCATTTGGTAATGCCTATGGTCCTCATAAGTCCAGATCGACCAGATCGCATGCATGCTATTAAAGCATACATTGATAGCGGAGCGATCGGTAACTATGTAGATCAAGATATGGCAACCAGGATGAATCTTCCTCTATGTTCTAAGATGGTTAAAGACGTAATCACTACAGTGGATGGTACAGAAATAGCTTCCGGTCAGGTTTCTCACACCACCATGGAAGTAACGTTGCTATGCCAAGATGGACATCGGGAAAATATTGTGTTTGATGTAATCAAGGCCCCGCAGTTTGAAGTGATCCTGGGAATTCCTTGGTTGGAAAAGCACAATCCTCAGATAGACTGGCGAGCCAAGGTAATCCGGTTTCCAGAATGTGCCCCAACTTGCTATCCTCGAACCGATAACAGGCTAGCAGCCATCGCTTCCGAGAGCCCCCAATTGCCTCCTGAATACCAAGAGTTCCGCAACGTCTTCCAGAAAGATCAGGCCAACACCTTGCCCCCGCATAGGTCATACGACTGCCAGATAGACCTAGTACCTGGATCTACTCCTCCGTGCAGTAGAATATATGCTCTCACTGAGCCATAAAATCTCCATCTCAGGCAATACTTGGACCAGTATCTGGCTAACGGATTCATTCGTCCCTCGAAATCTCCAGTTTCTTCAGCTTTGTTCTTCGTTCCGAAAAAAGAAGGTGACCTGAGAACATGTATCGACTATCGCGCCCTGAACCAGATTACAGTCAAAAACAGATATCCTTTGCCTCTGATTCCCGAATTATTGGACCAAGTGAAAGGAGCCTGTATATACACAAAGCTAGATCTCAGAGGAGCTTACCACTTGGTACGCATTAAGAAGGGTGACGAATGGAAGACGGCCTTTCGCACTAAATACGGATTGTTTGAGTATCAAGTAATGCCCTTTGGACTATGTAACGCTCCGGCCGCCTTCCAGTTCTTTATGAATGACGTTTTCCGAGAACTTATTGATGTATGCGTAATTGTGTATATTGATGACATCCTGGTATACTCATCCTCAGAAGCTGATCACCGAAGACATGTCACAGCGGTTCTACAGAGACTTCGCCAACACCGTTTGTTTGCTAAATTGGAAAAGTGTACTTTTCATGTAAAGGAAGTCGAATTCTTGGGGTTCATCTTGTCACCCAATGGAGTTCACATGGACTCAAGAAAGGTGGACGCTATCACCAAATGGCCGTCCCCAACTTCCGTGAAAGGAGTACAGAGCATGTTGGGCTTCGCTAATTTTTACCGGAGATTCATTCCAGAATTCTCTCGAGTAGTTCAACCCATCACGGCCCTTCTGAAAAAGAATAAAAAATTCGAGTGGACTCCAGAGGCCGAACAAGCCTTCCAAGAATTGAAAGACAAATTTATCTCTGCTCCAGTCTTAAAGCATCCTCGTCCAGAACTTCCTTATATCGTCGAGACAGACGCATCCAGCCTCGCAATGGGGGCTGTGCTATCACAAAGAAATCCTGAAACACACCAATTACACCCTGTGGCATTTTGGTCCCGCAAATTTTCGGCCCCCAAAATCAACTACACAATTACAGACAAAGAACTTCTGGCAATTAAGTCCGCCTTTAAGGCCTGGCGGCATAATCTCCTGGGAGCCCGGCACACTGTTACTGTAATCACTGATCATCGTAACCTCCAGTATCTGAAGTCAGCCAAGGCCCAATCTTCGAGACAACTCCGCTGGGCATTATTCTTCGCAGAATTTGATTTTGTGATCACGTATCGGCCAGGCAATAAGAACGGAAAAGCAGATGCCCTTTCCCGAATAGGGGTAGACGAACACACAGCTAATCCAGAGCCGGTACCAATAATCCCCGAACAAAAGATACTGGGAGTAATCAACACGCTATCCCTTGAAGATATCGAAGAGAAAGTCAGTCAACTAATAACTCCTGAAGATTCATTGAATTGGCAACTGAAAGGAAAAGAGTTTACGATAGATCAGAATCTATTGTATTTCCAAGGAAGACTATATTTGCCATGTGTTGACTTACAGAAGCGGGTCATCACCTGCTACCATGATTCTCTAATAGAAGGACATCCGGGAGTTGCCAAAACCTTAGAGAAAATCAAAAGACATTATTGGTGGCCATCTTGGAGGAAAGATATTAAAGATTTTGTGGCTTCTTGCGGCATCTGCGCACAAAACAAGAGTCAGAAGGAAAGACCAGCGGGTCTGCTACATCCAATAGACATTCCACCATGCCCTTGGCATACTCTCTCAATGGATTTTATCACGGATTTACCCCCCTGCTCCGGATACAACACAATTCTAGTAATCGTGGACCTTTTTTCAAAAATGGCTCATTTTATTCCACTGAAAGGGTTACCCACAGCTCCCGTTTTGGCCCGAGAATTCCTTGAAAACATCGTCCGGTTGCACGGTTTCCCTTCAGTGTTAATCTCCGATCGAGGGAGCCAATTTATTTCTCATTTTTGGCGAAGTTGTTGTCGTTTAGCGCAAATTGATGTACGACTTTCCACCAGCCATCACCCCCAAACTGACGGGCAGACTGAGAGGACTAACCAAACTCTGGAACAATATCTACGCTGCATGTTGCAACAATCGGAGGGCACTTGGAAGGATGTCCTTTGGATTGCTGAATACGCCTACAACAATTCAATCCATTCAGGAACTGGAAAAACCCCTTTTTTTCTGCTGTATGGGACTCATCCTCGAACCTCTAATTTGGATCCACCTCAAGCTCTCGGAACGCCCGCTGTAGACCATCTGCATGCAACAATAACTCAAGCATTTAAGGAAGCCACAGCCCACCTTCAACGAGGCAAGGAAATGTATAAGAAAGGAGCGGATCAACATCGAAAAGAGGCCCCTCAATACCAAGTAGGAGATCAAGTCTGGCTGTCCACTAAGCATTTATCCCTAAAAGGACCACGCACCTTCAACCCAAGGTATTTAGGACCCTACACGATCACGGCTGTGATAAATCTGGTGGCTGTGAAATTGGAACTACCTACTCGGATGAAGATACATCCCGTTTTCCATGTTTCTCTCCTAAAACCTATGCAACCCGGAACCCGTTTGACTAAACCTCCAGAGCCAATCCAGGTTCATGGAGAACTCGAATTTGAAATTCGAAACATATTGGATTCCAAAATTTCCAAATCGAAACTGTACTACCTGATTGATTGGAAGGGATTTGGCCCCCAGGAGAGATCTTGGGAGCCTTCTGAATATGTCCATGCACCTCGTCTAGTCAGGAAGTTTCATCGGACTTTTCCCAACAAGCCAAAGCCTCCGGAGAAGACAAGCTTGGGAGGGGCCTTGAAGGGGGGTGCTGTCATGACCGCTGCTTCCAAAGAGTCAGACCCAGCCCAACATCCTTGGAAGCAGGGTCACCACTTCCATTCCAGGCACCAGTCGGTCCCCATAGGGGCCTTTTGGACCTTGTCCTGGCGCCAGTGGCGCTAGGCTCATAAGGGAACCCAGTCCCGGCACAGGAGGCGCCGGGCTCATATTGAGAGGAATGGTGCTTGGGTGGACCTACCTGCTGCAGACCATGCTGCTCACTTACCTGTAGGATGATATCCTCATCCATTCCTGGCTGGAACTACTTTACCTTCTGGATGTGACCAGCACCACTCCCTGGAACTGGATACTGGAACTGTTCTGGAAGCTGGAACTTCTTTCTTACCTGGGCGAGGCCGTGGAAGGAGACACCTAAGCACTCCAGTGGCCTATTTAAACCACACCCGATCAGTGCAACGTGCTTCGCGTTATTCTGCACTAGCAGCAGGACGCTCACCGTGTCAGCTCCAGAGAATCTTCAGTTTCTGCATCTGTGAACAAGAAATCTTCAGTCTTACCTCCCGGAAAACCAGTCTTCAGGCTTCAGCAGCGTCTGAAAGAGAACAAGGACACCAGGTTAGGACAAGGCAAAACCAGCGCTGCACTTGCCTCGTCCATCGGTGCATTCCGAGGCCGCGTACCGCACTCTTCATACTCCGGCAACCCTGCGGAGACAAAGAACATTGGTTAGTGAACCTCCGTGATAATTTTGCTTACCTGTGCCACGTACGCCTCGATCTCCGCCAAGCGCTGTTTAACCGCACCTGCAAAAACAAGAAGGACATCATTAAGAGCACTGTACGCCATCACTACTCACGTGCCTTCTAGCTGTAATCTGCTTGCCCATACTCCAGCACGTACCTCGGCGTCCATCTCCAACGCCGGCTACTACGGCTACCTGAAAAAGGGACAAGAGACATTAAGAAGTGCATTTAACTTCGAATAACATTCTTTTGCTTACGTGCCTTCACGAGTTCCGGCATTCTTCTCGCTTACCTTATCTGCATACCGGACCTGCAAAGGCAAGAGACATTTAAGGGGACATACAAATAAAACTCAATAGTCAAGCAATTACCGTTCGTGCGGCTAACGACGGCCTTGCTCCCCGACTTCATCCTCTGCAATCAAGAGGCTGGGCTATTAACCAGTGAAGCAACTGGCATTAGCGCCCCTGCACATACGCAGGATGGAGAGCTCCGCTTTCACCTATCTAAGGTGAGCACATTCAGTCAACGAAAGGGGAAGGTCAGATTGGCCAACCAGACATACATTAACCCCTTGTTCTCCTACTTGCAGACACCTCACCCTCCAGGTCAAAATTACGGTGAGGAGAGGGTCCATCCAGGGTGTTACCAGAGGTCTGCGTGTGACCCTAGAAGACACTGAAATCTCCCAGCCAGGACCTGCGCCTCCGAGGGATTCAGGTGAGCGTTACAAGACCTTAATACTGATACGCCCATCTTTTTCCCGATCCCTTGACCATATTTGATTTAAGAATTGAAATCGCCCGAAATTATGATATCAATTCCTCTATATTTGAGCAACATGGCGGATAAACAATTGTTCAAGAGCGAAACAGCATTGCCCAATGGTACTTGTGAGTTCCAGTAAATATTCAGAACTAACATCAATTCAAAGTGCGAATCACTTCCATATTCCATATTCCACTACAACAGCAAGTGCGAAATTCATTAGTTCAGTTGATTCTAGAATACATGTGCCTAGCTCAAGTTTGAGGGCAACGAGCAAACCTCCAGCGGGTCTTCCATGTAATCCCACTTTAGATAAGAGATGTATACATATGAAACCATCAAATTGTATCGGGGCAGTCAGCCACGTTTCCTGTATACAAAAAAGATCAAATGATTTACGTTTTGCACATAAGACCCCAGAATTCATCAGATTCGAATGGCCCCTGGAGTTCCATGAGAGGAATTTCCAATGGTCCACTACTTTAGTGAAATTAAAGCTTTTGTTTCATTTTTTGCATTTCAGATATTGATTCTCTGAGTGTTTGGGCTAACCAAGCCAAGTCCTGCCCCTCCCCTCCTTCGAGAGTCAGAGTATTTTCTTTTCGTGTATCTGACTTATCCCTACATAGATTAGAATTTACTTTTTCCATTTCCTGGACATTTCCTTTCTCCCAACCATTACTGAAAATCATGATATCGTAACCCATTCTATTGAATTGTTCTGTCTCCTGAATAATCATTTCAAAAATCTTTTGTGAGTTTGGAACATTACGGACATGGTCATAGCGAGAGGGATGGATAAAATCCACCAAACAAATATCCGCTTAACCGATCATCCTAAGTTGGGGGACCTCATTAAATAATGACAGAATATGAGGTCTATTCATCGAGGATGGGCCTCCAATGTCACACAAATTGTAGAGAAGGATACTTGGATATTCCGGGAATGAGATGTTTCGTCACATTATATTCCTAAGATCGCTATCCTTCACATGTAAGCGTCTAGCCGGTTCATATTGTGTAGGATTCATCCTATCCTGTGGACCGTTGGGGTAAAAATGTCCTTGTACAACCGGCACTTTTATGGGATCTCTTTCAGCTTGCTCCCACTGTATCCCCCCTCCCTTGAGTAAGGAAGAGGTGTGTGTCTCATTCATAACCCAAGGTCGGCTTTCTTTTGTCTCGTGGTCCCCCCCCAAATCCTTATTACCCAACCGTGATAGGTCAGGAAGGAGGTCCATCATGATCTTTTTTATGGTATCTGGGAGATTCGCAATTGCCCCTTCAATCCCAGGCCGGGGTTGTTGGATTTCCTTCAGGGATAGTTTTGGGCACTCATTCACAGTTCCATCTAATAGGGGGATCCCAGGATCAGAGTTCATTTTCACCTCAATTGCATCCACCCCAGAGGTCTTTACAGTCTCCATTGGGGTGGGTGCTAAGGATGGAGCTGGAGGTAGGGAGGAAAAACCTAATCTATTAGATTCTGCTGAGGTCGTGGGATGTTCAGCCAAGAGGTTGGAGCTATCTTGTGTTAATGCCTGTCGGTATGTCGACTTCTCCAAAACCTTGTAAAAATTAGAAAGTTGTGACTGTTTTATCTCTTTATTTTCCCCATCCATTTGTGCAGGGTGTACTTTCTCATTCTCAGTTCCTTGCCTTTGGTCTAATATCTTCCTTCTGATTCATGTTTATTTTTCCCATTTTTTCCCAATTTATTCCATTTACGTTGTTTCCCTGAATTTTTTTTTCCTTGTTAGATTTTAAGGTATCAGTACCATTTAATTGCAAGGCCATCCTACTTTCCTCGTTGAGTTGTCTTAAATCAGATAGTGCAACTTCATTTGAGGGTGCCTTGGGTTCTTTCTTAAAGGTTTCTGGTTTTGTGGAGGTCGGTCCCTTTTTCAACAGCCTTTTTTTTGCCTTTAAAGCCAGTTGTTTCTGTTTCCTTGACAGGAAGAAGCCATTTCCTATCGGACTCCCCTCCTCCTTTTGATTTTTTGTGTCATCGTCTCTGACCCCTGCCCCGTCAGTAGATTCCATCAGTTTTATCAGAACTGAAGGGCTGTCAGGGGTAACAGTGAGAATGGGGTCCTCATCCTGGACGGACCTTACCGGTCTCAAAGGCATTATAGGTGCAGGTTTACCAGTTAGCTCTGACATGCCCTTTTCTAATGATGAGATTTTCACTGATAGCTCTTTCAGGAGCTCCATGATCCTTTTTTCCCCCTCCGAGTCAGGTTTCTGTTAATTTTCCTCATCATTTTTTTTCCTTTGATAGATTCATTGCAATCCCCATAGGTATCACACTGGCATTGGTCAAAGCTTCCTTTCCACCAGCCAATGTTTGAGATCCTTGTGAGTTAGTTGTTTTAGGAATTTGTATGATTTCTATCTTTTTTGAGGTTACCGTCCTATCATCTTTGCCCATGAGAAAGCCTTCCACTTTGGTTAGTTTTAATTGGGTATCCAGAGCAACCCTTTTCAAGTCTCTCATCTCCCAATGAGTAAGCTCATGGCCTTTATCTAGAAGATTTAATATTCTAGATATTATTGGCAGTGATTCCTCAAATTTAGCATTACTGTCATTAATAGGGGAACTTGTGAGGGAAGCTCCTAAAATTGGGGAAGTGTCAATGTGAGTTGGCAGAGCGGGGATCGGCAGATTCCCCTTTGATATATGACCCCCCTGCGCCTCTATAACATTATTGTCGTCCACTCCCCAGCCCTCTTGTGTATTTGTAAATATTGAGGCAGATGGTAGTGGAAATTTAGCATTTGATGAGAATACTCTGTGTGGTATGGTAGAACTCAATTGAGGCAGTGTATTAAATAGGTGCACTTGATCAATCCGATTTCTAGATGCATTTACAGGCGTGGAGGGGCCCCTTGAGAGCCTAGCTCGCTTCCCCAATTCCGTTCTTACTGCCTGCCCCATCATGGATACATCCGTATTTATCTCTTCTAACATATTTTCTGTCCCCTCAGTTAACTTTTGACTGAGTGATTCTCTTATACTCAGGAAACTTGATTGAATTGGAATTTGGGTATCGAATGACAGGCCCACAGGCACAAAGGAAATGTCCTCTTCCCCCAAAGATTGGGCACCCATTTTTGCTTGTATTTGCGAGTGCATATACGAGAATTCCACTTCCTGTTTAATGACGCCCATTTTTTCCCTTACATCCTCCTCCCCTTTTCCCCCTCTAAGTTCTCCTCCTGGGTAGTGGTAACCGGGGGGGGGCACAGAATTCTGGTCTTTGTATCCCTCTCCCATAGGAATGGTTTCAAATGGTACTTGCACATCCATACTAGATTTTATCTCTGTACCAACACAATGAGAGGCCTGGATATGTTCGACGGCCAGTATAGGCCCGGGGGTCTTTATAGCACATATTTTTCCATTGCGCAGCACAGTTGCCATAATGTCCAATAGGGGGTATTTTAAAAAAAAAATTTATACACTTCTTACCCCAGAAACAGAATAGTAAAGCAATCTCTCTCCACCTCCCCTCCTCCGCAGCTGAACAGCCCAACAGCCCACTTGCGTGCCACTTCCGGGTGCGCGCGCGGGTGCGCTAGCACCAGTGGTTAAATGCTGTGCGTGGGAGGAGGGAGGCGGGATCCAGATAATAGACACAAAAAACGGACTCTATGAGAGGATAGAGAGAGAGGAGATCAGAATTGCATTAATTTCCCCTGGACCCCCAATCCCGGTCCCAGTCCCAGTCCCAGTCCTAGTCCCAATCCCAGTCCCAGTCCCAATTCCCAGGCAAGTCCTAGAACAAGTCCCCAAGCGCTGGGCTGCAGCGTTTCACCAGGAGGCCGCGTGTTACGCAGCCAAAGTCCACTTGTGCTTCCTCTTGCCGACTCACTCACTTGATTAGCAAAGATCTGCGTCCACGGCAGAAACGAAGGGCAACATAGCACCAGAGTCTCCCAGCCCAACAGCCCACTTGCGTGCCACTTCCGGGTGCGCGTGCGGGTGCGCTAGCACCAGTGGTTAAATGCTGTGCTTGGGAGGAGGGAGGAGGGAGGCGGGATCCAGATAATAGACACAAAAAATGGACTTTGATTAGCAAAGATCCGCATCCACTGCAGAAACGAAGGGCAACGTAGCACCAGAGTCTCCCAGCCCAACAGCCCACTTGCGTGCCACTTCCGTGAGATCAAATGTGCTGAAGAACTTGGCTGAACCAAGTCTATCCACCAGCTCATCTGTCCTTGGCAAAGGATGGGCATTAGTCTTAGTGACTGCATTTAGAGCTCTATAGTCCACACAGAATCTCAACTCCTTGGATCCTGCCTTTGGTACTAACACAACTGGGCTAGACCATGGACTACTAGAGGGCTATATTACCCCGAGATCAAGCATCTTGTTGACCTCTCCTTTGATGTGGATTCTTACATTTTCTGACATCCTGTAGCCCCTGCTTTTGACAGGTTGACAGTCACCAGTTTGGCTATCATGTTGGCCCCAAGGGGTCATACCTGGTGTCAATGAGAAAAGGGGGGCAAATTGATTTAACAAATGTTTGCACTCCTCCTGATGCTCAGGTGTCAGATTAGAAGAGAGATTGACTCCTATTTTCCCATCTAAAGGTTTGCCTCTGAGGAGGTCAGGCAGAGGGTCACTCTCCTCCTCCTCTTGAGCTGAAGCTAGAACCAAAGCCCCCATTTCTGGTTTCGAGACATAAGCTTTTAGACAGTTGATGTGAAAGACTCTAGGAGCCTCCTTAGGGTTGCCTAAATCCACCAGATAGTTCACCTCTCCAAGTTTTGCCACAACCTTGAAGGGTCCCATCCATTTGTCCTGCAAGGCCCTCTGCCATGTTGGTACCATAACAAGAAATAGCTGGTCTTGAGCGAACTCAACCATGTTGGCCTTCTGGTCATGCCAATGCTTGACCAGAGCCTGACCTGCTTTCAAGTTATCACTTGCTTCAGCCATCATGTGTGACATTCTCCTCCGGAGTCCTATCACATAGTCAGTGACTCTGACTGGTGTGGGGGAAGGAGCACTCTCCAACCCCTCCTTGATCAGGGCCAATGGACCTCTAACCGGATGGGCATAGAGAAGTTCAAAAGGACTGTAACCCACTCCCTCCTGAGGGACTTCTCTATATGCAAAGAGAAGGCATGGCAGTAGAAGATCTCACTTTTTCTTAAGGGGGTCTTCTAAAGCTCCTATCATGCTCTTCATGGTTCTATTAAACCTTTCTACCAACCCATTTGTCTGAGGGTGGTATGCTGTTGAGAACTTTTAGGTAACTCCGCAGTTTTTCCACATGGCCTTCATGTAGTGGGACATAACATTTGACCCCCTGTCGGATATTACCTCCTTAGCAAACCCAACCCTGGTAAAAATACCAAGGAGGGCCTTAGCTACAGCCTGAGCTGTAACAGTCCTCATAGGAATTGCTTCAGGGAACCTAGTAGCATGGTCTACTGCAACAAGTATAAACCTGTTGCCTGAAGAAGTTGGAGGATCAAGGGGACCAACAATGTCGATTCCTCCCCTCTCAAATGGTACTCCCACCACAGGGAGAGGCACTAGAGGTGCCACATTCTTGGAGCCACTTTTACCAGAAATTGGGCAGGTGTGGCAACTCTCACAATACTTATCTACCTCAGCCCTCATTTTAGGCCACTAAAAGTAGAGAGAGAGCCTTTCCTTGGTTTTCTTGAAGCTCAAGTGACCAGCCAAAGGTATTGCATGGGCTAGTTGCAGGAATTGGAGTCTGTTTGCTTGGGGCACTACAAGCCTTTTGTAGTCCCCAGGAGTTGACTCTGTTGGTTCGCTATAGAAGAGGCCATCTTCCCAGTGTAACCTATACTTCCCAGGCTCATGCCCTTCAAGCTGAGAAGCTGCCCGTTGGCGAAGACCTTCCAGAGTTGGACATTCTCTTTGTCCCTTACTGAAGTCTGCCCTTTGGGGTCCACCTTCTGCCAGTAACAGCTGCAGCTCAGGATGGTCCACAGGGTCAAGATCTCCAATGAGTTCCTGGCCTCCTACTAGATCTGAGTCCTCAGGCTCTAGTTCAACCACACAGGGTTGTATCTCACTCTCAGCCTCAGCTGGAGGAGGAATCACAGGTGTGATTTTTGCTAACCTAGAAGTTTTCTTGGTTGGCAGCACTGGAGTGCTTTCTGCTGGTTTCTTTTTGGAAGCCTTGGGTCTCCCCTTTGCTTCTGGTTGTTTAGAGATAGCGGTAAGTAACTCCAGTGGAATAGGAGTGATTTATTTTCCTATCATCTCCTCAGGAGAGCCCCTCAAGGTCCTCTCCCTTGCAGGTCTGGTAAGCTCCTGTAATCTCTTACTAGGAGGTCTGTCTGGGAGTACTGGATACTACTCCCAGGTGTTTCAGATCATTGCCCAACAACACCCTTCCTGGTACTTCAGATTGTACACTCACAGGTATCCTGACAGTCATTTCATTGCACTGGATGAGAGCTGGTAATTGGGGAAGCATCTGCACAGGCCCTTCAGCTAACTTGGTGAGGCGTTTGGGTGCCTTAGCAACATCCTCCACCTTGAAAAAAGATTTGTCCACCACAGTTATGCTGGCCCCAGTGTCTCTAATGTGGCAGGAGTCTCCTGACCATTGACTAGGACACTGTCTTTATAATATTAGGAGGGATAGAATTATACACATCTAAATTCTGTTGTTCCCACAACCCAAGAGATACTAAAGATACACTAGCTGAGACTCCAATGGGATCATCAGCTAGTAGTTGAAAGTTTCCACTGGGTATATGTACTTCCTCCTCTGGAGCGAAAGCTAAGGAGACAGTGTGGACCCTTGAAGGTTTACCCTTACATCTGGGATCCCCTTTCACATAGTCAGTTGAGCCACAAACATAACATTTTCCAAATGTCTTTATGAATGGTGGCTTGCTCTGACCTCCTTCTGGTCAAGGACCCGAAGGTACACTAGCCTGATTAGGTTTCCCTGGTGGCTTACCCTTAGAATTTTGTTTGTGGCCCTCTTTGGAATTGGAATTATTTGAATTCTCTTTGTAGTCTTTCTTTGGCTGCTTTCCCTCATCCTTTTTCTGAGTTACTCCTGAATCCTTGTGCGTAGCCCTGTTGGCAACCCACAAGTCAGCAGCCTTAGCCAATTTCTTAGCTGATTCAAAAGAGTTAGATTCTAAGTGCTGTCTGAGCTCAGGAGAGCAGGCATCATAGATAGACTCCATCATAACAAGATTTCTCATTCCTTCCTAAGTGTTAACTCTATAACCCTTAATCCATCCCTCTAAGTTCTTCAAACACTCATTCACCCAAGTAGCCCAAGGGGTACTATCATGCTTTTTGAGGGTCCTAAACCTCTTAAGGTACTGGAAAGGAGTCTTCCCAAATCTAGCTATTAAAGCTAGCTTTACACATTCATAATCCTTTCTCTCCTCCTCCCCAACTCCATTACCACATCAGATGCAACAGGGGGGAGCCTAGAGAATAACCAGGGGATCAACTGATCACCTGTGATATCCTGGAGCCCATGATTATATTCAAACATAGCAAGCCAATCTAATACATCCAACTTAGGTTCATACATACCCACAATCTCTTTAGGCAACCAGGGTCTTTTTGGACTGGAAGATCTAGAGGATACGGGGAGAGAAGCATTTTTCAAAGACATTTTTTCTTCATCGCGAGCTCATGGATGAGCTCCATTTCTTTGAGCCTTAGTTATTGGTGTCTCTTTTCAGTTTGGGCACTAATTCTTTTGAATTCAAGTTCAAGTCTCATTTTTTCTAGGGAGATAAATTCGGGACTTAATGTGGGACCTGGTAAGGGTCCAGTAGCTACAGGTTGAGGCCCTTGAGCAGGCAGAGGACCAGAGGGGGTGACATAGTTATTCCCCTCTTCCTCATCTGTCTCAACAATAACATCTTCAACATTATCCTCATTACTGTTTGCCACATTTGCTGGAGTAGTGGGCACTACAGCACCACTATCCAGAATTTGTTTCTCTAACAGTCTATCAATCATTTCTTGTTTTTTGCCTTTGACAGGAAGACCTTTCTGTCTACACAGATCCCTTAAATAATCAGCAGTATTAGTAAGGAGGGTCTCCTGGCTATAACTTTCCATAATTTTGACTTTGTTAAAATAACATTTTGTGATTGTTAACCTTGTGGTTAGTTGCACCAAGGAACTAGTACTACACTAAAATGTCAATCCAATACTTTTATCCTCACCGCTGTACACCAGTGTTAGGCAGAATCCAGGGCAGTTCCCTTAGGGAGCACTACCCCAGATTAGGACTACAGGTGAGAGCAATAAATCTCCTTTGGTATCAGTCTGTACCACAAGGATTTAGTTGGTAGCTGTGGCTGAGCAGTCAGACCTATCTCGAGAGGGAGATGAGCAGTATTCAGGGTTGACACAATATGTAGTACAGTACTATGGAGCAAGGAAACACTGACCAAAGTTTTGTATTAAAAAGAGAATATATATTTATTTTATACACTTCTAAATCAGCACATAGATCACAGTTAATAAAGTAAGTTAAGTTTAGTCAAAAGAAAAGCATATACAACTCCCTATTCAATTGTAGACAAGTTTGCGGTATAGTCAAAACTGATCAAAACGGCACAGTGAAAACCTACTACAAATGGCACTCTACCAATTCAACGAAAGGGAGGGAAAGCACAAGTTAAACCGAAATATCTTCAGACACCTCCTAGAAACACTTCCCTGAAGTTTTGTGAACAAGTAATGCACAGTAACACTTTAACCAAAAGACAAGTGAATGAAAACTGAGCAAAATGGCACTCCACGAGGTAAAACAGTAGGAAGGAAGAGGGGTTTAGAAGATCTAGGTGCATCAACACATTTCTCATTGAAAACGAATCTAGTGAGAGCAGATCTAACAAATCAGCCAGAGTCAATAGGCCTGAGCCAGAGTCAGTGGTACAGGACCAAGAGCTTAGGAGCAAAAATGTTCTTGTAGCTGCAGTCAAGTCTTTAGCAGCAAACCTTTGAAGAGGTAGGTGCAAGGCAAAGGACAATGTTAAGAGAGAGGGCGGCCGACCCCACAAGTAGTTAAATGATTTAAAACACCTTTAGGGCTACCACAGAGAAAGGGCGGCCTGGCAGAACAATGTACCTTAAACGTGGAGAAGTGGCTCCTGCGGTGGCGGTTGTTCGTGGTAGTTCCTGCATGTCGAGGGATCCAACAGAGGAAGAGAGGCTCTCGTCGTGGAGGAAGGGTTGAGTCACTGTACTACCCAGGGATGAAACCAGCCGTGGTGCTGCCAAACGAAGTTTAAAAGGTACGCTCCTTTTAATCGCAGTCCGGGTCGATAGCTGCCTGGCTATCTGGTCTTCAAGTGCGGAGCACTGTTGAGTCAACCAAGGCAGGTCCGAGGATGCGATAGGTGAACTGGTTGACTCCACCAGCTCAAGGGAAGGAGGCTCCTCCGCTGAGGATCTCCTCTCGTCGTGTGGAAGAAAAGTGGTGAGACGATCCGGCAGGGCTTCACCGGTGGTGTAGATGCTGAAGATGTCTCTGGCTTCTCTTCCCTTCGGTTCCGTAGTTCCAGTGGCGACGTCTTGCTCTTCCAGTCCTCAGGACCCTGCTTTTATGCAGAAAGAGACCCATTCATACAGCCTAGCTGTGACTCACACAGTGGAGTGGTCATCTTGGCGGGAGACCCTCCAGACTATCAGGTTAGAGTGCGACCAGAGTTGCGGTGGCAATTCTGTCCGGGGGTTCTACTCCCCCTCCCAAACAACAGACCCACCCCAGACTCAGAAGCCCGCCAAAAGGAGGAACAAAGGATCCCCAACCTGGGTTAGGAAAATGGAGTAAGACTCGAGAAAGAAGTTTTATCAAAGTTCTTGCAAATAAAACCTACCGAAGTAAAGTTAATAAAGAAATAGACCGGCGGTATGTTAGAGGCTTTCAGTAAAAGTGGTAGCCTCGAACAAATCCCATAGAGAAATATTTGCGGTTGAATATAAAAGGTAGTAACCACTGCCACCAGCCCGAAACTTTGTGGAGAGGGACATTAGGACTTTAAGGTACCCTCTCGAAAATGAACATAGGGGAAAAACTATTAACTATTAACCCCTTCCAGTACTTCCATATTAAGATGGGGTGTACTGGTTAAGTTCATAAAAATCGACTAGTAAAGTCAATGGGGACTTTACATGCCCTGGGAGACAGTAGTCAGTCCCAGGGTATGGAGTCTATGTTTGGGGGTCGCTACGACACCGCTGTGTCACGACACGGAGGGTGCTGTGTGACACATATGCATAAAGATGGTTCCTATGGGGGAGAGAAAAGATCCCATAGGCATTAAACACAAAGATAGCCTAGAACACACACAGCAAAAATGCCTAAGAGTGAGGAAAATAGTCTCGCTCTTAGCAGGTAAAAAGAAACAAACCCTTCAAATCCAGCAAAGCTGCTGAGGGACTCTATAGGTAAGGGAAATTAGCCATGAAATGAGAATTCTCCCTAACAGAACCACTACGGAAAGTGTCTGAAATAAGTACAGGAGCTTTGTTAGGATAGTCATTTTTATAACTGCTACTCTACCCACCAGTGATAGCTCTTGTGAACTAATAAAGAAAAAATAAAAAAAACATTTATTGTCATCCACATGAGTTATACACAAACACTGCAGTTTCTAATGACGTTACAACTTCGCATGTGATCGACAAAAGAGTTTTTTAACATTTTGAAAATCAAAAAACAATTGTGAGAAAAGACCCTGCTAAGCCCCCCCTCTCACCTCCCAAGAAATATGCCCTCCTCTCCCCCCTTCCTAGGTCCTTACTACTCGGGTATGTAGGGAGTCCGTTCAGTTCGATCCTTTCACTGTGTCGGTCCATCTGTCTGATCAATGCAGAGTGTCCTACCCCTTTGTGTGAAACGGCTGAGGGTCACAGAATAAGGAGCATAGCCTTTGAGTCCGTGTGTGGTTTGGGCTGCCTCGGGATGGAGTGGTTCTAAGATGTGCGGTTGGGTGGGGTTTCGCCTGTTGTATTTCTCGGCTGTCCAGTGAGGTGTCAGGGCCGGTTATTTGCTTCTCTGAAGAAGTCCAGATAGGGGAGCCATTGCATGTCGATATGCGAGTGGGTTTCCATAAGTAGCACTTCGAGGCTCTCCATTTCATAGATCTCTTTTGCTTTGCGCAGCCAATCTGTTTTCGTAGGGAGCGAGTTTGCTTTCCATTTTATAATTACGCATATTCGTGAGGCTAAGAGCATGTTCCTTGGCATGTGAGGGAGAACTTGATATTGCTCTCCCGTATGCTCGACCCTAAATAGCACTAGGAGCACTACGAGAGGGGAGAGTTCGAGGGGATTGGGTCCTCCGACGTATTCCATATCTATGACAGTAATCACCACAGCGGTGCTGCTTCAGAAAATCTTTCTGCGTCGATGACGTTGATTCTCCGTCCTTGAGGGCCTCCGTCAAGCCGACGTCACCGGATGTTATAAGTAGGACGCACGACGCCCGTAGCCTCAGTTCCGTTTTTTCCACAAATGTGTTTGTTTCGGAGATCTCAGCGCGCCTCAATTCTACTGAATCCTGTTCTTTCGGTTCTTCGAACCTGTTTCTTCATTGCTATCGAATATGATGTCTTCGGCTTCTTCCACCCCGCGGTCCGGGTTTAAGAAGTGTCGGGTGTGCGGGTCCAAGATGTCCCTGATAGATACGCACGTCGCTTGCCTCTGGTGCCTCGGGGAGGACCATGATACAGACGACTGGGATCATTTAAGCCAGAAGGTTATTCTTCCAGCATTTTATCCTCCGCCACATCCTGGTAAGGATGAAGAGAGGGTTCATAGGCTGGATCCTAGGAGAGCTTTAAGTTTCTACATTTCACGCATGTCCCGGGTCAGAGTGGACGATCAGCTCTTTATTGGTTACGCTGGAAGGCGTTTGGGACAAGCTGTTACTAAGCAGACATTGTCTCGATGGATTATCTTGGCAATTTCTGAATATTACCGCTTGGCGGTTAAGGACCCTCCGGTAGGCTTACGGGCCCATTCTACTAGGGGTATGGCTGCCTCTACTGCCCTGCAGAGGGATGTTCCTATTCGTAACATCTGTGATGCAGCCACTTGGGCTTCGGTCCATACTTTTGTACGTCACTACTCCCTTGATTCTATCCATGTGCAGGATCTGGACTTTGGCAAGGAGGTCCTTTACTCTGCAATTTTTTTTTGAAAATCAATTTTATTAAGTTTCCTTGGTGCATAACGAGGTTACATTCTTGCATTGCATTTATTAATGTGAGTTAACATAAAGAGAAAACCAGACGAAACACACCCCATGCCCCCCCCCCTCCCTCTCCCTCCCCCCACCCCCCTTCAGTTCGCGCTTACATAGCCTTGATAAACACTTGCACAACGGGCTCTCTTAATGATGGAGGCGTCAATACAATATGCGTGTGGCACGCCAAAGTCATATGGGCCAAACGAGTTCAGTTCTCAGCCGGGTCCTTGGCCCATGGTCCCACATCCGTGGGGAGGAGGGGAATCCCTCAGCTCAGTCTTCAGGACCTAGACCACTCGGCCGTACTTATCAAAGAAGGGGAGCCAAATTTCCTCGATACTGGACTTAGACTCATCGAGCAGGTGTGTGAGGAACTCCATGTCGTAGATGGCCCTTACTTTGGTCACCCAGGTTTTTTCCCCTGGCATTCTCGGGTGTTTCCATTTCTGCGCTAGACAGCATCTAGCTGCTACCAGCATCACCTGGAGCATGTGATCATGAGTGTTACCCCGGTCCTCTTCGTTACTAATCCCGAAGAGGAAGAGCCACGGGCAGGATACTCGTTCTATCCCATCTACCCCTTTGATCCAGGTCCGCACCTTGTCCCAGTATTTCTGGACCACTGGGCATCCCCACCACATGTGGATATAGTCACCTCTCTCTGTCCTACATTTCCAACAGTGTGGGTCATATCCTGGACGCATTTTGGCTATTCTTTGCGGGGGGTAGTGCCATCTATGTAATATCTTGAGGGCCTGATGGCGATATTGGAGGGAGGATGTGGATCGATTGGCCCGTCTACACATCTCTGTCCATCTCTCGTCATCAATTTCCTCGCCCAGGTCCCTACCCCATTGTATGCGTGCTGGTGGCGGGTCTCGGGGGATGGAGAACAGAAAGAGCTTGTATAGGCGGGAGATTATCCCCTTGGAGCCCCTTGCGGTCAGAAGGAGTTTTTCAAAGTCTGTGAGTTCCCTCCTGAGGGTATCACCCCAAGATGGTTCCGTGAGGGCACCCTTAAGCTGAAGATATCGGAACGGGGAAAGCGTGCCTATTCCCAGGGCTTCCTCAAGGTCCTTCAAGGGGAGGAAGGAGCCCCCCACCCACAACTGGCCGGTCCTACTAAGGCCCGCCTCGAACCATGTCTGGTAGGCTGCTGGTTCCGCTATTTTGGCCAGGAAAGGAGGGGCCCAGATGCAGCTCAAGGGGGAGGGCCATGTCGTGAGCCATCTATAGTAACCTCCCTCTCTCCACAGGGACCACAGTACTCTTAGAATCGGGTGGTTCAAGACTGATCTGGGGATCGTTCTCCTTGGGACCCAGAGCCATTCCTCTAGTGTGACGGGCGCCAGGGGCCTATTGTCCATGGCTACCCACTGTTTTTTCGGTCCCGGTGAGAAGTGATCGACCAGGATCCTCAACTGGGAAGCCCTATAATACGTCTCGAGATCAGGGTAGCCCACCCCTCCATCTTCCTTGGTCCTAGTCAGAACCTCGTATGAAATCCTGTGTTTTTTGCCCTGCCAGAGGAATCTAAGGAGGATGCGTTTTGTCTCGTCAAAAAAGGCCTTGGGGACTTGGACCGGGAGCATTTGAAAGAGAAACAGAAATTTTGGGAGGATAACCATTTTTATAAGGTTAAGGCGTGCCATCCATGAGAGACCCGTTCCCGCCCACCTTTCTATGTCTCTCCTGATTGCTGACCAGAGGGGGGGGAAGTTGGCCCCATACAGGTCCTCAAGGTTACGTGTGATTTGGACTCCCAAGTAACGGAACCCCTCATCGCTCCGCTTGAAGGGGAGACCCTCCACAAAGGTCACCTCCGTGTCTGGCAGGTTCCCACCCATGAATGCGACCGATTTGTCCAAATTAACCTTATACCCCGATAGTTCTCCATATCTTGCGAGGCCCTGCAGAACCCGAGGGATTGTTTGGGACGGTCTGGTGACATAGAGCAGGGCGTCATCCGCAAAGAGGCAGATCTTGCAGTGCATATCCCCCATCTGTACACCACTGATGTCCGCATCATTGCGGATCGAGATTGCCCACGGTTCCATCACCAATGCGTAGATTAACGGAGACAGGGGGCATCCCTGCCTCGTGCCACGTTCAAGGGGGAATTCCCTAGACTCAATCCCGTTAGCCACCACTCTGGCCGAGGGGGAGGAGTAGAGCGCGGATATCCATCCCAACCACCTTGGACCCATCCCCACTGACAAGAGAACCTCCCTCATGAAAGCCCAGCTGACCCTGTCAAAGGCCTTCTCCGCGTCAAGAGCCAGTAGGAGAGCGCCTTCATTCCTGGCCTCGGTCGTGGCCAATACATGGAGGGTCTTCCTTAAATTATCGGAACCCTGTCTATTGAGGACGAATCCCGCCTGATCAGGATGTATCAGGCGTGGGAGGGAGTTTTCCAATCTGGAGGCCAGGATCCTAGCAAAGATCTTGGCATCTAAGTTGAGAAGTGAAATGGGTCTGTAAGACCCACAAGCTGCCCGGTCTTTACCAGGTTTAGGTATGACGGTGATGAGGGCCTGTAGGAAAGTCGGGGGGATCGTGTCGTTGCCTCTAATTTGGTTGAACAATTTGGTCAGGGGCTTCACTAAGGTGGACTGGGTCTGTTTATAGAAATCCGCTGTGTAGCCGTCAAGGCCAGGAGCCTTTCCGGCCTTCAGTCTCTTGATGGCTCCCTCCACCTCCTCTTCTGAAATTTCCCCCTCGAGGGCCTCCAAGTCCTGGTCGGTCAGTTTGGGGAGGGGGTGTTCTGCCAGGTAGGAGGCAATGTCCTCCCGAGATTCGCCCGCTTGCCTAGAATAGAGTTTGCTGTAGTACTCAGCAAAGCATTCCGTCACTTCATGCCGGTTCCCATGAACCCTGCCCTCTTCGTCGGTCAACCGGGTAATCCCTCTCTCCACTCTACACCCCCTCGACCTCTGAGCCAGCAGAGTGCCTACCCTGTCGCCCTGTTCGTAGTATCTCTGTTTGGTATATCGCATCCTCTTAACCACCTCCCCTATGAGAACCGTATGGAGCTCCTGTCTTTTGCCCTGCATCTCGTCCAATAGTGCCCTCCGGTCCACTCCCGGGACTCCCAGTCTGGCCCGCAAGATCTGCAGCTCCCCTCGGAGTCTGCTCTCGATCAGGCCCCTCTCTCTTTTACGCCTCGAGCCCTCCGCTATGAGGAGGCCTCTGAAGGTGGCCTTCCCCGCTTCCCATACCATGGACATGTCCGTCTCCCCCGTGTCATTTGTCTCGAAGTAGGCCAGCATTTCCTGCTTCATGAACTCACGGAATACTGGATCCCTAAGGAGCGTGTCGTTGCACCGCCATCGAGCCGATCTCGGGGCGATGGGCAGGGACCAGTTAGCTATAAGTAGTTCATGGTCCGACCACGTTATGGTCTCGACTTTTGGTTGGGTCATCGCCCCATCTCCCTCCTCTGAGGCCAACAGAAGGTCGATTCTGGTGTAGGTGCAGTGCGGGGGAGAAAAGAATGTGTAACCACCCTGGGCCGGGTACGCCTTGCGCCAAACATCTACCCAGTAGTGATCCTTCAAGAGGTTCTGCAAGGCCAGGTTATCCCTCGTGATCCCCTTGGGTACCCCACCTCTGGCGGACCACCAGTCCAGTTGGGGGTCGGCTATGAGATTAAAATCACCCCCGAGAATCATGGCCCCCTCGGCCCATTCATCCATGACACCAAAGATCCGTGTGAGGAACTCCACCTGGCCCGTGTTGGGCGCGTATACGGTGGCGAGAGTAACTCGCTGCCCCTCGCAAAGCCCCTTGACACCCAGAAATCGACCCCCAAACCCCCTCTTGGTTTCCACCCCCGTTAGTTGGAGAGCCCTTCCCAGGAGAATGCCCACCCCCTCCTTCTTCGAGGTCGGGTGTGAAGCCCAATAGTTGCTACCGATGTCTTTCCCCTTGATTCTGGATTCCCTCCCGCGCTTATAATGTGTTTCCTGTAGAAATAGGACCGTCAGGTGTTGTTTTCGGAACATGTTGCCCGTGAGGGATCTTTTATTTTGAGAGTTTAGACCCTTGACATTTAACGTGCCCACCTTCCCTTCAATCGTTGTCATCATACCGTGTGCGTATTCTGAACCCCTCGTGGTGATTGAATTTTAGTGCCCCTTGCCAAGCGTATTCTTGCGGTCTGAACTGAATTTCCCCCTGAGTCCCCCAAACTACCCCGTTATCCCCCCCATCCCCTCCCCCCTTGCAACTGACCCCCCTCCCCGTGTCTTCCCTCCCCCCTCCCCACCCTTGTACCTTGAGGCGTCCGTCCACTCTCCCCAACATGTGTTGGGGCCGGTCAACGAACCACCAAGGACTCCAACCCCAGCCCCGGGGTTTTCGTGTGTCTGGAGAGTCCCAGATCGCAAGTCCGATTCAGGTCGGCCCCTGCAGGCCTTCGGTGCACTTAACCGAGACAAAAACCAGAGACCCCGCCCGGGCCCTCAACCCACAACCAGAAACCCAAACGCGGGGCAACACAAATAAACAGTTAACTTTTTAACATAATGGTCTGCCGACCCAAGGTCCGGTGGGCCAAACGCGACACCGCCGCGGTGTCCGTTCAAGGCAGTTCGTGGGCCCGGGGCCTCCTGCGTCCGTACCCTGAATCGTCTCTCACCTCATGATTTTCTCTCCTTCCAATCGAACGTCATTTTCATGAGTCAGTGTGATTTTCCGGGTTCATCGACGGGTGTCTGGTTTTCCGAAACTTTCGGGCCCCCTTGACCTTAGATTTCCCACTGTGATTTCCTGGGCCGTCGGGACCCCTAGGGGGGTCCCGTGGTCCTCCCTCCTGGGCGCCCGAATGGCCCGCCTGGTCGTTCACCAGATCGTCCGTGGCTCTTCGTATGTCCTCCTCCGACACCAGGTGGTGTTTCTCACCTAGCCACTCAAACTCCAAATAGAAGGGGTGACCCCACCGATATCGGACTCCTTTTCCCTGCAACCATCTTGTGAGTGTGCCGCATTTCCTCCTCATTGACAGGGTTAGGGCCGAGAGGTCTTGGAAGATGGATACCTTTGAATCACCGTACTGTATGGTGCCAAGATGTCTCGCCTTTTCCAGGATTCTGATCTTGTCCCTGTAGTAGTGCAGCCGAACCAGAACCGAGCGTGGGCCTCTGCCTCCCCCCCCCGCTCGGTGCACCCTGTCGAAGTTGGTCGCCCCCACGTCTTCCGTTCCCAGGGCGATCCTCACGATATCGTGCACTTTGCCTTCAAGTCCTTGTACGGATTCGCCCTCAGATTCCATCAGGCCAAAGATTCGAAGGTTGTTCCTCCTCTCCCTATTTTCCATGTCGTCAACCTTGAACCGAAGCTCTTCCTCGCGCCTTTCCATGTCTCGGAGTCTCATGTCCATTTGGGTTTCGAGGAGTGTCGCCGAAAGTTGGTTATTCTCGACGCCCTCCACGCGGTCTTCTAGGGTGGCGACCTTGGTGGTGAGGTCGGCCAGTTTGGCCCCCATGTCTGTCCTCATACCTCGTATCTCCTCCAGAATCGTTTGGATGTTGTTCTGGATAGCCCCCAGATCCGGGGGTGGGACGGTGGGGCTACCGGCGGCCATGGTCCTTTCTTTGGGAACAAACTGATATTTCAGCAAGTTCTCTCTCCAGTTCATGAGGGGTTCGTGTCGGCCAGTTTACGACGGACGCCGCCTTTCTCCGGGTCAGGCCGGGCCTCGGGCACCAGAGGCGCCGGGCGTGCGTTCCCTGTGTGGGTGGACGGTTTTCTTCAAGTCGGAGGATGCCCAGGGGAGGAAGCGCCGCGGGCTCACCCTCTCGGGCCTATTCGTGGGCGGCGCGGCTCGTGCTGTCTCCTGCGCCACTCCGCGCCAGGTCGTGGGGGAGGGGCAGCCGATATCGCCTTGGTCCGTGTAACTCCGCACAGGAGCGTCGGATCGGAACCAAAGTTGGACCCAGGTGGGGGCCACAGGCTTCCACGTCTTTTGGGGGGGGTCGCGTAGTATATGGGACCCTCGTTTCGCCGATAAATCGTGATTCACCCGGGGCTGGGTGCGGAGCTCGACGTTCAGGCGTCCATCCTGCCCGCGCCCCCTGGTGGCCTCCCACTCTGCAATTTAATTGGGAATTCTAAATTTGTGTATTCAAAATTTTTTTCCCACCTCCTTACGTTGGTACTGCTTTGGGAGTCTGTCATAGATATGGAATATGTCGGAGGACCCAATCCCCTCGAAGAACAAGTTACTCTCTTACCTGGTAACGTTCTTTCGATGGGATGGTCCGACGATGTATTCCATATCGCTCCCTCCCTGCCTACCCCACTACAGAATTTCTTATGCGATTGCAGCTTACATTTCCGCAAGGCTTTCTGTGGTCATACTGGCATTAGATTGGTGCCACACGTTCTGGGGAAAAAACTACAACTGAGGCTACGGGCGTCATGCGTCCTACTTATAACATCCGGTGACGTCGGCTCGATGGAGGACCTCGAGGACGGCATATCGATGTCATCGACGCAGGACGCAGAAAGATTTTCTGAAGCAGCACAGCTGTTGTGATTACTGTCATAGATATGGAATACGTCATTGGACCATCCCATCGAAAGAACGTTAAGAGGTAAGAGAGTAACTTGTTCTTCTCTGTGAATGCCTTCTATCTGGTGGATCCACCCCAGGCTTTCCTTCCAATATGTCTGTATGTGGGGACAGCTGCCAACACTGATGCCAGTAGGTGCATATTTGGGAGCAACACCTTCAGCAGTTGGGGGAGATACCTGTGTACATTCTGGCCAAGCGTTGGGAGGTCAGATGCCATTGTGTTAGGATTCTGCAGTTGTGCATCTTATATTGCACTGCGATGGAAGATTTCCATACCGCTCTTGTATCGCTTACCACCCCTCACAGTTGTCCTCCCATCCCAGCGCTTAGTCCCATTTTGTTTTTGTACTTGGGGGGGGGGGCGGGAGAGGTGACCTCTGTCCAGGAGTGCTCTGTAAATCTTTGTTATGAGGCCTCTTGTACCTTGGGGCGTGTTCAATATGCTTTCGAAGGTAGTAAGGGGGTGCCGCAACTGCCCTTTCCATTTTGTATCTGTTAGGACCCCTTTTAGCTGTAGATATGGGAGTGGCCTAATCGCCAGCCCTTGCTGTGCGTTCTCCAGTCTGTCCTTGATCAGGAAGGCCCCATCTTTCCACATCTGGCCCACCCTATCCAGACCTTGCTCGTATTGCGGCTGGAAGCGTAGCGGGTCTCTAATCGTGTCTCTGATGGGGGGGGCAGGTGCAGCTTAGTGGGGAAGACCAGGTGGCGATTCCGGCCATGCTAGAATTGATTGCATTCCATATGGACCACAGGGCCTCTAGGACCGTGTGTTCCCGCACGCTGTGTGGAATGGATTGGGGGGGGCATAGCCATTCTCCCAGCGTCACCGGGGTAAAGAGACAGTTTTCTAGGTGAACCCACTGCTTGGCCTTTGAGTCTCGGATATGGTCTACAAGAATTCTCAACTGTGATGCTTTGTAGTATTCGTGGAGGTCGGGGTATGCTAGGCCCCGTTTCTCGTTTGGGAGGATCAATGTATTATAGGTGATTCAAGGCTTTTTCCCTTCCCAGAGGAAGGCCAAGAGGGCTTTTTTTGCTGTGTTAAGGAAAGGGGCTGGGAGTATGATGGGAAGGGATTGGAAGAGGAAGAGGAGCCTCGGTAGTACGTTCATTTTAATGGAGGTCAGCCTTCCCGCCCATGAGACTTTCAATTTTCCCCAGCATTCTAGGTCTTGTTAGATCGTGGCCCAGAGCGGTTTGTGGTTGGTTTGGAATAGGTCTCTGAGTCGCCTAGTCAGGGCTTTAAGTGGGCCGGGGCCTGCCGGGGCTGGGCCCCGGCAGGCTCCGAAATTTCGTTTTGAGGCAGGGCCCTGCCGGGGCCCACTAATCTCCCCGGGCAGCCCCGGCCACTACACGAAAGGGCATTTTTTTCTACAGCCTGAAGCTCTCGCTCGTGTGCGAGAGCTTCAGGCTTCAGAAAAAAATGCCTTTCAGCTATAATGGTGGCGCCGCACCTGCGAGGCATCCCTTTAATCAAGGGATGCAAGTGGGCCGGCGCCACCATTATGGAGAAACGTGAGGCCGCTGGAAGCAGAGGCCTTGCTTTCTAAATACTGAAGCTCCCACGGATTCGCGGGAGTTTCAGTCTTTAGGAAAAAGGCCTCTGCTTCCAGTGGCCTCACCCTTTCAGCCTTAATGGTGACGCTGCCCCTCCCCAGCTGGCGAGGGGCAGCACCACTATTAAGGCTGAATAGGCGAGGCGCTGTCCCCTGCCAGGCAAGCCTATACAAAATAAATGCAGAGATCAGCACCCTCTCCCCCATAGGGGAGAGGGTGCTAATCTCTACAAAAGGCAGCCTGGCAGGGGTGCCAGTAGCCCATTGAGCTGGGGCTCGTCAAGGGGGCGTGGCCTAACGGCCCATCAAGACCCCGTTGTTAGGCCACGCCCCCTCGATGGGCCCCGGCTCGATTTGTAGTGCCACTTAAGGCACTGCGCCTAGTGATCGTTATCCCCAAGTAACATATGCTGTCTTGTGCGATTTCGAGACCCCAGTTAGCCGAGTTAGCAGCTTGCTGAGGGGCTGCTTCTACCAGGGGGAGGGCCACGGTCTTGCTACAGTTTATCCGGAACCCGGACTGGTTCCCGTATTCCGTTATCCTTTCTAGGAGCGCAGGGATGGATTGTTCTGGGTGAGTGACATACGGTAGTACATTGTCTGCAAATAAAGCTAGTTTAAACTCTATGCCACCTCTCACCAGACCTGTAATCCTATCGTCAGTTGTTATGTTCTGGGCTAAGGGCTTGATGATCAAGAAGAAGACTAGTGGCGACAGGAGGCACCCTTGTCTGGTTCCTCTGGATAGTTCGAACTGGGTGGATGCTACTCCGTTGACTATGACCCTGGCCTGCGTGTTCTTGTACAAGGCCTGTACACCTCGTACCCAAACTGGACCAAGGCCTGCCTTCTATAAGACCTGAGTCATAAAGCACCATTCGACTCGGTCAAAGGCTTTTTCAGCATCGACTGAGCTCAGCATCGGGTCTGTGTCGTGTTCGTTTAGTGAGGCTATTAAGTCCAGCATTTTGCGGACGTTGTCGGCCCCTTGTCAGCCCCTCACGTACCCTACCTGGTCAATGTGAACCAAAAGAGGTCAGACTTCGCTCAATCTGTTGGCTAGGATGCTGGCATATATTTTTGCATCAACATTTAGCAGTGAAATTGGCCTATAAGAGCCACATTCCAGCTTATCTCTGCCCTTCTTTGGTAAAACAATGATCCTGGCTTCGGTGAATGACGGTGGGGCTATCCCTGTGGCCATGATGTCGCTGTACAGTAAGGTCAGGAAGGGAGCTAGAGCTCCTCTCAGTCTTTTATAGTATAATGGAGTGAATCCGTCTGTGCCCGGCGCTGATCCTGCTTTAAAGTGTGAGATGGTGTGGTCTACATCTTTCAATGTTATGGGGGAGGTTAGCATCTCTAGATCAGAGGGTTGAAGAAGGGGGAACATAACGCCCGCTAAGAATTCTGTGGTGGTGCCTGGTGAGGGGTTACAGTCCGAGGAATCTGAGTAGTCCGAGGTTACAGTCTGTTGGTAATATCGGGCATAGCAGGCAGTGATGTCAGTGGGGTTAATCAGGGTTGTCCCTGTGTGAGAGTTAATTTTGAGGACTTCTCTTCCCGCTCTTTGTTTTCAGAGTCTAGCTGCAAGCAGAGTGTGCGCTTTATCCCCCTTCTCAAAGTAATTCTGCTTGACATATCTAAGATGAGTTCGGGCTCTTTCCTGCCAGATTTACTTTAAATCTTGTCTGAGGTTTCTAATGTCCTCCCTGTGTTCTGATGTGTCCCCTCCTTCTCATCCTCTGGCTGCCTCCTTGTCTTTTATTTCTAGTTTAATTTTGGTTTCTCTGAGGAGTTTCAATCTTTTAACTGAGGCTCCTTGGGCAATCAGTAGACCTCTAATGGTTGCGTTTGCGGCTTCCAACACCATATTACTGGAGGTTTCCGCGGTGTCATTTCTTTTAAATAAATCTCGTGTACTTCCTCATTGAGCGTTTCCCTAAAAAGCTTGTCCTTAAAGAGTGTTGTTGGATGTCCATCTTCTTTCAATGTGCTTTCCTGGGCCTAGGTCGAGATATATAGTGATCATGTCGTGGTCGGACCACCCTATCACTTCTATTGTCACGTCTTTAGGCTGGAATTCTAGATCTCCCTCCAGGAGGAAATGGTCTATGCGCGTGTATGTTTGGTGCGGGGGAGTAGAAGGTGTATGTTTTGTCTAGTGGGTGCTGGGTGCGCCATGCATCGATCAGTGAATGATCTGTGATTAGTTTTAGGAAGGCTTTCGTATCCATTGGGGGCGGGCATCCTGTCTGTACGATCTCCAGCCAACCTTAGGTTCCATGATGAGGTTAAAGTCGCCTCCACAAATCAAGGAAGCCTGTTATTTCCGCATACAGTCTTGAGAAGAGGTTACTGCAAAAAAGTAGCTGTTGTGTGTTTGGGGCGTATACAGAGCATAGGGTTATCGCTCTGGACCTGATCGTGCCATGTATCACTAGAAATCTACCCTCTGTGTCTTTATGTGTTTGTTACAACTGTAGCTCGAGGGAGGAATGGTACACAATTCCCACCCCCCTCTCTTTTCTGGCCCCGAGGCCCACACAGACCTACCTAGATTCCTGCCCCTTAGGGTGACCTCCTCATTGCGTCCAAATTTGGTTTCCTGCCCAAAGAGGATGTCCAGCTTTGTCTGCTGGAAGGCTCTAACCAGCATAGATCTTTTCTGTGGCGAGTTTGGGACTTTAACATTCAAAGTTCCTATACAAACAATGTCATTCGCCATCTAGGTTTCATATGGAGTGCATTGTTGGGGGCCACGCATGTCGTGGCTCTCTCCATAGGATGTGGCTAACGTGTCATGAGTTATCCTGTGGCTCTTGGTTGGACCCTTTATGTGACTTTTTACCCGCCTTAATCTTCTGCATGTGGAGTGGACTGAACGGAGTAAACTCTAAAGGCGATTCCGTTCCCTTTATTGTTTCCATAATCTGAGTGGACCTTTGTGAAACCCCCCGCACTTCCCTTTGCCGATAGAGAAATGGGAAATGGAGAAAAAAAAGAATCGAAAAAGAAGGAGAGAAAAGAGAGGGCTTTCTCCAAACTTTGGAGACGCCTTGTGTGTAAGCATAGGGCCACACAATGGGTGTGCCGTGGGAACCATTGGATCGAGCACAACTTCTAGCAACTATTGATAGGCGGGTGTGTGTAATGGCAGCATCTTCAATTGCCCAGCCGGGCTTGCTTGGTGTTGCGAGGCCCTGGGGAGAAAGAGGGGAATGAACATCCCGCTCCGGTCACAGTGGGTATCAAGTTCATGTCTACTTCTTCGGGGGCTGGTTTTCACCCCTGTTCATTAGTGATGGCTTGGGCCACTCCTCCCCTCCTGGGCTTTGTCATTTTAAGGAATTTGCTGCTTCTTATTCCTTTCCTTTCAAAGGGTGTTTAGTCTGGTGAATTTCCTTTTGCTTTTGGAGCAGCCTCTTTGTGACCAGGGGCCTGATGGTTTCCTGGTTGGCTCCGATGAGGACGGCATCTCTTCACCCTCTGGCTGTCCCTCCGTGAACCTTAAGCCGCTTAGCACATTGGTGGCTTCTTCTTCTGAGACAACTCTATAATCTTCTTCTCCATAGGTGAACGTGAGCGCGAAGGGGAAACACCATCTGTATCTAGTGTTGCGCTCTCTAAGCCATGATGTTAATGGTCTGCAAGCTCTTCTTCGGGCCAATGTCTCAGCTGAGAGGTCCTGATAGATTTTTAATCGAGAGACCTCGAAGTTGATGAATTCCTTGTCTCTGGCCTGTTTGACTATTTCCATTTTGTGTTTATAGTGGTGGCATTTTGCGGGCTGTCCAAAGGGCCTCCTGCATGGAGCACCCTTTCAAATTCCAGTTCTGGGGTTAAGGAAGAGGGTAGAAGGGTGGCTATCAAGGCCTTGATTCTCCTTTCAAGGGTGGCGGGAGTCTCACTGGGGGTTTAGTTGAGGCCTTGGATTTTAATGTTCACTCTTCTCTCTCGATTTTCCAAGTCATCGATCTTTGCCTCCAAGTCTTGGTTTCTCTGTTCAAGGTCTTGGAGCCGTCCCTACGCTTTGAGCTCCATTATGTCTGATGAGTGTTGGTAGTTTTCCAATGCTTTGACCTTGTCCTCTATTTTGTGTACTTTCTCCTGGAGCTATGCGACTGTTGTGGTCATGCTGGTCCTGAATGAGCAGATTTCTTCAAGTAATAGGCGGACGTCCACTTTAGTTGATTCTTCCTGGTCTCCCCTGTGAATATGAGGAATCTCCTGAGATTGAGAGACTACCATTGATGTGTGGGTTCGGTGGAATTCTTGCAGTTTCTGTGTTGTTGCAGGGGCAATCTCGCCCTGCAAGTACGTCTCGATTTCCGGGCCTTCCTGAGGGTTTCCGACTGTGTGTCTTTTGAAGTCGTGACAGCAGCATTGTTATCTTTCCTTTGATTAGATGTGATCTTGAGTGCCTCTTGGGGTGGCCTGCATTTGGGATGACCTGCACCGCCCTCCTCACTGGGAAGCAGCGAGGGGGGGGACCTCCATTTGTGGTGTGTTCGGTAAACCAGGTAAAGGTGCCCAGACCTGTCTCTCCTTCTCCTTGGTGGCCTGTTTGTGTCTGTGTTTCCTGGCTTGGCAACCGTTCTGCTGTTGCGGGCAGGGGGCCATCCTGCGCTCCCCAAAGGCCATCAGATGGGCTCTTGCATTCAACTTTGTAGTTCCATGCGGTCTACAGACTCACGGTCAGGTCTGTTCTCCTGCAGGAGGGCCTCTGTGTTATGATCCCTCGTGTCACTTGCGGTCGCTTTATTGACCCTCAATGTGGGAATCAGTTCATAGAGGAGAGATCAGTATTACTTGTGGCGGGAGGGGTGGGGAGAGGGCGTTCTTCTGTGTCTCACTGCGTGTGTTTCCCGGGTCTTCCCTACGGAAGTTCCGTCTTCGGGGGGATTACTGACCCTTCAAGCCCCCTCCGCTATCTGGTGCGAGGGTTTCTCTTTTGTTTCTGGGTTGGCCAACCCAGGTTAATTTTGTTCTAGCGAGGCACTTCAGGCTTCGTGCCCGCTCTTCTTGTCAATTGAGACGGCTGGGGTGCAGGTTTAGAGTGATGGCTGTCAGGTGGCTGCTGGGCGACTGAAGTCACTCCCCCAACGGGGTTCACATGCTTACTCCCGCCTCGCGCACTGATATGCGGAGGGGTCAGCGGGCTGAGGGGGGCTCGACCGCACTGCCACCCTGGTGTCGCTCACAGTGGTTGCAACATCTATTTCGGGGGGGTTAACTGTTCCCCTGATCTCTTTGTGTTCCGTGGCACAGGGAGTGCCTCTTTGGTGTTGCCCAGGTCACCTCTGGCCAGATACAGATTTGTGAGGCGAGTCAGGCTTTATGTCGGCTCTTCTGTTGCTTGTGGTGGCTGGGACGCTGGATGGCTGCTAACCCTCTTTGCGCGGTCTTAAATGCGGGAGGTCCCGTGAGCCCTGAGGGTCCCAACCGCACTGCCGCTTTGATGGCTCCCACAGGAGCGGTGCGACAGAGCGGAAGGAGGGGGCACCCCGCCGGACCCTCCCGGCTACAGCTGCACGTGTGTCCTGGTGCAATTCGTGGTGCAGGTACTGCTGTCAGGTGCCGCCTGCCCCCCCACCCCTTACCTGCTGACTGATGGTCTCTTTGGCACGAAGGACCTGCAGTATGGGCGCTTGGGTTGTCACAGCGCAGGTGCCCAATAAGTCCCACTAAGTCGGCACCTTCACTGCTGCCCTTCGGAGGGGCTCTGCTTCAGACCCCAGGCACCGCGCCACACTGGTCTCGCGGCGGGCCTCTTGCTTCCGTCTGTTCACTGGATCAGGTCGCTGCGCTTTGGGGCTGCTGGGCTGGCGGCAGCCCAGGAGTGCTCCTATCGTGGCTCACCTGCATGCAGTCCAAACTGCCTGGGCAGGTCCATGTATCAGGGGTAGCGGGGAGGCTTTGTGGTTCTATCGCGGTCAGGCTGAGCGGCCGTGATACGGTTTGAGCCCCATCTTCGGTTGGGCCACGTGGTCTATCGAGTGCTGCTGGCGGGGGCCTTGACTGTTCTTGCTGCGTTCACTGGGATGCAGTGCCCGTTTTTCTTTGGGAGTTGGCCTAAATCCTGCTGGCACCCTCCCCTTCGTCCCAAACTTCCTTGAGTCTGCTTGCCCCCGGGATGATCCAAGGTTCAAACAGACCTGCGTGCTCAGGTGACCTGCGTGCTCAGGTGACCTGCGTGCTCAGGTGGCCATTCCGCCTGCACCCCCTGACGGTCCTCCTGCGAACTCCATTTGAACATGTTGCTCTTTATTTTGCTCATGTTCTGTGGGTAGTTCGCGCTGTGAGCGATATGCCTAGGTACCGAATGGCCTTCACCACCCACTTGAACAGAGAGATGCCTATCATGCCCTGCAAGTCTGCATGCCCCATGGGTATATTCAGCGCCTCACATTTATCAAGGTTTATTTTAAACCCTGAGGCGGCTCTGTAATTTTCTGGGAGCTTAAGTATCGGTGTGAGCGAGTCCTCTGGCTTAGACAGCGCAAGAAGCATATTGTCTGCGTACAAAACTATTTTATGTTCAGACCCTCCCTATCTGATACCCTGAATTTCCTTCTTGCCCCTGACTTACTCCGCTAGCGGTTCTACTGAGAGTGCAAAAAGTAAGGATGAAAGTAGGTATCCCAGCCATGTACCCCTTCACACCCGAAAGCCCTAAAAGAACTGTCCATTGACTGCAACCTTTCCTGTTGGAGCGTTGTACAAAGGGAATACTCCTGTTATGAATTGGTTGCCCAGGCCTAATTTATGCAGCACCACCCGCAAATAGCCCCACTCAGCCAGGTCAAATGCCTTTTCGGCATCTAAGGCTACTAACATGGTAGGGGTCTTTGTTTTATGTGCAATATCAATGAGATTTAAGACCTGTGAGTGTTGTTCGCCGCATGCCTCCCTGTCACAAATCCTGATTGGTCCATCGACACCAGGGAAGATAAGACTGGATCAAGCCTGGCCGCAAGTATCTTGGCGTACAATTTTCTATCAGTATTTAGTAATGCTATAGGACGTGATGACGAGCATTGGCTTGGCAATCAGAAAAGGGGGTACTGCTACCAAGGGGTATTCCCCATGTTGGTTATATTAATCAGAACCTAATTGGAGATCCCCAATATTACTGATCGGAAAAATCATAAAATCCAAAAGATGTCCGAAAGGAAACACGTAGACAGACTGAGGAGTAAGCTCAATTAATTATATTGAAAAATTGGGCTTGTTTTCACGATTAACAATACAATATTAAGAGTGTATAATGGCACCCCTAACAGTGAAATTGCTTCTGAAGCAAATACAGTGTACTGAAAAAGTAATAATGAAAAGGAACTATTGTGAAAAACAATCATATAGAACATAAACAAGAAGACCTGTGTCAATTTGGACACGGTTACCAAAACATGACAGTTAAAATTCACAAACAATGATTCACAAAGCACCTGAGTTTCAACCCATAGGTATTAGCTAGAGAGAGGTTCGCTGTTGCAAAGATCACAGAGAACGCACATTGGATATAGAGTACAAACAATATTCATGTCTACCAACTAAATGTGAGTTCTGCATATGTTAATCAACCAGGTAATCAAACTGACAATGATTCTACCTAAAGGTTCACATAAACATTCTATATTCCATTCTCTAGAACATACAGTGGTCTCTATTGACTATTTTCACACAAAGACACACTTTGCCGACGCTGCATGGGGTAAACTGGGTAGATCCAGTAGGTATGTGCTTGCAGTGTCTTCTAAGAGTCCAAAGGTTGTCAGCCTAAAAACTATTCTATGGATTCCCCCTTGCTCAATGAGTGTTTCGGCGGAAGATAAACAACAGTCAAGGGTAAATGAATGCAGTTTGTGGATACTCGAAATGGCTGCCTTCTTCAGGGCGAGGTAGACAACCTCTGTAAGATAAAAAAGGTCCCCTTTAGTTCTGTGTGTTTCCTTCACGGGCACTTAAAGGCCTCGAGTAATAATTTAGAAGAATTAAAATCATATACACATCATTTTGTTGGCAAAGAAAAGTTTAGTAGAATTTGTATCTCTAACAAGCTGTGGTGATAAACAAGGAATTCTAAACAAACTCACACGGGGGTCCTCAATGTGTTCTCACAAGAAAATGCCACCTTGAGATACTGCTTTTATCTCGGGCTGTCCCTGTAGTGCTTTCTCGTGGGAAGCTCTATGCTGGTAGTGCTGAGTGGCACATATCAGTCGGGTTGGACATGCAGGAAGTCAACTTGTCCAGATTCTCTAAAATGAGGAGATAGGCATGGTGGGCCATTAACCATACCAACCTGCATTTATGTGGGTACATCATGCAGGTACCACAAATTATCACACATATTTGTAACTTCATATGTTACCTGTGCGTCCACTTTTTTGTGCCCCATTCAATGCTCCAGCCAATGTCACTGAGTGAGTTATAAGAGTAGGCCAGCGGACTGATTGATTGAATAATCAGGCATGTTCCTTTTTATCTTTCCAGGATGCTGGGAGAAAACAGCAAAAATAATGAAAAAATGGTAAATAATATATTAATACCCAAGAGGCCACGGTCAGACCTTTCGTTAGTCATATCTAATTTGCCTATATTGTTGACAAGGAAAGGCCAGAACCCAAAGTGTGTTTAAGTTTTATCTGTGACCGCAATCGGCCGGGGAAGAAGAGGGTCAAGTCCGATGTGGGAACGTGGAGCAGCTCGTAAACCGAGCCGTAACCCAAAACCTCCTCACAAATAGCCTGCTCACGTTCATGCAGGCAGCACACCGTATGGAACTGGTTTTGTCGAGAGTCAGCCATCAGTGGACTGAAATGCGAGGCAGCGCCATTAGTGAGTGGCTCCGCTGAGTCCCTGTGGGTGCGTCATGCGCATATCCAATGGGGCACAGGCTGGTTCTTTACATTGCTGTGAGTGTGTGTGTAACATCCAATCAAGTGATCGAGCATGTCGAACTTGACTGGATGCCGCATCTGAATACGGAAACTAACAATGGCATGTTCGGTAGGAGCCGATAAAGCGCCTTTTGAAAGAAGTATCCCTCATCGGAACGGGCAGAGAGCGTGTTAGGATATTGCACCCTACGTGTGTCCTGAGTAAGAGGGGAGGACAAAATGTAATTAATTAATATAAATAATTAGAATAGGAGGGGAAAATGAAATAAAACCCTCACTGTCATATAACAATTGCAAAGATTTTGTATGAGTGTTGTACATATTGAAGCACGCTTGGTGATTGCTGACCCCATTCCATCCAGAAGGCGCGCATGTCAACAGATGAGGTCCTGTGTGTTGGGGTGGCAGACCGTGATCTGTGCCCATCCGCACGACCACAGTCCCAAAAGATCAGAGGAGATAATAATGGCCCGGAGTCTGCCTTGTGTCTCGGGCATACAGTCCGTATGGGGTCATTCTCAATATCTCACACGGAAAAGTCACCTCAGTATTGTAGAGAGGTGAACAGAGGAGCTAATTCGACTAATATTGATCTTATATGTGTTGAAAGGTAACAATATGGTGAAGGGCCCTTTCGTAGTGGAGTGATTTTGTGGAGGAGTCCTCAGACTCAATGTAAGAGTGGTCCGCGAGTCAATAACAAGGATGGCTTTTTTCTAGACATCGACACTCTGTGTGACGCATGATTGTCTTAATTGAAGTGCAGAATAATGGATACATTATGCTGGACTAAGTGATCAGGTAAGGAGTGTACGGAGGCTCTAATCTTGAGCCTTTGTTAGTGATACGGAAGGAATTGTTCATTGAGTCCATGTGCAACAGAGTCCATCCTATGAATCCATCTGCATTCCAAATCCAGCAGTCGGCCTTGGATATTGGGGCCAGTCCGGACCCGTTCAAGGACCCACCACTTCAGATCATTAGGGCTGTGTCGATTCTCGACGTAATGTTGCACTAATGGGGAGGTTAGATTTTTACACCGGATCCTTGAACGGTGCTCCGATATCCGTATTCCTACGTTCGCATCGTTTGGCCCACATATCTTAACCTGCAGGGACACTTGACACAATACACAACTTGGTTGGTTTTACAGTTGGACAGGTCTTTAAGAGTCCATGTCCGTTCACCCACTTGAAAGTGTTGTATTTTACTTGTGAACTGACATACTGAACAGGAGCCACAAGGGTAGTGTCCTGTCAGGGTGCGGAGGTTCCAAAGACTTCCCTGGGTAGTGTTTTGTAGTATACATAGAGAGGACAAGATATTCCTTCAGGTTGCAAGATCTTTTTAACGCAAACCTTGGTTTCTGTTGGTCCGGTATGCAAAGTCTAACGATTGGCCAGTACTTGTAAATTATCTTTTGATATTGAATACATGTTAGCCATGGGTAACCACACATGTAATTTGGTCTTCTCCTTCTTTGGGTGTAGATGTTTTTGGGGTCAGAAGTGAGTCCCGACATGTGAAACGGGCTCGTTTTTTGGACCAAGAGACCAGTTTTTTGTGGTACCCCCTTTTTGTCATAGTCTTGTGCTCAGGAGTGTAGCATTGTAGTGAAATTCATCCAACGAGGTACAATTCCTACGGATCCTCAGAAACTGTCCATACGGCAGGTTCTCCTCAATGTGTTGCGGATGGTCACTAGCAAAATGTAATAAAGTGTTTCGATCTGTAGTGTAAGGGATTTCAATCAGGCACTCACCCAGGTCTCGCCTAGCATGTAGCGCGCGATGAAACCCTTATTTATTTTTGTCTAGAAGTTCAATATTCTGAATGATATACCACTCATATCACACCCGTCTCAAAATACCCCCCAGGTCACACTGAACCAGGAATCAGGTTAGTTGTAAAGGTAAATATTTATTTAATTTATTTAATATTCAAATCACAGATAAGTTTAATATCTATATATATATATATGGGACAGCAATCACCAAGGGGTGACAATACACCTAAAAAAATAAGCAAAGCAATTGAATTCACTTATACTAATGCAGAATAGAAAACAGTAAAAAGAACAGTTTTGTTTTGTGAACAGATAGCGTTTAGGTTAATATTCCTGCTGCAAAGTTTTTTTTTAAATACAAATGAGCAATCCTACACCAAGGTGAGTAATCAGCGGGTATTCAGGAATGAAAGACAACATCTAGAATTAGATGCAATCTTCCCTCCCTGAACAAGAGAGAAAACAGTTTTTGGAAATGGACTCTTTTAAAAATGACAGGTGAAAAATGGCTTTGTGAAATACTGCAAAATGGTCATAAATGCTTAAATGGGGAAAAATTCTAAAGAAAGCAACTCTAAACAAGTCCTAATGCACAGGAGCTATAATATAAACAGTAATACACACTTCAGATCAGGATGGGATCGAAGAAGCACTTTGAAATGGGCAAAAGACACATGTAACTTTGACTAAAATTGCAAATTCGCGGCAAACTTTTGCTATGCGATATTGGAGAAAAACAGGTCAAATACACTATTCCTCAATGCATTTTTTAGTTGTGGATGTAGCTAAGGGTCTTAGGTATCAGTGAGAGTTGAAACTGAAGAAGTTATAGAGGTTTTAGTGAGAGGCGTTTTTGCAAAATAGGCGCATAGGTGGAAACAGAAATTCGATTTTAAAAATGACAGATAGGTTTTCTTATACTATATCAAGGACTATAAAAAAGAGAATGCCACACAGGAATCAGTTATTCACGGCTGCTCATAACTCTTCATGTGTGATACTCTAATTTGCATTCTGTATGGGAATTACTTTAATCAAAATCACTAAGGAGTTATGGTTTTGTAACACAGATGAGAGAAAAGTCAGCGCAAGAAGGATTCTAACGATACTAGGGTTCTGAATTTAAAGATGGGATGTGTGGAAATTGGGACAATACAATGCAGATATACTACGGTTCACTCTTCTTTCTATTCATACTTACAGTCCTTTGTAATTAAATTGGACCGTCAGCTCTGGTCAATGAATTGGATCAGGTCGACCGGCAGCAGGGCACCTCTGGAGGGATTTGGATCAGCGGCGCGGTTCTGATCAATTTTGGACTGCACCTCAGACCGGATTTGGAAGGGCCCCTTCTGGTTACTGGACACGGTAGACAGAAGGATGCAAGTTTCAGCGGGCAAGCCTTAATGGTAGCAAGCCAAGCTGAATTAGAATTATTCTTTTAAGTTCTGTATGTTTGCAATTGGGTCAAGCTAGCAAGAGTTCTGCAATGCTAAGTCTGGATTCTGCAAAGAAATCTGGATCTTCAGAGATTCTGGAGTCAGCTACAATATGAAGATTTCTGGTTCAAGGTGCTGCGCCTAAATCTGGATGGGTTCTGGAAGCAGTGTCCTATGTTTAGTGAAACTCATATTTATCAATTGCAAAGTTTATGGCAAGGGCAGAACGTCAAAAACACACCCCCATGTCTGTGAGTGGCTACAGGCATGTGCTTTGTCCTGGTTGGCGGTCTGAACAGAGCTGTCATCTTTTATGACAGGATTTAGGAACTCCCACCTTGACTTTTACCAAAACATAACTTTTGCACAAATGTATATTTCTAACATTATGTACCCTAATAAAACTGGACACATATATTTGATATTCGATTGTCTACATTCACATTCATTCCCCATCCTTGTGCGAGCTGTCTTTCTCATTCTACGGATTTTTATCAATTTTAACTATAATGGTTTGGATTAATCATTTCTAATTCGGTACATCTCTGGGCGCGGATCAGTGGATCATGTACATACAATTTTAGGTTTGCAACATTGATCGTTCTGCTAAAATAAGAAATTTTTCATAACTTTGGTTCCATAAATGGTACAAGTTTCATCAATGTCTTCAAATCACAAGGCTGAAATTAGTTTAATGTCTACCAATTTTCAGATTTGTTCCTCTTTAGGTTGCTCAGTTAAAGAGTTCTAAACTTTAATCAAACATAAGGATTTCACATCAAAGTTCTCCTTGGTAACCTCCCCTTCTCAAGTAGCAGCTGTCCAGTCCTTTTGATTAGGGAGGTGTGTCCCCCTTCCTGGAGGGAAGCTCCCCTGTAGAGATCAGTTGGGCAGCTTGCCATTGTCCTCAGCCCCAGACGACAGTCTACTGAGGTCCCATTGTACTGCTTGTTGTCATTATGTGGGAGCCATTAGCATCACTTAAGCCTTGCTGTAGCAAGGTAGTGTCAAGCTGAGATGTCAACTTTTCCAGGCCAGGCACTGTCAGATCAGAATTAAATAGTTGATTGGCTCCAGACTGAGTTCCTGTAAAATTCACCTACAATCTCTTATTTAAAAGATGTAAAATGAACAGAGTTTACAATGGATTTTGATATTTTAAAGGAATGAAGCCCTTCACAAAAAAATGCTTTAACAGGTGGATTTTTCACTTCCTCTGGAAAAAGAAAACACATTTAAACTGGGTTTGATAGCCAATTTCCATAGGCAACTGTCAGGCAATGATACCTGGATTCATCTGACTGCCTGGAGAATCCACGATTTCAGCACACTTTCCTTTGCATAATTCTCTGGGAAAATGACTGAATTTTTAAGGGAATTTTCTGATTTTGCCCTTCTGTGGCCTTGTTTCAGGTGACAGCAGTGATTCCTGTTTTTATACCAACTTTGCCTGTGTGTGTGGCAGGGTGTGCAGCTCCTTTGTGGGTTGTGAACCATGCGCAATTTTACAGATTTCGTGCGCACAGGGGTTATCACCTCAATTTATGGCAGTTTTCTTTCCCCATTGGCAAAAGGATGTAGGGTGGCGCATTGGTGTGGATAAACATATTCCACAGTAGGTTAGCGGAAAATGCTGCACATGAGCTTCACTTCATCATAACTAATTACGAGATCTAGAAAATGAATTGAGGAGTTACTGTGTCCCATTGTAAACTGAATGCCGTTGCTACATGTATTCAACCAGGCAAAGAAGGCCTTTGGTGAATCCTCTGACCCATTTTTGATATTGTTTCGCCAGGGGTTAATTTGATAAAAAATGTATTTGCTCTCAAAGATGGCCATAAAAAGAATGGCCAGACTTGGAGCAAAAGTTGCACCCATGGCCGTCCCCTTTGTTTGTAAGTAGAACTGATTATTGAACACAAAGAAGTTTTTACATAAGGCCAGGGTCATAATTTCGTTAATAAATGATGGTGGAACACGTATTTGCAAGTTGGATGTTATCAGATGTTCATATATACAATCTATAGCCGCCAGTTGTGGAATGCTTGTATATAGGGATTTGATGTCCAGAGTCACCAGAATTTCTTTTTGTGGGCCGAAGCCTAAGTTCTCGAAGATCTGCATGCTGTGCATCGTATCTCGGATGTATGATTCTGTAGTTACACTAATTGGTTTAAGGAAAAAAATCAACAAACTTACACAGAGGCTCCAACACAGATCCACACCCTGAGACAATTGGTCTGCCAGGGGGGTTAGTGGAGTCTTTGTGTACCTTGGGTAAAGCATACAGGCAGTGAGTTCTACCTTCAGATGTAGTTAGGAAATCAGATTCCTTTTCCGTAATCCAATCGCGTTCCAGCACGAAGGAAACGATTTCAGAGATCTCTGATTTCAAGTCCTTAGTTGGATCCTTTTTTAATGGTTTATAACTTTCTTGATCGTCTAAAAGCTCAATGACCATATGAAGGTACTGATCAGAGCTCATAATAACGATCCTGCCCCCCCCCCCTTGTGTGCTGGTTTGATGACCAAATCTTGTCTGTCTGATAGTTCTTTAAGGGCCTCTTTCTCTGACCGCGTAAGATTCTGATGTCTTCTCGGTTTATCTCTTTTACTCAGTTCCTTGAGGCCTCTTAGGACACATCGTTCAAAGGTGAGTAAATCGTCCGCGACTTGATTGTCAGTGGGAGAGAATGAGGACTTCAAACGAAGTCCTGTATCTATTATTTTTCCACTGTCTTCATATTCCTGAGAGTATGTACGTAACCTGACAGTGCGCAGGAAGTGTTTAATCTCCAATTCAGTGTTCTACCAGTCAGTATTCGAAGAGGGCACAAAGGACAACCCTTTCGACAGAACTGAGATTTGTGGTGCTGTTAAGTCTGCCTGGGCCAAATTAAAAATAGGTAGGTCTGTAGTAGCTATTAAATCTACCTCCTCCGTCACTGTTGGTGTCTGCGTTGGCCTTGGTATGGTGGATTCCATGGGGGCAGGCCCCATCCACCTCCTAGCCCTCCTCTTCCTAAAAAAGGGGGTGGTGGGTGGATTTGTGATTGGGGTTGACCAAATTGATTGTATTGAAAAGGATTGTAGCTATAGTTTGAGCCGCCACTTGAGGAGCTGCTACTGGAGCCTGAGAAAGTGACTCCCCTTCTTCTTGCTCCTTGTCGTCCTGTTTGCAGGGCTTGGGTCTTTACCCTCCTTAAGAATCACCAAGATCCTCGCCTCTTCCATTGATGCCCAAGACCACCCCTTGAGTCAGACTGTTTGCTAACCTTTGTTCTATGTTCTGGCCTACCGATTACTCTCTCTTGTACATATGTAATTTTGATGTCCATAACTGTATATTATTTGTAAATTATTCCTTGTTCTGTATATTATCAGTAATGGTTACTATGTTTGTATCCTAAGTGATGCGCCCGGATGCCCTTCATCCAGGTGCACTATATAAATAAATAAAATACAAACACAAATCCTGGGATGTGGCCATCCCTCCAAATTGTGTTGAACTATCACACTCACCTGTGTCTCTGCAGGAGCGATGGATAAGCCTCCTTTGACCCGAGATTTCACTTCCCCTGTTTTGCCAGGAGGAACACCTGTCAAATACAAGATGTACACTCAGACCAGAATTCACCTGTTTTCCCCCTGGGCCCTTCCTTTGTGCTGTGATGTCCCTTAAGAGCTTACCTTGAGTTTTAGTAAGGTGTGCACTCCATCCTGCACTCGCAGGGGCGCGATTCACTCGTAGAGGTGGTGCCAATATCTGTTGGCTGAGTTCTGATGCCACACGATGTTATGTGCCTTCACAGCGAGGCAGAGTGTCCAATGTGCCAGTTTCTTCACTAGCTAAATAGTCCTTCCACAAAGTGAATGTTGCGCAGTGGATGTTGAGTGCCCGGAATTGCCCATATTGTCCTTATTTGCCAAGGTATGTTTTGGGTGAGTAGCGCTGCGTGTAGAAGTCAGCCACTGGTAGGTATGCGCAGCGTCACTGGTTCGAGCGCATCTGGTAATGTCTCTCCTTTCCCTTGCAGGAATGGTTTATGGAAAGCTAGCGCCTCGAGACTGGGTTCAGCGGTTCTGGAAACTTGGTGGTCTGGTAAATTGAAACTGAGGTGAGTATGTAAAGAGTTATTAGAGAGTGCGCAGTGAATAATGTCTCTTCTTTCTTTTGCAGGGCTTTGAGCGCTCGGACCACTGACCTGGATTTCAGTGTAGTGAGAAGATTCGGTGAGTATGCGCAGCGTTATGTAAGTGCGTACGATAACAACGTTCTTCTTTGCGCTTACAGTTGCCGGTGTCAGATTCTCCTCTTGACCAGAGAAGGCTGCGGCGTGGAGAAAGCACGAGGGTAGAACCGGAGCAGGTAAGCAGAAACGGGATGATCCGGAGCAGTTAAGCAGAAACGGGATGATCCAGAGCAGGTAAGCAGAAGCAAGATGATCCAGAGCAGGTACACAGAAGCAGAGCAGGTAAACAGAAGCAGAATGATATGGAGCAGGTAAGCAAAAGCAGGTTGATCTGAAGCACGGCAAGTGTGTTGCTGATGCAGCTCACAGTAAGCAACACGAAGCACTGGAAGGATCTTGGGTGTGACTTATATAGCCAGCCACACCCAAACACTAGAGAGCTCATGAATTGTCATGCACTTCCTGTTTGGCAACAGGAAGTGGTAACCAGGAAGAAACTACAAACACCAGGATGGAATGAAAAGAAGGTATCTGCTATGGGCTTCTTGTGTGCCTAGGCCAGGCCTGCCAAACCTCCACCCAACTTGCCCCAACTACCTGCCTGGTACCCATGACAGTCTTCCCCCTCAGGACCCCTCCCAATTGTGTGTGTATGGGTTTTGGTTTATCCGGATAGTCCCGATGGAACATCCGCACCAATCGAGGGGCATGCACGTGTGTGCTGGGTTCCCATGATCTTTCCTGGGGTCCGTACCCCTTCCAATCAATTAGGTAATACAGGGTCTTTCGTACTAGTTTAGAATCTAATATGTTCTTTACCTCATATTCTGGTTCTTCTTCCCCTACTTGTATGGGTGCGGGAGGTGTGGAAGTTCGAGTTCCTGGGTGTGCTGTTTTAATAGTGACACATGAAATACGGGATGTGTACGCATATGTTGAGGTAACGCCAGTCTCATGGCTGCTGGATTAATCACTGCCTCAATACTATATGGGCCAATGTATCTAGGCTGAAATTTTTTGGGACCTTTTAAAGCAATGTGTCTAGTTGCCAGCCAGACCGAATCTCCCACTCGATAATCTGGGGCTTTTAGTCGATGGCGGTCAGCGTTCCTTTTCTGTGTTTCTTTGGCTTGCTGCAGGTTCTTACTGGCCTCTCTGGCTGCTTTCATGATTCTGGCATGCAGTTTCTTTACTGCGGGCAATATCAATGTTTTCTGGTGGGTCGTAGACAGATGTTCTGGGGTTCGACCATATATATTGAAGAAGGGTGTTGCTTGGGTTGATGAGTCTGTTGAATTGTTGTAGGCATACTCTGCCATCCATAGTATTTCTGTCCAGCTTTGGCTTGTTTGGTGTAATAGACAGCGCAAATACTGTTTCATGGTCTGGTTCGTGCGCTCGGTTTGGCCGTCTGTTTGAGGATGGTGACTAGAAGACAGGCAGATTTCTACTCTTGCCAGGGCACAACATTTCTTCCAAAAACGAGATACAATTTGGCTGCCCCTGTCAGAAACTTTTACGGTGGGGAATCCGTGTAACTTGACAATTCGGTCTCGAAAAACCTGCGCCAGAGTCTGAGCAGAGGGAATACCTTTCAGAGCTATGAAATGGGCCATTTTGGAGAAGAGGTCAACTACTACCAGGATGGAATTATAACCTGAGCTAGGAGGTAAGTCAGTGACAAAGTCCATTGAGACTGTATGCCAGGGCGCTGGTGGAATGGTGATTCGCTGAAGGAGGCCGGCTGTTTTTTGCCTGGATGTCTTGTGTTGTGCACACACCTCACAAGTACCTATATAGGTAGCAATAGCCTCATGCCAAGTTGGCCACCAATAAGATTTGCTCACTTTCTTCATGGTTTTGGCTATACCTGGATGGGCTTCTAATAGCGAGTCGTGGTAGTCCGATATAATTGCTTGTTGCAAATCTTTAATTGGAATGTAGAGATGTTTTTGGTAATATGGTAGTTTGTCTTGAATGGTGAACTGATCTCCCTTTGAGTCCCAAGTCTGTAGGTCTTTTTCAGACATATTGGCCCTCATTACGATACTGGCGCTAAACCATGGCGCTATTAGCACCATGGTTGGTGCCGGTATCGTAACGAGTCCGCCAATGTTCAATGGTGAATTACCACCCCGTCCCAAGGTTGGCAGGGCGGTAATTCCCCATTGAACATTGGCCCTTCCCCATTCCCATTTTTGCCCTATATGGCTCAATGGGACTGGGGAAGGCGCTAAGTACGGTACCGCAAATTGCGGTACCGTACTTTGCACCAAGGTCCCTTTGCGGGTCCCTACTTTAACGGCTGATCTAGACCAGCCGTTCAGGTCGGGTCCCGCAAAGGGACCTCGTAGTAAGGCGCTAATGAGTTAACGGAGCTGCAGCCTTTTACGGCGCCGTTAACCCATTAGCGCCAGGGTCGTAATGAGGCCCATTTTCTTTTATTGTTTCCTGCAGTGTGTTTAACTGAGATGGGCTCATGCAGAAGCTGAGAATTCTATGACTGGGTATGATCTCCACCGGATTAGGGGCATTGTAGACTTTCTCTTCTGTGCCAATGCGGGATAACGCATCCGCTTTCCCGTTCTTAACTCCGGGACGGTAGGTGATCACAAAGTCGTATTCCATTAAGGATAGGGTCCAACAGAGTTGTCTTGGAGACTGAGCTTTTGCTGAGCGTAAGTATTGCAAGTTCCGATGATCCGTTATTATTGTGATGTGTGTTTTGCTTCCAGTAACTAATGTCCCCATTTGCACAGTGCGCTCTTGATTGCTAGGAGTTCTTTCTCTGAAATCGCATAGTTTAATTCTGCTGGGGAAAATTTTCTTGACCAAAAGGCAATGGGATGAAGGCATTCGGTTTCGGGATTTTGTTGAGACAATGCGGCCCCCATGGCAATGCTTGAAGCGTCCGTTTCCACAATGTATGGTAAATCAGGCTGTGGGTGTTGCAGTATTGGGGCTGAGGTACATTTTTCTTTTTGGGCTCGGAAGGTTTCTTCCACCGCTGGTGTCCATTCAAACTTTCGATGTTTGCGCAGCAACGATGTAATTGGGTGTACAATATGTGAGAATCCTGGTATGAAGCGTCGGTAGAAATTCGTGAAACCTAGGAAACTCTGCACTCCCTTTACAGACGTGGGTGAGGACCAGGTGAGGATTGCCTCCACGTTTCTATTGTCCATCTTGATTCCCTGCAGGGTCAGTACAGAAACTCCACCTCCGTGACGTGGAAGGAACCTTCTTCAAGTTTTGCATACAGTTGGTTTTCACGCAGCTTGTAAAGTACTGTTCGCACATGGGTTACGTGTTCTTGGGGGGGGGTGGAGTAAATCAGAATGTCATCGATGTAGACGACTGCGCAGACATCAAGGAGTTCCCGTAACACATCATTCATAAAATGCTGGAACGCAGCCGGGGCATTGCAAAGCCCAAAGGGCATGACCTGGTATTTGTACAAGCCATAGCGGGTACGCAACAAAGTCTTCCACTCGTCCCCTTTCTTCATGCGTACCAGGTTATATGCACCACGTAAGTCTAACTTTGTGAAGATCTTCACTCGTCTCATCTGGTCTATGAGTACTGGTATGAGAGGTAATGGGTACTTATTTTTTATGGTGACTTGATTTAGGGCCCGGTAATCAATACACGTTCTTAAATCCCCCAAAAGTGGGGAGGTGGCAGGGGACTTAGATGGCCTAATGAAACCGTTGTCCAGGTATTGGTCCAAGTAGGTCCGTAGATGAGTGTTTTCTTCCTCTGTTAATGCATAAATATGGCTGCACGGTACTTGTGCCCCTGGTAGCAGATCGATCTGGCAGTCATAAACTCGATGTGCTGGTAGCGTATTAGCTTGCTCCTTCGCGAATACATCCTGGAACTCCTGGTATTCCACTGGCAAAGTGCCCACCAAGCCTAAACCTGCTATCCTTTCCTGGGAAGCTAACAACGGGCCTCCTTGGATCCCTTTGTTGTCGTAGCAAGAGGCGCATTCCGTGGAAAAGAGTAAGGTTTGAGTTTTCCAGTCTATCTTTGGATTGTGCGTCTCTAGCCACGGTATCCCAAGAATTAGCTGGAATTGGGGTGCAGCGATAAGGTCGAATCTTATACTTTCCCTATGGCCATCTTGGCAGATTAAGGAGAGAGTAGAAGTACACTGTGTTACTGGTCCTGAAAGGAGTTGCGTGCTATCCACAGCTGTCACAATTTATACGGTGTCCTTACAGTGGAATGCCAATACCAGGATGTTTGCGGTATTTATCTCCAAGTAGTTTCCAATAGCCCCACTGTCTATGAAAGCCTTCAGGGCATGCATTCGGGTGGGCTGAGAAGGATGTACCAGAAAAACAGGAATACTGAAATGTGAGATTTGAGTGCTCCGTTCCTGGCTCGACAGACCAATCTCTACATCTGCCGGGCATTGGAGTTTTCTGCTTCAGTGTCTTCCCTTGTGTTATCTAGTACCCCGATTGTCTTCCGTGGAGGTTTAACTGTGCAGTTCCGGAGGAAGTGACCCGATTGGCCGCAATATAAGCAAAGTTTTTCCTGACGCCTCCGTTTTCTCTCTGCTTTGGTGAGTGGTCCCCTGAGGACACCCAATTGCTTGGTCTCTGAGTGTGTTTCAGAGGCCTGGCGATCGGACGCTTCTTTTGGTCAGACATACACTGGTCTATGTTCTGATCTGGTTTGATCGGCCTTGCGATCCTGTAACCGGTGGTCAAGTTGCATAGTTAAATCAATGTATTCACTATAATCTTCGGGAGGATTAACTACTTGTGCCAGGACATCTTTTAATTCTCCTCTCAGACCTCGATAAAACAACATTATTCTTTTTTCTTCTGGCCAACCTGATTCGGCTATTAGACGATTGAATGTGGCGATATATGAAAGAAGGTCCTGACCACCCTGTCGCAGAGAGAGAGCAGATCGTCATCCAAGGCCTGACCTCGAGTCCGATGGGCAAACAGTTTTTCCAGTTCACGCTAAAAATCAGGGTGATTCCTCAGTGTAACGCTCACCTGAATCCCTCGGAGGCGCAGGTCTGGGCTGGGGGTTCTCGGAGTCTTCTAGGGTCACGCGCAGGCCTCGAATGCCACCCTGGAAAGGCCCTTTCCTCACTGAGATCTTGATCTGAAGGGTGAGGTGTCTGCAATTATGAGAGCAAGGGGTTAATATGGATATATAAGCCTGACTGGGTAAGCTGCCTCCCCTTCCTGGTACTCCCAAGTAGTTCGTAGGCTAAATGTGCTCACCTTATGTATGTGAAAGCGGAGCTCTCCATCCTGCGTCTGTGCAGGGGCGCCGAAGCCAGTTACTTCACTGGTTAATTGTCCAGCCTCTTGGTTACAGAGGATGAAGATTTGGAGCTAGGCCGTTGTTAGCAGCACGAACGGCGGTTGCTTGAATATGGAGGTCCGGAGAGCGATGGAATGGCGAAGGTATTGCAGGCAAGTAAGTAGAAAATGTCAATTCGAAGTTAAAAGCACTTCTTAATGCCTCTTTTCCTTTTACAGGTCGCAGAAGCAGCTGGGTAGAAAAATGGATGTCGAGGAATGCACCGAAGAGTGAGAAAGATGAGCGCTGCCCAAAACACGTGCGTATAGATGGATTTTTGTATTTCTTAATGATGTCCTTTTGTTTTGCAGATGCGAGTAGCAGCGTCGGCGGAGGCGAGAAGAATGCAGCGCAGGTAAGGAAAGTTTCACTGAGGTTTACTAACCAATGTCTTTGCTTCCACAGGGTGCCGGAAAAATGAAAGCTGCAGCCCGTGGCTTGAGATGCACCGATGGACTGGGTAAGTGCTGCGCTGGTTTTTATCTCGTGCTAACCTGGTGTTCTTTTCCCTTTTGAGATGCTGCTGAAGACGAAGATGGTATTTCGGAAGGTAAGATTGCGGATTTCTCTTCCCCAGATGCAGAAGTTGAAGATTCTCTGGAGCTGACACGGTGAGCGTCCTGCTGCTATTGCAGAATAACGCGAAGCACGTTGCTCTGATCGGGCGTGGTTTAAATAGCTTACTGGAGTGCTTAGGTGTCTCCTTCCACAGCAGCCTCGCCCAGGTAAGAAGTCCCAGCTTCCAGAATAGTTCCAGTATCCAGTCCCAGGGAGTGGTGCTGGCCACACCCAGAAGGTAAAGTAGTTCCAGCCATGGATGGATGAGGATTTCATCCTGCAGGTGAGTGAGCAGCATGGTCTGCAGCAGGTAGGTCCACCCAAGCACCATTCCTTACATCATGAGCCCGGCACGTCCTGTGCCGGGACTGGGTCCCCTTATGAGCCTGGCGCCACTGGCGCCAGGACAAGGTCCATAAGGCCCCTATGGGAGCCGATGGGTGCCTGGAAATGAAGTTGTGACCCAGCTTCCGAGGCAGTTGGGCTAAACCTGACTCCTTGGAGGCTGCGGTCATGACACTCAGTAAAGGGTCGTCCCTAAGCACTAACGGGACAGACCAGTCTGCTGCGTGCCTTCCTAGATAGGAGAGGACGAAAGCTACTTTAGCTTGGTCGTTCTGAAAGGATTCTGGTTTGCATATGAAGTGCAGGCGGCATTGATTCATGAACGCTCCAAATTTCTTGGTATCCCCAGAGAAGCGTTCCGGGGGTGCTAAAGGGATGTTGCCTGGAAGTAATACCTGGACAGGTGTGACTGCAGGTGTCACAGTTGGCTGCCCCTACAGGGCTCCACCTGGTAGGGGTACCAGAAAAGCTTGGGTCTGCAAGAGCTGTCTTACCAAGTCGTCTGTTTTATCCCTGTTGACCATCAGTTTGCGCGGTAAGGCATTTGTCTTAGAGCGGGCTGCATGCACCTCGGCCCATAGTTCACCTAACAATAGGGAAAGCTGGTCTACCTCCAAGGTTTCCATCGCTCGGGCAGAGGTTTTGAGGAGGGCTTTGTGTTCTGTCACACTCACCTGTGTCTCTGCGATGGATAAGCCTCCTTGACCCGAGATTTCACTTCCCCTGTTTCGCCCGGAGGAACACCTGTCAAATACAAGATGTACACTCAGACCAGAATTCATCTCTTTTCCCCTGGGCCCTTCCCTTCTCTCTATTTGTGCTGTGATGTGCCTTAAGGGCTTACCTTGAGTTTTAGTAAGGTGTGCACTCCATCCTGCACTCGCAGGGGCGCGATTCACTCATAGAGGTGATGCCAATATCTGTTGGTGGAGTTCTGATGCCACACGTTGTTATGTGCCTTCACAGTGAGGTAGAGTGTCCATTGTCCCAGTTTCTTCACTAGCTAAATAGTCCTTCCACAAAGTGAACGTTGCACGGTGGATGTTGAGTGCCCGAACGTTGCACGGTGGATGTTGAGTGCCTGGAATTGTCCGTATTGTCCTTATTTGCCAAGGTATGTTTTGGGTGAGTAGCGCTGCGTGTAGAAGTCAGCCACTGGTAGGTATGTGCAGCATCACTGGTTCGAGCGCACCTGGTTATTTCTCTCCATTCCCTTGCAGGAATGGTTTATGGAGTGCTAGCACCTCGAGACTGGGTTCAACGCTTCTGGAGACTTGGTGGTCTGGTAAGTTGAAACTGAGGTGAGTATGCACAGCGTTATTAGAGAGTGCGCAGTGAATAATGTCTCTGCGTTATTGGAGCAAGCTCAATGAATAATGTCTCTTCTTTCTTTTGCAGGGCTTTGAGCGCTCGGACCACCGACCTGGATTCCAGCGTAGCGAGAAGATTCAGTGAGTATGCACAGCATTATGGAAGTGCGCGCGCTAACAAAGTTGTTCTTTGCGCTTACAGGTGCCGGTGTAGGATTCTCCTCTTGACCGGAGAAGGCTGCGGCATGGAGAAAGTGTCGGTACTTCAATAGGTGCTGTTACTCTAATAGACACTGGGCAGAGCCCAACCGCTGCTCTTTGCTGGTTAATTTGTTCTTCATACGTCACATACTTTGGCGTGAAAGTACCAGGTACTACGAAGGGGGTGGCTGGAGTGTGGATGACACTTGGAAGTTCCTCTTGGGAGCGTGGCTAGGAGGCCATGCAGGAGCAGGCAGAGCTCGTAATCCGCATAAACTGTCACAAACCGCCAAGAAAATACAGCAAAAATGAAGATAAAGGGGTCTGAGCATGCAAGGAACAGCTGGAGGGAAGGCAACCAATAACTGGCAAGGGAATCGCACAGAAATCACTGGTTGAAGAGTTTGCCCACTGAATCCAAAATGGTGGGTGTAAGCTGCGGGACCCACAGTGGAGAGCAGTCTCATTGACGGGGGTGTTAAGCATGACATAGCTGATTGTATGATATGCATTTTGTATATATGTAACTGATGTACGTAATTCGCTCTCTTGCGTCCCTCGAGGTCTAGAAAATACACGTCGCGGGGCGTGAGACCACAGTTGGCCAATTGGGACTATTTTTGCTTGCAATAAACCCTAGCATTCGGAATTTGAACCTCGTGTCTGGCGCATCCTTTCGTGTATGGTTATTGCCTTGTTTCCATATCGCGAAGGACCCCTATGAGTAATGCCTCTCTTCTCGCCGAACCAGGTCGGGATCCTCAGTGTGTCGCAGCCTCGAGCTACGCCTCCCTCGCGATACGGCTGTAGACTTCGATCCCTGCTGTGTCTCCGCTGGGGCTTGTTCCCATGGCGCACACGGTGCTGCTGAGCCCCTTTCAACGGGAGGGGCGGGCATTAGCCTGGGAGGACCCACCGGACTACGGCGGCCTGGGTTCTGCCTGGGTGCAAGGGTGTCGAGCACTAGGCTGTGAAGATAATACACAGCAGCACCGTGTGCGCGCTGTGAACAAGCCCCAGCGGAGACACAGCAGGGATCGAAGTCTACAGCCGTATCGCGAGGGAGGCGTAGCTCGAGGCTGCGACACACTGAGGATCCCGACCTGGTTCGGCGAGAAGAGAGGCATTACTCATGTGAGACGAGAAAGCAGACAGGAGACACAGCAACAGCGACCCGGACCACCCAGAAGGGGCACGTGCCAACATTGGGGTTGGAAACCCACTGTGCAGCACCCCAGGCATGCCCAGAGGTAAATACAGGCAGCTAATAGTTGAAGATACAAAGAAACAGGCACAAATGCTGAATTAGGTGGGAGTGGGGAATATAACCCACGGAGGCCCACATGCTGAGTTGCATGGGCCACAGCTGGTTACCACTGGACACACGCACATAACAGGCAACATGTCACGATGCCCGCTCCCGGGGAGCCGGCTCAGACCCTGCGTCCCCGAAAGCGGACATCAAGTCCCCAGGGAAGGTCCCAGCAACCCCTTATAGGGGCCCTTTGGACAGCGTCCTGGCGCCTATGGCGCCAGGCTCATAGAAAACATCAGTCCTGGCGCCATAGGCGCCAGGCTCATTATGAAAGTGTTTGGGTGCACTTACCTGATGCAGACCATGCTGCAGAACCCCGGCCTCCTTGAGGCCTGAAAGGAACTACTTTACCTGTGGGACTCATTTACCACCCGGGCGTGGTCGGAGAAGGATACATACCTGATTGGAGGAAGGACACATTCTAGGAACTTCTTCAAAGGCTATTTAAACCACACCCGATCAGCCACACGTGCTTCGCGTTGTTCTGCATCTAGCAGCTGGACGCTCACCGTGTCTGCTCCTGCATCTTGACTTCTGCCACACCTGCCAGCATCCTGAATCACCTGCAAAGGAAGGGAACAAGAGAACAGAAGAAGGAAAAGGCCTCACCTGCTAAATCTGCATCCCAGAGACATTTCGCCGACAATCCTGAAAAGGAAGACATTTATTTTTAAAAGCGCATCGCATCGATCGCTGCAGCGCCGCATTCTACTCACCTTTACAGGGCGCCTCCATGTTCAGCAGCGACCATCCGGATTCGCAGTCGCGCCCCCGCGCCTAGGGAGAAAAAGACAAGAACAAAGGTGAGAGAAAGAAGGGAAAAGGGAAGCTAAAACTCCATGTCAAGACTTACCTGTTGGGTCATTCCCTTTTCATTTCGGGTCTGTGCCGCATCCAGGCATTTTCGGACCCCGGCCCCTAAGGGGAAAAAGACATCAGCGTTAATGAGTCAATGAAAAGACATTACCAAAACACTCATTAAAGACTTACCTGATTTCCACAAGGATTTCACCGCTCACCTCGGGTCGGTGTCTGTTCCCCGGCATTCCGTACCCCGGCCCCTATGGGGAAAAAGACACTAGCATTATAACATTAATGCATGGACACAAGGGGAACCACTTATAGAAAAACTTTCCTGGAAGCCAAGCAAGTTTGGTTCTCACCCATCCGAAAATCCAGTGACGTAACTGGATACCAACGCGCCCCTGCATCAGAAGCAGGATGGAGAGCTCGTCCTTCCAGACCCTAAGGTGAGACGCTACGGGGAAGCACAGAACGGTTTTGAGGAGGGTGAGAGGGGTAAGTGGGAGGCCGATTGCATTACCCCGCAGACAGTTAACCCTCTATTCTCACCTACAGAAGGATACTTCTGCGAGTCAGACAAGCCAGATCTGGGGCCCGGTCCAGTCCGTCTTCCGAACCCTGCGCATTACCTTAGACGAGGTCACAGCAGCGCGAACCAGGCCAGCGCCCCCATGGGAGTCAGGTGAGCGTTACAGAACGCGAAGCCTTCCTACAAATTCCCACCCAGACGCTATGGAAACTTCTGTGACTGATCAGTTGGCCCAATTACTGGGGGAATTACTGGCCGAAGTACATGCCGCTCGTCAAGAGACTAATGCCCTCAAGAGGGAATTAATAATATCAAAGGAAAGAACTGATGACCTGGCCAGACAGCTTTTGCAAGGTCAAGCTGGACAAACTCCTCTACCCTGTTCCGGAGGGAACCCCGTTCCTGTGGTTCCCAGTAACCCTGTGCAGATTAATCTACCTGGAAACATGCCGCTGGCCCCACCTGAACGCTTTGCTGGGGACCCCAAACGATTCGCCGTATTCATGAATCAGTGTCGTTTGCACTTCCTATGCAGACCTGGGGCCTTCCCTAATGATCAGACCAAAGTAGCCTTTGTATTGTCATATCTCAGCGGCTGCGCTGCCGATTGGTCAGTTCCACTGGTTACTCAAGATGACCCGATTCTCCGTGATTTTCAAGGATTTCAAGCAAGCATGGAAAGGTTATTTGCTCGACACTCTCAGGGGCAGGCTCTGGATGACGAACTTCTATCCCTGCGACAGGGCAATCAGGACCTCCTATCCTATATTGCAACCTTTAATAGACTAATTGTGGAAACAGAATGGCCAGAGGATAAAAGAGTCACGTTATTTTATCGAGGTCTACGCAGAGAACTTAAAGATGTCTTGGCCCAAGTTGTAAATCCGCCCCAAGAATGCACAGAATATATAGACTTAGTGGTCCAATTGGATCACAGACTTCAAAACAGAAAAACAGATCGGTCCAGGTTTGAGACCCGGGTGTTGGTCAAGACCCACGCTAACCCCAAGGGAGTTGATGTCTCTGAGCCTATGCAAATTGGAGGGGTTAAAGAACCCTTAACTCAAAAGGAACGTGAAAGGAGGCGGCAGTTAAAATTATGTCTTTATTGTGGGAACTCTGGACACTTTCTACGAGATTGCCCGGCAAAACCGCCCTGAAAAGCAGTAGGAGCCGCTGATAAAAACCATGAAGACTCTGTTTCGGGAAACGACTCAGCCCGACAAGCGTAGGGGTCCGCTTGCCGAGCTTGAAAACTAACTCTCAGACCTCGTATTTCATTGTGCCAATGGTTCTCGTAGATCCAGAAAAGCCTAAGCGGTTGCATGCAATAAAGGCATACATCGATAGTTGGGCTATTGGAAACTATGTGGATCGTGAATTGGTCTCTAGGATTAACCTCCCTCTCCGTCCTAAAACCAGCAAAGATGTCATCACCACAGTCGATGGAACTGAAATTGCCTCTGGACCGGTAACACATTCCACTACTGAGGTGACTCTTATTGGTCCTGACGGCCATCAAGAGGCAGTTGTGTTTGATGTAATCAAGGCTCCACAGTTTCAGGTTATTCTTGGAATTCCTTGGTTAGAGACACATAATCCTCGAATTGATTGGCGAGCTAAGAGAATAACCTTCCCGGATTGTGCACAAACCTGCTACCCAGAAAACCTGAAGATTAATCTAGCATCTGTAACCTCTGCCTCCATGCAATTACCTCCGGAATACCAGGACTTTCAGGACGTCTTCCAAAAGGAACAGGCCAACACGTTACCTCCTCACCGATCCTACGATTGCCAAATCGATCTGGTGCCCGGTGCACAACCCCCTTGTAGCAGGATTTATGCCCTTACCGAACCTGAGAACCTGCATTTGAGACAATATTTGGATCAATACCTCGCCAATGGTTTTATTCGCCCGTCAAAGTCCCCGGCATCCTCGGCTTTGTTCTTCGTGCCTAAAAAAGAAGGCGACCTTAGAACTTGTATCGATTACCGCGCATTGAACCAGATAACGGTTACAAACCGTTATCCTCTGCCTCTGATTCCTGAACTCCTTGACCAGGTGAAGGACGCTTGCATATACACCAAGTTAGATCTCCGGGGGGCATATCATCTGGTGCGAGTAAAAGAAGGCGACGAATGGAAAACAGCCTTCCGTACAAAATATGGATTATTCGAATACCAGGTAATGCCTTTCGGGTTGTGCAATGCGCCTGCTGCCTTCCAATTCTTCATGAATGATGTCCTTCGGGAACTCATCGATGTTTGTGTTGTCGTCTATATCGATGACATTCTAGTGTACTCCTCTTCGGAATCTGATCACAGAAAACACGTTAGGGCAGTTCTGGAAAAACTGCGCCAACACAAACTATTTGCTAAACTGGAGAAATGTGTTTTCCATACCACAGAAGTTGAGTTTCTCGGTTTCATCCTGACACCCAAAGGAGTCCGAATGAACTCAAGAAAAGTGGATGCCATCCTCAAATGACCATCACCTAGCTCTGTAAAAGGGGTTCAAAGCATGCTCGGCTTTGCCAATTTCTATCGCAGGTTTATCCCGGAATTTTCACGCATAGTACAACCCATTACTGCACTCTTGAGGAAAAAAAACCTTTTGAATGGTCTGAAGAAGCCGAGCAGGCCTTCCAGGATTTAAAAGCTAAGTTTACCTCCGCACCTATATTGAAACACCCACGTCCAGATCTCCCGTATGTCGTCGAAACTGACGCATCCAGCCTAGCCATGGGAGCAGTTCTGTCTCAAAGAGATCCTGAAACCAACCAACTACATCCCATAGCATTTTGGTCCAGAAAATTCTCGGCACCAGAGATTAATTACGCAATCACTGACAAAGAACTGTTAGCCATAAAGTCCGCTTTTAAAGCCTGGCGGCATTTCCTGCTTGCCGCTCGACATACCATCACGGTGATCACTGATCACCGGAATTTACAGTATTTGAAAACCGCCAAGGCTCAGTCATCACGGCAGCTCCGATGGGCTTTGTTTTTCGCTGAATTTGATTTCGTGATTACCTATCGACCTGGCTGCAAGAACGGCAAAGCAGACGCCTTATCCCGAATTGGAATGGGAGAATCTGATACAAACTCAGAAACAGTACCAATAATTCCCGAACAGAGAATTCTAGGCATGACTTCGTTACAGACGCTTGAAGACATTCAAGTCAGAGTGAAACAACTCCTGGACCCTACAGTCCTACAGGATTGGATACAAAAGGGATCAGAATTTACCATAGATAATGGTTTACCTTATTACCAAGGACGCTTATTCCTGCCGCACAAGGATTTACACGAACTAGTTATTTCAGGTTATCCTGATACATTAATAGAGGGACACCCTGGTATTGCCAAGACAATGGAAAAGGTGAAACGACAATTCTGGTGGCCCTCTTGGCGAAAAGATGTTAAATCTTTTGTGATGTCCTGTGGTATTTGCGCCCAAAATAAAGGTCAAAAGAAAAGACCAGCCGGTCTCCTTCAACCTCTAGACATACCGCCAGCACCCTGGCACACCCTATCAAAGGATTTTATTACGGACTTGCCTCCTTGTTCGGGATACAATACCATTCTGGTAATTGTGGATTTGTTTTCCAAAATGGCCCACTTCATTCCTTTGAAAGGTTTACCTTCAGCTTCTGTCCTAGCCAAAGAATTCCTCGAAAATATTGTTCGGCTACATGGATTCCCATCTATACTAATCTTGGACCGGGGAAGACAATTCATTTCCCACTTCTGGCGCAAATGTTGTGAAATGGCGCAAATCGACGTAAGATTATCGACCAGTCACCACCCTCAGACCGATGGTCAGACAGAGTGGACAAATCAGACCCTTAAGCAGTACTTACGGTGTATGTTACAGCAATCTGAAAGCAACTGGAAAGACATTCTTTGGATAGCCGAATACGCATATAATAATTCGGTACACTCTGGAACTGGCCATAGTCCTTTTTATACCTTGTTTGGACATCACCCTCGAACCTCAAACCTCGACTCACCTCAGAACCTCGGAGTGCCCGCAGTAGAACATCTGCATTCTACCATTACCCTAGCCTTCAAAGAGGCAACCACGCATTTACAACAAGCCAAGAGAAAATACAAGGAGAATGCTGACCTACATCGGAGTGAAGCACCTCCGTATCAGATTGGGGATCAAGTGTGGTTAGCTACCAGACATTTACCGCTCAAAGGGCCTCGAACTTTTAACCCAAAATATCTGGGACCTTATTCTATTACGGCAATAATTAACCCAGTAGCGGTTAAACTTGATTTACCAGCTAATATGCAAATTCACCCTGTTTTTCATGTGTCACTTCTGAAACCAGTGGTACCCGGAACCCGACTACTCAAACCTCCAGAACCTATTCAAATAGATGGGGAACCCGAATTCGAAGTGAAGAACATTTTAGATTCAAAAATGTTTAGGTCAAAGCTTTTCTACCTAATTGATTGGAAGGGGTACGGACCTCAGGAGAGGTCGTGGGAACCCAGTGACCATGTGCATGCACCTCGATTAGTCAGGAAATTCCACCGACTCTTCCCAAACAAACCAAAACCCCCAGAGGGAACAACCTTGGGAGGAGCCTTGGGGGGGAGTGCTGTCACGATGCCCGCTCACGGGGAGCCGGCTCAGGCCCTGCGTCCCCGAAAGCAGACATCAAGTCCCCAGGGAAGGTCCCAGCAACCCCTTATAGGGGCCCTTTGGAAAGCGTCCTGGCGCCTATGGCGCCAGGCTCATAGAAAACGTCAGTCCTGGCGCCATAGGCGCCAGGCTCATTATGAAAGTGTTTGGGTGCACTTACCTGATGCAGACCATGCTGCAGTACCCCGGCCTCCTTGAGGCCTGAAAGGAACTACTTTACCTGTGGGACTCATTTACCACCCGGGCGTGGTCGGGGAAGGATACATACCTGATTGGAGGAAGGACACATTCTAGGAACTTCTTCCAAGGCTATTTAAACCACACCCGATCAGCCACACGTGCTTCGCGTTGTTCTGCATCTAGCAGCTGGACGCTCACCGTGTCTGCTCCTGCATCTTGACTTCTGCCACACCTGCCAGCATCCTGAATCACCTGCAAAGGAAGGGAACAAGAGAACAGAAGAAGGAAAAGGCCTCACCTGCTAAATCTGGATCCCAGAGACATTTCGCTGACAATCCAGAAAAGGAAGACATTTATTTTTAAAAGCACATTGCATCGATCACTGCAGCGCCGCTTTCTACTCACCTTTACAGGGTGCCTCCATGTTCAGCAGCGACCATCCGGATTCGCAGTTGCGCCCCCGCGCCTATGGATAAAAAGACAAGAACAAAGGTGAGAGAAAGAAGGGAAAAGGGAAGCTAAAACTCCATGTCAAGACTTACCTGTTGGGTCATTCCCTTTTCATTTCCGGTCCGTCTCGCATCCAGGCATTTTCGGACCCTGGCCCCTAAGGGGAAAAAGACATCAGCGTTAATGAGTGAATGAAAAGAAATTACCAAAACACTCATTAAAGACTTACCTGATTTCCACAAGGATTTCATCGCTCACCTCGGGTCGGTGCCTGTTCCCCGGCATTCCGTACCCCGGCCCCTGTGGGGAAAAAGACACTAGCATTAGAACATTAATGCATGGACACAAGGGGAACCACTTATAGAAAAACTTACCTGGAAGCCAAGCAAGTTTGGTTCTCACCCATCCGAAAATCCAGTGACGTAACTGGATACCAACGCACCCCTGCATCAGAAGCAGGATGGAGAGCTCGTCCTTCCAGACCCTAAGGTGAGACGCTACGTGGAAGCACAGAAGGGTTTTGAGGAGGGTGAGAGGGGTAAGTGGGAGGCCGATTGCATTACCCCGCAGACAGTTAACCCCCTATTCTCACCTACAGAAGGATACTTCTGCGAGTCAGACAAGCCAGATCTGGGGCCCGGTCCAGTCCGTCTTCCGAACCCTGCGCATCACCTTAGACAAGGTCACAGCAGCGCGAACCAGGCCAGCGCCCCCGTGGGAGTCAGGTGAGCATTGCACAACACCCCAAAAGAACAAGGGGACCAGTGGCAGAGCGCAACAAGGGTGGTGCAATCATACAAGAGCCACCCAGGAGGGTACGAATGAGTGGCTGGAAATGGGTGACGTGGGAGTGCACAACCCACTGTGAGACAATACTGGGTCCCAGACCACTTGAGGGCTCGGAGCACAACCGCAGGAAGGCCTGACCCGCCCACCCGGGAGGAACAAAGGCTAACTAGACTGGAGACGTGGGAGAGCACAACCCATCCGCTGCCTACCAGGGGGGGGCCAGAGTAGAAACCCGGGAAGGTGCGCAACAGAACCAAGCCAGTGGAGTGGATCTGACATAGGACGTCACTCGGCAGACTCACTAGCCAGAAAGGCCCATTGCCGGGCCTGCCAGGACAGACACTGGGCAGGCAGTGCCGCCTAATCTCTCAGGCTATAGCAGTCAGCATTCTGAGACCTCCTCCACCTTAGGTGGGCCGACGCCAGAGTGGAAATAAGGACCGACAAGTCCACACGAAGGTGTAATGCTCACCTGGTATCCACGGGGACGTCACTCAGCCTGTTCTGACCTCTTACGACCTTGAACCCTTCCCTGGAGTCTACTCGACTGGAGACTGGGCCTGAAACACAGGATTGGCAGAGTTTAACTCCCTATTGTCTCTGTGTGCTTGAACCCCTTCTTCCCCAGGGACCAACCCCTCCCTTTGATCCACAGCTCACCTTGTTTTCTTGGAAAGTGTGCTCTCCGTCCTGCTTTCAGCGCAGGGGCGCACTGATTGATGCGGGCTCATTGCTGCCTAGTTACTTCACTGGCAAGAGTCCGACAGGTAAGTAAGAGTCTTTTGAACAGTTCTCTAACTTCGTTCCTTTCCTTCCTTAGATGATGGCCGGTGTCCGGGGGTGGTGACGTGCTGCTGAGATGAGTAGCGCTGAAGGTGAGTGAGAGCGCGATGGGCGATGCGACCCTTTCGTATTTGTATTGAACTGAGTTCTTTTTCTGTGTCTTTTAGGTGCCACAACGTTTTCAGCGTGGATGCCGGTTATGAAGAAGGAATGTGGTGAGTAAGCGCGCTTCGCGGCACCTCTAGATGTTTCCACGCTAACCTGGAGTGTCTTTTCCCTCTTGCAGATGGATGAGAAGTTCTGGAGACAGAGTTCCCCCAGAGCGGCTGGAATTCAGGTAAGCGTTTGAAGCTCGTACAGTCTTTAAAAAATAAGCGAAGATTTGCTGAATGCTTACTAATGCTTTTTTTCTGTTCTTTTCCCTTTTCCTTAGGAAGCGGCGTGCCGGGATGGGAATGACACCGCCGAAGATGCCCGCAGAACAGAAGGAGCGATGAATGATGGGCAGAAGCGCCGCAAGGTAAGGCTGTTCCTAACAGTGTTCTTGTTCTTGCAGGAGCTGAGCGCAGAAGAAAGATGCAGGCCTACTGGAGACCGATCCGAACACGGTGAGTGCCACACTGCAGGTGCAGAAAACACAAAGCATGTTTCTCAGCCTGGGCGTGGCTTAAATAGTCTCTGGGTATCCCAGGTGTCTCTGGGCTGAACCACACCCAAAAGACTAGACTGCACATGCAGTTCTGGGAACCGAAATATGTGGGGACATTCATCTTGTCCCCATCAATGCACTACAAGTCCAATCCCCAATGTTATCCTATGGGAGTGAGTGAGTCTGGTGCCACAAGCGCCAAGTCTGACTCCAAGTGGGTCTTTGGAGGGATGGAGAGGCCCTTGAGGGCCATGTAAGTGATCGTGGCCTGGCTCCAGCCTGACATCTTAGAGGGCTGGGGACATGAGGGGCAGGAATCATGACAGCACTCCCCCGAAGGCCCCTCTCAAGGTGGCTCTTCTGTCTGGTCCTGGTTTGGTTGGATGGTTTTGATGAAATCGTCTAAGCAAGCGAGGTGCATGGATGTACTCACAAGGCTCCCATGTCCTGTCTTGTGGACCATACTTCCAGTCTACTAGGTAGTATAATTTGGATCTGACGTACTTTGAATCCAGGATGTCCTTGACTTCGAATTCTGGCTCCCCGGCGACTACTACTGGCTGCGGTGGCGTTGCTACCCGGGTCCCAGGTTGACCAGGTTTAAGGAGAGACACGTGGAACACAGGATGAATCTGCATGTTTGACGGTAAAGCTAGTCTGACCGCCACAGGATTTATCAGAGGTGACGGTGAATGGACCCAGGTATCTTGGATGGTAAATTCGGGTTCCTTTAATGGACACGTGTTTAGACGCCAGGCAGACTTTGTCTCCCACTTTGTAGTTGGGGGCCTTTGCTCGGTGTTGATCAGCAAACTTATTTTGGCGATTCTTAGCTTGAAATAGGTGTTCAGCTGCCCTTTAAAAGGTTTGAGAAATGGTCGTGTGCAAGGTTTTGACTGCTGGCATTTCCAGGGTTGTAGGAACGTCCAACTCAGAAGTACGTGGGTGCCTGCCATACATGGTATAAAAGGGTGTCTGCCCAGTGCTGGTGTGTAGGGAATTATTATAAGCATATTCAGCTATCCATAATAGGTCGAACCAGCTTCCTTCAGCTTGGTGTAACATGCAACGCAGATACTGCTCGAGCATCTGATTTGTCCTCTCAGTTTGACCATCCATTTGGGGATGGTGACTGGTGGATAGCCGGATGTCGATCTGGGCCATAGAGCAGCATTTTCTCCAGAAGTTAGATACGAATTGAGTACCTCGGTCTGAGACCAAAACTGAAGGAAACCCATGGAGCCGTACAATGCCTTCAAGAAATACCTTCGCCAGAGTGGAAGCATTTGGGAGCCCCTTAAGAGGAATGAAATGTGCCATTTTTGAAAATAGGTCCACGACCACAAGAATAGTGTTAAACCCTTGACTGGGTGGTAAGTCAGTAATAAAATCGAGGGACAACGTGTGCCAGGGTGCTGGTGAGATTTCCAATGGTTGTAATAGCCCAGCCGGTTTCTGCTTGGATGACTTGTTTTGAGCACACACTCCACAAGATAGGATGAATTGGATAATGTCTTTACGCCACGTGGGCCACCAATAATTTTGTTTTACCTTGACTAGGGTTTTAGCGATTCTGGGGTGGCCCTCAATCAAGGAATCATGATACCCGGACATGACTTGTTCTCGTATCTCTTGGTTTGGTAAGAATAAACGATTCCTGAAGTAGGGCAACTGATCTTTTATCATGTAATGTTCTGCTCGTGCACTCCACGCTTGTAATTTCTCCGGACTCATCCGGTTTTGGATTTCTTCATGTAATTCTTTCTGAGTTATGGTTGCTGTGATTCCTAGGAGCTTGTCACTCGGGATGATTGCTATTGGGTCAAGGGTCTGATACCCTTGCTCTTCCACCCCCATACGGGAAAGGGCATCGGCCTTCCCGTTTTTCACCCCTGGTCAAAATGTAATCACATAGTCATATTCAGCAAAAAATAAGAGCCCAATGTAGTTGTCGTGAGGATTGGGCCTTTGCTGTTTTTAGGTACTGGAGGTTCCGGTGATCAGTTTTTTTTTTTTTTTTAAATATATTTTTATTTTATATATATAAACCACACAACATTACAACTTAAACATAAATAAACACGTTTAACAACAAACAACACTGCAATCCCCATCCCTCCCCCCTATGAGCCTGTATGGTGTTCGCATTTGGTATCCGCTGTGGGCGAGGGGGCGTCATCACTCTCAGAGTCAATTGAAGCTGACCCCGTTCCAAACAGTTCAGCTATCAACAGTTTCCATGCCGCGAGAGAGCACATTTCCTCGTCCTCCCCCGCGATACTGGCATCTCGCCACACAGCCGTCTCGGCCTCCGCCCATTTTTGGAGATCCCTCCACCAGACCTCCGTTCGTGGCTTATGACACTCTTTCCAACCCATGGCAATCCTACGTTTAGCAAGCACATAAGCCAGATCTTTCAATTTATCGACATGTCTAAGTTTACGCGCTCTGGGATATCCCCCCAGTAAGCAGGCCCAGGCTGAATCCACTTTGAGCGTAACACCCTTTCCTGCCAGCCTCTGCGCCACTTCACCCCAATAGCTTGCAATTACTGGGCACGCCCAAAACATGTGTATCATGTCTGCATTCTCCTCGTCGCACTTGGGGCACGCCTGGCGTCCAACACCCCGAAATTTGGATATTCTCAAAGGGGTCAGGTATGCTCTGTGCGTTATATAAAGCTGTATTTGCTTAAACCTGGCATTTCTCGATACTTTTTTATGATACCCAAGGGCTCGCTCCCACAACCCATCTGCCATCGGGGCCCCCATCTCCGTTTCCCATTCCAGTCTCAAGTGCTCTAAATCGCTCCCAGCCTTCGTCATCAACATCTCGTACAACCTAGAGACCTCATGCCCGCCCTTCCGATGTGTCATATAGTATCTCCACCGGGACATCCGGTTCATCGGCCAGGGTAGTTTCGGGCCACCTATTCCGGATCTCCTGCACTATCCTGTGATATGTCATATATTGACCCCTGTGCAGTCCCGACCCTGCCTCTAATTCTTCGAACTCCAAGATGGTCCCATCCTGCCAAATATCTCCCATGGTGACCAACCCCACTGACTCCCAGTATATCCGAATGGTTGCCCTGAGCTGCCCGTCTCCCTTCGCCAGTGCGACCAATGGGAACTGCAACACACACGGCGAAGGGTTGCCCATCATCCGGCAGGCCCGTTTCCACATGTTCCGTCCCAAAGCTAGCATACTAGGCCGCTCCCTCATGCATGCATTAGCCACCCAGATCACCTCTCGCAAGTAAAAAGGGGAGCAATCCTTCCCAAACAGCCTGTGTCAGGGGTCTCTTCATCAGAGAGCCACCTGGACGCATATTGTAGCTGCGCTGCCACATAATATGCCTCAAAGTTCGGCAGCTTGATTCCGCCCTTCTCATAGAAGTTCTGTAGCTTCCACAGTGCGACTCTGTTGCGCATGCCGTGCCACAGGAATTCTCTGCAAACACTATGTAGCCTCACAAAAAACTTCTTAGGAATCATGTAGGGGATGTTGTTAAAATAATGCAGAAGCCTGGGCAGCACTACCATTTTAAGCATGGCTCCTCGGCCCATCATCGCTAGTGGTAATCTTTCCCAGAACCTCATACATTTCTCGATCTTCCCCACAGCAAGTTCGGTGTTATGCTTGTGCTCTTCCACGGTCGTATGATACACATCAATCCCCAAGTATCTAAAGGATCTCGTCGCCCACGGGATCTGCAACACTGGCAACCTCTCCACTGGAGTCCCCACATAGCCCCCCAGCGGAAATAGAATGGATTTCTGAGGGTTTACCACTATACCGGACAACCAGGCATACCTCCCCATCACCTCTAAGACATACTGCAAATTTTCTTCTGGGTATCTTAGGTATAACAGCATATCATCTGCATACAGGGATATGAGGTGACACTCTCCTCTCACATCAATGCCAACCGGGTCATATTGCTGCCGGAGGTAAATCGCTAAGGGTTCTAGGGCCAGGATGTACAACATTGGGGACCAAGGACACCCCTGCCTAGTGCCTCTGCCCAACTGCCATCTCTCTGACACCACTGCGCCCGTACGGACCCTGGCCAGTGGTGCACTGTATAACATCTCGGCCCACCTAACATAACCTGGTCCCATCCCGTACCCTTTCAGAGCCGCTAGCAGCCAAGGCCACCGAACAGAGTCGAACGCCTTAACCGCGTCCAATGCTACTATCGCCATTTCGCCGTCCTCGCCACCACCCCACTCGACCACCCTGTGGAGGCGCCTGTGGTTGTAAGTGATGTTCCTATTGGGGACATAGCCCGTCTGGTCAGGGTGGATCAACTTGCCGATCACTCTACGCATTCTAGTAGCCAGGACAGCTGTCAGGATCTTACTATCTTGGTTCAGCATCGACAGGGGCCTGTAGGAGCCACAATCATGTCCCGGTTTGTTTGGCTTGGGGAGCGGTATTATAATCGCCTCCCTAAGTGACTCCGGCAACCGTCCCATCTCATACGCTTCGTTGAGCATTTCCAACATGGGCGGGAGCACTTCCTCTGCATAAACTTTATAAAATTCACTGGGGATCCCATCTGCCCCTGGGGCCTTACTAGTGGGCAACTGTCTCACAATCTCCTTCAGCTCTTCCAGGGTGATCGGAGCATCCAGCTCCTCTCGCTCCTCATCGCTGACCTTGGGCAAGCCTACATCTTCCAGCACCTCGTCTATCTCCTCCTGGCTGCCCCCCTCGCAATCTTCGTATAAGACCTTATAGTATTCCACGAATGCCCTGTTCACGCCTTCTTGGGTGTCTGCCTCCTCCCCCTTTTCATTGGTTACCATTCTGATCGGGGATCGTGGGGTCTCACTCTTGTACAACCAAGCTAAGAGTCGGCCCGTTTTATCTCCCCCCGCATGCAGTCTTTCAATATACTTTCTATAGTTCAAATTACAGAGCCTGTCCCAATGTTCCGCACACTCTTGTTGCAATTTGGAGACCGCCTCCGCATCTGTCCCACCACCTTTCAACTCCTCCTCCAGCGCAGTCTCAGCTCTATGCAAATCCGCCAGGACTCCCCCCATCAATCCCTTAGACTTCGCAATGGCGATCCCCCGCATTACGACCTTAAAGGCCTCCCATAAGGTGCCAGCCGACTTAACGCTCCCTTTATTCACCTCAAAATAAGCAGTTATCTCTTCCCTAATATCCTCTCTGAAGGCGGGGTCTTTGAGCGCCTCCGCCCTTAGGCGCCATGTTGGAATACGCGCTCGTGGGGAATACAGTTGCCATCGCATGACCAGGGGTGAGTGGTCAGAGAGGACCCTCGCCCTGTAGTCTATATGGTCGCACTCCGCGACTATGTCTGGCGTAGTGAAAAAGTAATCAAGCCTCGTGTGCAGTAGATGCGGAGCCGAATAGTGCGAGTATTGTCTCGCGCTCGGGTGTTTCGCTCTCCACACATCAACTAGGCCAAAATCCGCCAGCAGCGTCTGCAATACCCTAGCCGCCGGACTGGGCCCAGCCATCTTGTCATCCGACCTATCCTCCCTGGGGTTCAAGACGCAATTAAAGTCACCACCCCATATCACCGTGCCCCCCATCCCAACACTGAGCTTGGTGCACAGCGTCCTAAAATATGTCGCCGTTTCCTGGTTAGGCGCGTATGTGTTTACAATGCACACTACTTTGTTCTCTACCATCCCCCTCACCATAACCAACCTCCCATCCTCCTCCACAACCTCCTCAATTAGCTTGAATGGGACGTGTGGCGCCACCCACACCAGCACTCCTCTGGCATAGGCGGAGTACGTTGATCCTACCACTGTTCCCTTCCACTTCCTCCCTACCAGCTCCAGTTTCTCTCGCTTTAGATGTGCCTCCTGTAGCAGGGCTACGTCTATCTTCTGCCTCTTAAGATACAACATGACTTTATTTCGCTTAAGATAACTGTTAAGCCCCCTAACGTTCCACGTTAATATCCTGAGGTCTCCCATGGTCTATCAGTAGTTTCCTCCCCCCATCCGAGGCAATCCCTCCCCACTTTGCGAACACCCACTCCCGGTTTCACCCCCAGGCTCATACAAAAACTAAAACTCCCCCCCAAACCCCTACCCCCAACCACTGCCCAGCTCCATCCCTGGATCTCAGGCATCCCTGTGTTCGGTCCTCCTTGGAAACCCAAATAGAGAACCCGACAGGGTGTCACCCCACTAACAGTGACTAAACTAAACACAAAAAGGGGGTGTGAAGGGTGGCTTCAGGTGGCTCCTCATCTTCGCAACCATGTCCGCGCAAGGACCACGTTTCATACCCCCTGACGCGCGCATGTTCTCAAGCGAGTTCAGTGACTATAATCTAGTCCCAATGTTCATGACCCGACCGGGCCTACAGCGTTACTTATCTCGTCCTTTATTTTCCACCGGCCGTCTGGACATCTGACTCCTGAGGGCAGTTGTGTGCATCCAACCACTCCATAGCATCCTCCGGGGTGACAAAGAACAGTAGCTTGCTCTGAAAGAAAACCTTCAGTTTGGCCGGATAGAGCAACATGTATTTAAGCCCCGCTTCCCGCAATCTCCTCTTCCCCGCTCCGAAGTTCATACGACTGCGCTGTACCTGCAGGGTGTAGTCGGGATAGGCCGTTATATTCGCCGCTCCTCGTTGTATTGTGCCTCCCTTGCGGAAGTGTTCAAGGATCCTTTCTCGGTCCCGGTAATTAAGGATCTTAGCTATCACTGGCCTGGGCGGGTTTCCCGGTGGTGGCTTCCTAGTTAAGGCCCTGTGCGCTCTCTCAACCGCAAAACCCTGCGACAGGGTGCCTCCCGTGATCTCCTGCAGTAGCATGTTTTCAATAAATTCCGTTGGATTGTGGCCCTCAGTTCCCTCCGGCAGGCCTACGATACGAATGTTGTTCCTCCGGGCGCGCCCTTCTGCCTCCTCCGCCCTACTCTCCAAGTTGCCCACGCGTTGCACCAGGGCATGGAGTTCACGCTTATGCACAGCGCAGTCTGCCGCGGTAGGGCTCAATTCTTTCTCCAAAGTCTCTGTACGCTCTGCCAGGGTACGCACGTCCTGCCTTAGGAGGTTCACGTCCTCCTGCACTGCCCCAACCTGGAGTTCCATTGCGGTCTTCAGTTCAGCCACAGCGAGCTTGGTCTCCCAGGTCGCTTTCAGGTCTGCGATCGCAGCGAGGACCTCGTGGTTCGCATCCCCGGCGGCCATTTCCTTGGCTTGCGTTTTGTCCTTGCTTTTGGCTCCGTCTGGGCCGGGAGGCGTTTTAGCGTATTCGTCGAGCGTGTGCTGTTTGGTCTTCGCTCTCAGGGGCTTGTTAGACATGTCTCGCGTCCTTCAATCCCCGCTCGGATCTGGGGCAGGGTTTTACAGTGCGCTCTGCGGGTGCCCCATTGTTATCACCACTTCTCTGACACAAAGTTCCTCTGTCCTCCGGCACCCCCGGCCATCTTGTCTATTACCTAGCGAAGCCAGGTCGCGTCTCACCCTCTGAGGTCCACTTTAGGCCACAAAAGGCCCGGGGCACAGTTCCCGGTCACACCGCACGATCCGGTCATAAAGTATCTTCGATCAGGCCCTGCTCCCTTCCCAGGTCCTCGCCGTCGGCCTCACAGGACTGGGTGTCCTTAATGACCTCGATGCACCCGCGTCATGCACCTACACCAGATCAAGCACCCCTTTGTTCCTTTGTTCGGCGGCGGCGGCCATTTTCTCGTTCATCGCACTCTCGCCTCCAGATCTTCTTTTAGCTTTTTGTTGCGCTCTCACGGTGCAGGCCCGTATCGAAACACAACCTCACGTTCACCTGAGATTCATGCGCGCAGTCATATCAGTCTCAGCCAAATTGCATCGGTCCTTGCACTGTTTTCAGTCGGATAATGTGCGGATCTTCGGGAGCCCCCGTACAGACACGTCCTTTCACATGGCTTCCTAGCCACGCCCCGGAGGTTCCGGTGATCAGTTATTACGGTGATTGTGTCTCTGGCGCACAAGAGGTAGTGCCGCCATGCCTTAAAGGCTGACTTAATGGCCAGGAGTTCTTTGTCTGTGATAGCGTAGTTGAGTTCAGGGGGTGTGAATTTACGTGACCAGAAGGCAACAGGGTGTAACTGGCCCGTTTCGGGGTCCTTTTGTGAGAGGACGGCTCCCATAGCCATGCTTGAGGCGTCTGTTTCCACCAGGTATGGGAGATCAGGGTGAGGGTGGCGTAAGATTGGGGCAGATGTGAATCTTGCTTTGAGTTCCTGGAAAGCTTCCTCGGCTTCTGTTGTCCACTGGAACTTTTTGTTGCTTTTCCTTAGCAATGACGTGATGGGATGCACGATTAGCGAAAATCCTGGGATGAACCGGCAGTAGAAGTTTGCAAAACCCAGCATACTTTGAACCCCCTTGAATGAATTTGGGGATGGCCATTTCAGGATAGCATCTACCTTGTGTACATCCATTCGGATTCCATTCGGGCTGAGAATAAAGCCCAGGAATTCCGCCTCGGAGACGTGGAATGAGCACTTTTCGAGCTTGGCATAGAGCTGGTTTTGACAGAGTTTCTCCAATACAGATCGGACGTGTTTAACGTGGTCCTGCTTTGATGTGGAATATACTAGAATATCGTCGATGTACACTAGAGCACAGACATCAATCAATTCCCGTAGGACATCGTTCATTAAGTATTGAAATGCTGCAGGCGCGTTGCAAAGGCCAAAGGGCATTACCTGATATTCGTACAAGCCGTATTTGGTGCAAAAAGTGGTTTTCCATTCGTCCCCCTGTTTTACGCGAACAAAGTGATATGCCCCCCTCGGGTCTAGTTTTGTGTAGATTTGGGCATCTTTGACTTGATCAAGCAATTCAGGGATCAGTGGCAGGGGGTAGCGGTTTTTTACGGTAATCTGGTCCAGTGCGCGATAGTCGATGCACATTCTCAAGTCCCCCTCCTTTTTCGGTATGAAGAATAGAGGACTGGCTGCTGGATACTTCGAGGGACGGATGAACCCGTTGGCCAGGTATTGGTCAAGATAGGCCTTCAGGTGCTGGTTCCGTGAGTGCGTAAATTCGCCCCCAACAAGGGATTTGTGCGCCGGGTATCAGGTCGATTTGGCAATCGTATGGTCTATGCGGTGGCAGGGTATTAGCCTGTTCTTTCTGAAAGACATCTTGAAAGTCCTGGTATTCACTTGGTAGGGTGCCGATTGCCACAGTCGCAAGCGTGGAGGTTCTGGTGTCTATTGGTTGTTTCTCTTTGCGTTAACATGTGTGGGTGCAAGTCTCGGGAAAGGCCAATTCTTTTGCCTGCAAATCGATCCGAGGATTGTGAGCTACCAACCATGGCATTCCCAAAATCAACCGGAACTGTGGTGCCTTAATGAGGTCGAAAACAATAGATTCTTGGTGTCCATCCTGGCACAGAAGGGTTAAAGCTGCAGTGCATTGGGATACTGGACCAGAAGCTATTTCTGTGCTGTCGACAGTGGTAACAATGTAGGTGGTTGATTTAGGGTGTAACGGAAGCCCCATCTTTGCTGCAAGATCCTGATCAATGTAATTCGAAACGGCTCCACTGTCAATGTACGCTCTTACTGCGTGCATCCGAGATGGTTGTTGTTGATTGATCAAGACCACATAGTGCAAAATGGGAGGTCTGTAGTTCACTTTCTTCGCTCGACAAGTGGATCCCTACACTTGCCGGGCTGGGGAATTTTCCGATTCCTTGATGGTATCTTCTTTGTCCGTGGCCCCTACCATCCTCCTCGGTGGCTTCACAGGGCACTCTTTAAGGAAATGACCTGACCTTCCACAGTACAGTCATAACTGCTGCTGTCTCCTTTAATCCCTTTCCGCTTTAATCAAGAGGGATCTGACCCCGACGATTTGCATTGGTTCTCCTGAACCTTCCGTTGTGCAGGCAATATTGTCCTTTGAACGCACATACATAGGGCGAGGGTCCGGTCTGGTTCGATCTGCTCTTCGGTCCTGCAACCTATGATCCAGTTGAACAACAAGATCCATGTATTCTGAGCAGTCTTTCGGGGGGTTCACTACTTGTGCGAGCACATCCTTGAGCTCCCCCGCAACCCCTGATGAAATAACGTGGTTCTCTTCTCCACTGGCCATTCTGCTTCAACTATGAGTCTATTGAACGTGGCTATGTATGTTAATAGGTCTTTAGTCCCTTGGCGTAGGGACAGAAGTTCGTTGTCTAATGCCTGCCCATGAGTATGGCGGGCGAACAGGTTTTCCATCTCCTGCTAAAAGCCCCTGAATTGATGCAGCAAAGGATTGTCTTGGGCCACAAAGGGTACAGACCAGTCCGCGGCGCTACCACTCAGGTAGGATACCACAAAAGCGACCCGTGATTGGTCATTCGGAAAGGCCCCTGGTCTACAAAGGAAGTGCAGGCAGCACTGGTTCATGAACGCTGCAAACCTCTTGTGATCCTCCATAAATCGTTCGGGCGGGGCCAAGGGAACTGCCCCAGGAAGGGTTATCTGAATGGGATTGGCTGATGGTGCTGGCATCGAGGGCACGCTTCTCGGCAATGGTGCATGCCCTGCTTGTGACTGGAGAAGTTGCCGGCTTAAATCATCAGTGCGTTCTTTGGCTACTATCAGCTCTCTCCTCAGGGTGTTGGTCTCCTGCCTGGTTGCATGTACTTCAGAACGTAGCTGCCCCAACATGTGGGCTAACCGGTCGGTTTCTGACGTTTCCATGATGCCCAGGTGGATTTTGATGTGAGGCTTTGTGTTCTGTAACGCTCACCTGGTATCCACGGGGACGTCACTCAGCCTGTTCTGACCTCTTACGACCTCAAACCCTTCCCTGGAGTCTACTCGACTGGAGACTGGGCCTGAAACACAGGATTGGCAGAGTTTAACTCCCTGTTGTCTCTGTGTGCTTGAACCCCTTCTTCCCCGGGGTCCAACCCCTCCCTTTGATCCACAGCTCACCTTGTTTTCTTGGAAAGTGTGCTCTTCGTCCTGCTTTCAGTGCAGGGGCGCGTTGAATGATGCGGGCTCGTTGCTGCCTAGTTACTTCACTGGCAAGAGTCGACAGGTAAGTATAATGAGTCTTTTGAACAGTTCTCTAACTTCGTTCCTTTCCTTCCTTAGATGAAGGCCGGCGTCCGGGGATGGCGACGTGCTGCTGAGATGAGTAGCGCTGAAGGTGAGTGAGAGCGCGAAGCGACCCTTTCGTATTTGTATTGAACTGAGTTCTTTTTCTGTGTCTTTTAGGTGCCGTAGCATTTTTAGCGTGGATGCCGGTTATGAAGAAGAAATGCGGTGAGTAAGCGCGGTTTGCGGCGCCTCTAGATGTTTCCACACTAACCTGGAGTGTCTTTTCCCTCTTGCAGATAGATGAGAAGTTCCGGAGACAGAGTTCCCCCAGAGTGGCTGGGATTCAGGTAAGCGTTTGAAGCTTGTACAGTCTTTAAAAAATAAACGAAGATTTGCTGACTGCTTACTAATGCCTTTTTTTCTGTTCTTTTTCCTTTTCCTTAGGAAGCAGCGTGCCGGGATGGGAATGACACCGCCGAAGATGCCCACAGAACAAAAGGAGCGATGAATGATGGGCAGAAGCGCCGCAAGGTAAGGCTGTTCCTAACGGTGTTCTTGTTCTTGCAGGAGCTGAGCGCAGAAGAAAGATGCAGGCCTACTGGAGACCGATCCGAACACGGTGAGTGTCACGCTGCAGGTGCAGAAAACACAAAGCATGTTTCTCAGTCTGGGCGTGGCTTAAATAGTCTCTGGGTATCCCAGGTGTCTCTGGGCTGAACCACACCCAAAAGACTAGACTGCACATGCAGTTCTGGGAACCAAAATATGTGGGGGCATCCATCTTGTCCCCAACAATGCAAAGTCCAATCCCCAATGTTATCCTATGGGAGTGAGTGAGTCTGGTGCCACAAGCTCCAAGTCTGACTCCAAGTGGGTCTTTAGAGGGATGGAGAGGCCCTTGAGGGCCATGTAGGTGATCGTGGCCTGGCTCCAGCCTGACATCTTAAAGGGCTGGGGGCATGAGGGGCAGGAATCATGACAGAAGGAAGGGGACTGGCCTGCAGTACTACGGCTGCACACATACAAGAGGGGTGGAGCGCCCAAACGAGGGAAGGGCATCCAATATCAGGCCCCAAGAGAAATCAGTGGGTGCACAAAGGAAACCCGGGAAAGCCGCCTGACAAGGAGAAGCAGAGGAAGACGATATATACAGCTACACAGCAAAGCATGCCAAGTAAATCAAAGAGGGGAAAAGGTAGACAAACCAGCATTGATTCTTTCGCCAGGAAGCCGGACAAAAGCCAGCCCACTCCATCGGCTACAGCCATACCTTTACCTAGCTCCATGAGGCAGAGGGGAGACGATGGCGAGAGCTTGATTCGGGGAGCTATTGCAGCCTTGAAGGCATCACTGGAAACAAAGCTGGATACAGCTATAGCAGACTTGAAGACGTCACTGGAACACAAGATGGACACAGTCATGGTGGATGCGGGTCTACTCCGGCAAGACGTGAAGACCCTGGCGGACGAATGGGCACAGCAGAACAGCAAGTGTAGCAAAACACCAATGATGTTGCGACCACACAGACCCAAATGACAGATGTGCTGCAACGGGTGAAGATCCTGGAACGGAGGGCGGAGGACATGAAAGGGAGGGCCTGAAGGAAGAACATTCGGATTGTTGGACTGCCGAAGGGTGAGGAGGGCAACAACCCCACAAACTACATTGAGAACCTGTTGCTGCAGGAGATTGGGGTAGGAGTACTGTCCCAAGGCTTTGTGGTGGAGAGAGCCCACAGGGCCCAGATCAGGAGACCCCAACCGGGGGCCCCCCCGAGATCTATGATTGCAAAAATACTGAATTTTAAAGATCGGGAGAAAATATTGACATTTTCAAGGGAAGAAGGGGGAGTGATGACAAGAAACTCCTCCAGAATAACGATATACCCGGACTATACAGTGATGGTACAGAGGCAACAGGCGCGATATGGCCCCACCAAGGATCGCCTTAGAGCGGTGGTATACGATACATGCTGCTGTACCCGGCAAAACTCAAGGTTTATAAGAGATGGCAGGTCACACTTCTTTGAGACAACAGAGGAGGCCCACGCATGGATGGATCAACAAGGTATTCCGCAACAGAGACCCGGGAACGCCAATAACAATGATGATAATCCGGCTCACAGACAGTAGGAATGAGGCATGGATGGGCAAACAAGGTACGCCGCAAGGGAGACCCAGGAATGCCAATAATGATGCAAATCTACCCAGGGGGTAACAAGACTGAGACTGCCATGGGAAAGATGGTCTGACACCCTGAATACTACGTAAGCCAGATGGAAATAATTAAAGGAGCAACGAGTGATGGGAATGCCGCAGATGGCAACAAGACACGCAACCCCAAGACTTACGTTAGTCAGGATGCCAGTTTTAAGGCATCACGTTGCTGCGGGCCGGCCCCACCTTGGTGGGTGAAGCAAGAGAGGCAGCGGAGCCTGAGCAGGGGGAGGGAGGCTGGGCGTTTGTTTAATATTTATGCTTAGTGAGTGGTTAGTTAGGAGGACTGAAAGCATGCGTGGGGGATGAAGCACCAAGCTACAGGAACGAAGCACAAATGGCAGGCAAACAGACAGATGTCCTGATGACGGCTACCGGGGAAGCACAAGACGGCACACTCGCAACAAATCCTAACGTGTAAGACAGCATGAAAGGGGAGGGTCAGACCCACCCCATGAGGGAGAAATCAGTGGACGATGAAACAAGAATGCCCACCAGCAGACACAAGCTGACAGGCTGGCCTATGGGAACAAATGGGCCATGGGACAATGCAACCAAATGAGCCAAGAAAAAGCGGTCATAGCCACCTGGAACGTCAGGGGACTGAACGCCTACGTCAAGAGGCTAAGGGTCTACGCCTGGTTGAATAGAGCAAAAGTACAAATTGCTATGCTGCAAGAAACACACATAACGGCGGAAAAGCAAATTAAGATAGCTAAGAAATGGGGAGGACAAATCTACAGCTCAACATACTCGAACTATGCCAGGGGAGTTCTGACATGGATAGCTCCGGGAGTTCCCTTCAAACTAATAAAACAAGAGAGGGACATGGAAAGAAGAATGGTGATCGTACACAGAATGTTGTAGAGCAAAGAGGTGTGCCTGATAAACACTTACGCCCCCAATCACGACGCGACAGAGTTCTTTAAGACGATTACACCCTGGCTAGCCCCCTACAGAGGAGCATCATTCATATGGGCAGGAGACTTCAACTGCACGCTGAACCCGCAGGTGGACAGATCCGACAGCAAGCAGAAGAAACCAGCTCCGTCGGCCGGGGCCCTACAGAAGAATCTAGACCAGCTGGAATTGGAAGACGTCTGGAGGAAGGTACATGCCAACACCAGGGGATACACACACTATAGCGCCCCACACGGCACACACAACCGCATAGATGACTTATTTATGGGCAGGGAGTCCCTCTGGGAATTCACAGGGATACATATTAAGGCAAGAATGCTATACGACCACGCCCAAATAGTAGCAACATGGACATACACATACAGAGGAGCCCCCATACCCACCTGGAGACTGAGGGTGCAGGCACTGACAGATGAGGTCTTCCAAGAACATATTAGAGAGACCATAGAGGACTATTTTGAGCATAATGTGGGGGAGCGTGGCCAGCATTGGCATGGTCTGCGATGCTTTCAAGGTAGTGGTCAGAGGAGCAGCGATAGGGAAGGCAGGTGGATTCAGGGGATCCATTATGGCTGATCTGGGGGAAATAGAAAAGGAGATAGAATGGGCAGAAGCATGTGCAGGGGGCAAGGGAAAAGAACCGGAGGAGCTCACAGCGCTGCGATTGCAGTGTTGCGCAATCTGGGAAAAACTGGGCAGATTAGACTATGGGAAGTATGTACAGAGACTACACGCTGATGGGGACAAGCCTGTCAGGCTCCTAGCCTGGCTCACTAAACAAGAGAACAGGCACGAACCAATAACCACAATCAGGGATGAGCGAGGCGAGGAAGTGAGGACCCAAGACAGGATTCTTTTTAAAAATCATAGTTTATTGGCATTTTAGGTTATAACATCATGCATTATATATCAACATTGTTCTCCTTGACACGATTATAACAGTGACCCTCTCCCATCCCACCCGCCACCCCCACACCCTGCCGTAGATCGAGCACAGGTATCTAGATCATCTAGCGAGTTCATAGAAAACATTTTAAGGTACATTCAGTCAGTTCCTTGCACATTGGAGTTTTGGCCCCGGTTTTGTTGCCCCTATGAGACATATCTTGTGTTTCGCATCATTTATGCATAGTACCGTTCCTGGTGGCCTTTCATGTTTGGGTTGTTCCCCACGTGCGATGCTGTCGCTTCAGGCCAGGCGTCCATATTTTTCAAAAAAGGGGAGCCACAATTCTTCAATGTTCGATTTCGATTTGTCAATAAGGTGTGTTAGGAACTCCATATTGTAAATAGCCGGAACCTTAGTGACCCATTATTTTTCTCCTGGCAAACGCAGACTTTTCCACTTCTGGGCCAGACAACACCTAGCCGCCACCAACATGATCTGTAACATATGGCCTTGGGTTTCCTCGTGGTCACCCCCCCGTATCAATTCCAAAGAGGAGGAGCCATGGGCAGAGGGTCCTCCCCACCCCGTCGACCCTTTTAATCCATGATAGAACCTCTCCCCAATATGTCTGGACCACCGGGCACCTCCATCACATATGTATATAGTCACCTTTTTCCAACAGTGTGGGTCATATCCCACCCTCATCCTAGCAATCCTCTGCGGGGGATAGTGCCACTTATGCAGTACCTTCAGAGCTTGGCGTTGATATTGGAGAGAGGCCGTTGAACGGTTGGCTCATGTGCACATTTTGGACCATCTTTTATCGTCAATTACCCCCCTAGGTCCTTCTCCCATTGTATCCGCGCTGGCGGAGGATCCCTTGGAGCCGACAGAAGGAGAAGTTTGTAGAGAAGTGATATCACTCCCTTGGAGACCCGGGTTGAGATGAGCAGTCTCTCAAAGTCTGTCAGGTCCCTCCTGAGGGTTCGGTGAGCACTCCCCTGAGCTGGAGATAGCGGAACGGCAACAGGGTGCCCAACCCCAGAGCCTCCTCGAGATCTTTCAGGGGTATAAAGGAGCCCCCCACCCAAAGCTGGCCTGTCCTGCTAAAACCGGCTTCGTACTATTGTTGAAATGTGGCAGGTTCGGCTATCTTGTCTAGGAACGGGGGGCCCAAATGCAACTTAATGGAGAGGGCCAGGTTGTTAGCCGTCTATAGTAACCCCCTTCCCTTCCCTCCACACCGACCACAAAACCCCCAGCACCAGGTGGTGCAGGACCCCTCTAGAGATGCGTGATCTGGAGACCCAGAGCTACTCATCTAATGTTACAGGGGCAAGGACATTGTTGTCCATCGCTACCCACTGCTTTTCCGTCCCCGGGGCGAAGTGATCTAGCAGTATCCGTACCCGGGGTGAAGTGATCTATCAGTACCCTCAACTGAGAGGCCTTATAATATGTCTCCAATTCCGGGAACCCCACACCACTGTCTTCCTTGGGCCTAGTCAGTACCTCGTAGGAGATTCTGTGTTTCTTGCCCGCTGAGAGGAATCTCAGGAGGACTTGTTTTATTTCCATTAGAAATGTCTTGGGTACCTGCACGGGGAGCATTTGGAACAGAAATAGGAATTGGGGAGAATCACCATTTTCACCAGGTTGAGGCGCGCCATCCCTGAGAGTCCTGACCTCGCCCATCTTTCTATATCCTTACTTGACTGATGACAAGAGCGGGAGAAAATCTTATCAGGGAAAAGGTTGTTAGGGCTGCGTGTCACTTGAACGTCCAGATATTGAAACCCGTCCCTCTGGAGCCAGAAGGGGAGCCCTCCCACATAGTCTACCTCTGCGTCCGACAGATTTCACCCTACGAACACCACCGATTTCACAAGATTTACCTTAAATCCGGAGAGTTCTCCGTAGCGTGCCAGGCCCTGCAGCACCCGGGGGACCGTCTGGGAAGGTTTTGTAATGTAGAGCAATGCGTCATTGGCAAACTGGCCGATCTTGCAATGCAAATCTCCTATCCTTACCCCATTAATTGCCTTGTCTTTTCGGACAGATATCGCCCAGGGCTCCATGACCAACGCATATATTAGAGGGGATAGAGGACATCCCTGCCTTGTGCACCTCCCCAGGGAAAAAGCCTTTGATTCTGCCCCGTTTGCAACTACCTTAGCTGAGGGAGTGGAGTATAGCGCCGACATCCAGCCTAGCCACCTCACTCCCATCCCCAGAGAAGAGAAAACCTCCCCATAAAGGCCCAGCTGACCCTGTCGAAGGCCTTTTCCACATCGAGAGCCAGCAGGAGGGGCCCCTCCTCACGAACCACCATCGAGTTCCGCACGTGGAGGGTCTTTCGCATATTATCAGAGCCTTGTCTATTCAGGATGAATCCCACCTGATCGGGGTGGATCAGGCGGGGAGGCATCTCTCTAGTCGTGTCGCCAGGATTCTGGTGAAGATCTTAGCATCCAGGTTCAGAAGGGAGATAGGCCTATATGAGACACACTCTGCCGGGTCCTTGCCAGATTTGGGTATTACAGTAATTAGGGCCTGCAAGAACGTTGGCTGGGATTGAGTCTTGGTTTCTGATTTGGTTAAACAATTTAGCCAACGGCTTCATCAGAATAGATTGGCACTGTTTATAGAAATCTGCTATGTATCCGTTCCCCCCGCACCCCTGAGGGCTTTTCCGGCTTTTAACCTCTTGATGGCACAATTCACCTCTTCCTCTGATATTTTCCCCCTCAAGGCCCTCGCGCTCTGGCTCGGTCAGTCAGGGTACTCACTGTCATGGGTACTAGGTTAGGTCAAACAGGCCAGTCGATTTCATACCTAGCTCATGGTAACACAAGGAGAAATCAGGCGGGGGCAGTGTGGGTAAGAGCTTGGAGGGCAAGGTCAGGTAAATATCCATGATTCCATTTAAAAACCGCTTACCCCCATAGAATAGCGAGGGACTTCCTGTTCATTTTACATGACTTCCTTTGTGCCAACCTGGACTTGCTGCAATGCTCTATTCTTTGGGCGAGGCTCCCTATAAAAGGCCACACCCAAAGAGCAGGACTTGCTTCGTGTGTTTTCTCTGTAGCAGTGAGCACGCGCTTACCTGGTTCAGTCTCTGGAGCTATTCTACGGCTTCCTGCAGTCCCGATCCTTGGCCGGACGACATCCTCGCGTCCTCGAGCTCCGCACCTGCAAGAAGGAAAACAACAGAAAGCATTAGTAAGCTTCATTTTTCTACTCACCTGTTCTTCGCTGGTCCGATCGTCTTTTCAGTTCGATCTTCATCACGCAGACCATCTGGCTTCTGCAGTTCATCCAGATTTCCTTTCTGCAGAGGTACTTCTTGACATACCTGTTGGGAAAAAGACAAAAGAAAGGCGGATTAGTCACTATAGACAATTCTGGTACAAGAACCCCAAAAGGACATACTTCTTTTCTCCTTACCTGCGCTTAGTGAAGTAACTGGGCCTCATCCTTACCTGCGCCTAGTGAAGTAACTGGGTCTCATCCTTACCTGCGCCTAGTGAAGTAACTGGGCCTCGGCGGACACTTGGACATTGTACTCTCACATCAGCCATATAAGGGTCAGTGAATTAAACTGCCCTTGGACTTATTCCCGAATTTCCGGAACAACCAAAGACTCGAAGAGGCGGTCTTCCGCCGCAACCCTCACAAACGGGGACAGCATCCCATACAGCACAACAGCCATCCGGCCCCGCACCATAGCGCCCCTGCTGAGCCAGGACGGAGAGCCCGCCTTACCACATTAGGAGGTGAGCCCCAAAACACCGCACTCACTCAGGGAGCTGGGAAGGGGTTGTTATCATGGCCTGGTATAGTATATAACCCGTTCTTTACCTACCCTTACAGAAAGAACCCCAGGAGAGAGAGATAGAACAGAATTCAGATAGGAGAGCAGAGGCCGAGAGAATCCATCGCTCCTGAAGAGTTTTCAGGTGAGCGTGACAGAACACAAAGCCAACCTTAAAACTTCTCCGCCTGAGCGATGGAGACATCGGATGTAGACCAACTGTCACAGTTATTGGGGGAGCTGAGGGCAGAGGTACACGCAGTTCGTTCGGAGACCAACGCCTTGAGGCGTGAATTGGCAGTGAACCGAGATAAGACAGATGAGATAGCCCGCCAATTGCTTCAGACTCAAGCAGGGATGGCCCCATTACCTGGGGGAGCCACGGCCACACCAAATGCACCAACCCAGCCTATAGCAGCTCCAGTACAAGTAGTCATTCCCGGCAATATACCCCTGGCGCCCCCAGAAAGATACTCGGGGGAACTCAAAAAATTCAGTACATTCATGAACCAGTGCCGTCTACATTTCCTGTGTAAACCGGGGTTATTTCCCTCAGACCAGTTCAAAGTAGCCTTCGTGTTGTCATATTTGGGGGGAGATGCTGCGGAATGGTCAGTACCGTTAGTCAACCGGGATGACCCGTTGCTTCCAAATTTTGCGGGTTTTCAACGCAAATTGGAAAAGTTTTTTGCCCGTAGCACACAAGGGCAGGCTTTGGACGACGAGTTGTTATCCTTGCGACAAGGGAATCAAGATCTTTTGGCCTACGTGTCGTCCTTCAACCGCCTGGTAGCCGAAACAAACTGGCCCGAGGAAAAACGGACAAACTTTTTTTACCGAGGGCTAAGAGGAGAGTTTAAAGACGTCCTGGCACAAGCAGTTAATCCCCCCGATGGGTGCGCAGAGTACATAGACCTTGCTCTTCAGCTCGATCATCGTTTGCAGACCCGGAGGGCCGATCGTTCACGCTCAGAGAGCAGGACATTTTACATACGGCCCAAAGACACAGCAGTTCGTCAGCCCATGGAAACACACCCCGAACCCATGCAACTTGGGGGAGTCCGAGGCCCCCTCTCCAAGGCTGAACGTGATAAAAGGCGGCAAGAACAATTATGCTTATACTGTGGGCAATCCGGCCATTTTCTTCGCAACTGTCCGGTCAAACCGCCCGAAAGACTGTAGGTGCCATAGATGTCGGTTTGTCGAGCGCAAGAAGACCTCCCCAGACCTCTCATTTTACCATCCCAGTTACCATCGTGGACCAGTGCCGACCCACTAGTTTACATGCACTAGAAGCCTTTGTGGATAGTGGAGCTATAGGGAACTATCTGGACCTCGAGATGGCCAACAAGATTGGCTTACCAATTTGTTCAAAGGAGACCGTGGACAATGTAACTGCTGTCGACGGATCTCAACTACTATCAGGATCCGTTGTACCGCCAAGGTCATCATGCTCTGTCAAGATGGGCACAAGGAGGAAATTTCATTTGATCTGATTTCGGCCCCGCAGTTTCAGATGATCCTTGGCATACCCTGGCTCGAGAAACATAACCCACTTATAGATTGGTGTCGTAGATCCTTAACCTTGCAGACACTGTTAGGGGTCCGGTGGGGCATTGGAGCATCCAATAACAGCATCACAGACAATTCTCCCACGGTTGGGGATGTTGGGAGTTTTGCCTCCCGAATACAAGGAGTTCCGTGACGTATTCGCCAAGGAACAAGCCAATGTTCTGACCCTGCACCGTCCTTATGACTGTCAAATTTACCTGGTCCCAGGGGCAAAGGTTCTGTGCAGCCGCATATATGCTTTGACGGAAGGGGAAAACGCTCACCTGAAGGCTTACCTGGACCAATACCTTGCAAACGGTTTTATCCGCCCCTCCAAGTCCCCCGCGGCGTCTCCCCTCTTCTTTGTCCCTAAGAAGGAGGGGGATCTAAGGACGTGCATTGACTATTGCGCATTAAATCAGGTCACGGTAAAAAGCCGGTACCTGTTACCTTTGATACCCATATTGCTCGATTAAGTGCGCCATGCGCAAGTGTTCACGAAATTGGATCTTCAAGGGGCCTATCACCTGGTGTGAGTTAAAGAGGGCGATGAATGGAAGACCGTGTTCCGCACCAGGTATGGCCTCTACGAATACCAGGTTATGCCGTTCGGGTTATGCAACGCACCGGCGGCTTTCCAACACTTCATGAATTATGTCCTACGAGAACTGCTCGACGTATATGCCGTGGTGTACATAGACGATATCCTCATCTATTCGTCTTCAGTACAAGAACATGTATCTCATGTACGGGTGGTTCTTCACAAATTGCGCAACAACCACCTCTATGCCAAGCTTGAAAAGTGCTCCTTCCACGTCACCGAAGTTGAGTTTTTAGGATTCATCTTGTCGCCACAAGGCATCCGTATGGACAACAGGAAAGTAGAGGCGATTCTCACTTGCCATCACCTTCGTCCCTAAAGGGAGTGCAGAGCTTCCTGGGTTTCGCAAATTTCTACAGACGCTTTATACCCGGATTCTCGCATTTGGTGCATCCTATTACCGCTCTTTTACACAAGCATCGGAAATTTGAATGGACCCCGGCAGCTGAGGAAGCATTTTGTGCTCTGAAGAGCCGATTCACATCCGCCCCAGGACTACAACACCCGAAACCAGATCTCCCTTACATTGTAGAGACTGATGCATCAAGCGTGGCAATGGGAGCGGTCCTGTCCTAACGAAATACAGACACTGGCCAACTTCACCCCGTGGCTTTCTGGTCGAAAATAATTTTGACCAGCAGAACTAAATTTTGCGGTTACGGATAAAGAACTGCTTGCAATAAAAGAAGCCCTCAAAGAATGGAGACATTATTTGCTTGGAACTAAACATACCATTACCATAATAACAGATCATCGGAATCTCCAGTATCTGCGTTCCGCTAAAGCACAATCATCTAGACAGCTCCGTTGGGCTCCATTCCTATCAGAATATGATTTTGTGATTACCTATCGGCCTGGAGTTAAAAATGGGAAAGCGGACGCTTTATAGCGCATAGGCAAAGGGGAACAAGCTTACAGAATCCCTGAGCCGGTGGACATCATCCCTGGGGACAAGAACCTCGGTCTGTGTGGAAATAATTCTTCGTGGGAAGAAGTCAAACAGAAGGTAAGAGACATCCTGCACGTAAAGGAAGTTGAGACATGGTAAGAGAAAGGAGATAATTTTTCCGTCAAGGATGAACTACCATACTATCGAGACCGTCTGTACCTTCCAACACATACCCTACAGGAAGAAATACTTGAAAACTATCATGACTCTCCAATGGAAGGCCACCCAGGAGTGAGTAAGACTACTGAAAAGATAGGGAGATCCTACTGGTGGCCAAAATGGCACCGGGATGTTCAAGATTTTGTCAACTCATGCGGGACATGTGCCCAAAACAAGGCCTCAAAGCAAAGACCTGCCAGCTTATTGCAACCACTGGTTACACCACCCACACCTTGGCATACAGTCTCTATGGACTTTATCACATACTTACCTTCCAGTTTCGGATTCAACACCATCCTTGTGGTGGTGGATTTATTCACCAAGATGGCCGACTTTATCGCTCTTAAAGGAATTCCGTCAGCCCAAGTCTTGGCAAGAGAATTCCTCTATCACATCGTGAGGCTGCATAGGTTTCCATCCATATTAATCTCAGATAGGGGGAGCCAATTTGTATCTCGGTTCTGGAAGCGTTGCTGTTCTCTGGCCGGGATCGAAATCTGGTTGTCTACCAGTCACCATCCTCAAACAGGCGGCCAGACTGAGCATACCAACCAGACCTTAGAGCAGTATCTCCGTTGTTTATTACATCAGACAGAACGCTCCTGGGAAGAGATCTTAGGGATAGCCGAATACGCTTATAATAATTCAATAAATACCCCCACCCGCATGACACCATTTTACACTCTGTATGGCCGAAACCCGAGAACCTCAGCATATGACCCACCAGAAGCCATCGAAATGCAGCCATAGAGAATTTACATGAGAGGATTTCGCAAGCAAACAAGGATGCAATTTAGCACCTTAAGACAGCTAAGGTCTCACAGAAGAAGTATGCTGATCGTCCTCGACAAGAGGCCTCTAACTACCAAGTTGGAGATCCTGTGTGGCTAGCAACTAAATATATAGCATTGAAGGGAGCCAGGAAATTCCAACCAAATTCTTAGGGCCATTCACAATAGAAAAAGTAGTAACTCCAGTCACCATGAGGTTAGCTCTACCCTCACAAATGCGCATGCATCCTGTGTTTCATGTGTCCTTGTTGAAGCCAGTACAGCCCGGGACTAGAACTATAACACCCCCGACCCCTCTGGTGTTACAAGGGGAACAACAGGAATTTGAGGTCAAACAAATACTACACTCGAAGATAGTGAGAAAGACCTTGTATTATTTGGTGGACTGGAAGGGGTATGGTCCTCAAGAGAGGTCATGGGAACCAAGTAAAAACATTCATGCTCCTCGGTTATTACTCAAGTTCCATAAGAATAATCCCACTAAGTCTGGTCCGGGAAACAAATCCTTGGGAGGGGTCTTGAGGGGGAGGACTGTCATGAGTACTAGGTTAGGTCAAACAGGCCAGTCGATTTCATACCTAGCTCATGGTAACACGAGGAGAAATCAGGCGGGAGCAGTGTGGGTAAGAGCTTGGAGGGCAAGGTCAGGTAAATATCCATGATTCCATTTCAAAAACCGCTTACCCCCATAGAATAGCGAGGGACTTCCTGTTCATTTTACATTACTTCCTTTGTGCCAACCTGGACTTGCTGCAATGCTCTAGTCTTTGGGCAAGGCTCCCTATAAAAGGCCACGCCGAAAGAGCAGGACTTGCTTTGTGTGTTTTCTCTGTAGCAGTGAGCACGCACTTGCCTGGTTCAGTCTCCGGAGCTATTCTACGGCTTCCTGCAGTCCCGATCCTTGGCCGGACGACATCCTCGCGTCCTGGAGCTCTGCACCTGCAAGAAGGAAAAAAACAGAAAGCATTAGTAAGCTTCGTTTTTCTACTCACTTGTTCTTCGGCTGGTCCGATCGTCTTTCCAGTTTGATCTTCATCACGCGGACCATCTGGCTTCTGCAGTTCATCCGGATTTCCTTTCTGCAGAGGTACTTCTTGACAAACCTATTGGGAAAAAGACAAAAGAAAGGCGGATTAGTCACTATAGACAATTCTGGTACAAGAACCCCAAAGGACATACTTCTTTTCTCCTTACCTGCGCCTAGTGAAGTAACTGGGCCTCATCCTTACCTGCGCCTAGTGAAGTAAGTGGGTCTCATCCTTACCTGCGCCTAGTGAAGTAACTGGGCCCCGGCGGACACTTGGACATTGAACTCTCACATCAGCCATATAAGGGTCAGTGAATTAAACTGCCCTTGGACTTATTCCCAAATTTCCGGAACAACCAAAGACTCGAAGAGGCTGTCTTCCGCCACAACCCTCACAAATGGGGATGCATCCCATACAGCACAACAGCCATCCGGCCCCGCACCATAGCGCCCCTGCTGAGCCAGGATGGAGAGCCCGCCTTATCGCATTAGGAGGTGAGCCCCAAAACGCTGCACTCACTCAGGGAGCTGGGAGGGGGTTGTTATCAGGGCCTGGTATGGTATTTAAACCGTTCTTTACCTACCCTTACAGAAAGAACCCCAGGAGAGAGAGATGGAACAGAATTCAGATTGGAGAGCAGGGGCCCGAGAGAATCCATCGCTCCTGCAGAGTTTCAGGGGAGCGTGCCACTCACCCCCTTGTTTGGTGTAAAGCTCCCTGTAGAAGTCGGCAAAGTATTCCACTATTTGCTCCCTCTTCTTGCACTCAGTGCCCTCTTTATCGACGAGGGGTCCCACCCTCCTTTCCGCTCTGCATCCCCTCGCCAAGCGTGCCAGGAGAGTCCACACTCTATCCCCCGTCCGTAGAATCTTTGTAGCATGTACCTCAATATTTTGACCACTTCCCCTATGAGGACCGTGTGTAATGCCTGTCTTTTTTCTTGCATTTCCACCAGGAGGGCTTCTCGGTCCTCCCGTCGATGGTGAGTCTAGCATGCATGGCCCTCAACTCTTCTCGGATCCTCTTTTCAATAAGACCCCTTTCCCACTTATGTCTGGAACCCTCGGCTATCAGGAGAACCAGGAAAGTGGCTTTTGCTGCCTCCCACACCGTCACCATGTCAGTTTCCCCGTTGTCATTTGTTTCAAAATATTTTATCATTTCCTTCCTTAGGAAATCCCTGAAGACCGGGTCCCTTAGGAGCATATCATTACAGCGCCATCGAGAGAATCTCGGGGATACGGTTAGCGACCAGTTTGCCACTAATAACTCATGGTCAGACCACATTATTGCTTCCACCCTTGGGAGCTCGGCCTTCCCTCCCTCTTCATCTGATATCAGTAGCAGGTCAATCCTCGTATATGTGTGGTGTGGGGGTGAGAAGAAAGTGTATCCCCCCAGTCCTGGCCATGCTCTGCGCCATACATCCACCCAGTAATGGTCCCTTAGGAGACTCTGAAGGTCTAAGTTGTCCTTGGTGCCTCCCTTTGTCCCCGCCCCTTCGCTGACCACCAGTCAATTGGGGGTCCATTATGAGGTTGAAGTCTCCACCAAGTATCATGGCCCCCTCAGCCCATTCACTCAATACCCTAACAATCTGGGTCAGAAACCGTATCTGGCCTGAGTTGGGTGCATATAGGGTGGCCAGTATAATTCCCCCAAAAATCGCCCCCCAAAGCCCCTTTTGGTTTCAATTTCCGTGAGGTGGAGTGCTTTGCTCAGGAGAATGTCCACCCCTTCCTTCTTAGTACTTCTGTGTGAGGCCCAAAAAGTGTTTCCAATTTCCCTTTATCATCGATTCCTTCCCCTGTTTGTAGTGGGTTTCTTGTAGAAAAAGGACCATTAACTGTTGCTTGCGGAACATGTTGCTCGTCAAAGATCTCTTGTTCTGAGAGTTTAAGCCTTTAACATTCAGTGTGCCTATCCTTCCTTCAACCTTTGTCGTCCTTGATCTCATTCTCTTTGTACCCCACTGCGTGTTTCCGATCTAGTGCCCATTGTGGAGCATAGGGCCATGGCTCGATCTGGCTGTTCCCATTCCCCTTGCCCCAACCGGTGTCTTCCCTTCACCCGCCCCCTTAACCTTTTCCCCCTCCCCTCCCCCTCCCCCTCCCTCCCTCCCTCCTTTCCCCCTTTTCAAGGCGTTCGTCTTCATCCCCCAACGCGCGTTGGGGTTAGTCAACAAACCACCAGGTACTCTCCCCCAGCCCAGGATAATGTAGTTACCGGGGTTCCCATCTCAATCTTCCACCCGCTCTAGATTTGTCAGTGGAGCCAAAATCAATATCTCTCGATTCACCCTGAGGCCATCTCACCCTTGCTGGCGCAGAATTGGTATTTGGAGAGGGCTTCCTTCCAACTCATGGGAGTCGCGCCCAAGTCGGATGAGGCAACCGCCCTGTGACCAGTGTGTGGTGATGAGAGTGCCGCTTACAAGTTCCTGGTTGTCTCCTTGGTGGTGCTCTGGCGATGTCGGTGGTTAGGATGCCATGCCTGTGGGTGTTAGCTCCGGGAAGGGATTAGATCTCTGGGGGGGGCCGCTGGGTACCCGCAGGGCGTCTGTGCCCAGGTCCTTGCATGGGAGTCCCGATCCTTTTCTGGGTCAGAAGTGGCAACCGGTGGGGAAGGCAGAACAGCCTGGGGTCGAGAGGATTCCTGGGTGTGTGTGTATGGGGCCAGTCTGAGGCAGGATTGGGGCACGGTTGTCCTCAATCCAGATAGGACTCCCTTAAGGGCCAACTCAAACTTTTTTTGTAAGGTAATGACCTACTGAGGGGCCCTTCCCTCCGAGCCTCCCATCCGCTGTGTGGGACGGGTTGTGTTCTCCCAGCCAGCTGTGGTATGGGCGTGCTCCCGTGAATGCACAGGCTGGGGGAACCCTGCTGGAGCTGTAGGGCCTGTTGCCAATGTCACGGGGTCCGCTCAACCCCTGCGGCCAGTGAGGAGTGGGTGATGGGGGCAACTGGGGTCGAGGGCCCAGACCCAGGCGTGCCCCCAGCGGCCCCTTGTGCAGGCTTGGAGCTGTTGTGATTCCCAGTTGTCCTGGGCGTGTGCCTCATCCCCTAGGCCGCAGCAGCCTACTGGTGGTCTGGTTGGTCCCCAAGTGTGGGTTGTAGAGGCCTCGGGTGTCCAATCTCCCCCTGGGGCCGCTCAGAACCGCCTCCTCACCTTGCGTACAATTTTCTGGGTGGCCGTCCTCCTCTTGGGTTGCAGTGTGGGTGCACTCCCGGGTCGGCCTGGGCCACGGCGTTAGCACCAATGGGGGGGCAGTTCACTCGGTAGTCAGGGATGGCCCCTGGGGGCTTCCCTCGACGTGGGGGAGCGGCGGGGATGCCTCCGTTGTTGTGCCTCTCTCCCTGAGGGCCCAGCTCCTCAGTGCTTCTCCGTTTGGGGCTGCGAGTCGAGTGGCTTCGTTCCGAGGAGGAGGAGAGGTGCCCTCCGGGCTCAGGCAGCCCCGACAAGCACAAGGAGCCTCTTCAGTCCCCGAATGGTTGCCCCTGCCTGCACGCCCCGGACGTGGGCATTTCACAGTGCTACTGGTGTGTCCTAGCACCACTCCTCCACTCCCTGTCTCCTTCGGCCGCGTGGAGTGTGGCCCTGGGGGCAGCGCTTCTGGGCGTAGGGAGCACCTCCAAGCTTCGGGCTTGCTTCTTTCAGTGGGGCATTGGTTCCGAAGGCATTTTCTCACCTCCATTTGCAAGAAGGAACCCTTTATCAGTGATGTCTCCTCAGATTTCCCAGGGCTGAGTGGGGAGCTCACGGCTCAGGTGGCCATCTTGCCTGCGCCCCCTGGTGGCCTCTCCCAAGACGGCATTAATGGGGTGTTCTCACGGTTCGACGAAGACCTGGACTCCAGGAAACAGAAAGCGGAGGCAGAAGATATAACTGATGCCCAAGGGGAGATTCCCCTCCCCAGGCTATCGAAGGAGCAGGTGCAGACATTGGATGCACCCCTTACACTTGATGAGTTGATGCACTGATAGCCGACCTCCCAACAGGCAAATCCCCGGGACCGGATGGGTTACCCGAGGAATTCTATAAGAAATACAAAGACACCTTGGCCCCACAGCTGCAAGAGATGTTTCAGGAGGCATATGAGGAGAGAAGGTTGCCACAGAGTCTATCGGAATGCCAAAATCCTGACCGCAGCCCTAGCAAACTGACTCAAACGGGCCATATCCACACTGGTGCACCCAGACCAAACGGGATATGTACCAGGGAGAAAGAAGACATGGAATCTGCGTAGACTCCACCATGCAATTGAGAGCACGAACCAAGAACAGGGGGAACGCGCAGTGGTGTCGCTAGACGCCATTAAGGCATTCGATTCAGTGAACTGGGACTGGCTACTGGGGGCTCTCACCCATTTTGGGATAGGAGAGGGGTTCCTCTGCTGGATTCGGCTGCTTTATAGAGATACCAGAGCAAGGGTGAAAACGGGTAGGCACATCTCAGAGGGGTGGATGTTTGGCAGGGTTACGAAGCAGGATGTCCGCTATCCCGATGCTATATATACTGGCTCTGGAGCCATTTGCTGTATTCCTCAGGGCAGAGTACGGGAATACAGGAATAGAAATAGACGGGTGGTACACTTAATTCCGATATATGCGACTCCTCTATTTTGGGAACCCAAGGGAAAACATGCCAGACCTGCTAAAAACACTGGGGGCATTTGCTAGAGTGTTGAGTATCACGATCAACAAGGAGAAATTCTTGCTCTTCCCCCTGGCAGGCTTGAGGGAGGCTGCCCCAGACCAGTTACCGAGACTAGGACTTACATGGACACCAACCACTTTCAACTACTTGGGAGTGGACATACACCACACCACCACAGCAACGCACATGGCTAATGCACAGGCGGCCCTAGCCAAAACAGAAAAAGCTATGATGTTCTGGAAGACACTCCCACTGGGGATGATGGGAAGAGCAGCCCTATTGAAGATGACAGTTCTGCCCTGCTTACTGTATTAATTTTCCTAATATCCCTTGTAACATTCCCAGGCCCTTCTTTAGACGGCTACACTCACTGGCAAGAGAGTTCCTCTGGGGCAGGGGAAGGAACAGGATAGCGTTGAATACACTACAGAGAGATTATGAATGGGGGGGAATCAAGCTACCAGACTTTAAACACTACTACCTGGCGTTTTCACAATTCGTTGTGAAATGGCTGGGGGACGACACATCTATAGGTACATTGCTCTTTCAGCCAGCAATACGACACTATTACTTGAGGGAACTCCCATGGATGGACAAGGCTCTACTAAAACTACTCCCTACTATAGTTCAACTGGGCCTGACTCTGTGGAGGAGAGCGTGGAAGATACAAGGGACACGAGATCCCTACTCAAGACAAATCCCCCTAGCGGGACTTGTCGACATTCACACGGCATCCCTGACCATCTACCGCACGCAGTGGGAAGACAAGGGAGTGGCACAGACCAGAGACCTATGGAAAGAGGGACAGTGGGTGGATTTTCAGACTCAGATAGATGAAAAGGGCATACATATCAGACAATTGTACAATAGTATGATACGGAGGATCAGGAAGAGGTGGAGGACATTGCCAGGAGAAGGTGATAGAGAGAGAGTACTGGATGCGTGGTACGATGTGTCAGAGTGAGGACACACGATATCCAGATTTTATGAACAGCTCCTGCGTAGCAATAATAAAAGGGCAAGAGCTAGATGGGAAGAGGAACTCCACAAGACCTTCACTGATGGGGAGTGGAGCAGGACACTTCAGTATGCCAAAAAAGTCTCCAGAAATGCGAGATTCAAGCAAATGCAGCTGTACCTCATGCACAGGGCGTACCTCATACCCAAGAGAATGTCACACACAGGACTCAAACAAACCCGAAGCTGCCCGGATTGCGCGGCAGAACAGGCGGATATGATTCATATGTTCTGGTCCTGTCCGGTGATACTCAACTTTTGGGACACCGTGAAAACGAGGGTGGAGGCAGCAGGATCCAAATGCAGCGTGGTCACCGGAGTATTACCTCCTGGGGCTGTTCCCGAGGGGCGGCAAACAACGGACACATATAGCGAAACACCGCATATCGATGGCATGGAACTTGAGCACACGGCCGTCAGCAGAAATGTGATGGGCAGACCTGAAAACATTTACAATAGCGGAAACATCACAGTGGGGCCAAACTACTTGCATGGAGGATTGAACCCCCGGCGACAATGGGAGCAAGGGAACTCGGAGGGGGCTGTGGACATGCCGCAAGGGGCCTAACGCGGGAGCCAGGGATGGTAAATACTGAACATGATGGACAGACAAGGAGAAAGCCAAGCCGATGCGCCAAGGAGATGGAGGATAGATTGCGGATCCCAACACGAAGTGCCAGTTGTAGTGTAATGTTTGGGGTTGTTGATGTTTGTTTGTTAAGTGTTGGAAATTAATAAAGATTTTTTTTAAAAAAACACAGTTCCTCTTTCACCTTCTCGGGGTTCTCTTCCCCAAGCTTCAATTCCTTCAGTATCAAAATTGTAGGCCTCTCAGGGTTCCCTTCCCCAAGCTTATGCCTCTCTGTTTCACAAAATAGAAGTTCACATCTGTTAGGCCTCTCAGGGTTCCCTTCCCCAAGCTTAGCCCCCTTTCATCTTTAAACAAAAGAAGTTCTCATAGTCAGGATGTTTCTTTCACTGTACAGTTCTTACATGGGGTAGTATCAGAGACTTTCGAGAACACTGGGCTCTTTGCTCCTCCCAGGCACGACCTCTCAGACCTTTAACCCTTCTCCTTATTACTTGCTCTTCCTTTTTAATCTTTCACCTTCAGGTGCTTCCTGCACCCCTTCTTGCTCTTGTTTGTTTCCTTTACTTTATTGTGCGCACTTGCACCTGTCTGCTTGTTTCTCGTGCCCCTTGCACACTTTGCATGCATTCCTCTTTGCAGCGTGCACACTTGCACCCATCCATTTCTTTCTTTTCAACCTTCCCTTTCAGGTGCTTCCTGCACCCCTTCTGCTTTCCTTTGTTTCCTTTATTTCACTGTGCACACTTGTACCCATTTCTTCACCGTGCACACTTGCACCTGTCTGCGTGTTTCTCGTGCTTCTTGCATACTTCACATGCCTTTACTCTGCTTCCTTTATTTCACTGTGCATACTTGCACCTGTCTGCTTGTTTCCCGTGCCTCTTGCACGCTTCACATGCCTTTACTCTGCTTTAATTTCCTTCAGTGCCGCTAGCGCCTTTTGCTTCTTTCTGTTTTCCCTATTTCTGTTATTTCTTACAGGTTCTGTGCCACTTTGCTCCGCTCCAGTCAAACGCACGCTCCATGAGTTTCTCTCTCTGACTTTCAGGAAACTCACCAGGCAGCATTGCATTGACAGGCGGTCTCTCTCTGGATACGTGGGGTTGAGGTCAGGGTCTCACCACCTGCCCCTCAGACATCCTTGGGACTGGCATAGGTTCCAAGGGAACAAGCACTTTGCTGAACATCGCCAGCAGGATGCAGGCTGCCTCAGTCTGGCTCCTTGGAGGCACGGCTCCTTTGCCACTCTGAGGCCCCTCACAAGCACCGGACCAGCGTACAGGCACACTGCTCTCCTCCAGGGTTCAGCTCCTGCTGCTCTCTGCTCCTTGGCATCTATGGTCCGGACAGCATCCCCAGCTCGCTCTATGATTCTGGCTGAACCTGGCTTGGGACTGCAAAGGATCCTGTAAGGAAGGCATGGCATTAAAGTAATACAGACACAAGCGATCACAGTTCAAGGGTGTTTATTAAACTGTAAAGTGGGTGAGATAAACACCTAACTAAACCTAAATCTAAAATGGGAGCAAGCTACGACCATCAAATAATAATAATTCAGACCTAGTGGAGACTAGTCTAATAAAAAGGGCCTATACTAAAATAAATGATTGCCAATTCTTACCGCTATGATAGAAAATAGTGTGAGATAATGTTCACAAGAAAAGAAAGAAGTGTTCAGAAAATGATAAGTCAATGTTATGACCGGGGTCTCCCTTCCCCATGTTTTTAGCAGGGGACAAGGTGGGACTCTCGAGCACAGCACACTCCTGGGCTTCTCCGGCACAAGCTTACAGTTCCTTTTCTCTATATCAGGGCCTTCTGTGCCCAAGTCTCTACTCATGCAAAGTCTCTTGCTTCAGAGGGTCTGATACTTCAAAACAACAAAAGTTCCTTCCATTATCCTTTTACATCGGTTGATTACCCTTCACCCTTGGATCCCCCTCAGCTGGGCTCCAATCCTTCTCTCAGTCATCAGCCTCCCTCAGTCAGGCTCAGACCAACCACTCACTGCGGAAAACCCTCAGTCTAGTTCATACTTGTCATCACTATACTATTCACAAAGCTTCTTCACAATTTGCCTCTTGATTCCCTCAGCCGGGTTTACTATCGCCTTTCAATCACGATCACCTTATTTGCTTATTTATCAGTCTTAATGTCTTTTTAAACAACCCCTTTGGTTTTAGTAAGGCCCCCCTCATCCGGACTCAGACCTTCTAAAGCATTTTGCCAATTGAAATAGAGACTTCCGAAGGGCGTTTTCGTCTCTCTTGATCACTCTGTTTGCATACGGCAAACGTGGGTTTCACACATTCACCATTCGCACTGCGTTTCCCTCACCCGGGCGCACACGCCTGTTTCACAATGTCAAAACGTTGGTATTGGGTTAAGGACTTTCGATTGTACAAGGGATTTGGCTCGACCTTTGTATGACCACCTTAACACTCTATTTCGGCCTTCCCTATGGCCTGTTGGTACTTGTAGTTTTCTTTCTTCCCAGTGTTCAATACAGTTTCTTTGTTCATAAGAGGCTTACCAGCCACAGACCTTTGACTGGGTGCCTACATGGCGCCGGACCACTCTATCTCTGGTCCCAATGTGTTCACAAAAGACTTTTTGTCTATTTATCTTCTTACTGTTGCCACTGCAGCCTTGTAACCAACACAGTCTGGTTAACTATCAGCTTCTCCTGCCTCACCGGCTGTGCTGAACTTGTTGGCAGTTCCTTTGCTGCGGGAGTCAAGGACGGTACCACAATGGCAACCTCGTCTCCCTGCCCTGGCTATCAGTGCGCGAGGGTGCCAAGTACCGCTGACATCCGTCAGACCATGGGACGGCTGCGATTCCCAGTCTTATATTTCTTTCATAGGAGGTTTTGTGTGTCTGCCTTGAAAAGGGCAAGGGCAACTCCTTCCTTGATGTCCTTTAAGGTTTTGCCGCCTTTCTTCTGTGTTAGAATTGCCGTCCTGGAATGGCTGCTTCCTCGTGCATTCGGCCTTGCTCGCAGTGTGCTCTGCCTTTTATCCCAATGAGGAAGGGAAAGGGTAGTCAGGTGTGTAGTTGTCGGCAATTGCCCGACTCTGCTTGACCCTTGTGTTGAGACATGTCAGGTAAACGGCTCGGGTATTCGTCTGTTGTCGTTGACGCTGTGAGAAAGTGTTTGTGTTGGAAAAAGGGGGGATAGAGTTTTTAAGTATCCTACTAAGCAGGATGGGGAAAAGGTGTCACAAGGAATCTGATACCGCGTCTCAACCTTCGGTGTCCCACTTCCACTCCCTGAGTACCCCCATCCAAGTGATCCTCCCGCACTGCTCCACCCCCAGGAACTGGATCCAATAGTGATGACTGTGTGCTGGCCACCTGCATGACAGATCCCCAGGGACTAGTAAGTGAAACACCTTCAGGTTTATCACAATCCCATACCGGTATCAGCCATGCAGCCTCCCTTCTGCTCTCCCAAATGCTTTTTCTCCCTCTGCTCTGTCAGCAGTCTGCCTTTATACACCTGTGTTGTATCCATAAGCTGCAGGTGTGTGGTCTGGGCTGGGTTTGCCTGACCTCCAATACTCCAATTACCAGGACATGCCTGTCCTTCAGTCCTGAGTAGGTGAGTTCTTAAAGGTGCAGCAGAGCGTTTCCTTCCCTGCTCTTTCTTTCTAATAATCTATAGGGGATAGTCAAGTAGAGTCAGGTGTGCACAGTTGTAGTCAAGTGCCTGACTCTGCCTGACTCTATTAATGGGACAGCCTAATTGTTGTAGGAAGTAGGCCTCTTTTTGCATCTCCATGTTGTTCCTATGGGTAATCCTCATTGATATTAGTTGCATCTTCCTCGTCTCAGTGTTTGTTGGAAATGGAGAGCGGGGAACGGGATGGGACTGAAAATACCCCCTAAAGGCTTAGGGAGAGTATGATGATGTATAACTGGGAAGGGGGAATACTGTGACTCTGTACCAATAGATGTTACATGTGGAAAAATGATGGAAGATGTTTTACTGCAGCTTAAATAGGTCATGGGAGAAGTAAGGGTAGATTGGCCATCAGTAGGAAGGGGGATGCCACGTCTTCACTGTGTATACCTCAATCCCAATCCCAATGGACTCTCCACCCAGGTGATCCTGCCTTGCTTGTCCACCCCCAGGTTCTGGATTCAACAGCAATGCTGTCACCTGGCCGCCTGAGCAGAAGATCCAGGCGGAGAAGGAGTGAGAATACCATCAGGTTTCTCACAGTGGCCAGAGTGTGGGAGGGAAAGAGGAAGCAGGGGTCCTGTTGAGATGGATCTCTGTCTTACTGGCATGAAGGCAGAGATCAGTAGTAGTGCAACATAGTTGAATAGCAGACAGGCAGTCAGGAATGAGAGAGGAAGAGGAGGAGGCAGAGGAGGGTAGCTTGAAAGAGAGCTGCCTGTCATCTACATAATACTGGAAATTAGGAGAGAAGGTGGAGATCAAATGGGCTAGAGAGGCCAGGTAGATATTGAAAAGCCAGGGCAAGAGGGTAGAGCCCTGAGGAACACTGCAGGTGGAGAGTGAGATGGTGGAGAGAAAAGGGCCCAGTTGAACCTGGAAAGGTCGGTCAGAGAGGAAAGAGGTCAACCAGTCTAGAGCCAGGTCAGTGATGCCAGGGGTATCACAGAGCCTCTTTATGAGGGTGGCATAATTGACTGTATCAAAGGCAGAGGAAATGTCAAGAAAGATGAGAACAGAAGGAGAGCTGGAATCGAAATTGGTGAGCAAGCCTTCACAGGTGTTCAGGAGAGCAGTTTGCGTGCCTCTGGCTGCTCTAAAGCCAGACGGGTGGTTGTGAAGGCAACCAACAGATTCAGTGCAGCGGATAAACTGGAAGATGGCAAGCTTCTCCAAGAGTTTGCCCAAGAAGGGGGTAGTGGAGATAGGGTGGTAGTTTGCTGGACAGGAAGGGTCAGCAGAAGGTTTTTTGAGGAGCAGGTGCACAAGAAAATGCTTGAGGAGTGAGGGGAAGGATCCAGTGGCAAAGGAGTGATTGCAGAAATCAGCCAAGGCTGGGGCAAGGGAGACAATATTGTCCTTGATAGATCTGGAGGAGCAGGGGTGCACTTGTTTGGACGAGACTTTCATAGAGGAAACTTGTCTAGAAACCTCTCAGGAGTTACGGGAGAAAAGAGGGAAGTAGAAGGGTAGAGGAGAGTAGAAGGGTAGAGGGGCCAAGGGAGGCCTGAGAGAGGGTGAGACAGATGTGGAATCGAGGTGAGTGAGGAGAGGATTTCCTTAGTTTTGGAAATGAAGTGAGAGAGCATAAGCCTTATTAGATGAAACATTAAGCTCAGCTGAGTTCCGAAAACCTGCTCATCCCCATCACTCCTCCCATGAATATGTGATGCGACTATGGACATTCTCCCCCACTCGCTACTCTCCCTTCCCCGGTTTCCCATCCAAACTCCCCCAACCGGCACCAAAGGTGAAAACTTGAGGCATTCCACCCACCCATCTTTTCAAAACACTTTGTCAAGTGGTACAACTGAGGCCTTCAATTCGATAGCGCCGGGAGAGAGACACCGCCTCATCTGTCATAGGCCTCTTCCAGTATTGCCCTCATCGAGCCACCAGCGATTCTGAGTGTCACGGCTGTGTACTCCGCCCTTCTCCATAATCTGACGGACCGCACAGACGTCTGCGCTGGGGGATTCTGGACCACTGCTTGTCACTCATATCATTTTGTTCACTTCCTCTCAAGATGAACATTAGCATGAAGGAGAATGTCCACCTGTAGCAGACCCCTTCATTCTGCAGCTTTCCTGTGATCTGCCAAAAGGCCTGCCTCTTCTGCAAGGTGAGAGCTGCTATGTCCAGGAAAATGAGTAGGGATAGGCCTTGAATAGTTATGGTTCCCATCTTGCTCAATGCTCATAGGATCTCTTCCTTCGTCATATATGAGTGGAATTGAATGTTTATGTCTCTCGGTCGGGCCTTCAGGGTTCTTCTTAGAGGGCCAACTCGATGGACATGGTCCATGGCAGTTGCACTGTAAAAAAGGCATGGTATCAACAGTAAGTCAGGCACAAGTGACCACAGTGCAAGGGTGTTTATTGAACTTTAACAAGGGTATGATAAACACGTATCTAATACAAAATCTACGGATGGGAGCAAGCTACAACCATAAAATAATAATAATGCAGTCCTAGTGGAGTTTCTTCAAAATAAAAGGGCCTATACTAAAACACGGGGCAAGGCGGTTCACTCGAGCAAAGAACACACTCTGGCTTCTTCGACACGAGAATATAGTTCTATTAGCAGCATCACGGCCTTCTGTGCCCAAGTCTCTTTTCTTATCAAACGTCTCTTGATTCCGAGGGCCTGATGTACAAAAACAACATATAAAGTTATTTTCTTGTTATAGGTATTCAATTAGGGTGATTCACCCTGGATCCCCTACAGCCGGGCTCAGATTCCTTTTATCTCACAATCGTGACTGTGGATCCCCCTCTCCCGGGCTCAGATCCCCCTTTTTACAAGGTTCAGAAAATATTCTTTCTCAGGGGACTCACGGTTCACCTTGATCCCCCTCAGCTGGGCTCAGATCCTTCCCCTTTTCCAATCAGTCTCCTTCAGCCAGGCTCTGACAAATTGCAGTTCGCATTAAATTATCGAAGACTTTCGAATGTGCATGGGATTTAGCTTGACCCGTTGCAGAACCACTTTGATCTCAAAATTCCCTTTTCAATAGTTGCCATTCAGTTGGCAACCTAACAGACCTTCGAATGAGCACCACTCATCACATATATTTCACACAAGGTTCTCTTTCGATATCTCCATACAATGTTGCTGCTTGCAACCTTGGTTCTAACACAGGCTGGTTTGGTATCAGTCTCTCCGACTCACCGACGGTGCAGTTTTTACTTACGCTGCTTTGTTGTAGGAGCCAACAACAGTACCATGGCTGCAAACGCTCCTCCCCGCCTTGGTTATTGTCATGCCTGCTGGACATATCTCTGGACCAGGAACGTTCTCTCCATACAAAATGAGTTACGCCCATAGAACCGCCAGACCATTCTATTCGAAATGGAGGTTGTTCGATGCATTGCCCGGTAAACGACGTCTGCATTCTTCACGTCGTTAAATTTATGTGATTTAGTTCCATCACGTGTATCACGGCAGTACGTACATAAGCAGCGTGGAAACGCCGATCGCTGCCTCTGATTAATTCTTTGTTGGCGTTTTGTTGCTGAACTCCGGACCTGCGTCCTCGCATTCCCTTAAGCAACTTCTTTGGCCTTTTGGAGCGTGTTTTCCTCCATGCGCTAATTCCTGAGCTGCGTGTATCCTGTTCGCGTGCCAAATCTCCACGCGGATGCTGTCTGCAGGCGCGGCTGTCCTGAGCTGCGTGTATCCTGTTCGCGTGCCAAATCTCCACGCGGATGCTGTCTGCAAGCGCGGCTGTCCTGAGCTGCGTGTATCCTGTTTGCGTGCCAAATCTCCACGCGGACGCTGTCTGCAAGCGCGGCTGTCCTTAGCTGCGTGTATCCTGTTCGCGTGCCAAATCTCCACGCGGACGCTGTCTGCAAGCGCGGCTGTCCTGAGCTGCGTGTATCCTGTTCGCGTGCCAAATCTCCACGCGGACGCTGTCTGCAAGCGCGGCTGTCCTGAGCTGCGTGTATCCTGTTCGCGTGCCAAATCTCCACGCGGACGCTGTCTGCAAGCGCGGCTGTCCTGAGCTGCGTATATCTTGTTCGCGCACCAAATCTCCACGCGGACGTTGACTGCAAGCGCGGCTGTCCTGAGCTGCGTGTATCCTGTTTGCGTGCCAAATCTCCACGCGGAAACGCTGTATCCAATCACGGCTGGCCTGGCTGCGTGTATGCTGTCGCGTGCAATCCTGCACGTGGTTTTCTGAACTACTTGGAACCTTTGGTACTTGTGACAGTTAACATGTGAAATTCTCATTTTTGTTCTTCGTGGAAAAGGAAGTATTTCATGAACTATTGGAAGGTAATTGTGCACAGTACTTTGGACGCTATCCTGTGGTGCACCAACCCGGTATCTAGCGAGAGCCTCGTGCCGTTCGGGACAAGTCTCCCTTACTAATCTTCCCTTCCTTTGTCGTTTGTTCAACTCCTGGTTTTCTTCAAGAGACTTTCGTGGATTACTTCAGTTTTGCCATAAGGTCAGTGTCTGAATTAATGCTAATGCTGTGTTATCTTAGTAATTTGAGTTTGGGACAGTTTCTTATGATACTTTATCTATCCTAGGCATACTTCCTATACAATTCCCACGCCCTTTCCAGTGATCCATCTCTCTGGCTGTTTCATTCAGTCAGAGAGTTGTATCATTTGGAAGGTCTAATTTGACCTACCTACAATCAAGTCGTGTGAAAATAGGATCCGGAAGAGCCCTACCAATTGTATCCTTTTCTGATTACTGTATCCTTTTCAATTGATACATTGGTGATTTATGACAGAATCAGAGGCCATTGAGGGTACGGATCCTTTAACTGTTTTGACTCAGTTAATCACTGACTTGAGAAATTAAATGATTACGGCACAGGATATGCTACGGCATCGCACGGATGTTATGCAAGATGCCATGCATGCCACTCCAGTAGCCACTGCATCTGGATCTGGGACTATGACATCATCATTATCACAGGAAACTCTTAAAGTGGTTATGCCAACACAGTTTCCCTTGGCTCCCCCGGAAAGGTTCACAGGTGATCCTAAAACCTATAGAACTTTTGTTAATCAGTGCCGACTTCATTTCCTTTGCCGACCTAATTCGTTTCCCGATCTAACTACTAAAGCAGCATTCGTGCTTTCCCATTTGGGGGGTACAGCGGCTGCTTGGGCTAATCCTTTATTGGAATCAAATAGCCCCTTGTTGTACGATTGCGATGACCTTTTGGCTGCTATGAACAAAGTCTTTGACATGCGCTACGCTACTCAAGCCACAGATCTGGAGTTGCTGAATCTACAACAAGGCACTCAACCTCTGTTGGCTTACATCGCCCGATTCAACCAATTAACAGCAGAAACCCAATGGCCGGAAGACAAGAAGACGGCTGTTTTCTACAAGGGTCTTTCAGAAGAACTCAAAGATGCCTTGTCCACGGTTCCAGTGGTTCCTACAGGTTTCTCAGAATTTCTTGATTTGATTTTACAAATTGATGCTCGAAGAAATGCCCTCAAAGGAGAGAGAAAACCTTTCCTTCATGCACCGGTCCGTTCTGATACACTGGCAGCTTCTTCGAATGATCCTGAACCAATGCAAATTGGTGCAGTGAGAGGCTGGTTGTCTAGAGCAGAAAGATAGAACCAAAGAAAAAATAATTTATGTATGTATTGCGGTTCATCTGAGCATTTACTGGCGGCATGTCCTTAAAGACCAATTAAGCCTTCGGGAAATGCCAAAACTCGACAGTAGCAGGAGTCCCTGTGTCAAGTGTTACATCAGACTCCATTACATTTCCAGCGCAGGCACCTATGGCTGTTGAGATTACTTTACGTTTTGATGATCAAGAATTGGTTTCCAAAGCTATGGTTGATTCTGGAGCCACTAATAATTACATTGATATCACATATGCCAAGAAATGTTCTATACCCCTTGTAAACAAGAACAAACCTGAAACTGTTAATACTGTGGATGGATCGGTCTTGATTTCCGGTATGGTAACTCAGGAGACTGTACCTATTCAGATGACTTTATTAAATGGTCATTCGGAGGAAATAGTCTTAGATGTCATTGCGGCTCCTCAGTACAAAATAATACTTGGACTTACTTGGTTGACTCTTCATAATCCCGATATTGACTGGGTTACGGGATTGATCCAATATCCTTCCGTTTTTTGCAATGAACATTGCTTTACCAGTCAGGTGGTGTCAAATAAATCACATATTTTGGCCTCTATGGAGGGAATTTCCACTATTAGTGTGGTACATCAGAGTGGTACACATATACCAAGTGAATATACAGAATTTGCTGATGTGTTTGACAAAGGCCAGGCAGAACAGCTGCCTCCTCATAGGCAGTATGATTGTCCAATTGAACTAATTCCTGGAGCTAAAATCCCTACTGGTCGAGTCTATTCTTTAACTCCCAAAGAGGATGTTGTCTTGAAAGAATACATCGATAAAGCTCTTGATATGGGATTTATACGGCCATCACAATCGCCGGCTGCCTCTCCTTTATTCTTTGTTCCAAAGAAAGAAGGAGATTTAAGGCCTTGCATTGATTACAGGGCTCTTAACGACATCACCATAAAGAATCAGTACCCTTTACCACTGATAAATGTTCTGTTAGATCAATTAGGAACTTCCAAGTACTTCTCTAAATTGGACTTGCGCGGTGCTTACAATCTGGTTCGCATTCGCAAAGGAGACGAATGGAAGACCGCTTTTAAGACGCGGTACGGCCTTTATGAATATTTAGTGATGCCTCTTGGTCTTTGTAACGCTCCCGCCACATTTCAGTTCTTCATGAACGATATCTTCAGAGATATGATGGACCAATTCGTGGTAATTTACTTGGATGACATTTTGATATATTCATCGTCTTTTCCAGAACATGTTAAACACGTGTTAGCTGTCTTACAAACACTGAGAGAGAACAAGCTTTTTGTTAAAGCCGAGAAATGTGTCTTTCATACACAAGAAGTGGAATTTCTGGGTTACGACATTACCAATCAAGGTGTTCGAATGAGTCGTTCCAAAGTGAAGGCCATATTGAATTGGCCCGTTCCACACAATGTCAAGTCATTACAGTCATTCCTAGGGTTTGCGAATTTTTATCGCAGATTTATTCGTTCTTTCTCCGAAACAGTGGCCCCATTGACAGCTTTAACTAGTTCCAAAGTTCCTTTCTGTTGGAACCAGAATGCCCAAGCATCTTTTGAGATGTTAAAGGAAGCATTTATCACTGCACCTGTACTTCAACATCCTGATCCGGATTGTCAGTTTATCGTTGAAGCAGATGCTTCCAGTGTCGCTACAGGAGCTGTACTTTCGCAAGTTTGTGCAGAAACCAAGGAGGAGCATCCAGTCGCTTTCTTCTCATGTAAGCTTACCTCATATGAACAAAACTATACTGTCACTGAGCGTGAATTACTTGCCATCAAGGATGCTTTCCGAGAATGGCGACATCATCTTCTTGGGGCCAAACATCAGGTACTGGTGTACTCGGATCATAATAATCTTCAGGCATTCAAAACTATGAAATGTCTTACAGCTAGACAGGCCAGATGGCATGTCTTTTTTTGCTCAATACGATTTCCGAATTACTTATCGCCCTGCCAGACAACATGTCAAGTCGGATGCTTTGTCTCGCATCGGTGAAGAGGTGAAGGAAGAACCATCGGTGCAAAATAAGTGTTGGCAGATCACGTGATATGTAGTTGTTCTGCACAACCTTCCCTAAAAAACGAGTTACAGGAGTGGGTGAAACTAAATCCACAATTGATTCAGGAATTGAATATTGATATATACAATGGTTTGCCTTTCAAACAAGGAGTACTCTATCTACCCACTTCTACCACTCGGAACAAGGTCCTCAGTTGGGGTCATGATTCCTTGATTGCAGCCCATCCTGGACAGAAGAAGACCCTAGAGTTGCTGAAAAGATGGTGTTGGTGGCCGTCTATAACACAATATGTTAAAAATTATGTTTCAACATGTTCTGTATGCAGTCAATGCAAGAACACTCCTGGCAAACCAGTAGGTTTACTCCAGTCCCTACCTGTTCCTAAAAAACCATGGGACATGATATCAATGGATTTTGTGGTAGAACTTCCAAGAAACAAAGGCTATAATACCATATGGGTTGTGGTGGACTACTTTACAAAATTGGCACTTTTTATCCCTTGCATTGGTTTACCAACAGCTTCTGGTCTGGCTGATCTATTCATCCGGCATATATTCCGTTTTTTTGGCCTACCTTCAGTGATAATCACTGACAGGGGCTCACAATTTGCGTCACGTTTTTGGAGAGCACTAAATTCAGCATTACTAATTGATGACAGGTTGTCTAGTGCTTATCACCCTCAAACGGATGGACAGACTGAGAGAGTCAATAGCACTATGGAACAATATCTGCAATGTTTGTGCCTGCAGTTTCAGTCAGACTGGCTCAATGTCTTGCCGGCAGCGGAGTTCGCCTACAATAATTCCTACCATAGTGCCATAGGTACTTCTCCTTTCTATGCTCTGTATGGGCAACACCCCCGATCCATTCCTTTGGATTCCAGTTTGTCTTTGGATACTCCTGCAGCAGGACGTAATATTAGAGATCTAAAGAGTCTACAGACGAAAGTTAAGCAGCAATTGGAGCAAGCTAAAAAACGAGATAAGACCTATGCCGATGCTCATAGAAACCCTGCACCTGTCTACAAAGCAGGTATGAAGGTATGGCTGTCCACTAAAAACTTGAGGATACCCGGAAAAAAGAAATTGTTGCCTAAATACATCGGGCCACATGAAGTGCTCCACGTTATAAATCCGGCTGCTGTCTGTCTGGCATTGCCACAACGGTGGCGAGTGCACCCTGTATTCCACGTGTCACTCATCAAACCGTGCTCTGATGCTACTAGATTGCCTATACGGCCTGTTGCTATTTCTGTGAAAGGGTCAGACGAATATGAAGTACAGGACATACTGGACATGAGGCTACGGTCTGGGAAGCTGTATTATCTGTTGGATTGGAAAGGTTATGGTCCCGAGGATAGATCCTGGGAACCTCTGTCTAACAGTCATGCTCCTGTTTTATTAAGTCGATTCCACTCGAAAGGGGGAGAGGCTGCTCCTTTGGGGGGTGGCACTGTCATGGCTGCTGGACATATCTCTGGACCAGGAACGATCTCTCCATACAAAATGAGTTACGCCCATAGAACCGCCAGACCATTCTATTCGAAATGGAGGTTGTTCGATGCATTGCCCGGTAAACGACGTCTGCATTCTTCACGTCGTTAAATTCACGTGATTTAGTTCCATCACGTGTATCACGGCAGTACGTACATAAGCAGCGTGGAAACGCTGATCGCTGCCTCTGATTAATTCTTTGTTGGCGTTTTGTTGCTGAACTCCGGACCTGCGTCCTCGCATTCCCTTCAGCAACTTCTTTGGCCTTTTGGAGCGTGTTTTCCTCCACACACTAATTCCTGAGCTGCGTGTATCCTGTTCGCGTCCCAAATCTCCACGCGGATGCTGTCTGCAAGCGCGGCTGTCCTGAGCTGCGTGTATCCTGTTTGCGTGCCAAATCTCCACGCGGACGCTGTCTGCAAGCGCGGCTGTCCTGAGCTGTGTGTATCCTGTTCGCGTGCCAAATCTCCACGCGGACGCTGTCTGCAAGCGCGGCTGTCCTGAGCTGCGTGTATCCTGTTCGCGTGCCAAATCTCCACGCGGATGCTGTCTGCAAGCGCGTCTATCCTGAGCTGCGTGTATCCTGTTCGCGTGCCAAATCTCCACGCGGACGCTGTCTGCAAGCGCGGCTGTCCTGAGCTGCGTGTATCTTGTTCGTGTGCCAAATCTCCACGCGGATGTTGTCTGCAAGCGCGGCTGTCCTGAGCTGCGTGTATCCTGTTCACGTGCTAAATCTCCACGCGGAAACGCTGTATCCAAGTGCGGCTGGCCTGGCTGCGTGTATGCTGTCACGTGCAATCCTGCATGTGGTTTTCTGAACTACTTGGAACTTTTGGTACCTGTGACAGTTAACAAGTGAATTTTTCATTTTTGTTCTTCGTGGGAAAGGAAGTATTTCATGAACTATTGGAAGGTAATTGTGCACAGTACTTTGGACGCTATCCTGTGGTGCACCAACCCGGTATCTAGCGAGAGCCTCGTGCCGTTCGGGATAAGTCTCCCTTACTAATCTTCCCTTCCTTTGTCGTTTGTTCAACTCCTGGTTTTCTTCAAGAGACTTTCGTGGATTACTTCAGTTTTGCCATAAGGTCAGTGTCTGCCAATTAATGCTAATACTGTGTTATCTTAGTAATTTGAGTTTGGGACAGTTTCTTATGATACTTTATCTATCCTAGCCATACTTCCTATACCATTCCCACGCCCTTTCCAGTGATCCATCTCTCTGGCTGTTTCATTCAGTCAGAGAGTTGTATCATTTGGAAGGTCTAATTTGACCTACCTACAATCAAGTCGTGTGAAAATAGGATCCGGAAGAGCCCTACCAATTGTATCCTTTTTCGGTTACCGTATCCTCTTCAATTGATACATTGGTGATTTATGACAGTTATTGACGCAGAAGTGCCCCAGGTACACTCAATGCAGGTCTGTTCAGCTTTAGTTCCCGGTCATAAGTTTCTTACTTCCTAAGGATCACAAAAGTAACGGTCTGAAATGGTCAAGGGCACTTCTCTCCTAACAAACCCTTTCTGGTCTCGCCGCCTTTCTCCTTGTATGAAACTGCAATCTTGGAACTGCTGTTTCCTCGTCTGCTTTGCCTCGCTCCGAGTGTGCTTTCGTGCTCCGCCTTTTATCCGTGTGGGGAAGTGCGATGGAAGTCAGGTGCGTGCAATGATCAGTAATTGCCTGATCTTGCCTGACCACTGTATTGGGACACGTCAGGTATATGGCTCTGGTGTTATTCTGTTTTCGCTCATGGTGATCTGTCCGTGAGAAAGTGTTTATGTCGGGAAAGGGGAGTGGGGGGGTAAGTTCATAGGTATCCTACCTTGTAGGATGGGGAAAAGGTGTTATAGGGAAGGGGATAACGCGTCTCACATCCGGTGCCCCACTCCCACTCCTCAAAGAACCCTTATCCAGGTGATCCTCCTGCACTGGTCCACCCCCAGGAACTGGATCCAAAAGCGATGGCCATGTCCTGGCCAGTTGGATGACAGATCCCCGGGGACTAGCAGGTGAGACACCTTCAGGTTTCTCACAGCACCCAGTCGCAAAGGTTGGATCCCGCCACTCCCTCTGGTGCACCTCATATGCAGAGGTTCTCCCGCTGATGTCTATTTTCCAGGTCCTCTATGGTTGTCACTAGGAGCGACATGTCTTGTTTGGTGCTAGCAAGTTCTTCCTGGAGGACGTCTTCCTGCAGTGATTGTAATGATGTTTCTGTGTCCCCTACTCGTGCGTTAAGTTGTTTCGGACTAGATCAGCAATTGATTTTTGAGTTCCTCAGCACTGGTTCTCATCTCTGCCCTTATGGGCTGTGTGAGCTCCTCCTTCAGCTCGGTTGGCCTTGGAGAGCCCTGCAAGTGAACTCTGTGTTGTTTTCTCCATCACTCATTCTGTTCTCACTGGTTCCGCACCCATTCTCACAGATTGCTTCACTACCGCCATCTGCTCAGGTGTAGCCCAAAGGGTGCTCAAAATTTGATCCTGCGTGCCTCAACGAGTCAATGTGTGTTGCGACATTTGCTGTTTTAATGCCGTTGCTGGGAACACCTTCCTTCGGTAGCGATTGTCGATCCTGAGTTTGTCTGTAGTTGCCACCAGAGCACACCTGTACCACAGCTCACTAGCTTTACTTAATCTGCGCAGCCACTTCATGTTTCTGAATATGGGCACTAGCTTGGACTATTGTGCGCCGCTCCACTTTGCTCTTGGGCAGCTCACACTGCTGGACAACTGCCAATGTCCGCTGAACACTTCCCACCTCTACAGTTAAGCTGTTCTCAGTATGTCAGTGCACGTTTTCTTACGAACAGTACCAGACAAGTGCTGCACTCCAACAACTTCTCTCCTGCCTTGTTTCGCAAAGGTCATATACATGGGAGACCATGTGCGCCCTTAGAGACCTCTGTGCTGATTACACCTCAATTCCACTGGCGGCAGTGCGGGTGAATGTTTTCATAGCACTGGCAGGATTAGTTAAGCACACTAGCTGCCTCTGCTGGTCCAGAGATACTATCTTGTGTGGAGACGTCCTCGAGCTGGAGTCCTTCAGAGAGCCCAATGCTGCACTTGAGCCCTGTTACACTGGGGAAACATCGTTGCTATTGCTGTCTGCCGAGTGCTCCATGGGGCAGATACTTTGGTGTTACTTAAAGTCTGACCTTCGTTTTGTTTGTTACTTGAAGGCTGATCTTTGTTTCGTTCTCTTACTTGCTGCTATTTTGGAATTGTATTCCAGCATTCAATCGCTCTTATCTTCCCCTACTTTAACTTTCCTCCTCTGGCGCTGCCTACGCCTCACATCGACATCATATGCACAATATGCCTAATTCTCTGAGCAGGATTGCCCGCCCTCGTTCCCCCATACCACCACTGCATTCAGCGAAGCTGCTGAACTCTCCTGTGCCAGCATAAAGGATCCGGTGGTTCGTCGCACAGCAAGGCCCTGCAGCACAGCCCCAATACTCTGGGATAAGGGTGCCCAAGCCCCACAAACAAGCGCTGTCACCGCCAACCCAAGAGCACTGCACTTGCCTGCAGGGGCTTCAGCCGACATGTGCTGAGGGGCCTGCTGGATGGCAGAAGTCCTCTCTGATGCGGGAAGTGCAGAGATTTGGTTTCTCTGCTGCCATGCAGTTGGCATCGGTCTACCTGCAGCCCTGTACGGCCTACTGTGGCGGTGCAAATAGCCTCGGTTCTCAGCAGGCTTATCCCATGGAAATCGCTCAGTAGCTGCCGAGGGGCTATCTGCTCACAGCCCTCACTTATTCAGAAGATCAGAGGCTGACCTCCGCGCATTTTCAGCATCCGCTCTCCTGTTGGTATCAGAGCAGCAAAATGAGGTGGCCATCTTCGACGGCCCCTAGCCACTCCCAAAGTCAGAGACATTTCCTTGCACCCTTTATTTATATTACAGTGTGAGGGTCAGGTTAGGAGGTTCTGGACACAAGGACAGTTTTAGTTATCGACTTTCTAACACAGACGGATCCTTCATTTTAGTTGATAGGCAGGAAAACCCTCCTTACAATAGGGTGAGAGAGATATTTTCCTACCCATTTTCTTTCAATAAAACTCTTCTTGTTAAAAATGACCTCCTTGTGTCCTGCTCTCATGTTTAACTCCTCAAACCTGTTCCAGTGCAAGCAGTTCCAGATCCAAGGACTGCAATTCATAGCTCTAGTAGAAAGAAGACTCTATTCATGGCATCGAATAAAGGCTCAAAGTCATATAACACAGGACTGTTGGCTTCCAATAGTGGATTAGCCAAGTAGCAGCCACACCTCCAAGATAGGAGAGAATAAACGCTGCTTTTGTGATATCATGGAAGGCCGTAGGGAGACATAGGATGTGTAATTTACACTCATTTACAAATGTTCAATTTTATTTGGGGCCCCCAAAAAAGCATTCCGGAGGGGCCAAAGGGAACGAGTGTGATATCAAAACAGGGATGGGTGGTGGGACAGAAGCTGCAGACCCTACAGGTGCGGCTTCTGCAACAATGGGTAAAATTCAGAGTCATGGGGGTAATGCTTGTGCACTACTCTGGATAGCGTTCAGCCTCTGACGGATGGTCGTATCAGAAGAAATCATATTTATTCTAACAGAGGATATTGCTTACATCAACGCAGCAATGGGGTCCAGAACTGCCTCCATTCTGCCACCAGAGGAGTGAATGAGGCTACACAATCTGTCAACAGATTGTGAATAATACGCTCATGGGAGGAAGCAGACTTTCCTCCTCAACCCACCACACAGACTATGAAAAATCAGCCTTTGGAGGGGATCAAGGCAGAGGGAGTCCTTGGAGGACCACCTCGAAGTTGCAAGAAAAAGAATGACAGGTACAAGAAGCACTAACAGATACACCAATCTGCCACTACCTGATCCGCTCTCACCCGTCTTCGTGATATTGTGGGTGTGTCAGGAAGAAGGAAACATAAGAAAGTCCATAGGTCAGAAAACCTGTCCCCAAATGGGAAAAGAAAAGAAAACACGCAAGGGAGCTGACCCAGGTGACACGAGGACGGTATAATAATGGGAAAGGGAAACAAAGAAGTGGGAATCCAAAAGGGAAGTGAAACAGGATACCAATGATTGGGCACTCCTTGAAGTCTCTCTTAATAAAAGTCCATACAAGTAAGTGTCCAAATCCCAATAAAAAGTCAAAAAAAGGAAAAAAATAAAAAGGGCAAAACACCAACAGTTAGTTCAAAATCAATCCAGGAAGAAGAAACTGAGTAAAAAAAAGCCAGAGTTCAATCCTTACCAAAAATTGCCAAATCCGATGCATTAACGACTCCATTTAACTACCTGTCTCATTTAAAATGAGGGTGGTAGTTGAAAACCGAAGAGTAAAACAATGTTGGCGAAAAAGTGTAAATTCCCAAGGCAATTTGCAATTGCGGGTGCCACAACATCCAACACCTCCGGTTGCTTGCAGAATGGGGCATGGCGTCTTCCGAGCCGTGACACCAGCAATTGCAAATTGCGGTGTGAATTTACAGTTTTCCGCCAACATAGTTTTACTCTTCAGTTTTACACTAGCAGTCTTATTTTAAATGAGAGTGGGGTAGTATATTAAGAGGATTTATAAATCCTCATTTTTTTCAGCAGTGATGAGTTGGAGCAGGGGAATGAAGCAGAGATAAGATGACCGCCGCCATTCCTCCTCCATCTGATCAGTGCATTTCGTTGTATGCCTGCATGAGATTGTCATGCAGGCGTAAAACAAATGGATTCCTATGGAATCCACCTGGGTTTTGCACCAATCCAATTGTAAACACCACCTGCAAAAGGTATTTTCAGGTCACGTTTACATTCCCACAAGACAGAGTGGGAAATTAAATATATCTATTTATTGGGTTTTTATAATGTGCTTATACCTGATTTGCAGAAGTGTATTATAATGGCGCAATCCCATAGGAAAACGCTATGTGAATCAGGCCCAATGTGTTTCAATGCGCAAAGAGTAAGGCTTGCTTTTACTCTTTCCTTGTGCAGCAGGAGACCCCAAAGCACATAAGTGCCTATTTTGGAGGCCCCCTACATGCATTTAACATCTTTTTTTTTTTTTTAAATAACCCTTTACGTGGTGGAAATTGGGAAAATTGCATGGAAGGAACTGCCTAAAAGTGCAAAGGGAGGGGTCAGCCAGTGTGTTTAGCCGGTAACTGCTATCGGGGTAGGATGGTAGAAGATCCTATTGCAAATAATTTGGCAGAAAACGGTAGCATGAAAATCCCAGGATTATAAACACGTACTCCAGAGACCATTCAAAGAAGAGCTTGGACAACAAATGTGACAAGTGTTGAGTTATCTTGAAGTTCAGCATTGTTAAGGTGGCCAGCAACCCTACTGACGTAATTAATTGAAGTACTACCGCTCCAATACTGATATTATTACGTTTTATTGTCCAGGTTCAGTTAACATACCAAGTTAACATAAGACACGAAGGGACGACAGAAAACACCGGCTCCCCACACCCCTGCAGCCATCAACGCTCAATCCAACTCCAACTGTCCTCCTCAGCTCGCTCTGCAGACTGATAACGTCACAATCACCTGCACGCACATCACTCACACGCCCAACCCCATGCACACGATTATGACACATCCTCCTCTCATACAACAACAGAACAGATGAGTGAAACACTAGCCAGCAATGTTCCACACACCATGACAACATTAACACTTCAGCCCTATCACAAAGTGGCCAACTAAGCAACAGACCTGAAGCACAAAGGAAGTAGACAAAGCCTTCGCTGAACCTAACCAGACCACAACAACTGGCCATGATGTGGAACCGAAGTAACTAACTTCAATACCATTCTCGATAACCAGCTCCCACCTAACCTGGTAAATAATTCAACTCCTTAACCCAACCAAGAAGCCTCACATAGCAACCTCCACTTGAAAGATGATCTTAAAAGCTGATAAACACAATTCCAACCCCTCTGATAATCCAAAAATACCCATAAAATCAGGGATAAGGCCCACCAAATTGGATAAAAGGGCCTAACAAACCCCCAATCTGTCCCAGAAACATGGACCCTCGAGAACCAAAAACAAAAAACAAGAACAACCACCGGTCTCAAGCTCTCCATCAAGACCCCAGGCCTGCCACACCGGAACGCTCCACAACCCCACCCAGAGGACCAAACTAAAAACCCACGCCATCAATGCACCTTGCTCCTTCCGCCCTAGTCTGCCCCCCAGGGCCTTAGGCCTGCCATGCCCAAGCGCAAACCAGCTTGCCACGAGCACACCCAGCACTTCCTACCACGTCATTCCGGGAACCCAACTCCACTCCACCAATACCACCAATAAACGCACACGAAAAGTAATACCTACAACCTAAGCCATCAATGCACCAAGTACATGCCTCCCACAGCAACCGCTTAGATGCTACTAACCCCAACGTCCCTTTTCAAAAAAACATGTAGTATTTTATTAAAAAATGCTCAAAACAATAGTGCAACATAATTGATTTGAAGGTAGTGTGTATCACTTTAGATACGAACTTGACTTGGCTCATTTAGTTGGCTTCGCTGCTATTTCATTTTCATTTTCGTTTTGAACTCCCGCTTTCTAACGAATGTAATATAAAAGACAAACACTCAAAGGCAGTCTGTACCGCTTTAGATACAAACTCGATTTGGCTCATTTAGGTGGCTCTGTTGCCAGTCATTTTTGAACTTTTGCCTTCTAATGAATGTAGCGCAAAAGAGAAAACAAACTTTTCATAAAAATCATCTTCGTTTGTTGCAGTTTCCAAATCTTTGAGAAGAAATCACAGTTGGGACCAGTGAATCCTGTCCGCATCTGTTCTAAAATCAGGGCCACACACGCCAAATAAACTATGAAAAGGTTAGTTGAATTAGTTGCATGTGCACACACATAGAGACATTACACTTTGTTTTTATCTTGTTACCAACACGGTTTTTTCGTTTGGTTTTTAGGAAATTAACCAATGAACTATTTCTGAAATTCCAATTTGGGAGATCTATATAAATCAAGTCCTGAAGACGGGTCCGAAGCATGCCTGATAGCATTAAATAACTAGCTACTGAGCCTGTTTAACCATCTTTTGCCAGGACCCAGAAACACACTCTTTGGTGTCTAGCACGTTGTGCAACTAGACACACCTGGCACGTGTGTAGGCGGGTAGCTGTTTTTGTGGTATTCTCTTTGTCTTATAGATTTATAGTAGTCCTTTGCCACACAGCCCCCTAAAAAAGAGGACTCCGCAGCTCTAACTGCTTCATTTCACATTGAAGAGCACCTCCAGTACTCCGCCGTCATGGTGTCCGCACATCGCAAAGTCCAAAATCCACACGCACGACATCGGCCATGCCATCCACTCAGGTTGACAGTGCGCTCCATAGCCGGCAACAGTTTTATCAGGCACCGCACACTGTGTACTCCTTCACAGTGCCAACAGATGAGTGTGCACCTGACTGGGACCTTCCCCGGTACTACAAGTCCCAACCTTCACAAAGGCAATCCAACTGCCGGAATCAAGTGTAGCCGCTCCTGCCAATCCGGCCCCACTGCACGTCCTGACGGACGCTTCCCCTTCCACCAATCAGGAGCCAAATTGCAGCGAGCGTTGCCTCACCGCCCCTTAGCAAGCCGGGCGTTGCAGAGACAAGTAAACAAAGTCTCCTTGCGAGCTGGCGACAGTAAGTCAAACACTGGCCAAACGAATTAATAGGAGCGCCGGTTCGCTCCCAGGATCTGCTTTACCTGCTGCTCGGAGCCCACCCGCGTAGAACGTTGGCTGCCGTCTTCCACAAGCAAACACCAACCGCCTTTGCCGGCGTCGGCACGATATGCAGCAGCACCCAGCTGCCTCCTAAATGCCCTGGGGTGTGGGGAGTACTAACGGGAAGTGTTCTGTACCAGCTGCACCCCCCCACAGCAGCAGTAGAGATGGTTACACACGTGTCTCTGTTGTAAATTATTACTGGAAGGAAGACAGGGGCCAGGCAGGAATTTCACCAGGGCTTTATTTTCCCGATAACTCTGGAACAGATCTTGCATAAATAACGTCTGGAGTTACAAAGGCCAACGTGGCCAACTGGGGCTGTGCTGCAGTAGAAGAAACGGTGCAGCTAAAATGTTGAATTGGTCCCGTGCTCGGAGGAGCCGGGAGGACGCAGCTGTCCGTGTCCTCAGCTCGCCCCGTAATGCGCCCGTAGTGCGCGGGGGCGGAGCCGAGGGCGCGAGCGAGATCTCGCGAGAGCGGGGCTCTCGCGACATCTCTACACACCTCCCTTTTTCCAATGCGGAACGGGTTCACTGTAACACATAGTCATTGTATCTCACCGGTCTTCTGTGCTCCCTTCGGGGCCTCTCACTGGTTGCAGGGCAGGGTCTCTGCTGATCCGGTTCTGGACTCACATTGGGTTCTTCCCGTTCTGTTTCGGTTTCATCTCTTTCTCCATCGCCTCCTTCGGGTTCTCGTTCCTCGTTTCTCCGGTCCTCTCTTTCAGTCTCTAAGTGGGGTGTCTCTGGGGTTCTCGCTTCTTCTTGCCTTCGCTGGTATAATGCTACCCTTTCAAAGTTCCACGTGCGCCCGTCTTCTGTGCGGACATGATTTGTTCCTTTGTGAGTTACCTTTATGGGCCGACTATACCGGGATCCCGTGGCTAGGTCCTTTCTTGGCAGTTTGATTTTGACCCAGTCCCCTTCTTCTATGTTGGGCGCTTGCTTCGTCCTTCTTCTTTCATCACTCCACGACTTCATGCGCGTCTTGTTTCTCTCCATGCGCCATACCACTTCTGTCATGTTAACAGCTTCATCTTCCCTTACTTTCGCCAGCCAAGGTGGAATGAGGGTGGATGCCGCACTCCTCCCTCTCAACATTTTGAACGGGGATATTCGAGTAATTCCATTTGGTGTGAACCTGTGGGCCGCTATGGCTTCTTTGGTGGTTTTGAGGGGGTCCATTCCCGACGCTGTTGCCAGTTGGATGGCCCCTTTTATGAACCTGTTCGCGCTCTCCACAAGTCCATTTGCTTGGGGGTGATACAAGGCCGCCTTCTTTTGTTTGATGTGATTATTTCTTAAAAATGCTTCCATGTCTTTGGAAACTAGTTGCACTCCATTGTCTGTGATGACTTCTTTGGGGAGGCCTTCCCTTTGGAATATTTCAGTGAGCACCTGTATGACCGTCTCTGTGGTTATGTTCGGGACGAACTCGGCTTCCACCCACTTGGATAGATAGTCGACCAGCACTATGCCGTATTTGTGTTCAGTTTCCATCGCCTCCAGGGGCCCTATGAAGTCTATGCCCACTTTGGACTATACTGCTTCTGGTATCTCCGTGGGTATGAGAGGTGCTTGTCGAACCTTCAGTCTTTTGTCACTGTTTAGGCATTCATGGCAGCGCTCTATCATGGCGCGTATTTCTTGGTCCATAGACGGCCACCAGTAAGCTTCTCTCACCCTGCGGCGGGTCATCGTGTTCCCGAGATGTCCCGCATGGGCCCTGCAGAGAATGGTGCGCCTCATTCCTGTGGGGGGGATGATTTGATCCATTTTCATGATTATCCCCTCCGTTTCCGACAACTCATCTTGCACCTTCCAATATGGTCTCATGCCTTCCGGCAGCATTTTCTCATTTGGCCAACCTTCTTTGATCCATTTGCGAATCTTGGCCATGGTTGAGTCATTCACGACTTCTTCTTCCCAGTGTCTCTCACTGAGTTCCAGGTAGTCTGGGGCCCTTATATCTGAGATGGATGCGACAATGCATTCTCCGTGTAGGAATGTGGTAGCCCTTTCCTTGTTTTCTGGCAGTCTCGACATGCAGTCGGCTTGCGAGTTTTTACAACCGGAGATGTGATGGATTTCAAATGTGTATTCCGGTAGTTTCGCTGCAATGCGAGCTAGTCTGGGAGTGGATGTTTTGGTGCCTCCCGGACTAAGCATATGGATGAGCGGCTTGTGATCTGTCACCAGCTTGAACTTTGTGCCCCACAAATATGTTCTGAAATGTTCGACTGCCCATGCGCATGCTAGCATTTCTTTTTCAACGGTGGAATAGTTCTGTTCCGCCTCTGATAGTGCCTTCGACGCAAAGGCCACCACATGTTCGGTGTCACCTCTCCTCTGCATTAGCACTGCTCCTAGTCCGTACGCACTGGCGTCAGTGGTAATGACCGTATCCCACTCTGGGTTAAAGGGTTGAAGACATGGAGCTTTCATGATGTGTTGCTTTATGGTGTCCATCGCCCTCTTCTGGGGTTCTCTCCACAAGAATTATGTCCCTTTTTTGAGTAGATCGCGTAGGGATGAAGTGGTTTCTGAAAACTTTGGTATGAATTTCGCATAGTACTCAGCCAATCCCAGAAAAGACCTCACCTCTTCTTTGGTGGTGGGTTCAGGAGCTTTGGTGATGGCTTGCATAAGATTTTGTTTTGGGCTGATGCCCTTTTCCGAAATCTTGTACCCCAGATATTCCACTTCTTTTACTCCAAATGAACATTTCTCGTGACGTAATCGCACTCCTGCTTCTTGTAGTTTGTTGAGAACCACTTTGAGGGTGGTATCGTGCGTCTGCTTGTCCCTTGCATAAACCAATATGTCATCCTGAAAATATACCACATTTTTGACTTTCCTTAGTAGGACGTCCATCATGCGCTGAAAGGCCGATGCAGCTGATGACAAACCGAAAGGCATTTTGGTGAATTGAAACGTGCCAAATGGCGTGATGAATGCCGTAAGGGGTTTCCATTCTTCGTGGAGCTGTATCTGATGATATGCATTTCTCATGTCAAGTTTTGAGAATATTTTGGCCTCTTTCATTAATAATATGAGTTCGTTTATGCTTGGGAGCGGGTAATTGTCCGTGATGACTTCTAAGTTGAGGCTGCGCAGGTCTATGCACACCCTTAATTCCTGTGATTGGGGTTTCTTTATCAGGACGACTGGGCTCAACCATTCGGACGCTTCAATTTCCTCGATCACTCCTTCCTTCTTCATTTTGTCTAGCTGCTGCCTAAGGGTGTCCCTTGCTATGGCCGGTACTGGTCTCACCCGGTGCTTGACAGGGACGGCATTTCTTTTGAGCACAATTTTGTGAATAAAACTTTTAATGTGCCCCGGCTCCTCCGAGAAAAGTGTTGGGTAATCGCTCTTGACAACAGATTCGCTCCTCGTATGGACTGATAGAACTTGATCTTCTGTGCTGGGATCCAGTCTGATTTTTAGTTTGTCTTGATCATCCCAGCCCAAAACAGCAGGCCCTTCATGGCTGAAGTAGACTCTGGTGATGGTTTCTCTTCCTTTGAATTCGACTTTGCCATTGATATACCCTAGCAGTTCGACTGAAGCCCCCCAAACACCGTGGGCTTGTGTCGTGTGGTGAGTACTTCCACTTTCTCTTTACCCAGCATGTCCTTGTATGTCTGAAGGGGTAAGATAGTGAGGTCCGACCCGGAATCTGCCATGACCCTTGTCTCTTTTCCATCGATTTTGATCACGCAGTGGGGCTTCTCTCTCCTGGCTCGTGTGTTGTTCACCATTATGACTGTGGGTCTACCCTCCTCATCTGAAGAGGATTCCCCTTCCCTTGTGTGTTCTGTGGTGAGGTTTGTGACTTTCTTGTTCCTCCATCGACACACTATCGAGAAGTGTCCTATGCGTTTGCAGACGGAGCACTCCTTGTCTCTGGCTGGGCACTCTCTGTCAAATGCCAGGTGTTTGGTGCTGGTGCACCTATGACACTTGAGGGGTTCTTTCTTGCTGTTTCTTGCTTCTCTCGTGTCTGGTGCAAACTTTTCCTTTCTTGGACGGAATCCCGCCGCTTGTATTTCGGTGGGAACTTGGGCCCCTGTAAGCTCTTTCCTTCTTCCCGCTGTTTCCTCTACTGCTCTGGCAATTTCAACGGCTTTTTCTAACTGTAGCTCTTTTTCGAGGATGAACTTATCTTGGACTTTCCGACTGTTGGTGTGGACGACTAACATGTCGCATATGCGGTTTTCCGCATCGGTGCCGAAGTTACACAGGGCTGCTAGTTCCCTTAATTTCGTGACGTAGTCATCGACGGGTTCAGACTGTTCTTGTTTTCGAGTGTAAAATCTTATTCTATGGAGTACTGTGTTCTCTTTGCTGGCGAACCTCTTAATGATTCTTCTAACCGCCTCCTTAAACACATCATCATTGTCGTCATCTACTAGTATCGGGGTAAGGCCCTCGAATATTCTTTGCCCTTCCGCCCCTAAGGCATTTAGTAGCATGGCCCTGCGTCTCACCGCTGAAAATCCTGATCCACACATAGCTTCCACGTACGTCGTGAACAGGGGCTGCCATTGTGGCCAAGGAATGGCAGGCCTACCTGGCGTTTGCAGAAAGGGTGGCGGTGGCGTGGCTTCCTGCATGTTTCTGCGCGGTTTCTCGTGGTGATCCTCGTCGCCAATTTATGTTGTAAATTATTACTGGAAGGAAGACAGGAGCCAGGCAGGAATTTCACCAGGGCTTTATTTTCCCGATAACTCTGGAACAGATCTTGCATAAATAACGTCTGGAGTTACAAAGGCCAACGTGGCCAACTGGGGATGTGCTGCAGTAGAAGAAACGGTGCAGCTAAAATGTTGAATTGGTCCCGTGCTCGGAGGAGCCGGGAGGACGCAGCTGTCCGTGTCCTCAGCTCGTCCCGTAATGCGCGCGTAGCATCTCCTTTTCTTTATCCTCGTAGCCAGTGACGTAATTGAAGTACTACCACTCCAGTACTGATATTATTACGTTTTATTGTCCAGGTTCAGTTAACATACCAAGTTAACATAAGACACAAAGGGAGACAGAAAACACCGGCTCCCCACACCCCTGCAGCCATCAACGCTCAATTCAACTCCAACTGTCCTCCTCAGCTCGCTCTGCAGACTGATAACGTCACAATCACCTGCACGCACATCACTCACGCGCCCAACCCCATGCACACGATTATGACACCTACCCAAAGGGGTGTCCTTTGGGGTAATGGGGTTTGGATCCCAGGTAGAACCTCTCATACCATACAACCCCTTGTTGTTATGTCCGATACTCCTCGCATGGTGTCAAGAGCCACAGCGATTGAATGAATGCATGAAGTAGAAAAATGAATCGCTTCGAGGTGGAAAGATATACACTGACAATTCTCTCTCTCCTAATGATGACAGTCGAGTTCCCCAATGAGGAGAACGTTGGTCATCTTGTTTGCAAATGTCCGGGTCCCAGCACGCGTTGGCCTTTCCCCTCACATACCTGGGCACAGCGCAGCAGTGACACAGGGCCCGGCCCACAACCTTTTCCAGTTACTCCGGCAACCGTGAGCGGCTGCTACGTCACTTCCTTTCCTTAGAAGCTCTGTCGGTGCACGCTCTGCCAGTTTTCGTGTGTTGTCGGTGCTGAAACGCGCGGGGCGGGGTGCACGGATTGGCAAACAGAGGAGGCGGAAGGCTGCAGGAGGCGGCGCTGGTAGCATGGCTGCTGCTGCCGCCGCCACTGCCGCAACGGAATCCCTGAGCGGCGCCTCCAGCCGCCACGAGAAGAGCCTGGGACTGCTCACCACCAAGTTCGTCACCCTTCTGCAGGAAGCCAAGGACGGCGTGCTGGATCTGAAAGTGGTCAGTGCAGTTTCAGTTCCCCGCAGAGATGCCCCCGACACAATGTGTTCGTAGGGCTATGGGCGGGGAATGGGGTGGTACTACACTACCTGCGACAAACTGAGCCCTATTTATTACCTGTTGGTGCACCTCCAGTGCCCTGAGTGATATAGCTGATGATTCACTTGCATGGCCCCTCGTATTTAGGGTGTGTGTCCTGTCAGAAGACAAGCCGTCCTTTTCTCGGGGTTCCTCACATTTCATAAGTAAACGTGTGAATTTGACTATTTCTGATTAGATTCTGGTTTGCAGAGCAGCCAAGAATCTAGTATGAGTTTTACAGTTGCTATCAATGTTTTGGCCGAGCACAACATTTAGTTGTGTTGGTGAGAGAGCCTAGCATAAAATTGGCTCACGGTGTGCACGATTTCTTTTATAGCACCCGCAAAATAACAAATCTAATAGTGACTAAAATCCCAAAAGTTTTAAACTGTGTCTTGTGCGTTCGTCTCCCAGGGAATGCCACCCGAGCCGTTGATACTTTGCTATGGTGCCAGCCTGGTTAGGACGGATAGATTTTGGCCTGGGGGCACGAACAATCCAGTAGCTCTTTCTTTAGTGGCCCCATCTCACAATGCTGGGGACCCAATTATGTTTTGCCAATTAAAGTTTATTGAAGCTTACATCAAACTGACACATCAATAATATCGCTTGGATATAACAATTGAAAGAACGTAGATATCAACTAGTACGTTTAACTGCAAGTATCACTTGCAGAAGCAGCAAACGGAAAAGAACAAATTGTAAAGGGATCATTGCTGGTACTGAAATGGACGTAAAGAAAAGGTGCTGGTATAACAGAAAAAGATTACATTTTAATGCGGTATACTAGATTCTACCAAAAATAGCGTCATTTCTCCTTTTGATAGCGGCATCAATCTTGGACATTGCCGCTACATACCAATCTTTTGTCTACCATTGATGAGGAGTTCCAATTCCTAGCCACAACTGTTCTGGCTGCAGCCAGAAAATGGGTGGTCAGCTTGGAGAAGTCAACGTCGAGTATTTAGCCAATCATTTATATCGTCCCTGAGGGTCTTCGTTTACTAACACCCCCACCAGGAGCTCTACTCCTAAATCGACACAGCAAATCCTTTTTTATCAGTGCCAATACTTCCTTGCAGTACATTTTGAATGTGAATACATGACCACCACATATGAAAGTGCCCAAATAATCTGTACATCTCCAGCGGTGTGGGGGATTGATGTAGTTAATTTATGTAGTCTCTCTGGGGTAAAATGCCAACAGTACATTAATTTGAAACCATTCTCCTTCAAATGTATACATTTGGAGGATTTCCCAGCCCTCATCCAAATATAACAGGACCGATTATCAAGCAGTGCGCCTGTATCCTTTTCCCATGCGTGTGTGTGTATGGTTTAAACCTATTGGCATTGAGCAATTTATGCAATGTGGAGTTAAAACCAGCTGGAGAACCCCCCATAACAAATATTCAAAATGGGATGTGTTTCTCTCTTAGCTTAGTTCGCCACCTTTTTATAGTAGCGGACCAATGCCGAAGTTGCATATAACCATATCTATCTTCTTGTTCTACTGAAAAACCTGTCTAAGTTCTACGAAAGACAAGGGTTGATCATCAGCAAATAATTGGCCCAGTCTTTCTAGTCCACCATCCATCCAACAAGTACATCTCCTGGTGTCCCTCCCAGGGGGAAATTCCAAATTGTTCAATACACGGGACAGGGGAGATGTAAACGTAGCTACTGCATGTTTACTGGCAGCATTATCCCAGTGTAGCTTTGGCCGAAGGGAACAGCTGGCCTGTACCTCTGTGTTTCCGGGGAGCACCAGTCAAGCAGTGGTGCCTCATCACTTTTTATTAACTATCCACCCAGTGTTTAGGATTCTGCTTGGCTGCAGAACTTTCGAGAACGTCGGCTATTTGCGCAGCATATACATAACTTTCAATATCTGGAACCGCTAGACCTCCTTTTTCTTTTGCTACCATAAGCGTATGCCTAGCAAATTCTTTAGCCGATATAAATAGAAAAATGTGTGATTGGAGATACCTTTATTGTTGCTTTGGGCATCCATACCGGAAGAGCTTGGAAAACATATAACTTATGGAGCAATAAGGTCATCTTAATTGCTGTCATTGTCCCCAGCCAGAACATTTCTATTGGGTAAACTATGTGTGACAGCGTAATTTGTGAATCACACATGTAGTAAAAAGATTGTACGCATATAAGGCGACCTTGTGCTGGTATCCGCTGTCCTCAGTCCACGGATTTCGGCTGATTATCTAATCCTTCGTGCCAGGGGCTCCATGGATGATGCAAACAGCAATGGAGACAGCGGACAGTCTTGTTGAGTTCCCCTGTGTAAATTCAAAGAATCTGATAATGCCTTATTTAATTCATGTAGTCGGATGCTCAAAATTGGCCAATATCCTATTTGTAAAAACTTGACCAAACTCAAACCCTTGCAATACTGCTGAACGATATACCCAGTCTATCCTATCAAATGCTTTTTCGGTGTCGATAGACAGAATGGCCATTTCCTGTTTGCAACGTTTCTCCCATTCAATATCATCAATAGTTCTACAAATATTATTGTGCGTCTGGCACCCAGGGATGAACCCAGATATATACCCACAAAACCTGAAAGAATTTTAAATAAATGGGCCGCCAAGACCCTAGAATAAATATCGGTCAACGTTAAGAATTGCTATAGGTCTATAGGAAGTGCCGTCAGTGGGCTCTTTGCCAGGTTTAGCTATTTTATTGAGCATTTGTTAGGCGCTTATACAATTTGAATAGTGTTTCAAAGCGGCACAAGGCTAAATGGGAAGGGAACAGGGGACAAAATAACAATAGTAAAATACAGTTGGGGTCCTACTAGGCCTTGTGGCATTCGGACGTGCAAGTGCAGTGAGGAGAAGTGCAGGACAAGGGGGGAGCAGAGGCGTGGCAAGTGCAGGTAGAGGGCCCGGGAGGGAAGTGCTAAGGCGAGCCAAGGGGGAGAACCTCAGGCTAAGTGCTAGTGCAGATGACTTCCAAGAGTGGGATGCAGAGCTGCCAAGCTGGGGCCTCCAAGGACAGCACAGTCAGGGCGGAGGGGGTGCTGGTGTCGAATGGGAAGAAGGGCCTGGAATCCTGTGAGATTCATGGGCATCAGTCCACCAGTCACAACGGAAGTGGATGATTACCAGGAAAGGGAAAGAGGGAAGGAGTTAGAGAAGTGTTTTGAGCAGTTTCTGAAACTTGAGGGGCAGGGAGGCTGTTCTAAAGGGAGGCACCAACCGAGGAGAGAAACCTGCCCACCACTCTTTGTTTGGAGCTATCAATATAAGAACTGATTCCCCGATGCTGTGTGTATTCGCCCACGTCTCCAGGTAAGTATTAAATCATTTTGCTAAATGAGGTGACAATTCCACTGATAACTTTTTATAAAGTAAAGCAGAGATGCCATCTGGGCCAGGAGCCTTATTCGAGGGGGGAGAGTGAATAGCAAGTGATTCCTCTTAGTATTAGCTCATCAATTTTCAGTATGGATGGAGGACGTGCTTTACAAATACATTCTAATTGATGGGCCTTATCCAACGTGTCTGCTTTAAATAGCCCTTCATAATATTGTGACAAAATCTGCGTTTTGGTAGGTTTATCCGACAAGCGACATGTATCATCTTGCAGTCAAACTGAAGTGTTATTTTTTTGGAGCTTTTAATTTGCAGGCCAAGATTCACGATGCTGTATTGAAAGTACTAAAATAAAAGTATTTGGTGTGATGCATTTTATGGATGTTATCATACGCCCAGAGTGCCTTTAGTTGTGCACAAGCCACCCGTCAATGCTGGTGTGTCTACCGAGACTCATTTCTCTTGTATTGAGATTCCCAACCCTGAACCCTATGCTCGGCCTCTAGTCTTTTGGCAGCCTACACATGCTTCCTAGCTGATGCTTAACTGATTAGTTCACCACGTAAGGTGGGTTTGAAAGCATCTCAGATGGTATCCAACGAGGTATCGTCTAGAGTATTCTCCTGAAAATATCGGATGATCCTTTCTGAAACAGAAGTGCAGCAAGCTGTATTTGCCAACAACGTATCGTTCAATTTCCACAATGTGGTCTTCCTAATGGCCCCAGCATATGCATTGATCTGAAGTGTAATGGGAGAATTATCTGACACCAGTGCAAATTCAATATTAGCAGAATTTATCCCTGTAAGAAGGGAGTGAGACACCAAAAAAAGTCCATCCGCGAAAAACTACTATGCACATGTGAATAATTAATATAATTACAGACCTGAGGATGTGTCTCCAGACATCTACTAATTGTAAATCATCAATAACTTTCTTCGTCCCATCAGCCACAGTAGCTGCCCCATACCTATCCAATACCACGTTGAAATTGCCACCAAAATAAGGTCCCCTTTTTTAAATTGAGCAATATGAGCAAATACCTGTGCATATAACCAATCATGACGGATACTAGGCTCATATATCGAGACCAGGGTCAGATCCCTACTCGCAATACAAATAAAGTCCCAAATATCTCCCCTGGTCATCCCGGACAACCTGCAGATTCTCAAAGCTGAGTGAGGCATTAATCAAAATTACAACTCCTGCTTTTTTCTGGGGGAAGAAGCAAAATACTGACGAAGAAACCATTCAGATCCGAGTCTCTGCCAATCCATGCTCAATAAATGCACCTCCTGAACTAGGGCTGTATCAGCTATTAAATCAACCGGTTTGGAAAGAACACGTTTCCAGGGGGGTATTAAACCTCTGCACATACATCGATACAGTGTTAAGATCTCTCATCCCAAATAAGTTCACAAACTACACCCTTTTCCAGAGACCAATTTGCCCACAAAACGCACTGCCAGACCCCATAGAATGTTCCCATAACTCCATACCACTGACTAAGAGCTCCGCTCTCATAAAAAGCATCCAACATCCAACACTCCGTCTTAAGAAGGAAAAAACAGCATTGCTAAAATCCCTGTAGAAAACCAAAGAACACCTTACCCCGTGTGGGGCATACATCAGGTCAAAAAGGACACCTGAATCGGGGCAAGTACAACTAATGCCCTGAATTCTCATTTGTCTCGGGAGGAAAGCTCAGGGGCAACGTGCTCGCCTTGCAAACAAGACGACACAGAGCACCACAGGTTTGATCGCGGGTCCGCGCTTAGAAGCCTGAGTATTAAGTGCGTTTATAAATAACCTATCATATCATAAACCAATCCTACAACACAGCTCCATGTATCTCTAAAAATAAACAAGTACCTCTTATACAACCGTGCACAAACCTATGTCACACTCGTATAGCAAATTGAAATACCACATGCCAAAAGCCAGAACATCATCTGAATATATCAGGCAGGACCCTCTAAATCTCCACTCCTCTCACACCTGTCCATTGAGGGCCACCTATGCTCTCTTTGCCTGCTTCGCCTCGAGCGTACTCTAGACCAGTCATGTGAAAAAGCCTTGCGTCCAATGTCATCGGGTATTTGCAAGTCCGCCTGGGGTAACGTGACTACATCAATGGCCACTTGTAGAGAAACAAATTGGTGCTGGACACCCTCAAATTAGAAGAGGATACAGAATGGGTACCCCCATTTATATGGGATACCTTTACTCGTCAGCCATTGGGTCAGCGGCTTCATTGTTTTACGTTTTTGAATCATCCCTTGCACCAGTTCTTCTTCTTCTTTTTTTTTTTTTGTAATATAACATTTTATTGATTTTGAAAAACAGTGAATAGTCACATTTACCATTACATAACAATCAAATCCACATGTTATTTAATTACTATTCGTCATCACCACTTCTTGTTACATTGTTCTAGCTATATTGTGTCAAGAAACATTTTAGTTTGCATCCTTCCACTTCTGCCAAATCTTTTTCGCCTTTCTTGAGCAACCTCTTGCCGTATATATAGACGCTGTTCCATTACCATACATATATTAACATCTGCTACCCATTACACAAAAACCAGGGTTACACTGGGTCCCCACAATTTAGCTATGTTGCGTTTGATCAACCCTCTGGTCGTGGAGAGAAATAGCTTCTCAAAACGTGTGGAGTCTCCCTCCTCCTCCATGCCCAACAGCATCATTTTAGGGTCCATTGGTATTTCATGTCCTAAGACTTCGGTTAGTTTATTACAGCACTGACACCAGTATCTTTTGAATCCAGGGGCATTCCTGTAGGATGAAGAACGTACCCTCCTCTTGCAGACAACGAAGGCAATTGGGGTTGGTGGCATAACTCCATCGGTACAGTGCAACTAGGGGGTAATACACTCTATGTAGGATTTTAAACTGTATCAACCAGAGTCTCGAATAGATTGCGGTCTCCCGTGGGTACATCAAAGCCACCAGCCAGTCTTCTGATTGTTTTGTCCCAACGTCTACTTCCCATTTCAATTTGAGGTTAGACAGTTCAGGTGTAGCAAAAGAGGTTATGACATTGTACATTATGGAGGTGATTTTAGTATGTATGTGTTCTGAAACAACATTTCTCTCCAGTGGTGTAAGTTTAGGAAGATGTGCATGCATTGCGTGAGCGAGTTGAAGGCAGCAATAGTGCTCTGTGACAGGGAGACCAAACCTATTAGTAAGATCTTCAAGGGGAGTCCACTTGCCTTCTTTAATTATATCCCGATAGTTACAATTCCTGCCGATACCCTTCCTAGCCATACCAGTGGTTTACTTATTTCGGGTAAGCTACTGTTCCTCCATAATGTTTGTATCAGGGTCACCTTCTTAACCCAGCCAATGTATTTGTGGGCTTCTCGCCATATTAGTGTAGTGTGGGTTGTCCTCATGTGGGGGTGGGTTAGCCAGGGTCTGATAGACTCGTGAGTGGGGACATGTCCTGCATCACATTGATCTCTGTCCGGATATGAGGTAGATTCCTATCCCCATGTAGGATGTCGTTCACTGCCATCTGACTCGCCCAGTGGTATGATTGAAGGCGTGGTAACCCAATTCCACCCTCCCAGATAGATCATTGCAGTGTCTGTAATGCGATCCGTGATGTCCCCCCCCCCCACCCTATAGCAAACGTCTGGGGACACTTTCTATCTTGTGGAATTCCAAATCTGGTATTCAGAGAGGGGCATTCTGCAGGATGTATAAAAAGCGTGGTAGCACCAGCATTTTAAAGGAGCAGCTCTTGCAAGCAGGGTCAGTGGGAGCAGTACCCAGTGCCGGATATCTGTAACAAATCTTTCTGTGATCTGGTGTAAATTCCGGGAAATATACTCCAGAAGGTCCGTTGTCACTTGGATCCCCAGATAGAAGTGTTCTATACGATATGGGCAGTGCGGGGGATTGCCTGGGACGCCCCTTTAACTGGGAAAAAGATGGACTTGTTACAATTTACTTGTAGCTCACTAAATGTCCCCTACTTTTCGGATTGGGTCGCCCAAGTATATCAAGAGATCGTCAGCATATAGTGAGACCTTGTCCTCCACGCCCTCGGGCCAGTGAAATCCCTTCCATGAGTTTGTTTGGTGCAGCAGTATGGCTAGGGGTTCAATGATTATCACGAAGAGTAGTGGGGGACAGGGGACACCCTTGACGAGTCCCCCTTCCCAATTGGAAGGTCCGAGAAGGCCATATTAACCCTAACCCCAGCCACTGGAGTCTCATATAGGAGTTGGACCCAGCCCATAAAGGTCTCTCCAAATCCCATTTTTTTGCATGATCTCCCATAGGTCCTCCCAGAAGGTGTCCGGACATTTGGTCGAAAAAAAAAAGGTCGACAGGACAAATGGTCTACACCATTTGGTCGAAAGCCAAATGGTCGAATTTTTTTTTTAATTATATATATCTTTTTTAGGTTTTCGTTTAGGGGAAAAAAAAAGGGTTTTTTAGAAAAAAATGGGGGTTGGGGGGGGGGGGGGGAACCACCAAAAAAAAATGTGAAAATACAAACAAAAAAAAAGAATTCGACCATTTGGTTTTCGACCAAATGGTGTCGACCATTTGTCCTGTCGACCTTTTTTTTTTTTTTCGACCAAATGTCTGGTAACCCTCTCAGAAGACTGAATCAAAGCCTTCTCAAAGTCAACGGCTAGCAGTGCAAGAGTTTCCTGGAGGGTCGGAGCTCTCTCCAGTATCAAATGTAACCTGCAGATATTCATACCTGTTGATCTTTGTGGCATAAATCTGCACTGGTCGGATGGATCAATGAAGAGATTACTGTTTGTAGTCTGTTCGCAAATACCTTCGCCAAAACTTTAGTTTCACTGTTGATTAGTGAGATTGGTCTGTATGAGCTGCATAGCTCCAGGTGTTTGCCTTGTTTTGGGTTGACAACTATACTGGCTTTGCGTAGATCCGGGTATATGATCCCTTGTTCCCTACAGTGAAGAAACATTTTAAGCAGAGGAGGGGCCATCTCGTTCTCCCCCAATTTTTTCCACATCTCAATCGGGAATCCATGGGAACCCAGTGTTTTCCCTGATTGCAGTTGAGAGATGGCTGCTGTGATTTCCGCCTCCGTAATAGCTGTGTCGTGGCCAAACAGGGAAATATGATGTTTTCTAGCACGGCAGTGCTATTGGATTCGACCGCGGATTTGTATAGGGTTGCGTAGTAGTCTGCAAAGCCCTCAGCAATGTCACAATCTGATTGCAATAGTTCGAGCTGTGCGGTTTTGATCTCCCTGCTAGTATCTTGCCGGCTTTGTCCCCGGTCTCATACAGTCGTGTGTGCATCTGCGAATGCGCCTGTTTGGTGTTATCTAGGGTGACCCGACAGAGGCGTTCTTTGGCTGTTAAGAAGCATAGGTGCATTTCAGGTGATCCGTAGTTATTTGTTCGGCTTCTCGTTGCATTACCTCCTGCTCTGTTGCTTCCACTTTTTGCTGGTGTGATATTTCTTTTTTTATTTTTTATTTATTTATTTTTAAATTTTTTATTTTTTTTCATTTTATAATTTTCATGAGCCGATGTCCAGGAGAGAATCTTTCCACGAAGAACCGGTTTATATGCTTCCCAAAGTTGCTGGACTGTCTACCATACCGTTAATAATTTCAGAATAGGTGGTTGTTTTGTCACGAATATGGTCGATACAATCGCCATGATGGGACGGCCTATTTGTCTTCAGCTTCATCACCAGGGGTGAGTGGTCGGATATACCTTGGGGAAGCAAGGTTGCATTGATGGCTCTATGCATATCCATTGTTGGGAGAAATAAATAGTCCAGCCTTGAGACAGGCATGGGCTCCAGAATGATCAGAGTACCCCTGCTCTGCAGGATGCACAAGGCATAAAATAAGCAGTGTCGCGGAGCAATTTGCTATGCAATTCTGTAGGTTTGCTAATTAAATTGGCACTTGTGTAGCAAAGTTAGCTATTTAAATTACCCTGTTCAATGAAAGCACAGCTCACCCTGCATTGCTCTTGCCTTCAGAGCTCTCTCCACCCCCTTTTCTCTGTTTACTGCAAGTTCAAAGGGGCTAATGGAGAGAGAGTGCAGCAGTAATCATCCCCTTCACTGATGTGCCAAATGGCCTGTGTGGGAGTGCTACGCACATTTTATTTTTCAAATAATTGCAAACCAAAAATAATTGGGAGAATACTGTTATTAAGCTAACTGTATCCTGTCTGCCAAAGACTAGTATGTGTTCTTTTTTTTCTTTTTTATTACAAAGGGCTTTCAATTCCTTTTGTAAAAATGCAATAGGTTACTTAATGCATAATTACAGTATTGCTACTGAAAAACACTGCATTGTCTCCATGCTTTACTATGAAGTGCATCTAAATCTCCATGTCAACTACATTTAATTTTGTTGGGAAAGATGCATCATAGCAACGAGTGGACACTTCTGAAAATGTACATGACCACGCAGCCACTTGCTATGATGGCAAACCTAGTCCTGTGGCCTGCTGGTTACAGACAGCTTGCAACTGGTGCTCAACCCATGAGCTGATCCCATACTCCTTGACATTCTATCTTACCATGTTGGTTTATACCTGTTACTCTGAAAGTGAGATGGCCGCAACCTACAATATTCTGCCGAGTTTGCCCAGTTCTATGCCTGCTACGCCATCCACTCTGCTTAGTCTTTTACATAATGAATACATAAAGCTAACTTTATATTTACTTAAAGTAGCGATCAATAGTTTAATCCGGTTATGTTATGTTTTGCATTTATATAGCGCCTTGTATACCATTGGTATGGTCTGTAGGCGCTGGTAGGTTGAACGCCCTTGGGAACCGAAGTTCAGATCAGTAGAGAGAGTAGAGGGAGTCAAAAGGTGCGTGTGCGCACCGGCTATGTGTGCAGCCCGTGCAGTATTCGTGTAGAAGCTGCTTCTTAGCGGTAGGTGTGGTGGTTGAGAGATCAGGAGTATGTGTTGGTTCTGGCAGGATTTATCCAGACCGGATGTGGCTGCGTTAGGCCTGAGGAGAACGCCTGGCTGGGGGGTGTTACCAGCAGTGTTTACTTAGAATGATGTGGAGTGAGCGGCGGATGTTGGTATGAGAACAGTTATATCGAATGGTGTCATTGTATCCCTGTGTTCTAGTTGGGTGGTGATGTAAAGGAGAGAGTAAGCATGTTGGTGTGATATGATGGGTTATATGCTCTTTCAAACGTTATCTGCATTCCAAACCATACTATACACGTCACGCAATTCTATGCGCTCCACGCACTCATGTATTCCATCCCGCCCTGCGCTCTCGGGTCCGCCCTGCGTACTCTAGTCTGTACCACTCGTCCGTTTTAATCACTCGTGGTTTTCAAGCACCCAACATGAATATCTCGTTACTTGGTACTCATCTGTTTTATGCCCTCGCGCGTGCTATTCGTTCCCCGTTTTACGCACTCACCCCCTCTAGGCACTCACCCCCTCTAGGCACTCACCCCCTCTAGGCACTCACCCCCTCTAGGCACTCACCCCCTCTAGGCACTCACCCCCTCTAGGCACTCACCCCCTCTAGGCACTCACCCCCTCTAGGCACTCCTCCTCTCTGCACTCATTTGTTTTAATCACTCGTGGTTTTCACGCCTCCAGCATGAATATCTTGTTCTATATACTCAACTCTACACTCACTTGTCCTATACTTTCATTTACTCTGAATATTCATCTACTTCAAATATTCTTCCATTCCATACACCTATCCACTCCATACACCTATCGGCTTCATACACTTAACCGCTCCATGCACTCAACCTATCTATACACCCATCTGCTCCATGCACTCGTCCGCTCCATGCACTCGTCCGCTCTGTACACTGATCCATTCCCAACACTCATCAACTCTTTACAGTCATCCACTCCCTACCCTCATCCGGTTCATACCCTCATCCGCTTCCTACATTCATTCACTTCATACGTTCGCCAGGTCTGTACAATCGTCCGCTCGGCGATAAACACACTCTCCGCATTTCCGCATTCGTCAGCTATCTAGACTCATTGGCTCTACATACTTATCCTTTCAACATATTCATCTGCTCTACACACTCATTCTGCTCTTGCTCATCCGATCTTCACATTCATCCGGTCTGCGTGTTCTTGTGTTCAACTCGCTTCTCTGAAGTTTATGCACTCGTCCGCGTTACACATTCATCCCCTCTACGCACTCTGTACTCTACGCGTTCAGCCCCTCTGCGCACTCATTTGTCTCAAGGGCCAAGGTGAGCTGGACTCAGGAGCAGGGGGAGCTGACAGCCGGAGAGTTCAGGAAAGAGGGGCACAGTGTGCCGATACTGCGCACTCACCCCCTCTGCGCACTCAGCCCCTCTGTGCGCACACCCCCGGGCATCCAGACCACGTCCATCAGCCCCGGGAGCAGGCATCATGTCGCCTTGAGAGAACCCAGCAACCCCTGCTAGGGGCTGTCTGGGTTCAGTCCTGGCGCCTGTGGCGCCAGGCTCATATGGGACATCAGTCCTGGCGCCATAGGCGCCAGGATCATAGGTCCACACTTACCTGAAGCAGACCATGCTGCAAGAAGATCCAAGCCCATGTGAGGCCTGGAAGGGACTACTTTACCTTAGGGACTATTTTGTTACTCGGAGTGTGGTCGGGGAGGAATACCTACCTGGGACTACTTTGGAGGCTATTTAAACCACGCCCGAAGAGCAGCACACGCTTCGCGTTATTCTGCATCCAGCAGCGTAACGCGCAGCGTAACGCTCACCGTGCCAGCAGCAGCATCCAGCCTTCCGCCACGCCCGCCTCGAACCTGGAGCACCTAGAAAGAAGGAAAGAAGCAAAGGTTAGAACAAGAGTATTACCTGATTTCTTACCTGATTCCGGATTCATCGCATCTTCAAACCAGAGGAAAGACTTTGTTTTAAACGCGTCGCATCGCCAGCAGCAGCGCCGCTCCAAACTCGCCATTCCACGCAGCATCTCTTCGATCCGGCACTGTCTCCATCTTTACATCGCCGTATCCCGGCACCTAAGGGGGACAAGAAACAACAAGGTGAGCAGAGAGAACAGACAGAGACAATCTCTTTAGCCCCCATATGCTTACCTGATTTTAACCGCCGGAGGTATAATTCATCAGCACGCCACATCTTCTTATGCCGCACCTGTAAAATAAGGAGAAAGCAGCAAGTTTAACCCTTGGCATTATTTACCGGACAGTGTTGGGTAACACAGACTTTTACCGGAGCGCTTTCAGCTGTCAATCTTCTTATTGGGTCAAAGCTGCAAGATAAAAGAGGAATTGGACAGGAGTGAATTCCAGACATTTTGAACTCTTACGAACTATATACTTACGGCTTTTCGCCAGGATCTTTTGGAGTCAGGATTCGTCTACAACTCTTCCAACACATTCAAGCCAGTGAAGTAAGTGGTCATCAACGCGCCCCTGCGTGCTTCGCAGGATGGAGTGCTCATCCTTCAAGAATACAAGGTAAGATTGCTGAGAGGGCGCTTCAGAGGTGATTAGTGGGGAGGACAGTGTGGGTGCTATCACTTGAATCCACAAGTGGCTAAATCCATCTCTCCACTTGTAGGAGAATATTTCTACGGGCCAAGCAGACCAGATTAGGAGGGCAGATCCAGTCAGTCATCGCTGCACTACGCATCACGTGGGTGGAGGCCGCAGCAGTCTGGGTTCGACCAACGCCCCTGTGGGAGCCAGGTGAGCGTAACGCACACTCCCTCTGTGCACTCGCCCACTCCAGCGCACCACGCATTCATCCGCTCCAGCGTACCACGCATTCATCCGCTCCAGCGCACCACGCATTCATCCGCTCCAGCGCACCATGCACTCATCCGCTCCAACGCACTCATCCGCTCCAACGCACTCATCCGCTCCAACGCACTCATCCGCTCCAACATACTCATCCGCTCCATGGACTCATCTGTTCCATGGACTCGTCCCCTCTCCGCACTCATCCGCTTTAAGGACTTGCTTTTCACGCATCCGACAGCGGTAACCTATTCAGACCTATGTGCTCCATACACCCCTCTGCTCCATACACCCTGCCGCTCCCTATACTCCGCCGCTCCATACGCTCCTCCGCTCCATATACCTGTCCGCTCCATGCACTCATCCGCTCTGCAATTCCGAGTTCATCCGCTATCCACACAATCATGCACTTTACTTGCCTCTCCTGCGGAGACCTGCAGATATGACCTGGAGCTGTCACATGCTCTACAAACTCATCCGTTCCACATACTCGTCTGTTCTACACACTCATTCGGTTTACACTCATCTGTTCATCACATTCATCTATATTACGCGCATATCCGTGTTATACGCTTGTCCGCTCCACATATCCGTCCGCTCTGCACACTCATCTGTTCAACATGTTCATCCATTCTATACACTCGTCCGGTTTACTTATTCTTTTGATTTCCACAGTCATTCGCTATATAGCTATCTGTTCTTTCGGCTTCATCAATTAAAACTGTGTCATCCATGCCATTCACTTCGTTCACTCCTCATGCAATCTGTCCATTTCAGCAGTTTACCTTTCTATACTGTTTACAGTTTCCGTATGATTTACTCTTATTAACCCTTGTACTGCTTTGATCTACTTTATTCGTTTAATTCTGTTTGTCCTTTTAGTTTATAGTAGGAGTTATTAGCTGTCAATTTCTCGCATCGGTGGTTTGATTGAATTGGTGTCATGGAGGTCTTGTTATTTTTACCACATAAGGGATAAGTACTCAAGGGAATCAAGGGGACGAATGAGGAGCGAAACTAGCACACATAGGGGGGTCCCCCAGATGAACCATTTATCAAATAGTTCAATGACCCAGTTTTTGCTACAACTGGGCCCTATTCCATGGGTTATTAAATCACCTCAAAGAACAGTACACACAGTGGGTAGTATTTTTGTTATACTAAAAGTTTCATAATTTATTACGTAGGCCATTGGTCCTACGGTTACAAGCTTAAAAAAGACCAATTGGGTCTATTTATAATTATGTAGAAAAATCAAAACATAAATACATATGTCAATATAGAATATGCATGCATGTATACGTCAATATTTTGTGAATCAATTAAAACTTGAGTGACACGGTATAGTAATCAATTTTGAGGAAAACACTGGCAAAAAAACTATCTTGCTGGCCCTGTCTGTCTAATAAATCACAGACATCCTCAATTCGCCAATGTCACCTATTTTACATTCTAAAAATCATTATTCATGACCAAAAGCACATCTCAGGTCTACGTCCTTGGTAACGTTGTTAAACCGTACAGCATAACTGGAAAACACGGGGTTATGCAGGGGACGTTTCGGCAGAACATCAATTACACTGCCTTCGTCAGGACCCCAATGGAGATGGAGCTCTGTGGATGTGATGAATTATATATTTACTGCCATGTAAGAAAATTCAGTAAAAACACAACAAACAAGAATATACAAATAAATAAGAAATGTTAAAATGTGAGGAAAAAACCTCCACCAAAAACACCAAGAACCTGTGTGTATATAGTCAAGAAGGGCTACAACACCCTAACAATGTGGTCTCACCAAAATTAAAATCTACCACCCTAACCACGGATACAAATCACCCAACCATGCTTACAAATAATTTGTGAAGCAGGGAGAGGAAAACGGGGAGATGGGGGGAGGGGGGGTAAAGAAAACAAGTGAAAACTTCCCCATGTCGTCGTGCGGAGCAGGGTTGTACCCAAGTGTCGACATGCAGGATACCCCAAAGACCGGGCCCAAGAAGTCTGCAGCGTAGAAAATCCACACAAAGAGAAATTATTTTTCCACACAACTTACTAAATGGGGTAACTAAGAAATCCCCAAATGAGTTGTCACTGCAATGTTGTCAGAAACATGTAAGTGCTCCTATCTTTCATATATTGATCCACAACCAATAATGTCACTAAAAAAGGGAGGGAGAAAGAGAGAGAGAGAAGAAAAAGAAACAGGAATCCAATGTGTCACTCTTCAGTTAGAATATATACATTCAATTCACTAGTTAAATTCCAATCATCTTCCGGGGGACCATAAGGCTGCTCACCTGAATCGTAAATACGGGCATGTTTTTGAATGTCCTCCTATTCTAGATATCCAAGGATGGAAACCAAACTCTTAGGTGGAGAGGCTCGATATTAACATTGTTTGGATAATCACAGATCGCGTATCACGAACTGAAAAAAAAGAGAGCGTAAGATACAAACAAGACTAAAAGAATCTATAGCCTATGGACTGCAAAATGTCAGCCATAAAACCACGAGAAACCCTGAGCCTTAGGAATATAAGAGGGCAAAAATATATCCGTAAGAGGTAAAAATAATAACAGCCTCATGAGTGTACCCATACAGACGCCGATGCGCTAAAAGTACAGACCCCGAAGGGCACCTCAACAAAGTCTGTTTCACCAGGTCCTCTACTGCAGCTACGCCTAGTGCAATTTGCGCCGGCTGTCCCAAAAGACACACATTTGGTAGGAGGGGACCAACCCCCTACAGATTGCAATGTATGATAGTGCTAAACTACATGTGTGCATAGCGTTACAGGGACATGTCCACAGGTATCCTACCTGCAAGAGACCGCTGCACTACCCTTGTGGAACGCCGGAGTGTCGGAGTAGCCAGGCTGTTGGGCGCGGCATGAACGTCTGCACGCTAAATGTGCGCGCGGACGGCTCGAATGGAGACGCCCACTACCGGTCAACTAATGGAAAGAAAGGTAGGACCCACGAGAGCCTAAAGAGCCCCCTCATGTCGGCTTGTAAGTAGAGTCAGTCATAGAGAAAGAAATAGGACTTACATGTATGCCAGCTATACATACCGGCCCCGAAAGTCCTACACTAATTTTATTCTTATTGCTGTCCGCTGGTCTCAAAACGGAATGGATAGATTGGGGCATCTGGCAGGGAATGGGAATGGATGTTTAATTCTTATCCCAGTCTGTCAAAAAAGAAAAAAATTATGACGCGCGTCCTATTACTGAAGAGACCCCTAAAAGGGGAAGCAAACAAACAACCAATGCTGCCACCCCATAAATCAAGCCAGCACGTACAGAAAAGTATAATAACACATAACCAGTGGTAGGCAATATGATGGTCACCACCGTTGGGGGTTGCTTTCATTCAAGCCCTGTTCAATAGTGTCCAAACGGTGTATCCACCTAGCTTCCGCGGGATTCAGACTATATGGAGTAATCATCTTCCAAGGTAGAGCTTCCAAGGTCCACCAACTCAAATCCTCCGATGAATGACCATGTTCCATATAGTGGGACACCAGAGGCGCATTGATATTATTACACCTAATGCGAGATCTGTGTTCCACAATCCGTATATGTGCTGGTCTGGAGGTCTGGCCTACATATTTAAGGCCACATGGACACTCCACACAATATATTGCATTAGATGTTTTGCAGTTAGTGAGGGCTTGAATATTCCATTTTTTGCATCTCACTTGGAACTCCTTTATTTTCTTTGTGTACCTGCAGACTGAACAGCCTCCACAGGGGAATTGTCCTACTAGTGGGCGTAAATCCCAGCCCGTGGTTCTATTTCTGGAAACCTGTGATTTGGGATGCACAGACAAGTCCCTCAAATTTTTCTGCCTAGTCATGGCAAACAATGGCATGGGTTCATCAGTGAGCTCCAATTTAACAAGGCGCCAACACTTCTTGATCACCTTCTTGACCGCATAAGTATGCGTGGTGTATGGCAAAACACAAACTAACTTTTCTTCTGTGTGGGGTTCTTTAGTAGTAAGTAGGGATTCCCTAGGTGTAAATCTCGCTCTTTTAGCCGCCTTCGAGACTAATTTACTTGGATATCCTCTTGCAACCAGTCGTGTTTTAAGATTATCCGCGTGAGTTGTATACTCTGTGATGGAAGTGCAATTTCTAAGTAATCGCAGGAATTGACCATACGGAAGATTCTCCTTGACTCCCCTAGGATGGAAGCTAGAGAACTGGAGTAATGTATTTCTATCCGTAGGTTTTCTGAAGAGCGAACCTTCTAAGTTTCCATCCCTCACGTGTATATATTAAGATCCAAAAAATGGATGTCTTTAATACTGGTGCTGATCGTAAATTTGATCTGCGTATGTTGCATATTGAGCCAAAGAAAAAATTCTTGAAGGGCAATGGCTTGAACCATGCCAAATCAGAAGAATGTCGTCAATATAGCGCCGCCATAGTTTTATATGGTCCACAAAAGGATTAGTTTCTGTGGAGTTCTTGTTAGTCTGTTTGGGATAGTAAGGTACGTGTTCGTTTGATGGGAAGAGCCAGGTGTTCAGCAGTTTACGGAAAGACGGTAAATCCTCAGTTAGGCGGATGTGGGGTGGGAGTGAATTCCATAGCGTAGGGGTCAAGGCTGAGAATGATGCTCCGCATAGCCTGACTGAGTTAGTCTTTGGTATGACTAGGAGGCCGGCTGAGCTCGACCTTAGGGTGCGTGGGGGGTGATAGAGTTTTAGTTTTTCTTGAAGATATTCAGGTCCGGTTTTATGCAGTGCTCGATGGGAGATGCATAAGGTTTTGAAAGTCACCCTCCGGGCTACTGGAAGCCAGTGCAGCGTTTTAAGGGCTGGGGAGACGTGGTCTCTTGGGCCAAGCGCAAGTAGCAATTTGGCTGCCACGTTTTGTGCCCTTTGGAGTTTATTCAGTTGGTACGCGTGGATTCCGAGGTATAGGGGGTTTGCGTAGTCCAGTCTTGATATAACGATTGATTGGACAGCGGAGAGTCTGTTGGGAAAGGAGAAATATGGAAAGATGCATCTGAGGGTTTTAAGGTGGTAGTGGCAGGACTTTGAGACATTGTTGACTTGGCTCGAGAGAGTTAGGTCAGAGTCAAGGGTGCAGCCAAGACTTTTCCCTGATTTTGGAGGCGGTCAGTGAGTTGCCCATGGCGGCTGGCCATGGTAGTGGTTGCGGAAGAAGTTCTGAGTTGCCACATACCATGATTTCCGTTTTGGAGGGGTTTAGCAGGAGGTGGCTTTGGGTCATCCAGGCTTCTATGTCAAGGTGGCAGGAGGCCAGGTCAGGTCGGAGATTGAGTTTTGAGTTCAGGAGTTCTAGAATTAGCAGAGTGTCGTCGGCGTAGTTGTAGCACAGGATGTTGTGAGAACGGATTATCGGAGGGAGGGTGGTCAGGTAGAGATTAAACAGGAGGGCAGATAGGCATGCTCCTTGTGGGACTCCCGTGTCGACCGGTCGGGCTTGGGAGGTATAGGCGGAGAGTATCGTTATTTGGTACCTATCTTTGAGGAATGAAGCTATCCATTTAAGAGCGGTTCCACAAATTCCTAGGGAGTGGAGGCGTTCTAGGAGGATTGAGTGATTGATCAAAGGCGGCAGATGGGTCAAGAAGGATTAGCGCGGCGCAACCCGCGGAGTCTGCCGTCATTTTAAGGTCATCCCAGATTGAGGTTAGGGTGGGTTCTGTTCCGTGGCGGGCTCTGAAACCTGATTGGGCGGGGTCTAGAAGATTGTTGGCTTCGACAAAGGCATTTAGTTGGGAGTAGGCGGTTCGGTCAATGAGTTTGGCAAGGAACCTGGTGTTTGAGATGGGGTGATAGTTTTTGGGCTCGAGAGGGTTGAGCGAAGGTTTTTTTAAAGGGATGGTCTAGTAAAACATTTTATTTAAAAAATAGATAGGCCACATAAAAAAAAAATACTAGCATCCTCTGTTTTAAAACTTCCTATGTAAAATTTTCAGCTATTCAAGCTCAAAATTCGAAAAAGCAAGCACAGGGGCGCAGCCATTTTGTGAAATGGAGGCCCTCCTGTGCTGGCTTTTGCTTTTGCGGCACTAATGAAGGAAAAACCAGCCAGCTGTAGTAAACAAAGTCTACCGCTGGGTGGCTTTCCCTTCATTAGTGCCGGGACTCGGAGGACGCGGACCGGAGACCAGAGCAGGAAAGCTGCAGCTGAATCTCGGTAAGTGCTATTTATTTTTTTTACAAAAAATAAGCACTAGCTGCGTTTTTTTTTCTAAGTTTTCCGGGCTGGAGGAGCCCGGAAAACTTAGAAATAAAACCGCAGCTTTAAAAACGTATTCATGTTTGCGGTCGCTTTTGAAGCGACCGCAAACATAAATACAACGTTATTATGTTGGAAAACGCTGCGGTTTTTCTTTCCAAGTTTCTCAGGAGCCTGAGAAACTTGGAAAGAAAAACCGCAGCGTTTTCCAACACAACCGCGTTGTCTGCCTGAATCTGCTTTACCATTTGGGGCTCTCGGGCTCCCCACGGGGAGCCCGAGAGCCCCAAATGGAAAAGCAGATTCAGGCAGAAACAACGCGGCATTGCGGAAAACAACCGCGTTGTTTCTGCCTGAATCTGCTTTTCCATTTAGCCCCAAATGGGAAAGCAGATTTAGGCAGACAACGCAGCATTTAGCATTTCCCATTTGGGGCTCTCGGGCTCCCCACGGGGAGCCGAGAGCCCCAAATGGGAAATCAGCTGCAGGTAGAAACGCTACGCGGCATGTAAACATAACCGCGTGTGTTTCTGCCTGCTGTGCCTTTCACTTTGGGTCTCCGGTGCTCCCCTGGGAGCACCGGAGACCACCGGAGACCCAAAGTGAAAGCCACAGTAGGCAGAAACACACGCGTTTGTGTTGGAAAACGCTGCGGTTTTTCTTTCCAAGTTTCTCAGGCTCCTCCGAGCCGGAGGAGCCTGAGAAACTTGGAAAGAAAAACCGCAGCGTTTTCCAACACAATAACGTTGTATTTATGTTTGCGGTCGCTTGAAAAGCGACCGCAAACATAAATACAACGTTTTTAAAGCTGCGGTTTTATTTCTAAGTTTTCCGGGCTCCTCCAGCCCAGAAAACTTAGAAAAGAAACCGCAGCTAGTGCTTATTTTTGTAAAAAAAATAAATAGCACTTACCGAGATTCAGCTGCAGCTTTCCTGCTCTGGTCTCCGGTCCGCGTCCTCCGAGTCCTGGCACTAATGAAGGGAAAGCCACCCAGCGGTAAACTTTGTTTACTACAGCTGGCTGGCTTTTCCTTCATTAGTGCCGCAAAAGCAAAAGCCAGCACAGGAGGGCCTCCATTTCACAAAATGGCTGCGCCCCTGTGCTTGCTTTTTCGAATTTTGAGCTTGAATAGCTCAAAATTTTACATAGGAAGTTTTAAAACGGAGGATGCTAGTATTTTTTTTTTATGTGGCCTGTCTATTTTTTAAATAAAATTTTTTACTAGACCATCCCTTTTAATTAGAGGTTTGACGTGAACCGTTTTGAATGCGTCGGGAAAGGGAGGCATTTTATGATGGATCTTGCGTGTTCTCCTGCGCAGGTGGATGTGAACATTTCTTTGAGGGTTGTGGCTGGGCAAGGGTCCAGCAGCGATCCAGATGGTTTGCGGGCTGATAGAAGTATGAGAAATTGCTCTGGTGATATTGGGCTAAAGGATTTGAATGTTGGTTGTGTAGAGGTCGCAGCTGGTGGGCTGGCCAGTACGGGCGGAGGATTGCCTGGTGGATGTAAGAGAGCCAGTTTGGTGGTTAAAGTTTTTGTTCTTTCGAGAGCTGTGGTGTAAAAGTGGAGGGAGAGTGAGTCGCACAGTGATTGTGAGGGGGTCGGGATGGTCGTGACGCATGCCGGGTTGGTGAATTCGGAGATGATTTTGTGGAGTTCTTTGCTTGGGTTTTTGCAGTATAGGATTTGGGAGTTGTAGTGGGCTTTTTTTGCTTTCTGGATTTCAGCCTTGTACTGATAGAGGTGGCGGGCCAAGGTGGCCGTGTTCTCCAGGGTTTTGTCTTTCTGCCATTTGCGTTCTAGGTATTTATATAGTTGTTTAGTGATCTTCAACTCGGGAGTGAACCATTTGGGGAAAAGGCCACGGCGGGCTGATGGTTTGCACGGGGGAGTGAGCTGTATCAGAGATGCGTTGAGCCATGAGTCAAAGGCATCAGGGGTTAGTTGTTTGGTGAGAGGGTTGGTAGGTGGAGGAGACTGAAGGAGTGTCTCGGCTAGGTCCGGGGTGATTATTAGTTTTTTCCAGCATTTGCCTAGATTCGGAGGGTCAGATTCTAGTACGGGACGGGGGTTGGGTGAGCGAAAGGTGAACGAGAGGATAAAGTGATCGGACCAGATGATAGGGGTGGGTGGCTTTAACTGAATCGGAGTGTTGGAGGTAAAAATGGCATCAAGAGTGTGTCCTTTATAGTGAGTCGGGCCATTTTTGCGGGGATGGAGGTTAATTGCGTCCAAGCCGTCAACCAGAGAGTGTGTCATAGGGTTCGTGGGGATGTCGAGCCATATGTTGAAGTCTCCAAGAAGGGTGAGGTTGGGATGGTTTAGTTGAAGGGTGGCAATAGAGTCGCATAGGTTGTCTGCAAATTGTCCATCATAGCCAGGAGGCCTGTAGATTATTAGGAAGCTGTGTGAGAGCGATGAGGAGATGGATATTTTAACGAGGAGAGATTCGCAGGAAGGAATGGAAGGTTGGTTGTCAATGATTGAGGCGTGGAAGAGAGACTTGAAGACTAATGCTATTCCCCCTCCTCTGGAGGGACGGTTCAGTTGGATGCGGGAGTAGTCAGGGGGGAAGGCTTCTTTAGCGATTGGGGCGAAGTCGTCAGAGAACCAAGTTTCGGTGATGAAACCTAGGTCTGGTTTGACGGAGGCGAGGAGGTCAAAGATGCAGTGTCTGTTTTTTGCTACGGATCGGGCATTCAATAGGATGCAGTTCACCTCGGCAGGCGATGTTGGTCTCGGAGATGGAGCGGGAGGGGGTGGTGGCGGACAGAGCGGAAGAGGGAGGGGGGGAAGGGTGGGTGGTGTTCGATGGGAATAGAGGGCGAGCAGAAAAATTGGCAGGCTTCGGGTGGGGTTGGATGACAGCGTGTGTTAGGAAGATTGGGTTTGGATCGGGGGATTTGAAGGTGGAGTGTGGGCGGTTAGGAGTTTCAGTTGTAGTTGATGATAAACGTAGGGAGAGGGGGTTCAGGATGGGTGAAGCTGCGGGGGAAGAAGGAGATTGCGGGTATGAGGTGGTGGGATGAGACGGGGGAGGCGAAGAGTACTGAGAGATTGAGGGGGACCAGGAACGTTTCCTCTTTAGTTTCCTTGTTGCGATTGGGGTGTGAGAGAGGGTAGTGGGGGTCCGAGGGGGAGAGGGATGTAGCCTCGGTTCTAGCAAGGGCTAAGCGAGCAGTTTTTAGGGAGGGGAAAGGGTGCGGTCGGTTGGGGAAGGAGGTAGGAGTGTGAGGGCAAGGCGGGGGGTGGGGTGATTGCAGGGCAGGGTGTGCCAGGTAAGATGGTGAAGGGAGCGAGCATGGTTAACGATGGCTGGTCGGAGGTGAGGTTCAGGAGAGAAGTGGTCTTGGGGTGATTGACTCGCCATCGTGCCCCTCTGGCTTGGTGTCTGGAGAGGGGAATGGCAGGGAGTGCCAAGGAGCGAGGGGTGGTTTGGGAAGGGGGGCGGGAGGGAAGGCAGATCGGGAAGTGGGGGCGGTCCACAGAGGTCGTTTCCGACGAACTCTGGTGAAGTCGGTGCACTCATGCTTGGTGGGCGCTTTAGGTGGATTTTAGGTGGGCTTTCTAATTGTAGCTCTAAGTTCGGTGGGGGCACGCTTTGGGCACACTTTCAAGTTCAATTTGCACAGGGAATTCACAGAGAGGCTATTGGGAACACTTCTAAATGCGACTCTCACGGACAGGTACTTTCACAGAGATGCTATTGGGCACACTTCTAAAAGCAACTTTCACAGAAAGGCTATTGTGAACACTTCTAAATTCACGGAGAGGCTATTGGGAGCACTTCTAAATTGCAGCTTCCACAGAGAGGCTATCGGGAGCACTTCTAAGAAACCCCTTTCACAGAGAGGTTATTGGGCGCCCTTCTGAATTTGTATAGAGGCTATTGGGAGCACTTCTAAATGCGACTTTGACAGAGAGGTACTTTCACAGAGAGGCTATTGGGGAAACTTCTAAATTCCCAGAGATGCTATTGGGCACACTTCTAAATTCAACTTTTCAGAGTGGGTGTTGGGAACACTTCTAGATTCACAGAGAGGCTATTGGGAACCTTTCTAATGCAACTTTCATAGAGAGGTACTTTAACAGAAAGGCCATTGGGGACACTTCTAAATTCAACTTTTCAGATTGGGTATTGGGAACAGTTCTGGATTCACAGAAAGGCTATTGGGAACATCTCTAATGCAACTTTCACAGAGAGGTTATTTGGCACACTTCTAAGTTCCACTTTCCAGGGTGCCTATTGGGAACACTTCCAGATGCAACTTTCACGGGAGGCTATTGGGCGCATTTCTAAATTCGCAGAGAGGCTATTGGGAACACTTCAAGATGCAACTTTCACAGAACGCTTTCTAATGTAACTTTCACAGAGATTTTATTTGGGAGCACTTCTAACTGCAGCTTTCATAGAGAGGCTAATGGGACACTTATAAATGCAACTTTCATAGAGAGGTTATTGGTCACACTTCTAACTGCAACTTTCCAGAGTGGCTATTGGGAACTCTTCTAAATTCACAGAGTTGCTATTGGGCATATTTCTAAAATCAACTTTTTAGAGTGGCTATCCGGAACACTTCTAGATGCAATTTTCACAGAGAGGCTATTGGGCACACTTTTAAATTCAACTTTCACAGAGAGGCTATTGGGAACAGCTCTAAAGCAGATTCCACAGAGAGGCTATCAGGAGCACTTTTAAGAAACCCCTTTCACAGAGAGGTTATTGGGCGCCCTTCTGAATTCATAGAGAGGCTAATGGGAACACTTCTAAATGCGACTTTGACAGAGAGGTACTTCCATAGAGAGGCTTTTGGGAAAACTTCTAAATGTGACTTTCACGGAGAGGTACTTTCACAGAAAGGCTATTGGGAACACTTCTAAATTCACAGAGATGCTATTGGGCACATTTCTAAATTCAACTTTTTAGAATGGCTATTGGGAACACTTCTAGATGCAACTTTCACAGTGCGGCTATTGGGCACACTCCTAAATTCAACTTTCACAGAGAGGCTATTGGGCACACTTCTAATTCAGCTTTCCAGAGAGGCTATTGGGCACACTTCTAATTCAGCTTTCCAGAGAGGCTATTGGGCACACTTCTAAATGCAACTTTCACAGAGAGGCTATTGGGCAATCTCTATAGACCTACTGGAAAACTGTACACTGCAGTGGGCCCCAGAGCTCACCTTGCTCTATGATTATGATTTCATTATATTTTGCACCTGCAGTAGAGAGAGCTGGTCAAACTGTTTTCAGAGCCTTTTTTATCATATCTATTTATTTGTGTCCATTCATGCAGCTAACCTTTTTACAGACACTCATCCAGGGCTTGCAAAGCATTTTTGCCCACGCGCATAGTCGAGTAGATTTTAAGAAGGGCCAGTACTATTTGCAGGGGATGCTACAAACTTTTATTTAAACTTTACTTTGCAGTAAATGTCAAAGGTTTCACTGTGCATGGCTGGCCTCTGGGTGGCAGCAGTGTGCCATCCTAAAGTGGGTTTGTGGTGACATGCACCATTTAACAGAAAGAATTTTCAGGGCCTGACTTGGCTCACTAATGTCTGTCTTCAGCGGTATACAAAATTGCTGTATTGTTGCTCATTTTATATCTTGGCTACAAGTATCTTCTGGTAGCATTAAAAACATTAGTACAAAATTGCTAATCAAATGGGTTTGTTTGCTAATCAAGAACAATTTAATTAGCAAACTCTGCTAATCAATTTTTGAAAACTAATTTATGCCTTGATGCAGATCACGCTACACATCACTCGGACCGAGTGCCTAAGTGAAGGCAGCCAGGTTGGTGCTCACTTTGGGATTTCTTTCTCGTAAAAGCGTGTGGTCCAGTGTCGTATCCATGACATCATTGAAGTCCCCGTCAAGAACCCAGGGGTCTGATTTATGGGCGTAATGTCATTGATCAGTTCAGTCATAAGTGACCGGGGGGGGTCATATATTGTGAGAATTTGCGAACGTTTCACCCCATAACACACCCTGCAGCAATACAAATCTACCCCCCGAATCCTGCACCACCTTGGACAGTATAAAAGGAAGCCTCCTATGTAACAGGATCAAAACCCCCCTGGAGCCTGTGGAGAAGCCTGCATGCATCGCTGTGCGATAATTTGAGCGTTGCAAGAGGTTGCATGTTGTGCCGGCTAAGTGTGTTTCAGTGAGGAGAGCAACATCAGGGGAGTGTCTGTTAAGGAGTTGTGTATCCAGATGCCGTTTGATCCCAGTGCCTAGGCCACTAACATTCCATGTGAGGAATTTCAAGGTTTTTATGCTATCTCTGGTCATTGCTATTCCGGATGTCTAGTGTGTACTTATGTAACGGGCAGCAATGGGAGGATGCCTTATCGCGGTGTGGATAGATGACTGCCTAGGTAGATCTAGCCGGTGGATTAGAAAAAACAAAATTCACAAAACTACCCCCCCCCCCCCCAATACTGCATCCCAACTTCGAGCATCTGTTGCCTAAACTTTACTCCTAGGCGAAACAGTTGGCTTTCAACAACAAAGCAAAACCATACAATTTGCTATGCCAATCGTAACAAAACAGGTGAGTTTGGCAGCACAAGTAGTCACGTATCGGGGAGGGGTGTGCTGGGCCGCGCAGCTTTAACTCAAGACGTGGCTGCTGTTGTTGCACACTAGTTCCAGGGTTTGGGAGCTCGCCACTCTGCAGGCGCATATCCGGCTGGTAGCATTATCATCTTGGTCTCTGCGGCTCTGTCCATTAATCGATGTCCATGGGTGGTGGTAGTTCATGTTTGTGTGGTGTCTGGTTTGGTGGAAGCCGTTCGGGCTGGGCCCTGGGTCTATTATTTTTGTTAGTCTTATCTGGTCCCCAGGCTCCCTTGAGATGTTGTTCTGCCCATCTCCATGAGTCCTTAGGATCTGTGAAGTGCACTCTTGTGCCTTTGTGATATATTTAGAGTTGCGCCAGAAACAGGAGACCATATTTGACATTCAGAGATTGTCAACGTTTCTTAAGTTGGTCAAAGGATTGTCTGGCACATTGCACTTCTCTGGTGTAATCTGGGAAGAAGGCAATCCGGGACCCATTTTATGTAGGTCGTCCGGTCGGCATACAGTGACCCTGTTCGATGGAGAAGAAATTGGAGAAAGTCTTGGGTGCAAATATATCTGTCGGCCATTGTTCTAGGAATAGTTCCATGTTGGGTCGATCCGGTTTCTCAGGCAGGCCCAGGATGCGGACATTGTTGTGCCGTGATGTACCCTCTCCTTCATCTACTCTTTCTTCCATCCTTTTCAGACGCGCCATTACTCTTGACATTTGTTGTTCCTTGTTGCAGAGCCCATCTTCTGCCCCAGATATACGGTTTTCAGTTTCCCCTTTACAAGACGATAGTTCTTGAAGGTTATGGCTCAGAAGAGACACATCTGCACTAATACCATCCATTTGTTTCCCATAGAAGCATGTGAGTTAGTGATGGCTTTCGTTCCGTCTTTCAAAGAGATTGCGTCTTCCATTTCTGCCGTGCTATCTGATTGCACTTGCCCAGCGGGGGCAACCGTTGCAGGTGTCGCATAATGGTCCATTTTGCTTTGGGTGGATGCTTATCTTGGACCATGAGGTGTTTTTTAGAAATGGGCCGTCACTCGGTTCCCTATAATCGAGGTCAATGTGCGAGTACTTGTGGAGGCAGTCCGGTCCTGGCAGTAGGCACGGTGTGTAATGCAGAAGCTTTTGTTGTGTGACAGAGCATCTGCGCCTAACCGATTCCGTTCCGGATCTCCAAACACCCCAGAGATCCCAGTGTATGCCACTAGGTCACCTGGGGACTCCAAGCGGGGGGAGACCACGTCCAGACGGGCACACCAAGCATTACCTCAACGGCAGGTTCGGCCGTCTATGTAGATTCCATAAGCCCTATCGCCCATATCCTCACAGCGCCAGAACAAACCAGTGTCTGTTTAGTTATTGTAGATCATAGGGTCAGGGGGTGCCTGGGCAGGAGGTTAGGGGTCTCGGTGATGAGTTATGGGTAGCGTGTCCGGTCTCAGCAGAAGTCACTCTGCCTGTAGAAGTATATCATTGGTACAAGTGGTCCATCCAAAAACCCACCTGTCCTTCTAAGGGTGATGCTCCTTTATTAGCCCTTCATTGTATGTCCACGTTGCATTGATCTTTCTTTCCTCCCATAGGAGGCCCCTTTGTGCTCATGGGGCACTGGTGATATATAGGTATTAGGATGACTTCTGGGTGTATCTCCCATGTTCTGTGCTGTGTTAATCCGTGACGGGAGGTACTACTTCTATCAATTATACAGCAGTGTCGGGTTTGGGCCGTGTCTGCAAAGCAGATTGAGACCTCAAACATGGGTCAGGTCAATCGTTCTGGTCCTTGTCTGGTTTTTAGTCTGGCGGCAAGAGTGCAGGTCAGCGAGGGAGAGGGGCAGCTGCAACCTCGTCTGCATTCATCAGGGAGCGTCTACCTGATTGCCATCAGCGCATCTGTCGCTATTGCTGTGGTGATGAAAAGGTTGGACAGTCCAGGATTAGGTGGGCACATGTTTCGTGGCCTCTGGTAGTGGATTAATACTTCAAGATCGCATGTCTGCCGTTGCCGATTTAAAGTGACAGCCGTTTATGCCATTTTTCAGTGTTTCAGCGGCGCTTGTTTATAAAGCTCAATCACGCCAATATTGGGTTGACTCAGTGAGTCGGGAGCAGTGTATTGACTCACACGGTCCGGGGTCTGTGCTCCGTTGCAATTCTCCAGCGACGATATTAGCAAAATAGATAGGTACGAGTGTGCTTACACCTTGTAGTCCTTGGTGGTGGACTATTACTTTAGTAGCGGGTGCCCACTTGGTAGATTGTTGTATTAATAGCTTATGCCTCACTGCAGCGTATTGGCAACGTGCGTCCATAATGTGTAATTGTACAGATGGTAAGCTATCTCTGCAGGTCGGGTGCAGCTACCGACTGACCGTTTTGTATAATCTGAGGTCTGTATGTCTTTGTGTCTCTTCAGCTGTAATCTTCCGATTTGGTCCGTGCCTCTGCAGCGTTGGTCCAGCGCGACACCGCCTGCGACCCCAGAGGCGTCCAGAGGTCGAGGAAGGTGCCGAAGGATTACTTTGGTGTGTGTAACGCGGAGTGCTTATTTCAATTGGCGCCGGGTCTCCGTTCAGTGTTCATTTCCACCGGTTACTCTGCTTGTGCGCCCTCATGTGCCCCGGAAGGAAAGGAGGAAAGAAACACTCTTAACTGGGGGGGAGTATCATGAGGAAAAGGGGTGAGGGGTATCCTTTCACCTTGGGCCCTACTGACTACACCGTGCCTTGTCGACAACATCAGGAGCAGTCTGGAGGCGACCTGCATCTCGCTACCCTGCTCTGAACATCAAGTGACGGTGCCGATGTGGCCCCTGGTACCCGCCAGGTGCGGCTTTGCCGGCTGCGACCTATACCATCAGTGGACCTGAACTCGGGAAGGGACTCCTGGACGGACGCTGATGGGAAAGGGACTGGTCTCCTGCTGCCCCGCAATTGTTTAAAGAGGACTCAGTAATCCTGTGTTTTAATGCTGTGGACCTGCATAGTAACCACATGCTTTAAGTGGTCTCAGTAAAGAACAACACGGTGAGGCTGTGATCCCACAGTCGCGAGGGGTGCATGTAATACCAGCCGCCGTCCACGGCGTTTGTTTACAGGTTACCGTCCAGAGCCCCAGGTGAATAAAGGGTTGTGCAAACTGTGGTAGAGTGGCCGGTGTTCCTCTGGCAGCCCACCTGCCACGACTGTCACCGCTGAGTGTATTTAGAAATGGGCTAACATGTGTTGAGTTTGTAACTAGTAGGTGTTGGGTCTGTAATTGTCTGAGTAAGCCAAGTATGTGGCGGTGGCATATCTTATTATTTGCCCCCCCACCAGTTCAAAAACCGACAAGAATGTTATTATTTTGTAACAGGCGGGAAGCCTGTATGTTTCGATATTGTTTGTTTTGTTTGTTATGAAAAAGGAGGAGTGTTAGGTGGGACCCTCCTGTGTGTGTGTTGCCCCTTTAAGGGGGATGTGTTTTCCTCACGTGTATGGCCCCTTTAAGATGGGCCATGACTGTGTCATGGCCCAAGCTAATAAAAGGAGCCCCTGCAGGCACGTGAGACAGAGCGGCTGCAGACGCCCAAAGAGGAACGACTGAGTCTGTGTCTCATTATCAATGTAGGCCCCAGGCCTACACGTGGAGGCACAGGCCTGCACGCCCAGACACTGAGGGACCCACGTGCCAGGATGGTAGCCGAGGTCCCCTCAGTCAGAGGCCTGGCAGGCTGTGACCCCACGCCAGGGTGCCGAGACCCATAGCACCCGGGGCCATGCCGGATGTCCATGGCAGGCCCCCACCCCACACATGGTGGGCCTGCACGGCGCTAGCAGAGATAGCGCCCAGGGGCGCCAGCCGGATGACCATGGCAGGCGACCCCCAACAGGGCTGGTGCTGTCTTCGACTATCAGCCCTCACTGCATTGGTTGTGGCGCTGTTTTCCGCAGCCTCCTCCGGTCCTTCTCGTGTGGCCGTGGTCAGCAGCGTGCGCACAGCTCACTCTTCAGCAGGTCGGCAAACGTTGTGTGCAGGCCTCCAGTTCCAGTTCCTCAATTACAGGAGCACAGATTGGTGGGTTCAAGTGCCGTGATTTCAGCTCTGGTCAGTCAGTGACTCGCTGCAGGCAGTGCTCTCTACCCTGGTGTAGTCAGCGACCGGCGGCCATTTTGATAATTATTTTTCGCGACAATGAGGTGAGGCGCTCCACTTCCGATATCTCCATCAGGAGTCCAATTCCACAAGCATTACGCCCGCCCACTCTCCATGCAGTCACCTCTCAGCAGGTGTATTTTCTTTGTATCTCGCCACAGAATCGGGATATAGGATGTTGCTGGTGGCCGCAGGAGCTCTGAAGGACCCGTGTCCTAATCGCTCTCATGCTAGCCAAATCCCCCCGCCCCCCTTTGCACCAGTTCTTGAAACGACAACGAAGTGGCATCTCTAAGCAACACTCCTCCTTGAGAACCAGATTTATGGAAGATGAGCTCCTTGCTTTCAAAAAAATGTACTCCTGTCAAAACATAAGGTAGGAGATTCTGGAGTTGCTGGAAATTACAGTAAACTGTGTCTGGTCCAATGTCCGCTCTGCTTCCGGTTCTCCCAGTATCGCAAGGAAAAAGTCAGACATGATTCTAATGCAAAGGCCAGAACATCCAGAGGAATTCCTCTGATGTGAATATTATATCTTCTCAAATGATTCTCTGCTTCTCATCAGAGGATGCACAATGTAGTGTGAGCGCAGTCACCCTCTGCTTCAACTGGTTGTAATTATTAGCTTGCTTCCAAAAAGCAGTTTCCAAATCACCCAATCTATGTTCGGTTTGCTGAACATTATTATGGGCTAACTCTTGAAAGGTGACTTTTAACTCCTGTAAGGTTGTGGCCATCTCTTTCTGGATAGACTGAAGCAAACGCGTGATCCCCTTTATGGCTGGCTGCGTGTCCAAATCCTGGTGTGGTGTCACGTGACCGACTATGGCACGGTCACGTGATGCAGTGTAAAAATAAAGGAATCACCGGAACTGGTGGTATGACGCCAGTCTGGGTTTAAGCACCACCCGAGTGAGTCGTGTCTCTTCTGTGCTGCGACCCGCCCCTGCACAGCGTCGTTGGGCAGGCCCGCCCAAACCCCAGCGCCAGGCGGGAACCGCTGCGCTTAACATCACACTGGCGACGAAGGCCGGTAGACGAATCTACGCGGAACCGCGCCTCCTCCACACACGGAGCCGTGCGGCAAGACGAGGAAGCCATGCAGATTCGCGCCTCCTCCGCGCACCAGCGCTACGCCTCCAACATTGAACGCCGCAAAACAACGTGACAGCCCCACGGCCCGCCGGCACCTCGGCCGAAAGTCCAGGCGAACCGCATATTACGCGGTTTCGGCCCACCACCACACGCCGATTGCAGCCACATACACGTGCCGGAATATCTACGGGGTTACACATCACGAGGGTAACCATCGGCCGCAACTCATCGCATGCATCTCCCGGAGAAGACCATACAGGAACAGTGCAGGCACCCTATCGAACACGTGCCACACTGCCACCTAAAGACTACACCCGGAAACGGCTAAGAACATGTCCAGCCCAAGTACCAGCCCCGTGAGGGCCAGCGAAACCTCATCCTCCAGGAGAAGTCTCACCACCGATCACCCTGACCCAACACAGACAACATTTATGCCACCATACGACCCATTCACCACAGGAGCTGCTATCAGATGGGAAATCTGGCTTCAACAATTCGAAATGCATCTCGACGCCAGAGACATTATCATGGCGAAAAAGAAGCGCACCTTCCTCCTACTCAACATCGGAGCAGATACCCTGCGCCTATTCAACGCTACCCCGAACCGCGGAAACTACGACAACTATGACGCAGCCAAAGCCACGCTCACTAACCTGTTCAAACCCGACCTCAACCCAGATTACGAGCGTTTCCATTTCTGCATGGCAAGGCAACGGGAGAAAGAAACAGTAGACAAATTTCACGCTCGCCTTCGTGAAATGGCGGTAGGCTGTGAATTCCCGGACAAAGAATTTGCGATCCGTCTCCAGATCATCAACGGGATATCCTCTGAAAAACTAAGGAGGGCCATACTATCTGAGAGAAACATACGCCTGTCCCGTATCCTCGAGATGGCGCGACTCCACGAACAAACGGATGACCAGGTAGCGATTATGGAAGCAGCGATCCAAAGACTGCCAATGGATAGCCCCGGGCCCACAGAAGAGGTTGCAGCCATCTCCAGACACCAGAGAAATCGCACGAAACAAGGCCAGAAACCCCACCAATCACAGGGGCGTGACAGGAACTGCAAATGGTGCGGAGGTCCATGGCACAGAGGCGAATCTTGCCCCGCATGGGGATCCACGTGCAGAAAATGCAATCGCCTCAACCACTACGCCGCGGTCTGCCTAAACCCGCCGAACCAGAGCGATAAAGACACGGCCCCATGACCAACACAAGAGCGCCGGAAGAAGTTTGCACCCAGAGAATCTTCTTCCCAACATGCACGAAAAGGGAAAGCCAGAGCCGCTGATGACTCCCAAAGGTCCCCAGACACAAGCGACAGTGACGACAGCGACAGTAGCGCATCCCCCGAAAGGAGAGACAAGGGAAGACGGAAGAAAGGAAGTAGACAAGTACATCGTGTACACCTAATATCAGCTGTTGACCCACATCGGTCTCGACGGAGGAAGAGACCATCGTGCACAGTCCTCTCCAACGGGGAACCGCTAAAAGTGGTCATCGACACTGGCGCAACGGTGAACGTCATGCCAGTAGTAGCATTCAACAGACTTCAACCGAAACCCGATCTCCACAAGAAGAAAGTCAGGCTGTATGCCTACGGAAGTAAGAGACCCCTGCCCGTGCAAGGATCCTTCAAGTCAGACTTTGCCCACAAGAACACCAACTGCCGTGCACGCATCTACGTAGTGGATACCGGATGTGAGACGCTACTGAGCTGCAGAACAGCGGAGAAGCTGAAATTAATACACTTCGCTTTCGACCTCAAACACGACGAACTCAGCAACCTACTACAACAGCACAGAAAACTATTCCAGGGCATTGGATGCCTAAAAGGGAGAACCATCAAGCTCTACATAGACCCCACCATTGAACCGAAGGCAGTGCGACATCGACAGATTCCATTTCACCTGAGAGGCGCTGTGGAGAAAGAACTAGCCAAGCTCGAGGAAGCAGGAATCATAGAACGAACATCTGGACCGACCCCGTGGGTCTCGCCCATGGTAGTAGCCCAGAAACCCAAACGGCCAGATGCGGTAAAAATATGCATAGATATGAGGCTCCCTAACGTAGCCATCGGAAGAGAACGCCACGTAACCCCCACAATAGATGAGCTCATCGTAGACCTAACCGGGGCAACAGTCTTTAGTAAACTTGACCTTAGATCAGGCTATCACCAGCTAAGACTATCCAGAGAATCAAGGTACATCACTACTTTTTCTGCTCACCTCGGCCTGATGAGGTACAAAAGACTCAATTTTGGGATATCATCTGCTGCAGAGGTGTTCCAGCACGAGATCCGAAAGGTCATCGCAGGATTAGAAGGCACCACCAACATCAGCGATGATATCCTTGTATACGCACCAAACAAGAAAGAACACTACAAGCGACTAGCGGCAGTCCTGAAGAGGCTAGAAGAAGCAGGCCTAACCCTCGACACAGAAAAGTGCGAATTCGACAAAGATGAACTATGTTTCTTTGGCTACATTTTCAGCGCTGAAGGTGTGTTCCCTGACCCGTCTAAAGTACAAGACATAAAAGACACCAAGGCACCACAATCAGCCTCAGAGGTGAGGAGTTTCATGGGGATGGCGACCTACTCCGCACGGTTCATTCCTGACCTCGCCAGCATTGCAAGTCCACTCAGAGATTTAACAAAGAAAGACCAAAGTGGGAATGGACCGCGACTCATCAACAAGCGTTCCAACAAATTATAGACACTCTGTCCACCTCCACCACCATGGCTTTCTTCAACGTAGAAAGGCAGACTGAACTCCTCGTTGATGCCAGCCCAGTTGGCCTGGGAGCAGTATTAACACAAACTGACAATGAAGGGAAGGTGTTCCCCATCGCGTTTGCCAGTCGAGCTCTCACAAAACCCGAACAGAACTATGCACACATAGAGAAGGAGGCCCTAGCCATCTTGTGGGGGTGCCGTCATTTCAAAGTGTACCTGCTAGGCAAGCAGGCGAAAGTCTTTTCAGATCACAAACCTCTGATACCAATCTTCCGAGGCTCTGCCCCTCATCCGCCTGCACGTATAGAAAAATGGATGCTGCAGCTACAGCCCTACAATATCGAAGTTGAATATCGCCCCGGATCAGACAACCCAGCAGACTACCTGTCCCGACACCCGAGGCCCGCTACAGACAATGAACGACGCCATGCGAAAGAAACTGAGGAGCACGTCTGTCAGGTAGTCGCCTGCGCGAGACCGCGAGCCCTAACTCTGCACGAAGTAGCGTGTGAGACAGAGGCGGACACCATCCTACAGCACACAACTGCCGCTGTCCAATCAGGGAATTGGAAGAGCTACCTCACGTTGATGGCCCAACGCACAACACCGGCACAGGTCAAACTCCGAGCTCTGTTCGGGATCAGGCACGAACTCTCGGTGGCCCCGGAAGGGCTACTGCTAAAAGGACGCCGAATCATATTACCCGAGTCCCTTGAGGAGAGAGCCCTCCGACTAGCTCACAGTGGACACCAAGGCATCGTCAAGACCACCGCGTACCTTAAGTCCAGGATGTGGATGCCGAACATGCAGCAAAGGGTAGTAGAGCTAGTGGAGTCCTGCGCGGCCTGTCAAGCATCCAGAAGACCAGAAAACCCTGAGCCGATTAGCAGTGTCCCTAGAAGCTGCAGGCGCTGGGATGCAGTCAGCATGGACCACTGCACAATCGCCGGCGAAGGATACCTAGTCATGGTGATCGAGTTTAGCAGATATCCCGAAATGGAACACGTGGCATCCACTAACGCCGAAACCACTATCCTCACGCTAGAGAAGATATTCGCCACACACAGAATTCCGAGAAAGGTGAAGAGCGACAAGGGACCAACATTCACCAGCCAGGAACTACGCGAATAATTCAAAGAAGTAAACGTCAAACACCAGCGAATTACCCCAAGATGGCCCCAAGCAAATGGAGATGCTGAACGATTCATGGGGTCCCTCAATAAAGCCATCAGGATCGCCACGGAGCAAGGACGCCCGTGGTTGAAGGCAGTATATCGGTTTCTGAGAACACACAGGCAAATCCCGCACTCCGCCACGGGAATCAGCCCAGCCGCTCTCATGCTCGGAGTACCCATATAAGTGGAACTTCTTATACACCCCCAGTGGACAGCCCCAGAACCGGACATCCCAGCAATGGATGCCACGAGGCTGAGGCGAAATGAACAGGAAAGCGTTGCCAGACGAGCTTGCCACAGGGAACTGTCCCCAGGGGACACCGTCATCGTCAGAAACCGAGCACCACCTAAGAAGAGCATCAACTTCGAGCTTCAACCATGGACAGTTAGTACCACTAATCACAGCATGATCACCGCTACCCGAGGGGGAGAGACCGTAACAAGAAACGTATCACACTTCCGGAAAGTACCCCCTGAACTGTGGGAAGAACATCCAACGACTCCGAGGAGTGAAGCAGGAACACCACACACCCCCCGAATGCCAGCACCACCGGGTAGTCTTGTCACACCAAGAATCTCAGACAGACCACACCCGCAAGAAAAGAGAGCTGAAGCAGAGATCTCCAAGGGAGACACACCAAGGGAGAGAAGCACCCGGTACCATCTGAGAGAAAAGGCAAACCATCGTCACTTCTCCAAGGATACGTAGTAGACTGGATCTACCGTCAGAAACTCAGACCAAGATGAACCCTGAATGCAGTAAGCGAGACCATGTACATATAAAGTGTGTGTCATTTCATATGTAATACCAGCCCGAAATGTTTGTTACTAACAGCAATAGAAAATATCTCCAAGTTGGGGAGGAATGTGGTGTCACGTGCCCGGCTACGGCACGGTCACGTGACGCAGTGTAAAAATAAAGGAATCACCGGAACCTGTGGTATGACGCCAGTCCGGGTTTAAGCACCACCCGAGTGAGTCGTGTCTCTTCTGTGCTGCGACCCGCCCCTGCGCAGCGTCGTTGGGCAGGCCCGCCCAAACCCCAGCGCCAGGCGGGAACTGCCTCGCTTAACATCACACCTGGTTAGAAGTAGGGTCAGGATCCAGAGGCCCACTAGGCGCAAGTTTAGTATGAAATGAAATGAAATTATATTTTATTTATATCGTGCTCGTACACAAGTGTTTCAGAGCACAACCAGGTAAAGGGAGGGAAATGGGGGAGAACAAAAACAACGATCTTACAAGGCCCAGTGACATTGAGAACATGCAAGTGCATGGGAAAGGAAAAGGGGGAAGTGCATGGAAGGGGGAAGAGGTGGAAAGTGCAGAACAGAGGAGAAAAGGAATAAATAAAAAGTAAAATAAATAAAGGTGGTAGTGAAGCCAGCAAGTGGCAAGTGCTAGTTTAAGCAGATAGTGTGTATATATGATAAGTGAAGAAGAGAAGTGGGTGGGGGGGCTGTATTGGGTATAGCTACAGAACCCTGTGCAAAGGGTGGCTCGGAGGCAGTGGAGGAAGGTGGCAGGGTGAGCAGGTACCTGGGCCCGAAGGACAGATGGTGGCCAGGTGCATGGTGCCGAGAGAGAAAACAGATCAGCAGGGGAGAAGATGGACGAAGGCAGAAGCGAAGAGGAAGGTCTTGAGGGGCTTCCGGAAGCAGAGATGGTTCTCCTCAAGTTTCAGTGTGGCAGGGAGACTGTTCCAAAGGGAGGCCCCAGCCAAAGACCGAGATCTACCCCCAGCTAGTTTCTTAGAAAAACGACTAGCCCTGAGGGAGTTAGAAGTAGAGGAGCGAAGAGCTTGAGATGGGATGATTAAGCATATCCTTAATAGACTTCTGCCTTGTCCTTAATCTTGTTAGTCTTCATAATGAACCGCATATGGTAGCTGCACTCAAATGTTGGTATAGTTTGTCTCCTCTATTCCTAGATGGTGTACACCAAGCTGAGCTAGGACAAACGGGAACGGGAGTATAGGCGATTACATCCGCTATGATGCAATCCCACGTGGTGCAACCAGTAGGTCTTGTAAAAGTCCCTGCAAAATAAATCTTCGCCCAGTACGTTACAGCTAAAGGGACTAATGAGGTTAAGATCAGGAAGTAAATGGCAATACGCGGGTACCCCTCTGGGATGTTACCACGCCAGCTTCACCTCCCATCAACTGCATCCAAGAGAGGATCATGAGCGCTGACTTTCAAGAACAGAGTTATCTATCTGTAACACGCTTGGGTATGTTTCCGTACTCCGCTGATACAATTTATCAGTGTTAGGTTGCCCTCTGCTGTCCAAATGGCAAAGTGCACATCTGTGTGCCCTTCCAATTTTACAGCAGCTATCATTTTAACAAACCGAATGAGCACGGTTGTACGTGGTCACCTGAGCCTTCCACTATCACAAACATTCGGAATAATTTCAAGTTACTTCTTTCCACCCCTAATTCTCTTCACACAGGGCTTGGCCGTTCGTGTCAACGAACAGTTAATTAGCGGCTCAACGTTTGTCTCTAAAGAGCTAAACGTTGTAGGACGAATGCCTCCTCACAAGCTAAAACTGAAAGTAGGTGCTGTAATTATGCTACTACGCAATCTTATGCTATCACAGGGACTCTGCAATGGAACAGGGTTGGCAATACGTGTCTTCAAAGACACATCCTAGAGGCCTGTGTAATCGATGAAACTTAGATACTGCTCTTATACCGCGTATACCTCTCATTCCATCCGATACAAATATGCCTTTCAAATTCACAAGCAGATGGTTACCTATACGTTTAGCCTTTTCAATGACCATTAATAAGTCACAAGGGCCTATGCCCCCTTCCTGGAAGCAATCAGTGGTAATCCTGATATTTAAGAAGGGGGACAGAATTACTGACCGATATTGACCTTTAAGATATGCTAGAACAGCGTATGTTATGCCAGGAACGCCTCGTAGAATATAGAACATTGTTGTGGGCTACCGACTCCTCTGTACCTAATACTATATGCAGCGGCTGAGATGGAGGTTTCTGCAAGTATTCACTGCAATGTCAGGCGGGTGCTGCATTACTTTTCGCCACCCCGGAATCCACCAGGCCAGTCGCTTCCACTCATCTGACCTCGCCAACTGGAAGTAGCAGGTGGGCCGCCACCTCACTCCAATATCTGCTGATGTATCAGACAGCCATGGTACACTTCGGGATCCCCACAGCCAAGCAGTCCCATGTTGGGGAGTGTCTGTTATATGTTATCGGGGCCGCCACTACCATCAATACACAGGAAATGGCCCAGAAAGCTGCCGGTGAAAAACTATATAGGTAGCATTGCGGTGTCCAGAGGATGAAAATGCGGTGTGATTGTACTTTGGATTTTTTTAAGAAGGACAAATTATCTTAGGTGGCCACATCAAAATATGCGGCCAAGGTTCATCTAAATACAGGTACTTGTGCTATAATTAAGTGTAAAGATTGTATTGTCTCACATTAACGCATGGTTCAGCTATAATGCTTGTACTTGGGTTTAATGCACTAGACTTAACACTTGTCTAACTAAAACTGTATGTGACTCTGACGCTTATAAACAATGGATGTAATAGTCTAATTTACTGTACTCGAGTGACTAAAAAAGGCACTTTTGTTTGTCTTTTTTTGAAAAATAGAATTCGCCCTGAAGGACCGAAAGTCCGGTCCGAAATGCATTGGCCATTTGCTTGAATTCTGCCTCCTCACTTTAAGATGAACTTGTGACATTTAAAATTATAAACAGAATTATAAAGGACTTTGTTAATCTATTTATTTAGTCAGAAAATTAAATCCTACGGACTATTTTTTTTTTTAGCAGTGAATGAACAGAATCAAATTTTGCAATAGTTTTTACTACACTATTGGTGACCCAAGGTCTGATGAATGCTTTTCATCTGACTTACTTTTTTGCTTACAGTTTTCTCCAGTTTAAGTGTATACTGGTTTTGTTGGGTTTCGCCATTAATTTCTTAAGGAATACTAAATTACGTGTTCAACTTCAATTAACTAGCAGTGCCTGCCCATACCTTTTTGTTTTTAGTGCGGTGTAGCAGAAGCACCCGCTCATCGCCATATGCGAGTCAGGGGGGATGCTGCCGATTGACTCCGCCATCTTGTCTCTGTGGCCGCTCCAGCAGCAATTGGTGTTGAACACCGCTTGGACCCCGTCCCCACACACCGAATGTCACCTGTATGCTCACGGAAGCTTCCGAGACTGGTACGTAAAGTTCAAAGGAATAAAACATAAAAATAAGCTCTATGTGGCTGCATTGCCAGTGATGGGGCTGCAGAGCTCTTGGGTCCTACTGCACCATCTGTTTACAGCCAGGCCATGCCCCAGCGGACCCAATTATTGAGATTAATTTCCTTTCATTGAACCTATCAGTTATTATTGTGGGGGGTCTTAGAGATCCTAGCACTGGGGCACATCCCCTACATACCATACTTAGTCAAAATGATTTACCCAGGATAGTATTATTTGGTGAAATGGAAGTTGGGAATTGAGCCCGGGTTTCCTAGTGTCCCAGCCCGCAATATGACAGCAGGCTACATATCTGCTTATCCCATCTTTTGTTTTAAACCAATGTAAAGAAGTGGGAAAGCTGGATTCCATGGCGGAGCCGTGCCAGATGGTCTGTCTTTGCTTCTAAGTTCCAAACACATGCCAGCAAGCCAAATACCCAGACCTCGCTTCTGACCCTACAACACAAAAACCATACCTATCCGCCAGTCTACCTGTCCCACTTAAGCATCTAACTTTGCAACCTGCCTGCCCTGTACACATTATATAAATGGGTAATTGTGTAATTCTTTAGGGCTAACCATATAAATCTGGGGGTCTGCAGCCTCTGGACTACAATTTCCCCCCCTGCACTAACAAGCATCTTGCGGATATATGTAGATTATATACCCCTTTTTGATTGAGCCTTTCCATATAGCACATGCAGAACAAAGTCACTTCTGGGCTATTCGAATTTTAATAAAGAAAATAAGGCATAGTGAGAAGGTATTTGCTCAGGATCACATAGTGTTGAAGGTGGCTTTTGAGTCCCGGTTTCCTTATTTACAGTTTACACAACAGAGGAGATTCAGGGTTTGAAATTCAGATTTGATGATCGGGAGCTAAAACCTGCTCCTGGCCATTGGGATCCCCCAGTAGGCAGAACCTACTGCTGGGGAACCCAAAGCGCAGTGCTTGACGCACTGAAAATCTAATGATATGCAGACTTTTTGCCCACTATGCGTGAGCCATTATGCTGGATGCCTAATTGCTGTTCCTCTGTCTGACCAGCATTTTAAACTTTGCTTCTTGGCTTTCTGTTCAGACATGCTGCTTTGCGGTCTGGTCTCACCCTCGACCTCAGTGAGATGGGTTTGGTTAGTGCGTTATGTGCATTCATAATGAGAGGCTTGATAGGAAGCACAGCGGATGAGAGCCTTGTGCTCCAATGTCAATTCCGTCTGTGCTCGTCCGTGTGCAGACCGGGACTTGGGCCTCCCCCCCCCCCCGTCCCACTAATATGTTTTGTAATATGTCCCGGTCTGATCTACTAAACATAGCTCCTCACTTTACTGGTTTTCCTCCAGGGTTTATTAAGGCCCCACCAAGTACGACATTTGTGTGGAGCTGTGGACTCTCCACTGACCTGTTTCTTACTTACTGCGTGTTCCCTGGTAGCCCATGCTCGGGACTGTTATAATCTCATAGACGATCATAAACTGGATCTGCTTTGTATTTCCAAAACCTGGCTTCGGGACCACTCTGATCCCTCAGTCATACAAGCTTTCCCTCCAGACTATGCCATTCTACCTTGCAACCGTCTCGCATTCCATCCTGGGGAAGGTATTGCGTTGATTTTTAAAACTTCTTATAAAGTTACTCCTGTTGCAATCAAATGTAATATTAAAATGGAATTTCTACTGGCACGTATTCAAACATCTGCATCTTCTACTATTTATGTTTTGCTTATCTATCGCCGCGGGTGTTCTGCGATGACTTTCCAGTTTTCGTGTCTGAACTCCAGGAGAAATACTCTAACCTTTTTCATTGGTGGCGATTTCAATCTTCCAGCTACCAAAACTTGCAAGCATGTTACCTCAGTTTTTGGCATCCTTACTGGATTTAGGCTTAATCCAACATGTCACCTATCCGACCCATCGGCTGGGTAATAGCCTCCATTTTTGTTTTTGCCCCGGTAACTACCATCTCTGTTTCTCCGACTCTTCCTTTTTCTTGGTGTGGTCATCATGCAGTCAGCGACCGCTCTGTCGCTGCAACCTGGACGACCATCCAGGAAGCACAGCTGGCACTCTTCCTCGCATCAAGATTTAGCCACTCAAATTGTCTTTCACTGCGCTCTGTCTGATTTCTGTAATTTAAACACTCTTTGTCTGCTGCATTCACTAAGGCAGCTGACTCTACTGCTCCTATTAAGCGCTGCATATTAAAAACCTGTCCATCTGAACCTTGGTTCACTGATGACCTTAAATCTCTTAGGCTATCTCGCAGGCAGGCGCAAAGGAAATGGAGAATTAGCTATGACCCAGCTGACACAGCCCTCCTTCGCTAAGCCACAGGGTTATATCGGAAGACCATCTTCTCTGCTAAACAAGTTTATTTTAGCAGGAAGGTTGAAGCTGCCGTTAATCAACCTAAGGGGCTATTTAGTCTAGTACATTCTCTATCCTCATCTGCTCAGTCACATTCAAATATTATTCTGTCACAGGATCTTTGACTCCTTGTCAATTTTTTTTGACGAAAAGATCACCACTATTTGGAGCAAAATAGCTGGATCCTGCCCTCATCTTCCTGTCTACTGTGCCCTCCTTGAATATCATTCCGAATTCAACCTGGTCCACTTTTCTGACTTGCTCCCCCTCATACATTTTGTCCGATGGTAATAAACTCAAATCTGCCCCTCCCTAACCCAATCCCCTTTCCTTTTATTAAAGATTTAAAGATATTTCAGTTGGTATCAATTATTGGGTCACAGCAGCATTGAATGACTTTCTTCTCCCGGTCGGGGCATGGAATCTGTTCTTGTATCTGTGGTAGAGGACCTTGCTCGTCTGGCCGACCAGGGTGGCATAGGGGTGCTGATTCTATTAGATCTCTCAGCTGTGTTTGACACTGTGGACCTCCCCACCCTGTTTGCCTGATAGTTTTCTGCAGGTCTTTTTGGCCAAGTGCTTACCTGGTTTTCTTCTTTTCTCTCTGGCCTCGCTCAATCTATCTTTCTCTCTCCCTTTTCTTCCAAACCAGTGCCTCTGTCATGCAGAGTCCCACAAGGCTCCGCTTTGCCCCCTATCTTGTTCAATATTTACATAGAGCCACTGCTGGCTCTCATCCGCTCCAACGGTTTCCTTTGCTACGCCTATGCTGATGACGCACACGTTATTCTACGTCTTGATCTGTCTTGCCCCGATATGGCTGCTCGGCTTGGGAACTGCTTGGAAGCCGTGGCTGGATGGATGACCACAAACTGGCTGAAATTGAATGGTGATAAGACAGAGGTGCTCGTAGTTGGATCTGTCTCCCCTTCTTTGTTCTGAACTCCTGACTTCTAGCCTGCAAGTTTCTCACCCTGTGAGATGCCGGCTACTCTGGTGAAAGATCTGGGTGTTAACATTTCGGCATCTCTTTCAATGTCTGACCAGGTGGCAACTGTCTATCAAGCTGGCCATCTCAAGTAAAATCATGCCGTTTATTCCCTCTCAATTCCACGCACCTGTCGTATCTACTCTAGTCATGAGCAGTATCGACTACGGTAACACCCTTCATCTTGCTTAAACTGACGATTTGATTCGTCAACTCCAGCTCTTGCAGAATATGGCTGCAAGAGCTGTGTTCCACCCCCCTTTTGGTTCTCGCATGACTCCCCTTCTACGTCAGCTGCACTAGCTCATTGTTGGAAAGCGTGTGGTGTTCAAATTTCTGTGTATTGTCTGTAGAGCTTTTTACAAATGGGGGGCTGAATATCTCCAGGAAAAATTCTGTGCCTAAATCCCCACTAGAGCACTTTTCTCTCAATCTTCGCTAACGATTCAGGTCCCCCGATAAAATATATCCAGATCGACAGTGAAGCATTTTCTGTTGCTGCAGCAAATGCCTGGAACTCTTTCCCATTCTCCCTTCGTGCAATGAATAATCACTTCTTTCGCCGCTCCCTGACTTTTCTAAATCATATTTGATCCTGTCTCTGCTGGCTACTTTTGGTCGTAGCGCCAATATGCCTTCCGGCGACCGTTGCGCTTAATAAGTTCTACTAACTTAACACAACATTATATTTAAATGTGTCATAAGTCTTCTTTGTTTACATTCTAAAATACTAAATACTTTGTAAGGCACCAATTGGTCAGGGTAGTCAAAAGTAGCTCCTGGTAACTGTTGCTTTCAAGGAAACCAGGCTCTCCTAGGGTAGAAGCATGAGCTAAATGGCTCCCAGCAATTTCAAACTTCTTTGTTTTGGAATCGGCAAAATATTTTATGCAAAATTATTATTCAAAGGTTACACTAGTAACCTGGCCAGTAAATCTGATATTGATACTGTTAAACAAAAAAAATTCCCTTCCAAAGCACCATGTCACATGATTAAGCAAACCGACAAATTCTAATACATGTAAATCGAAATATAAATTCAAACTGCAATTATGCATACGTATGTCCAAAAAATGTAACGGGTCCTTCAGGCTACACATTTGGCTGCAGTGGCATGCAGGTTATGCATGGATCTCAGCAACAGTCACTCAGTCTGCTGAGCTATCTTCCCAGATTTATACCTGTCCAATTTACCCTATTTTCCTTAATCATCAACTTCAGGTGTCCTTTCCCTGCACCTTATACATCCTCAGTACCCCCTTTCCTTAAAATTAACTTCCAGGCCTCTGTACTCCTTTTAGTCACTTTTCACTTCATCTCTTAACTCTGTTCCCTTCCATTTCCCCTTACTCAATATCTTCCCTATATTGATTGGTGGTCCCAATGATTTGCCACTTATCCTTCTTCAATTTCACATCACATCAAGCCAATTTCTCACCCCCCCCCCCCCCATGTCCCCACCTTTCGTTGCCCTGGCCTAAATATAGACCTCAGATACCCTTTGTTTGCCAGTTAGCCTCTGGCAGACACTGGGAGCTGTGGTCTTGGCCTTGCTGCGAATTGTGGTAACAGGGTTGAACTTTACTTGAAAGGTTAGCTGTGTACTTCAATTCATGGCAGTAGAGGAGACTGCAAGGGCAGCCTGCCTTCGGAGCTGATGATGGTGATTGAAAGGAAGTAAAGGTGACCGGTTTTATGTATTTGTGTGTATATAAGGAAGGTGATGCATGTGTTTTTCTTTCGGTCCATGTGGCTGGTTGTTGAATGTATCTTTTGTGGTTCGCGCAAGTGTTCTGAACAACTGCCACAGGCTTACTTGTTAGTCAATTAAGTAATACCTACATTTGACATCTTTCTGCACTTTTGCCAAACATGCCTATACATTGGTGTCACAAATAATCCAACAACCACCATTTCTATGATCACTACATATTAATATTCATGTGGGGGCTATTTGAGATATTAAACTATTTTATTTTTCTCCTTTTTTTAAAATAATGCAATCACCAGTGATTGAGAAATTCACCACAGCATAGGGCAATCATTATTATAAGATGAAATGCAGGGTAAGTTCTAATAAGAGGTTGAAACGTCCTTGACAACAAGAAATCGTAATGAGCTGCTGAGGATTGCAAATTAAGCATTTACCATGCAGGTGCATATATTGCATGGAGTAATATGCTCCTGCCACCTACACTCTTCTCCCTGTCAGTGTTTCACAAGTGGATTGTGTCCCCCCCCCCCCTCCAAACACCCCCCACCTGTATGACTGGCTTTGCCTGGCCACTACCCAATGTGCCTTCCTGAGGGTGGTTGAGGTAGAAATCAGATTGTCCGCTACTATTGAGGAGACCAGGTAGACCTCTAGGCAGTGAGTCACTGAACCAGGGATAAGAGCCAGAGGGGATTACAAGTCCCAGATACCTCAGTTCCTGGAATTTAGAATGAGAGTAGGATCCCTGAAGGTTATGAGCTAGCATCTGAAAATAGAGTTCCCCCAAAGACCTTTCTAGTACTGTAGAACCATCTGCTGGGACATTTGTAAAGAAACCACTCCTCCCACCTGCGTAGGGAAGGAGAAGAGGGTAACCTGCTGAAAACTGAGACCAGAAATTACCTGTGTGGACCGTCCTTCGATTTGGACGGACGCTGAGATGAATGGTCTGGAAGGATAAGGATGGAGAAATCCAAGATCGCTCTAGTGGCCGCACCATACTGTAACTCCTTGCAGCGCTTAGGAAAGGCCAATTGCAACTTTTAGGGAATTCACCAATGCAAACCTAGGTAGGCATGAACGTTAGGGAGTGTGAAGAATCCTACGGACGCCTCACTGTAACCCAGCCTAAAGTCTCCTCCCAGGTGGCCAAGGGAAGGCAGACACTTCTTCCGCAGTACACCACCCTCAGGGTTGGGATCAGGATCACCTGGGAAGAGAGGGGGCCCATGGTGGTGAGGAGATTCTGTGGCATGAGACACAGTATTTTTCCTCTGACGGGACGATTCACACCAATGTATCTATCTGTTATGGCTTATTGCCATTTTAATGTCTCTCAACCTCCTATGAGATCCAAGTTTGTAAACCCTAAGGTTAGAAAATCAGAACAAACTATACCGAAAGAGGCAACACCTTTTGCAAACCCAAGGGTATGATGTAAAGGATTATGGAAATGTTGTCTTCGCTAAACCATCTTCCTCTATAATGACTGATTCTCATAACCCTGCTGTTAAAAAACGTAAGGGAATAAAATCTACCCTTACTCGTAATGTGGAAGTTAACTTTGTTGGAAGAAACTACAAGTCCCAGAATCCTAGTGGTATTGAGACAATGAAGAGGCATGTAGATGTAGTCAGGCAATTAAGCCTGGTAGCCATTGCAGTAGTCGGGCAGTTAAGTGTAATTGCCCATACCTGAAGACAATCATTAAACCTGTGAGGCATAAGAGGCCCCAGCAGGAAAGGAGTAGAAGGAGTGGGAACGAGGGCCGGAAGGTTGGCTGTAGCAGTAGTAACAGAGGAGAAGCAGGAGGATGGCAAATTGCAAGAAAGTGGAAGAGTAGAAGGGACACCGGAGCGTGGAGATAGCAGATTTCGTCTGCAAGCTTTGAGACAGTGCGGTTCTCCCATATTCTTACATGCAGAGGAAGACTTGCTGGAGGCTGAGTTTTCTCCATATGAGCCGTATTGCGGTGATTGCAGAGATGTGGAAGTGCAGGAGACTGAGGCCAGAGAAAGACTGGGAAGCCATGCAACCTGCAAACCCATTGTCGCTGAAGCCGGTGAGTGAAGCACAGCGTTCAGATTCCCTGCGCGAGAGTGAAGCACAGCGTTCAGATTCCCTGCGCGAGCCTTGCTAGTAACTTCGGCCAGATCCTAAGTAACTCGCGTATTGCTGAAGACGAGGAAAAGCTGTTCGGTATAATTGAAGTCTTGTTAAACAGTGGACTTGTAACACTCGCGCTTATTGAGAAAGCTGTAATGCTCGCCTGAGAAAGAACAGCCATTTAAAACCATTGTTGGAACACTTTAAAAACTTATTGCTGACTAACGGAGTGATCATGTGTCCTTAATTGAGGGCGGAAAAAATGCTTTATAGACCATTACCAAATTCCTAACATTGACGTTATACAAGTTACAAGTACAAAGAGTGAGATCAAAAGAAGATGGTGTGTACCTAATTATGGTTCTCACTGGAAGTCAGAGCTGCATCCATTACCATTACACAGGAATACAATTCCTCATTAAACTTGGAATATCATCTTAAAGCGAGGTTGTGTGTGTCTACTTGTTTTTTGTACTTGAACGACTGAACTGCATATAGTATCCAGAAGTGGCACTTTCTATTTCTTTTATTTTTTTAAAAAACTTTTTATTGAATTTCACAACAAGTCGAAATCGGACAAAAACATTCCCTCCCTCTCCCCCCTAAACGAATAAACAATTACGAGCATTCAACAAACTAAGTCTTCTTATGACTGGACAGGTCCTCCGCCTCATTGTAACTCCAACAGTCTGAGACGTTGCGGGCACCACATCACTCTATAGTCATCTTTATAAAAAGCCATCGCCTCCCCCCAGTCCGCAACAAAGGTCTGCACTTTGTCCTCCATGGCGTAGGACGCCCATTCCATTGCAGCGATCTCCCAAATTTTACGGAACCAATCATGAGTCCTAGGGATATTGGGGCTTTTCCACCTCTGGGCTATTAACATCATAGCTGCGAGGATCAGGATCACTTTCGCTTTCTCTCTCCCCCTGATTACCCCTCCCTCCAATGGCTCCCAAAAGCCCAAGAGGATCTGTACTGGAGTTCGTTCATCTCCCGAGCCAAAAACCTGCCTTTGCATCCTTTGAACCTCCCTCCAGAAGGGCTCGATTTTGGGGCATTTCCACCAGATATGTTCTGCGGTTCCTATCAGGCCACAGCCCCTCCAGCAACTACCCGATCTAGTGGGAAACATCCTGTGGAGCCGGGCAGGGGTATAGTGCCACCCAACCAGAATCTTGAACCATGCTTCCTGTAGTTGGGCCGCTTTTGCTAATTTAGGTAGTCTCCTCCACAACCTCCGCCATTCATCCTTACTAATATCTCTACCAAGAATCTGTTCCCATTTCTGCATATAGGACCAACGGGGATCAGCGTGAGAACCGTTCAAGATCTTGTAAATATTAGAAATGAGGCCCTTCGTTCCATCGTTCGAGAGGAAAAAGGCCTCAAATTGTGTTGGTTCTCTAGTGGCCGCCTTTTTGACTTCCGGCTGGAGTGCCCAGTGCCTCAACTGTGCATATCTCAGCCTTTCCCTCTCTTGTATGGCGCATTCATGTTTACATTCTATAAAGGACAGTAACTCTCTGCCTCGAAACAGGTCACATAGCTTCCTACAACCTCCCTCCCGCCAGCTCCTAAACGCTCCTTTCTCCAAGCCCGGGGTGAAGTCCCCATTATCAAAGAGGGGGGTGAATGGGGATGGGTACGTAGTGATACCCTTGGAACACACCATTGTGCTTTCATACAGATGCCGCGGTCTGTGCTCTTTAGGCAACCAAAGCACTTCTGACAAATTGCGATCTGCTACCGCCCTGTCCATTCTCACCCAAAGTTTATTTTCTTGAGGATCTTCTGCCTTCAGCCATTCCCTAATGATGAAAAGCTGAGTAGCCTCATATCTTCTAAAATTTGGTAACGCTAATCCTCCTTCGCTCTTGGGGGCCATCATCAAGCTACCACTCACCCTAGGCCTCTTACGTTCCCACACATATTCCTTGGTCAAGGCCCCCAATTCCTTGAAAAAGCTAGCGGCGACAGACTGCGGGATCGCCAGAAAGAGGTACAGCAACCACAGAAGCGTCACCATCTTGACGGCCGCAATCTGCCCAAACCATGACACCCGCAGCCCCTTCCACCTTTGATAGTCCCTCTTAATTATTTTTAGAAGAGGGGGGAAGTTAGCTGCGTACCACCCCTCCAACTTTGCTGTGATGCGGACCCCCAAGTATCTTATCCCTCCCGGGCTCCAGAGAAGTTGAGTGCCCCCCTTCAACTCATCTGGCTCCCTTCCCCTTAACGTTAGATTTAGGACTTCCGACTTACTAGCATTGATTTTTAACCCTGATGCCTCCCCAAATTGTTCCATTAAGGACATACTTGCTTGGAGCGATGCTCTCGGTTCCGCCAACATTAGCAGCATGTCATCCGCAAAAGCTGCGACCTTCTGCTGTTCCCCTCCCGAATGGAATGCCCCGAATCCCCTCCGTTTCCCTTATTGCTTGCATCAGAGGTTCTAAATAAATCGCATGGAGGATTGGGGACAACGGGCAGCCCTGTTTTGTCCCCCTCTGCAAGATTACCCTTCGGGAAGCTACCCCATTTATCATTAGTCTAACGGACCGATCTCGGTAATTAGCCTGCACCATAGTCAAAAATTCCCCCTGTATGCCCATCTTCTCCATAACTCGGAACAGAAAGGACCACTCCACGCGGTCAAAGGCTTTTTCAGCATTGAGCGCCACCAAGACCGCAGGAGTGTCTGTTCTCTGCGCCTTTTCTACTAAATGGGCGACCCTTCTGATGTTATCAGCAGTTTGTCAGCCTTTAACAAAGCCCGCCTGATCCGGGTCTATCAAAGATGGGAGAATGCCGTCCAGCCTATTAGCCAAAACTTTGGTAAAAATCTTTGCATCTATATTAATTAAGGCAATAGGCCGTTAGGCTGCCCTCTCTTCTGGGTTTTTATGTGGCTTTAGGACTAGGGTCACTTTCGCTTCTTCCATGGACGGGGCAATTCGACCAGACCGCCGGAAAGAGTTAAATAGCGAAGTCATTTGAGGGGCTAACTGCATAACAGTTTATAAAATGCCGCAGTAAACCGATCCGGGCCCGGGGCTTTATTTGTAGGGAGAGCCCTAATTACCCCTCTGACTTCCTCTTCAGTGATAGGCCGACTGAGCGCTTCCTGCGCCTCTCTATCTATCTCCCTTAACTGTACAGATTGCAGAAACCTATCCTGCTTTTCGCTACAAGGGTTCTGGGATGCATACAAAGAGTCATAGTACCCTGCCAGATCCTCCTGTATTTCTTCCCTCTTCTTCACTCTCACCCCAGACCCCACCTTCAACGCTGTAATGGAGTTTCTTGCTCTCTTACCCCTAAGGAGTCTCGCCAGAAGCGTGCCCGCTTTATTAGCCTTTGCATAAAATTTCTGCCTCACTGCCAGTAATGCCCCCTCTGCCTTCTTGGTACGCAGTAGTTCCAACTGCCCCAGCGCCTTCCTATATGTCCGCATGGCTCCCCGAGAGGGAGTCCTGCCCGCCGCTTGTCTGGCTGCTTCCACCTCTGATTCGAGTTGGGCCTCTAAGGCCCTCAGTTGCTTCGCATGAAAGGCGGTTGCCGCAATCAGGTCTCCCCTAATGGTAGCTTTAAAAGCATCCCATCTAACCCCCTCACTCGTGTCCTCCTTCCTGTTGAGTGCAAAAAAGGTCCCCATCTTCTCTTCAATGTCCCCCCGTACTTCCGGGTTCCTCAGGATCGCCCTTGGGAGCTTCCAACCCCATACCCCCCTTACCCTTTTACCTAACTCCAGCACTACCGAGACAATCTTATGATCTGCTATCCCTATCGGCCCCGTAGCCACTCCCGAATACCTCCCACCAATTCCGCCGAGACCTATATGTAATCTATTCTAGATTGTGACCCGTGGACTCCAGATAAGAAGGTGTAGCCCTCCTCTTCCCCCTTTATTTCTTTCCAGACATCCCTTAGGCCCAGCTCCCCAAACCTTTCCTTCAGCCCCGCCGACATTACGCCCCCCCCTCCTCCTATGCAGATACCGTTCCTATCCCTCTCCCTGTCCCTAGCGATATTCAGATCACCCATCAGAACGATCTGCCCCCACGGTTGTTCCTCGAGGACCCTCAGGAGCCGGAACAAAAACCTTTCCTGGCCAGAATTAGGGGCGTACACCACCGCAATTGAATAGGGAGCCTCCTAATACCTCCCCCTGACCACGATGAATCTCCCCTCCTTCTCGATAATTACCGCTTCTACTCTAAAGTCTACAGTATTCCTAATGGCCAGCACTACCCCACGTGCTTTACTGGGGCCAGAGGCATGAAGAATCTGCTCGAACCCCCTTAACTTCAGCCGTCACTGGACCTTGAGTAAAAGATGAGTTTCGTGGAGTACCATAATATCGGGTCTTTCCTTTCTCGTAAATAGCTCCAACATTTTTCCTCTTCAGGGGGGAGTTCAGCCCCCTCACATTATGTTTTAACCACCTAAGAGGTCAGAGTTAATTCTTGGAACTAAACTTGAACTCCCGTCCACCTGGCTTTCCCCTCGTTGAATGACTCGTTCCCCCTCCTTCCCCTTGACCCATCCCCCTCCCCTGCCCCCCATCCATCCCCCTCCCTGCAAGGCTAACCCCTTAATGCTTGCTCCCCGCTCCCACCTTGGGCATAATCGCCCTTTCCGTTTCCAAAATGGTTGCTCCTCCGACCACCCAACATTCTGATTCACCTTTTGGTGGTCCACTGCCCCCTTACTGCGATCCAGGGTCATGAGGTAGTTGGGGACCCGCTCCTTTCCCCACTTGGATGACTCTTTCGCTGCTTCTTGCTTTTGCTGCCCCCTTTTCTGGCCTACCGTTGTCCATTCCCAAGGCCTGAACCCAGGACGGGCTGTTGCTCCCCGCGCCCCCCGATCTCCAGGGGGTCTCCACTAGATCAGATGATCTGCCCCCTCCTGGAGAGACGTGATGCGTTGTTGAACTCCTTCCCATTTAACCATGAGGCCAAACGGGAATGTCCATTTGTATCTGACATCCTTCTCATTTAACACCTTTAGAAGAGGGCCCATTTTTGTCTCCTTTTAATGAGCGTGCTGCTTGCTAGATCCTGGAATAATGCAATTTGTTGCCCGTTGAACTTAATGGGCTCCCGCTGCCGGGCCGCGCGCAGTACTGCCTCCTTTTGAGCATATCTAGTAAATGCGGCCAGAACATCCCTGGGCCTCGCCATTTGTCCTTTAATCACTTGTCCGGTTCTATGCACTCGGTCTAGCTCCATCTTCTCCGGGTGCTCTTCAGACAGGATGTCGGCAAAAATGCTTTGAACCACCGCCTTCAGATCTTTGTCTAGGATTGACTCAGGCAGCAACTTCACCCTGATATTAATCCTTCGGGATCGATTCTCCAAATCTTCCATCTGGATTTCCAGATTCTGCGTTGCTACATCCAGTCTCTCAATGGCCACACTGTTGGACGTGGTTTCTTCCTCAACCTCCTGGAGACCTTTCTCCAAGATGTCTGCTCTCTCACCCAGTTGCCGCATGACCTGCTTAAACTCCCCTAAGGCTTCATTCAGGTAGGCCCGCATTAGTTGAAACTGGTCCTGAAAGGTTTTCGCCAAATTCGACTGCAAGGCTTGTAGTCCCCCCCCCCCCCCCCAGGAATTCCTGTCTAGACACTCCAGGTCGTTCCTCCATCACCTCCTTGTCACTGGTCCCCCCCCTGCGGACTCCCGTGAGGATCCCGGGCCTTCCCTCGGGGCGTGCGGTGGCCAAATGGCAGGGAGCGTGCCCACCATGTCACTGGCAGACTGAGCCACTCTTACCCCCCTCCTCTCCCTTTAGGTTTCGTAGCCATATCGCACTCGCCCCACTTCTTGGACGCCTATTGTTCCCTTGTAGTGCACCTGCTGTCGCCAGAGACAACTCCAGTCCTCCTCTACATCTGCTAGATCGAAGAGTACAGGCCACCGTCAGGCGGGCGTCCCGCTCCCAAAAACAGTTGCAGGCAATTGGATCCCTGTGCCCCTCCGTAGAGCGGGGGAGGCGGGGGAATGATGGCGTGCTAAATATAGGGCCTTGTAACCCCAGCGTCGGGTTTCCTGCACTGCGCGATATCGGGGCTCCCCACGGGTGTGCGCCCCGCCGACACCGCGCTAACTTCACCTCCTGGGGTAGAGCCAAGTCCACACCGCCCTCCTGCTCCGCCCTGCGTCTGTCCCAAGAGGGCTTCCACAGTCCTGCCCAGGCCTTGAAGGATCCCTTACTCGCCACTGCCACCAATCAGGACTGCGATGCCTCTCGCACCTCGGGCTGTTGTCTAGCCCTGAGTTCTGCTGCTCGAGCTCTCTTCCTCCAAGCCGCTACCTGCAGCCGTTCGCCGGACCCCCCTGCTGCTCCGTTGGAAGCCCTCCGTCCCCCGGCCTCCCCGTCCTCCTGTTTGCCACGTACCCTCTGAAGGTTCCTTCTCGTCACGCTGCGCGGGGGGGGTGGCGGCGGTAGGGGAGCCGAGCCACCAAACACCACTCCCATGGGCTCGCTCCCCGCTCAACCGGCCTTCAGAGCCCCTGGCGCCACCCGCTCACCACTGTGCCGCTTCAATTGTAGGCGCCTCCCGGGTCCTCTCGACCCGACCCCGGGGCCCGCGGCTCCTCACTCGCCGCGCTGGAGGGGCAGCCGGAAAACCAACACCAGCGCCACGGGCACCTCCACCCGCACACCCGGCTCACAATGTCTCGCTATCACCAGCCCCTCTACTCCTCGGAGCCCCCCGGGCCTCGGAGCCCGCGACTCTCCTTCCGTGCGCGCGATACTGGCTCAATCGACGCCGCCGTGCCCTCCGCTGCTGCGCTGATCCTGGCGTCCGCCGTTCGCTCACAGAGCTAGATTGCACTCTGCCTTCACACTCCTCAAAGCAACCCTCTGGGGTTCTTAAGTGGACTCATAACAGGCGGTGGGCAGCCCAAGTCACCAGGGTTCGGAGAGCGCCGTCGGCACGTCTACTCGGTGACGGCAGCCATCTTGGAATCTGGCACTTTCTATTTCAAATAAGTAACCAGTCAAAAACAGTGAAGAGAATAACACACATTTCCCATGCAAAGAGGCAAACCCTTTTCCTAGTGAAGCCTGACTTTTCAAGAGTTAAAGAGCCACCTTACTACAATGTGAGGTTGATAATCAAGTGGTATAAAAAACAAGTACACCATTGTTACTAAAGCTGAAAGAGTGGCACATAAACTTCTGGCTAAATAGTTATGCTGATAACTGGCAGAAAGGTGAGAGCAAAGCTGGGGAAGGAGAACCAGATGCTTGTGAAGAATTCTCTGAAGTAGAATACAACCTGCGGTGCAAAAGACTGCTGAAGCTAGAAAGGAGAGGCTTGTGAGCAGAAGCAGGTTGTTCTTGTTGCAGTCAGACGGAAAGGGAAAAGAGGCTGCCCCTTTTTAGAAATTCATAAAAAGGAAGAGTGCCTTGCCTACATGAAGAGGTTTAAGTGTCTTGTCTAAGCCTGACTATCTATTTCAAAGTACTGAGCAATAGTAGTAATACTTGAACTGTAGTAGTATATTAAGCTGTCAGAGGATGTTGCATTAAAGTGGTTGAAGTAGTACCGTGCTGTGGGACAACAGTAACTGTTCTCATAGTACCAACAGTAGAAGTGTGTTAGTTGGGAATATAAGTAACATGACAAAGCATCCTGCCAAATATACCAAAGTTGTAACTGAAGAAGGCTTAAAGAATTGTGCATTATTGGCATTTGGTGAATATTACACCTACTTTTGAACTGATGCTAATTATCTTGAAGAATGGACAATTTATCAGTGTGACCTGGATTACCATTGGTGCTATTTTTTTTCTGGAAGTTTGAAATTGATTTTTTCACCCAGGAACAAAAAGAATTGTTACTAGTGGATTTTTCTTTGACCTTTTTGCTTTGACTTTGAAGTTTCAAGAACTGTTTCAAAACCGTTACTTTCTTTTGAACATTTCAGAGTTCACTTTGAATACTGGTGAAGGGATCTTACCCAGGACTGAAGGCATTCAGATATTGTGTTAATATTGTTTATTATATTGTGTTGCTATATAATTTCCTTTTAGTGTGAGTGCCAGTTTACCCATGCTAGAGAATGTTCCCTTCGCCTCTAGACTAGTTGGGGGTGGGGAATTCTTCTTTAGAGTAGTGCAAGCAAGGTATTTTCTTTACATATTTTCTTTAATAAAATGGTATATTTTGAGAGAACTACAAGCAGTTCTCCACCTCACATTACTGACCCCTCACAGGAGGGGGAGTTACAACCCTGAGGGGGTTAACATTGAAGTCACTAAATTTAAGACTGGTCAGGAGTGACAAATAGCAAGGAACTGAAGCCCAAGTAGAGGCCTATGAAACGTACTGGACAGGCCTAGAGAATAAGCAGGTCCAAAGGGACACATAGTTGCTGATCCCTCCGGCGTGCATATGCCAAGAGGGCTCATTGGTGGAACCCAACCAGGCTCTGCAGGATACTGCAGGATCTTAACAAGAGGCATACGTTGGGGTGGGGTGGTAAGTCTGGCTTAACCCAACAAGAGGGATACTACAACCCAAGTGCAATCCATGCCAAAGCTGTTTCTGTGAAGTATTGCCATCTGGAAAGAGTGTAAAAGCCCTTGTTTTGGTGCATGTAATCCATCTCCGAAAGGGTGTGCTGCTAAAACGCCCGTCTTTTATTAAACTCCATGCCAAAAAAATTCTCCCACAAGCATACAATCCTTTGGAATCCATATGACAGCCAGAATAGCTGCATTTTATAAGGATAACTCTCTGCAGCTCATGGCAGCCATTATCAAAGACCGAAACTCCTGGAGAAATCAAGCAGTGACTTGGTTGTGAAGGGTCCCTTCTGTAAATATTAATATACTGCTTAGATTATTAATTCCAAACATTCCTAATCAATTAGATTAGATGCTTTTGCGTATTATCTGGAGGGAAAACACACTCCAAACTACAAGAAAAGGGAATGTTGGCTTTTGCCCTAACCTATCATGGCATTTCCAAGCGACACAACTTTGAATAATTGCAGACTGGCTCACTACCCCACCGCCACAGCCACAAAGCTCTAGAAGACATTTGAGAACAAGGTGATAGGAAAACAATTAAGGCGTACAGTATAGCTGAACCAAGGGGCAGACGCCTAGCTGTATATGAACACCCAGCAATCCACTCCACAATGAAGATCTGGGACAGGCAGACAGACTGGGGTTGACCACTTTTCTGTGCCCTTGTACACCGATGCACAGAGTTCGAAATTGAGAGGAGCTGGGAGGTATTTAGCTCCTGCTTCTGGCCTAGGAGAGCCTGGGTAGCTTGAAAGCAACAGCCTCCAGGAGCAACTTTTAGCTCACCAGGCAATATGTGCCTTACAAACATGCATGCGTTTCATCAACTTTGTGTATTTGAGAATGCCACTATGGAAGAATTAGGACACATCTTGTACACATTTCACCACAATGAATCAAACATGTGCAAAAAGTTAATGTGTGCATCTGCTGAGCTGGGTACTTGCTCTTGGTTCCCCAGCGGTAGCTCCTGCCTCCTTGGTGATGCCCGACACCCAGGAGCTGGTTTTAGCTCCTGCTCCTCAAATCTCCATTTCAAGCCCTGTATGGATGATCACCTCCAATTCACTCCAGCACATCACTTCCCTGCTTTTTCCAAATGGCCTAGTGACAGATGTGAATTCACATTTCAAATGTTTAAGGGATATCGATTTTTCACTTTTAGAGAGTGCAAACTACATTCGTTGGTGAAGACGACACTACCTACAGTTATGACATTGGCTTCTAAGGCCCAGAACTAATTTGGAAAAATCTGTCTATCATTACTTCCCCCTAAAGGCCTGATAGCCAAACTTTTTTTTAAAAAACTTATTGTTATTGGGTTTATAACAAGCATAACATATCCCCCCAATTCACCCACCCCCCCCCCCTTCCCCAAGAGGCAATTTCCAATCTTTCCCTTCTTCTCCTCAGCTTTGACGGGCCCAAAGTGTTCATTGTAGATCCAGGAGTTTGAGGAGCTGGGGGCACCATACTGCCCTGTAGTCGTCTTTGAGTAGGGCCAGAGTCTCTCCCCAGTCTTTCGTGAATGTATGTATATTGTCATTCATGGCATATGTGGCCCATTCCATGGCTACTATTTCCCACGCTTTGCGCAACCAGTCCTGAATTGTTGGTATGTTTGGGCTCTTCCCTCTTTGTGCGATTATAGACATTGCTGCCAGAGTTAATATCACTCTCGCTTTTTCTCTGGTCCTGGGTTCTCCAGCTGCCCCCCTTCCCTTGAGGCCCAACAAAGTCTGTTCTGGGGATCTGCTCCCCCCTGTCGCATAGGCCTGTTCCTGTGCTTGCTGCACTTCCCTCCAGAAGGGTTCAATTTGGCACATCCACCAGATCTGTTCCGCTGTGCTCTCCTTCCCGCACCCCCACCAGCACTCCCCTGATGTTCCTGGATATATTCTGTGTAGAAGAGCGGGCGTGTAGTGCCACCCAAAAATAATTTTGTACCAGACCTCTTGTACCTGGGACGCTCTCGCTAGCTTGGGGATCTTTACCCACAGTTTCCTCCACTCCTCCTCCATTTCCCTCCCTAGTATATGCTCCCATCTGCGCATGTACGGCCATTGCTGCCTAGGAGTGGCATTGTCTAGTATCTTGTACAAATTGGTGCTCAACCCCCTCGCCCTGTCGTTTGTCAATAGGAATTTCTTAAAAGGGGTCACCGCCTCCTTATTTGTCGGGTGTAGCAGCCGGTGACGCATTTGTGGTGTATTGGAGCCTTTCCCCCTCTCCCACTGTGAATTCCCTTTTGCAATCTGTGAAGGCCAGGATCTCCCCTCCTTCGAACATATTTCGCATCATCCTGCAACCTCTCTCACCAACTCCTGAATGCCCTTTCTCTGTCCCCATTGTTAAAAATAGCCATGAAGGGGGACGGGAAGGTCGTGATTCCCCCGAGTTTTTGCCCGCATATCCCAATTGTCCGATACTAATTTTGTAATGGAACTCTCATACATGTGTTTTGGTCTTTGTTGTTTTGGCAGCCAGAGTCCCTCCGTCAAATCATGCCTCGTCACTTCCCTGTCCATCTTAACCCACTGTTTAGCATCTCCCTCGTGTAGCCACTCCCTTATTACCCTTAATTGGGTAGCTTTGTAGTACTGTTGGAAGTTTGGGAGGGCCAGCCATGGTCTTGAACAGGAATGACCACTCCACCCGGTCAAACGCTTTTTCAGCGTTGAGTGATAGAAGTACAGTAGGGGTGTCTGTTTTCATCGCTTTTTCCAGCAAGTGTGCCACCCTCCTAATGTCTGCCTGCCCTTTATGACGCCTGCCTGGTCCTGATGGGTCAGCCCCAGAAGCAGCCCTTCTAGTCTATTCGCAAGGATTTTAGTGTAGATTTTTGCATCTACATTAATTATAGGGTTTCCTGTTTTAGGGGTTTATTTATTATTTTTTTTACTTCTGGGGGTGTTTTTCCAGTGTTTTCAGAAAATTCCAGACACTTTGTTTATCAGTGTCTTCCCGTTTGCCCCTTTTCAAAAAGTTGACGACCGAGGTGGGACTTGAACCCACAATCCCCAGCTTTGGAGACTGATGACTTATCCATTAGGCCCACTCCCAAACACTCCATCCATTAGACAAACTCCCCATCCCCGCCCCCATCAGTCCACCACACTCCCCATCCCCGCCTCCATCAGTCCACCACAGGGCACAGGTCACTGATGAGGTCACCAGCGCCGGTGACACAAAAGTGCATTAATAATTAGAATGGGCATGCAGTGTCCTGCTAGGAAGTCTGCATGTATGCAATCTCATCCAACACAGACCATGGTAACTCATTACCCCCAGAATCGTGGGGGTGGTGGAAGGGACATCACTTGGCCCTTTAAACCCATCTTTTACATTACAGGGGCACCACTTGCTCTCTCACCCACTACTTAACCGTGGATGTGGGCAGAGCCTGCAACAGCCCTATCACCCTTAGCACTTTAGGGGTAAACAAACTATCAAAAACCTGAGGCTGCGTCCCGCTGCTCTGCCAGGGCCCTGTTTATTTGTCCAATGTTTGTCGAGTCCGTGGACCCGATTTATTTATTTCTGCAATGTTGGTCCAGACCAACATGGCGGAAATAAATAAATAAAAAAATCGGGTCCACAGACCCGACAAACATTGTCCAAATAAATAAACCAGGCCGTGGCTGAGGCCTGTAACTGCCTCTGGTGCCCCCAGCTGTCCTCAAGTCCCGCCACTTACACACCTGCAGAGAGGCAAAGCAGCCTACAATGCACGCCCACACCCCACTGCACCTCCCCTCCCATTACAATGCTGGCACAAAACCATTCAGTGACTAATGGCCCATCATTAGCAGTTTCCTGCCAGCATTGTGATGGGAGGGGCTGGTATTAGCTGCAGGAGGAACTGAAGTGCCCTTATTGTTGTGCTTAAGAAGAAATAAGCACAACAATAAGGGACTAATTGACAGAGGAAAAAAAAGCAGTTTGCAAAATGCACTCAATAAACCATTCGGCCACAAGGTGGCAGTGGTGCATAATCATTTAAGGCATTAAATACAACTTTCATAGAGCTGCCAGTGGAAATGCTTGTGTCTTGAATACAAGACAACACAGCTTCAAATCCCGCTCACTGCACATAGTGAGTAACTATAATTTAATGAATTACCGGGTTTATCGGAGTCCCCTGAATAATACATCTTAATGGGGTCTAGATATAGGACGTGCATTCTTTTGGGTACTTATTGGGTTTCAAAATTAGGGTCATTTAGCCTCCTCCTTGGAGGGGGCTATGCGCCTGTACTTTTGAAGGTGTTGAAGAAATAAGTCAATCGTGGTGCTAATATTGCTATAAAGGTTTTATAAAATGCCGCCGTATAGCTGTCTGGGCCCAGGGCATTACCTGTGGGCAGGTGCCCAATAGCTCTCCTCACCTCATCCTCCGTAATTTCCTGATGTATGGCACTTTGGGCTTCCCTGCCTATTCTAGGTATGTTGACTCTTTCCAGAAACTCCTTCTGCATGTGGGGCTAGGGGTTCTGAGATGTGTAGAGTGTTTCATAGCATCGTGCTAAGCTCTCTTGGATGTCCTCCGTGCGTGTGACATGCTCCCCTGTTTCTGTTTTTATGGGCGTAGTTAGCCCCTGCTCCTCTCAGAAGGTGCGCTAGTAGGGCATCAGCCTTGTTTGCCTTCGCATAGTATTTTTGTCGGGTGAAGAGTAATGTCCCTTCCGCTCTCTTGGTTCGCAAAATCCCCAGCTGGCCTACTCCCCGCCTATAGTCCCTCAGAGAGGACCTATTGGGTGTCTCTTCCGCCTTCTTCCTTGCCGCTTCCACCTCTGCCTCCAGCTGTTTCTCCAGCGCTCCCACTTGCTTGTCCCTCTGTGATTTGATCGCTGTGAGTCCCCCCCCTCTGCCCCCCTCAGCATGGCCTTGAAGGTGTCCCATTTGGTGCCTTCCCCCGTGTCCTCATTTTTGTTCTCCAAGAATTCCCTCATCTTGTCCTCTACTTCTCCTCTGATTACTGGGTCCCTCAGCAGGATCTTTGGGTATTTCCACCCCCACAACCTCCTTCTTTTGATCCCCAGTTCCAGTTGCATTGAAATGATTTATTGGTTCACTATCCCTGTGGGTCCCGTTTTCACTTCCTTAATCCTTCTCAGCAGGGCTGCCGTTGCCCATATATAATCTATTCTCAATTGTGTTCCGTGCATACTAGACAGGAAGGTGTAACCTTCCTCGTCCCCCTTCAATTCACGCCACACATCCCTCACACTATCCGTGCCATCCTAACCCTTCGGTCCCTTGAGGCCACCCCCCTTTGCCTTTGCCTCCTGTCCTGTTCCTTGTCCCATGCTATGTTGAGGTCCCCCATTATGATCATTTGACCCCTCGCGCCTTCTTCCAGCGTATCCAAAAATTGCCTCAAGAATGCCTCTTGGCCTGAGTTGGGCGCATAGACGACCGCTATTGTATATACAGAATCCTGGTGTGTTCCCTTCACTATTATATCTGCCTCCCTTATCCTGCTGGCCTTCTCCACTCTGAAGTCTACTGTGTTTCTAATGGCTAGTGCATCACCCCCAGGTCTTGATCAGCCCTGAAGCCAGAAGTATTTGATCAAAGCCGCATAGTCTTAGTCTGTCATGATCCCTGTGTACCAAATGTGTTTCCTGTAACCCCAGGAGATCAGGCTTTTCCTTTTTAGTGAACCTCTCTAGCCTTCTCCGCTTTAGGGGGGAGTTAGTCCCCTGACATTATGGGTTACCCACTTGGACCGGGCGACTTTGCGTGCTGCCTATGTATGTTGCTTCTCCGGGGGACTCTTTCTCCCCCCCCCAGCCCTTTTGCTCCTCCTCCCCCTTTCCCTTTCTCCCTTTCTCGTGTAGTTCTCTTTGGTGCCCTTCCTACTGGCCCCCTTTGTCCCCTCCGCTCTTATCTGCCCCTCTTCCTTAGATTGCCTTCCTACTCCCTCGTCTCCTCACCCTTACTAACTTCGCAATGTTTTCTCCCTTCGCCTATCTGCCCCTTTGATGCCCTTAGTGTCCACCACCCCTTTGTCGGTTTACCTATTTAGGGGTTCTCTCTGCTGGCCTCCTCTCTCGCTCCTCCGCGTTCGACTCTTCTCCTCTTTCCTTCCAGGGAGGGCCCCTTAGTGTTGGCCTCCTCTTCCGACCCTCTCCCACTGTGGTCCATTCCCATGGCCTGGGTCTCGGTCTGCTTGCTGCTTCAGGTGTCTATTCTGGCCTGTCCCCTTGGTGTTCCTGTTCCAGGTCTAGGTGAAGGATATCCACCCCCTCTTGCAGAGTGTTTAATCGTTTCTGTGAGCCCATCCACTTAAAAAGAAGTCCACGTATACCTAATCCCTCTTTCCTTGAGTATTGTGAGGATCGGGCCCATTTGGCGCTGTTTCACTAGAGTACTATTTGCCAGGTCCTGATACAGCTCGATTCGTTGTCCCCTGTATTGTACGGGTTCTCTTTGTCTGGCTGCTTTCATGACTGCCTCCTTCTGGCCGGATCTCGTGAATGCCACTAGCACATCCCTTGGTCTGGCATTGGGGCTCCTGTTGAGACGTCTCACTCTGCGAACTAGTTCTACCATGTTCGGGTCGGTTCCCCTAGTAGCTCGGTTCAGATCTCCTGTGCAGTTCTTTGTTTGTCACAGTTTCTGACCTTAGATTCAGCCTGATGTTGATTCTTCTGAACCTGTTTTCCATGTCTTCCATCCCGAGTTCTAGATTCCGTGTTGCTGTGTCCAGTCTTTCAATCGCCTCACTATTTGCAATTGTTTTTCCAAAAAGTCTGTTCTCTCCCGTAGCCGCCCCATTTCCTGTTTCATCTCCGCCATAGCCTGGTTGATGTTGGATCTCACAAGCTGGAATTGGTCCTGCAAGGTCCTTGCTAATGTGGTCTGCAGGGAGAGCATTTCCCTGCGCAGGTCATGGCAAGTTATTGAAGCCGTTGGGCATGTGTCCTCAGGAGAGCTACGTCCTGTTGATCTTTCTTGGGAGCTCTTTAGCATCTCTAGATGGCCATAATGTCAGGAGTGTTCCAGGGGTGTGTCCCCCCACCCCCCCCTGCGACAGCCCTCCTTTGTTCATTCTGCCTTTTGGTTTTTGTTGACCTGACTGTGTGGCTCAGGGGGTGAGGGGTGTTTGTTGATACCCTGCCCTAGCTCCGCTGATAGACTCCTAAAAGGGGTCTCCTTTTCGTGGGCTGGGGACCTGTTTCAGTCTACCTCTTCCAGTGCAGGCTTGGGCCTTTACTGTTGGTAATAGTCTGGTGACTCTGTGCTCATATGCTGGGGAGTTCCCCCTCTGAGGTGCATGTCTCTCCTTTTTCCTCTTCCTCACTCGGGTGTTGCCTCCTAGTCCATAAGCAGAGTTCTCCTGGGCTTTTCAATCTATTCACTCTCGCTCGTTCCTTTATGGGTTTCTACTGCCTTTGGAGGGGTCCGGTCCCTCTCCACTGCAGCTTGTGTTATGTAGATTGTCGTGTCCCCTTCTGTGCCCGCTGTGTAGTGGATATTTTCCTCTTGGGGCGATGTATGCACCTTTGAGCCCCTTTTAGGCGTGTGGCTTCCTTGGCGGTCTTTGCCCTCTCACTGGAATGCCTCCCTTATGCGGCCTTGTGCCCCTTCCTCCGCTCCGTGGGGTGGCCTTGTCTGCCCGAGGGCACGTGGTCTTATCCATCTAGGGTTAACCACACAGGCCACTGGGGGATTTGGGGGGGGGCTCACCTGTGTTACCGCTCTCTTGTGGTGACCTCTTCTCCGTTGCTGCTCATGCTCCCCTTCGGCCCCGGTGCACTATTTAGTCTTCCGATCTGCTCTTCCTCCTTGGGTTCGCACGCCTCCTTTTCTGCCGGCTAGTCAGCGTCAGCCCGGCCTCCTTTGCCAACCTCCCCTGCCTTGAGCACTCTCTTTTCCCTCTGGTGAACTGTCTCCGGCACCTTTCGCCCCACTTTTGGCTCTCTACTCTGTATTTCTGCATTCCCCCAGGCTTGCCTGTCACCTATGGCCCCTATTCTCTTACAGTCCAGAGTTTTCTGCATACGACCGGGGCGTCCTCTGCTCCTGTGATGCACATTCCTTCACCGGCTGCAGCCTTGCCCTGGGGGGGGGTGGTCCCCAGTCTCCCCCTTTGGGCCGCTCCCCTTTCCCTGCCTGGGGGACTGTGGTCCGCTGTCCTTCCTGGACCGGGCTACCCGAGTTCTATGTCCGCGTTGTGGGGCCGCCGCCTCGTGGGTGGTTCTGACGCGTCCTATCACCCGCTCTTCTCCGCCTAGGGTGCATGCGGCTCCCGGGATCGCCTTCCCTCCCATTGTGTCGCGCATGGAGGGTAGTGGCCGTTTCTTTTCTCGGGTCGGGGATGTCCCAATCTCGAGGTCCCTTTTGTGGTGCTGCCCTCTCTCTTCGCAGACCACTGCCTTTCTCTGCTGGGCACGCGGTCTGTGTCACAACCCACTGCCGTCCTGGGCTCAGGTTAACTTTTCGCCTCCCCTTGCTTCGGCCCGTTGATGTGCTGCACTTATTTCTTCCAGCTCCAATCTCCACCCGACGAGTCCTCTATTTATTTCTCTCCTGTACTGAGCGTACACAGCCTTAACAGGGTGGTGGATATGTGTTAAGCTGCGGGGCTCAGGAGCGTCGTCGACACGTCGATCTTGTTTTGGCAGCCATCTTGAAGTCGGATAGTTGCTAGAATCTAATTAAAAGTTTGCCTAATGCAGTAAATTAGAATCACATATACATAACTGGCAGACAGACTGGGTAAGATTCTAATGGATGAAGAGTGGCTATGGATATGGTGTAGAATTACTTGGTGCCCCGGTATCAATTAAGGCACGGACCTCCTGGATGTTTCCTGATTGCCAAAATAATTTCACCTTTACATGAGGCCGTTTGTCTACCTTAATTTGGGCAGTTGTTACCAGAGTTTGAACACCATCTATTTATTTTTTATTTACCTAGCGCACCAAACCCGGAGGTATCTAGGTGCTTATGCTTAAGAAATTGGTTACAGTGCTTATGGTTAGAGGATAGAATGAACCAGAAGTAGTTAAATCATAGTTGCAATGAAGTGAAGGTGGTTGCTGGAATTGGGTTCCAGGCAGGAAACAAACAGGAGGTAATTGCATCACAAGAGTGTAATAGAGTTCACGTGGGCACGATGCAGTAGCCTGTCCCCATGTTGTCAGGTGGCTACGTCACAAGGTGCAGTGGGGTCCAGGTGGGCACATTCGTGTAGCTTATCCCCATGTTGTAGGGCGGCTGCGACACAAAAATGCAGTGAAGACAAGTTAGATACAGCTGGCCCCCTCCTATTTGTGAGTATGTTTAGACTCCATTTCAACCATCACACTCGCCATTTTCCTCAAGTTTGCATTAGTCGGCTGGGATTGTGGGGACATACCCGGGGACCCATCGTCCCCCCCCACTCCCCTCCGGATGGGGTGCAAAAAGGGATCTTGTCCCTCCTGGGCTTATGTGCCTCCTGTCGCTTCACTTGTTTGTAACGCTCTTTCCATCCAAGTCCTCCCTTTTTATGCAGTTGATACATTTCCCATGTCTCACTCCCATCAAGGTCTTCCCACGGCACTCCATCTTTTAGCAGTGCTAAAAGCATATCCTTTCTGGATATATGAGAATCTTGGCTGCCAAACCTCTTCCCAGGGGTGCGTTGTTCACTTTGCCCCTCCCTTTCTCGCTCTGTGTCGTTCCTCTGATTTTTCCCATTCTCCTAGGTCTGCCAATCGCCTAATTGCATCCACCACCTCGTTTGTCATTCTACTGGTCATTCCCACCAATAAGGTCATCGTGACATTCTTGTATGCCGGCGGGGCAATTTCGAATGATGGCATTTCGGGCTGAAACAGATAATGCTACAATTCCTATATGTTGAGGAGTGTCTAGATGTATTGCCTCTTTCATGGCATGTTCCCTCACTGTTTGTATGGCCTCTCTCAATATGTACCACTTCTTATCCTTGCTCGGCCAATCTGAGGCGATCGGACACTTAGTTACATCCTTGGGCCACTAGTTGTAATAAAGACATTTGAACCTCTCCCCCATCGTCCTCACACGGAGGACCTGCACGCAACATTTCTTGCACACAAGTTTCCTGCGTCAATGGCAGAAATCTGGCAGCGTCCGTGGCGCCTAACCGGAGACCGGCTGACCATCCAGGTTAACAAAGATAGACCAGCCCTTTGTTTCAATCCGCTAATAATTTCCCCAACCTCCTTGCTGGGAATAATCCTCGAGAGTGGTCAAATCCACCATCCCTCCTCTAGGATTATTCGGATTAGGACCCGCTCGTCTACACAACCCATTTGGCTCTGAACCACTTTCTGTACTGGTACTGTCAAATAGATCTCCATCCCACTTATCTGGGTCCCAATCAACCCCTGCGGAGGCAATCACAGTTGCCACCGTACGAGAATTCACACACTCTCTTCTCTTTCGATATTTGTAATGAGCAACCCTCACAGAAGCTCGCTCGGCTGCCGCTTGATATTTGTCCGCCTTATCCTGATACAACTTCATTTGTAGCTGCTGCATTAACGCAATCTGTTTTTCAGCGGCTAGCTCCTTGTCTAATCTTGGGCCACTCGCCTGTAATTCTACATTTTGTTGGTGCACCTTTCGAAAGGAATGCAACAAAATCTAGCCTCTTCTGCCTAAAGCCGAACACTTTCCCTTTTTCCACAGGCACCTGTTGCAGGCAGCCCACCACTTCAGCCGGACTTGCCTCTCCTATACTTGAGTCCCAAGTCTCGCTCAGACCTGCACCACATGCCCAGGTCTGTGCGACTGTGTCATACAGACCCTTGGTCCACCCTGGAATAGTCAACCTCAGGACAGTTTCCGCCTGCAGAGCTTCCTTTTTTCCTAAATAGGGAACTCGGGTTATCCAATGAATATTTCACGTCCCTATCGTCAATACCTCACAACACACACCTTTCACCTTTCAAATGATTGCCTATTTGAGTCCAAACCAAAGTTCTCAAATTAGCAGGGCACTTTGGCATCAATATCGGCGCAAAGACCTGGCTCATGGCGCCAAAATGTCATGCTTTTTCTTGGACACATATAGGGACCTCAGACTTGCGTCCCCTAGACCCCAACAAAACAAGTTATTGGACTCTGGTAGGAAAGAAATCACACTTGGACCACTGCTTTATAATACAAAATGGCTTGTTATAGGCCCTTTATTCACTCTTTATAAATACACACGTAACATATGAACAGTTACCTAAGCGTAGAAAAAGAGCTTCACCGTTAATATGGTTGCAGAAGACTCTTCATCTCGGCCACCGCAACACTGCTTAGTACGAGTGATCTCTCTGCCTACCTGCTCTGGGACTAACGGGGTCTGGAGCGGAGCATCCTCCCTCTCAGCAAGACTGCATCACCCGGGATCCAGTTCTATCTGCCTTCCCAAGAGGAATACCTCTTCTCTTTATGGGAGATTCCCCGCCCCTCAGTGGTTACCAGACTGCCCTTGGCCGAAGAGCAGACAGTAAGCATGAGCAGCAAAGAGTGGAAAATGCCAGCTTCTCTCCCTTGCCTTCGTTCCCAGTACCCCTTATCACTGCACCTGCAGAGCGCTCCGACTCTTTCTGGCTCGTTCTTCAGTGGATAATACAACAACTATTCTACATGGTTAGTTCATCTGACATCATTATGTGACCTTGCCTCTGTTGCCAAATGCACATTTACTTATTGAGCCCACGAAAACGTAGGCTTTCATTGCGGTAATGGAAGTGAACGTCCAAAATGGCAGTGCACCAGCCCAATGTTTTCTTTTGCTCATTTTTGCACACGCACTAAAAGCATACATGCCCTTCCAGGGATTTAGTAAGCGGAATATCCATAGCTGCTCTTGATGCTCTTTGGATCTCGAAAGAGAAGGACTTTAGATAGCCGATGTCTGCCACCAAATCATGCCTCAAGAAGAAGTATCTATTTTCTATTTTTAATCCTGAGAAAATTCTATTTTCTCTAAAAGCTTTGGTAAAAATGTAAGTGGGGCCATTATGTGGAGCATTGTCATCTGCAAAGCGACCCTATTTTGTTTTCCTTCCCTCACACGCACGCCTAAATAGACTGGTTCAATCTAATCACTGCTGCCAGGGCCTCCACAACCAAAGTTAACAGCTGCGGGGGAGAGCAGGCATCCCTAATGTGTTCCCCTACTCAACCTCGATACATTCTGTTCACTACTGCTCTTATGGAGGGGCCTGAATAAAGGCCCCCTATATTCGCCATCCACTGTCCCCTCAGAATGAGCACCTCCAACAAGAGAGAATTGATGGCCCTCACTCGTTCCGTCGATCCTGCTATCCAAGCCGTAAGATTAGTTGCAACTGAATAATTTGCTAAGAAAGTGCATTGCCTATGACACATTAAAAATGTGCTTCACTTATTAACAAGTACGATTATATTAATTCTATAGTTCTGTAATAAGACCAGTTCCAAAATGGGGTTAGTGTGGGGGTCCATATGAACCCAGATCTTAGAACTGCTCCATTCGAAGGGCTATGTATTGCTAACTTGCCAAACCAACGGATAAGCATAGATGAGCTTTAACTTACTCCCATTTGTCACCATGCGCTTTGCTCAGGGAAAACTTTCTGCATGGGCAGCACAGTTTCAGTGCAGTTCTACATCATGCACAGAATAGTGAGGTTACTTTTTTTCTTTCGTCATATCACGACTTGGAAAAAAAGAATGAGATATGAGGTCCCTGAATGAGATGTCTTTCTTTGGGTGAAAGGATGCATTGTGTGTTGGCCGATTTTCTTTATTTTTTTTTATTATTATTTTATTTTTTTACAAGTAATTTAATAAATATTTACAATGATATTCTACATCCCAAAACAATCGGCATCAGCCACATTGCATCTATAAGAATTGTTAGAGGTTTGGGAACCTGTTGCATAATTTTGAGTTCAGTACAAGTGATGTTGAAACTTACTACTGACTCAACTTTTCCCTACAACAAATCCTTGCGGTTGGTTTTGGCCAAGATATTTCAGACATTGCTAAATTGAACATGCTGGAGCAAATGTTTCTACAGTTGTTTTGGGTGGTTATAAATGGTAGTGTTTTGGAAATGACTGGACATTAGAGCCTGTCATCTCAGCTTTCAGCACGTTCTGTAATCTAGAAAGCTCCTGAATGATTGACCTCCTCCCTCTGCTTGAGCTCACCCAGGGTTATGAAGGAGCTTTCTATAAACCAGTCCTCCCAGTATTATCCAGAATATAAAAAGCCTGTCAATATTGTATTTGTTCCTCATTTCAATATTTTTACCAATTTGACTAGGATATTAAACAAGTTGAGGGAGGATTCCCTTTGATTCTTTGCAAACCCTTCACTTTCAGAGTTGTATATAGGAGTTGCATTTTCTTCCTAGACTGAGTGGAGGCATCTCTAGCAGTGTGAGGAAGGCAAGTGCCCTTTTATTGGATTGTGCAGTAGCACTTTTGAGCGTTCTCAGGATGTGATCACCATAATAAAAATGATCTCCCGCTCCAAATAACCGGACGGACTCAAAGAATATGGCAAAATACTACTTTATTATCAATTCAATAAGGTAGGGAAACTAAACCAACAACAAATTGTAGCTTGCACACTCTTGATTACATTTCAGTTACAGAAAGGCGTTCTACCTAGATGCACGTCGGCTATGACGTCGTCCTATGTGGCAAATAATAAAACCTGTCGGACGGAGGGGTTGGTTAGGTGATTGCTCCTCGCACTGTTTTTCAAGGTGTGCCCTGCTGTGAATTTCTGGCACACAATGCCATTTACAATAAACTGTGCAACATGTTCGAAAGAATTTGGTGTGGACCAGTCTTCTGCAATCACTGTAGCAAGTCTCTCTGGTGTGCACGGGGTAGTGAAGCTGCTCGAGCGCCATCTTCAATAATGCTAGAGGCATGACTGGCTTTGTAGTGCTATGCTGTCTCCACATCGCCTCAGTGGGAGGTGAAGAACACCCCTGTCTCTTCCATAAATCATGCTTTTCCTGTGGAGCTTGACTGTGCAGCTCGAATTAACTGTACAATGGACAACATATTAAATCCTTCTTGCTTTATCATGCATCATTTGACCTTTGCTTAACATCCTATAATGCAAAATCAGAAATATTTGGAAAATATGGTGCTCTTTTGGCCTCTACATCTGCAGCTTCGTTAATGCGAGAAATCAGGTCTGCCCCTTTAGTATGGGCTGCGCATTTCACCACGGTGATTGCCAATGGGAGTTTTAGTACTTTAAGCTTGCCCAATAAGGACACGCATGTGCCGTCTGCATGGAGGAAACGCCTCCTTTTCCAACGCGACAACCCTGCGTGTGTGGTTGTCGTCAAGTAGGCAGAGTCAGAATACACAGTCACTTCCTCATCTTCAAATCTCTGAAGCGTGGCGATGAGCACCACTAATTGTGCAGCCTGCACTGAAATATGTGAATCTCACAATCGTCACTAATTCAAATGCACCATTCTTATTTAATTTCACTACTGCCGTCCCAGTATGCCTTTAATCAGTCTTTTGGTCAATTTTTGAAGAACCATCAATAAAGAGAATTGCCCCCACCCCACCTCCTTCCGAGAGCATTTTCTCTAACATTGAGAATATCATCATAGAATTCAGTTTATTCCTTTTATACTGGCTCTGCTATAAATGTTGCTGGATTCACTATTCAACATCTAACAATTTTGATTGCTAGATTCAAACTAATTACTTAGTATCCAGACGCTCTTTGTGTAGTCAATTGACTTTTGGGTTCCTCCAAAATGGCAAATGGGGAGTGCTCGACCAATAATGTTATTGAGCATCCCATTGTAATACTGGCCGCTTTCTCAATTGCGAAAGCTGCAGCAGCTAATACTTGTTCATAAAGATAATGTCCTTTCATCACTGGGTCTAGAATCCCGCTATAATAGGCTAATGGTTTGTGTCCTTGTCCCAATGTCGTCTTCTGGGTAAGTACTGCTGTGTTCTCCATTTGTGCGAGAGTAAGTAAAACTTCACTATAGTCTGGTATTCCTAGTACAGGGGCTGTGCAAATCGCCCTTTTCAATTCTTTTAATCCTTCAGTCATGTTGTCTGCCCATGTTATCTTACTTTTACCTATCTGTGCTTCGTTGAGCTCTTTTTAAAAGTGGTCGAATATATGTACTGTGATCAAAAACCCAGGCCCTACAATAATTACATAGGCCTAAGAACTGTTGCATTTCCCTTACTGTCATGTTTTGGAGTTTTCATGATTGCTTCTGCTCTTTTAGGTGTCACTTTTCTCCCCACTTGAGAGATGAGCTGTCCTATTCACAGGACCTCTTCCTAACGATATTGTAGTTTTTCTTTGTCTACTTTGTATCCTTTTTCTGCTAGTATTGTCATTAGTCGAACTGAGTCTTCCCCACACCTCTCCTCTGTCTTGCTACACACTAATATATCATCTACATACTGAATTATTATGCTCTTGAGCTGTATGTTACTTAAGTCCATCTGACACTCTGTTAAAGATTAATGGGGCTGAGGCAGTCTCGAGTGTTTCAGGTGCTAGTTTCTATACAAGAACTAAGTCAAATCCTGTGAGTCTTCATGAAGGGCAATTGAAAAAGGCGGCATTCTTTAAATCTATTACTCTAAAATAATTGGCTTTAGCTGGTCTGTTACATAATATTGTAGCGGGGTTCCGAACCAGAGGAAACTCTGCTTCAACAATATTGCTTAAGGGGCGGAGATCCCGAATAAATCTCCGCAACCTTCCAGTTGATTTCTTCACTGGGTACACAGCTCTGCATGGTCACTCTGATACCAATATTCCCTGCTTTATTAAAGCAGAAATAGTCTCAAATATGCATTTATATGCTTCTTTGGACATGGGCTACTGTTTTTCTCGTGACAAAATTGCTCCTAATCTAAGCGTGATTTTAACTGCTCCACTCAATAGACCCACGTCATACGGACTGTTGGTCTATAAATCGTCCTGAAAAATGGGGGGGGGACACTCACACGCCCACACACCAATGCCATGCATTTATTTTTTATCAATGCTATTCTCTGTGCTATTTCTCTATTCTCATCCAATAAGTGAGACTTGTGAAAAATACTAATTCATTGCCTGAATATTAATCTCTGAACAAGTCTTCAAATGTCAGTCTCTATCCTTCCTTAAGGGCTATTACTGTTTTCCATGCTCTTCCCTCATCTGTCCTATAAACCACCCTTTCTTGATTTACTCCTGCTGCCTCTAGTTCTATGGTAATGACCATACTCCTACATCGTCTCGTCCTCTTTCTTCCATACTTGTGGGGCATTCCGTCCTTCGGGACGGGACCATATCACATTTTGTCCTCCTTTTTATTTTTACGCGGTGTACTGCACATGGCCTTAACCCAGTCCTCCTGAGCTCCTCCCTTTCTTTTATTTTCTTTGTCCTTCCTTCCTGCTCCAGTTCCACATTCATCTAGTCCTCATCTCTGCTGGAGCGTCTGGGATTTGTGTCCTGTTCTTCAGGCGAACGTCGTTTCACGAGGGCTGATCCCCACTCTCTTTGCTTAGTGTCAAGGCCCGGAACATCGCTGGGACTCGTGTTTCTATTGCGATTCCCTCTGTCCGGGGCACCCCAACGTTTTCTTCTTCGGTGGGAGGTGTTTCAACTTGTTCCTCCACTGCATTTTCAGCTCTTCATCGACGAATAGAAGAAACGCCTGGTAAGTTATTTATTTTTTAGGGTGCGCCATCCAGGGGACTCTTTTACGGGGTCTTCTAGGACCAGGAGTTGCTCGAGTAGCTCTATTACCAGGGGCATCCCTGAAGTGTCCCACAAGGGGCCTGATAGGCGCACCAGAGGTTTCTCCGAGGGTTCCTACAGTGGACCTGCCAAAACCACACACTATTTCGAGGTTCACAGTTTGGGTGCTAAAGTTCAGCCCAGTTCTTCTGTGGCTCTGGATACTGAGATAGCCCGGAGGTCTCAATTTCTGGAGCTTTCCACACCAATGCTGGGGTGCACCCTGTGGTCTTAGTTTCTGGAGTTTTCCACGCCGAGCCATGGCTCGAGGCCCCTTCTTGAGGGAGTTATACGTCCCAGATTAAACCCTGAGGTTCCTCTTTTTGGGGTTAAAGCCAGTACCGATAGTCGAGGCATCCTTTTTGAGGGTCCTGTCAGTAAGGTATATTCCTCAACCGTCCCACGCTCAGGGTTGTGGTGATACTGGTTCTGTTGAGGGGGCAAAGAAGGCGGTCCCCGACCACAGGTCTTCCAGTACCGGCTCTACCGAGGTTCCTCCACTGGAGGCAAATTCTGGGACAGTTTTTAGGATGTCCATTAAACATCCTAGACCTGCCAGCACCGGCTTGGCTGAGGATCCTTGTTTCAAGGCTAAAGTGTTACTTAATTCCCCGGTCTCCCTTGAGGAGACGGTTGCCTCACTTTCTCTTGTATCGCAGTTTGCCTCGGATGTTGACAAAATGGCGGCCCAACCTCCATGGTCCACGGTAGCCATTTTGGAAACATCTCTTACACCAACGTTCACGGTGTCTGGTGCCAAGAGCACTTCTTTTGGGCCTGAGCAGCCTTTTCCACATTATGTAGACAACAAAAACCCATTCCGCCCTTCATTCAGTTGGTGTGTTCGGGCACCGCTGCCTCATGCAGTCTCGCTCCCTCCTGGTTCCGCACCACTGATCTATGTGGATCCCGCCGGTGGTGGGCCCTCATGGCAACCATCTTCATTGGCTTCATGGCGGGGTATGGCCCTAACGAGCAGCCTCTGCCTACTCGAGCGCCTAGACCACCTTCTGCGGATGCGTTTTTTTGGAGGTTTCAGACACTCATGCACTCTGAGCTCATGAGGGTAAATTTGAAGTATTTTCAGGGAAATGTGCGCTGGACCTCCTGTACCGCCTTCTGTCCCGGCTGGTCCCGGTGGTGCCACCTCCTCCACCTCTTCCTGTGGAACCTCCTCCACCACTTCCTCTGCATTTTCCGATAGAGAAGACACTGGCGGCACGGGATAGCACTTTAAAACTGGAGCGCTAGGCGCAGTGGAACAGTCTTCTGTCCCTGCTTCACTGGATGAGCCAGAAGCGGACCAGGACAGCGATGAACAGCCCCGCTCAGTTAGAGCATTCCATGACCGGATGCTGAATATGATGGCCCTGCTTGATATTCCAGTACCTGAGGCCCCCACTCCACAAGAAGGGGTGATTTTTGGAGCCTTTACTCTGTCACCTCAGAGGCGCACTGCCCTGTTCCTCCAGAAGGATGCCTTGGCTGAGGTCTGTAAGGTCTGGGATAAACCCCATACCGGGCTGCATCTCCACAAGAGAATTGACGCTCAATACAAGCTTTATGCCTCGGAATATATAGCCTTATAGACTTGTCCGCTCTCTTCGTCATTGGTGGTGGCAGCAGCCACCCTTCAGTCCAAGCCGGCCTCTTCATCATTCACGGCAGCGGCCCAAATCTTCTCCAAAGAGGATAAGCTCCTCGACTCCTTTGGCAAAAATGCTTTTCCAATTCGGCGCTCCCAGCTTCATCAAGCTAACACGGAGCTCATTCTGGCAGCAGCCAATTTAAGGCTGTGGAAGGAGCTAGCCGATTGCCTGGAATGTATTCCTGTGGATAGGCTTGACGTTGGTTTATTGGACGCCAAAGTGTTGGCACAGGATTCACTGGAAGCTGCGGCACACCACGTGGATAGCTTCGCTCAAGACCTTATGGTCTGGGTTGACCTCTCCCGCTAAGTGTGGCTTTGTGTGATGAAGTTCTCAGAGGAAGTGCAGGACAAGGTAAGGAATTGTTCCATTCTTTCACCGATGAGGAACTCACAAAGACTAAGGCCAGTACCCAAAAACCCAAATTGTTATTGGTCCTGGCGAAAGCTCCAGCTAAGGCCCCTTATACACAGAGGTAAGGGTCCCAAACTCGGTCCTTCTCAGTGTTCATGGGGTTTCAGGATTGCTGTGTGCGCCTCACTGAAGCTCGGGTTGGCGTTCCCCGATGAAAGCAACAAGTTGGTCTATTTTTCTCGCGCTCATCAGCCTCTTCTTCATGGACAGGTAAAGTCTCCCTGCTGACAAATTTTCCGAATTTTATTTTTTGTTAGTTGCACAAAACTCCGGTGGGAGGACTAATCTCGTCTCATCTGGAGGTGTGGCAGACCATCACCGAAGACCGGTGGGTTTTGTCCATCGCTCGGATGGGCTTCGGCTTGACCCTCCCCACTACTCACCCTTCAACCCTCCCTTCCAGCAGATCGGGTCGCCCTCACTCCGAGGTACAGAAGCTTTTGGACCTCAGAGCAGTGGAGCATGTTCCTCTCGGGGAGCAAGGGGGGGGGGGAGTCTACTCCTGTCTGTTCAGTGCCCAAACCCAACCAGGCTGGCCTGCGCACTATCCTCAATCTTTCCCAGTTCAGTCTTTCTCTTTTCCAAGAGAAATTCAAGATGATCGTGCCTTGCCAAATAAAGTCCTCTCTTCGGAAGGGCGACTGGCTCAGTATAGTGGACCTTCAGGACGCATACATGCACATCCTGATATGGAGACCGCATCCGAAATATCTGTGGTTCTCCCTGGGAGAGGAACACTTCCAGTTTGATGTGCTCTCTTTTGGTCTCAACTCAGCGCTGCGTGTCTTTACGAAGATGTCGGTCATCACAGCTTTCCTCAAGCTGCAGGGTGTTTATGTATATCCCTATTTGGACGATTGGCTACTGCGCAGTCCATGCCCACAGACGGCATTGTCATTCTCCAGTTCTCCTCCAGCTCCTGTTCCACCTTGGGCTGTCGGTGAACTGGCAGAAATCTTCAATGATGGTCACTCAAGACCTGATGTGCCTGGGTTTCTGTTGGAACAATGTTGGTATCAAGGTGTTCCTAATGGCAGACAGGATTGCAGACCTATCAACCACGTGTCGGCTCTTCCTCCAGTCTTCGGACATGACGGCTTGGTGGTTCCAAAGACTTCTGGGCCTCATGACTTCTTGCGTGCTAGCTCTTCCTCTTGCACGTCTGAAGATGAGGCATAGTCAGCTGGCTCTTCGAAGCTGTTGGTCTCAGGCTTCGGACCCGGATTCCAAGATAATCCCAGTTCCATCCTGCTTGATGGCGGATCAACAACCTTTCAGTGGGCTTCCAGGAGCTCTGCCCACAAGTGACGGTTACCACAGAATCCTCCCTTCTGGGGTGGGGTGCGACCTTTGGACACTTACAACAGCCTGTTTAATATCAATTATCTGGAACTCCTGGCTGTTTTCCTGGTGCTCAAAGCTTTTCAACCGCCTATCACCAACAAGGTAGTCTGTATTATTGACCCCAGGCACGCTACGGTTGACACTGTTCTACCATTTGTGTCTTTCCTCGCAGCTTCAGGCATTCATGTCTTATCTTACAGGATTTATCTGCCATTGCAGCCTACCTGTCCACGGACAGCTGTTCCTTTTCATTGACTAATCCGATCATTAAAAGGCATTTTGCAGGTCTGCTTCATCTCTTACTGCCGGTGCGCATCCCTCATCCCAAATGGGATTTGAATGTGGTCCTCACTGCGTTGTGCCATAAATGATTTGAACCATGGCCACTACCGATCTTGAATACCTTTCTTGAGAGGTCTCTTTTCTCATCGCAGTGACATCGGCTAGTAAGTAAGTGAGCTCCAAGCTTTTTCTGTGGAACATCTGTTTCTCACTTTACATAAGTATAAGGTTGTGCTTCGCACTCATCCTTCCTTCCTGCCTAAGGCGCTTACCGATTTTTTTTTTTTTTTTTCCTAATCTGGCATCGTATGCTGAGAGTGTCTTACACAACCTGGACGTTGGATGAGCTCTGACATTTTTTCCTCGCTAGAACGAATGAACTTGGGGGCTCCTTGGGGGGGGACCCGAAAGGGAAATCTGCTTCCAAAGCAACTATCTTCCGTTGGATTGCCTCATGTATTTCAGAAGCCTATAGCATCAAAGCCTTCAACCTCTGAAAGGCATCCATGCTCATCTTCTACGTGACAAAGCGACTGCTGTTGCCTTCCAAAAGTACGTCCCATGAGAAACCATCGCCAAGGCGGCTACGTGGGCTTCCCCATTAGCTTGGTGTAAGCATTATTGCTTGGACCTGAGCTACAGGGCTGATGCCCAGTTTGACCAGGTTGTTCCAGTAAAGTTTATTTTTCCATCAAACCGAACTAACTGTGGTGAATGCTTGGGAATCTCCCACAAGTATGGAGGAAAGGGGACAGGACGTAGGAGTATAACAGTTACTCATCGTAGTGACTACCTTACTCCTAGTCCATAGTCCCCTTTCCTCTATATGCCCGCCCACCGTCCCCTCTAAAAAGTATCCTCTATTATTGCTTAAATGGTCTCAGACCTGGCGATAGAAAAGGACTGAAGAGGACTGAAGGGCTCAGGAGGGTGGGGTTACGGCCACGTGCGGTACCCCACGTAAAAATAAAAGGACAACAAATCAAAGATTTTTGATGTTTTTTACAAAAGTGCTCCAGTCCTGTCCCGAAGGACGGAATGTCCCAAAAGTATGGAGGAAAAAGGGGACTATGGACTAGGAGTAAGGTAGTCATTACAGTGAGTAACTTTGTTAGTCCCTCCTAATCATCCATAGGTGTTTCTGGTCTAACCAAAAATTCATCAGGTATTCTCAATATTTTCCCTGTCAGTCCAGGAAGCCATGTCAACAAAATATGTACTCCATACATGGGTGTGGACATTTGTGGAGCTCCTGTATTTGCCTTCCATTGTGGTACCGGTGCATACTATGGTTGCTGTGTCTGTACTTGTTGTGCCTGCAAAGGTGCTTGCTGTGGTTTCCCTTGTGGTGACTGTGTTTGCTGTGGGATCTGCTGTGCCTGCAGAGTTTGTGCCGTGCCTCTCGTACTGCATGTGATCTTGGGCATAATGGTTCTGTATTGTACTGTGGAGAATAGCCCATCTTCCCCCCGCACCCCTCTACTCATTCCCTCTACCTTGTGTACCAACTTTAATCCATAGGGTGCACTACACTGCTTTTCTGCACTGGCTGTACTTTGTGTGGCCACGCATTTAACACTCCTCAATAATGCTCCTTCTATAGTGAATTTTTAAATTCTTTTGGAACTAACTTTGTTTCCTCCTGCTTTCTATTCTCAGCTTTCTTCATTTTTTTTTCTCTTGCAACAATCTACAATGGTGTACGATAGTCAACTGTATTTCTGGGTATGGCTTTGCTTCCACCCCTTCCTGTTTCCTCATCTGCTGTTGCACTGACTCAGGCAGTCCCTGACATAAAGTAAGATAAAATGATGTCACTGTTTTATCCCATGGGTGTCTTGTCTCGAGATGCTAATGTTCCTGAATAAAAGAAACCGGATCTTCGTCCTTTCCTATTTTCCTTGTCATAATCGCACCCATGTCTGATATGTCTGGATACTGTACTGTAAGCGCCCTCCATATGTCTGCTCCGCAATTATTAAGGTGCTCTGTCATGTGTGGTGTTCTGTGCTGTTACACTCGCATAGCCTGCTTGACTCTAACTGTTGTCTGCTCTGTTATTTGGCATTTATATAGTGCTCTATATATCATTGGTATGACCTTTAGAGCGCTGGTAGGTGTAACACCCTCAGGGACTGTAGTCCAGGTCCGTCGAGAGAGTAGGGTGTCATAGGGTGCCTGGTTGCACAGATTATTTGCGCAGCTGATGCAATTGCCTGATGGTAGCTCTATCCTAGCATTAGGTGTGGTGGTATTTGAAGTATTTGAGTATTGGTATTTAGTTTAGTTTAGTTTATTATTTGTAGGGCGCGCCAGGCCCTGGAGCATCAGGGCGCACAAGACAAGAATATGCTCAGCTTTGTTACAGGTACAATTACATAAACATAATACATTCTGCCATAAATAAAATATATACAGGTACATGTGCATGGTCATAATGCAGTATACAATCAGCAAGAATGAGCAGGGCTGGAGCAAGGTCGAGACAGGAGGTGATCAAGGTACAGGAATATTCACAATGTGGAGGTGATATACAGTGGAATAGGTACAGTAATATACAATGGAGTAAAATACAGAAAGTGGTATCAGAACTGAGGCATGCAGGTGGAAAGCTAGTAGGGACAGTCAGGTCAAGCAGGTCGGATTAGTTAGATGTCATTAGCTCTCAGCCACTTTGCGAAATTTAGGCAGAATTTGACCAAGGGCTGGGGTTCTCTTATGTCATGTGATAGGGAGTTCCAAAGCTGTGCTGCTTTCACTGCGAAGCTATGTCCTCCAATAGTGGCACGTTTAAAGCGAGGGACATAGAGGCAATTTGCATTGACCATTTTTGTTGGTCTAAGTGAAGTTCTTAAGTGTAGCCTGTCCATGAGGTAGGGTGGTGCCATGTTATTGAGGCACGTGTGAGTAAGGGAGGCAATTTTAAGTTGGATTTTGTCCTGAGTGGATAGCCATTTATATTCTCTTCTTATAGAGGAGATATGCTCTTTCCTGTTGATCTTAAGCGAGGCTCTCAAGGCATTATTCTGTAGGACCCGGATTTTTTGGATAGTCTGTTTGTTAGCCCCAATGTAAAGACCATTACAGTAGTCCAGTTTGGACAGAATAAGGGCTCTGGCAAGCGTGATGCAGCTGTCTGTAGAGAGGAATTGCTTGCTGGCTCTAATGAGTTTGGAAGTATATGCTGTGGAAGAGGCTAGGGAGTTGACTTGTTTGCCAAAGTTTAAGGTGGCGTCAAGGTAAAAGCCTAGGGTCTTGACTTCCTTTGCTACTTTGATATTGTTCCCATCAATAATGAAGCTGGCATAGTCAGTGTTGAGTTTAGTTATGTATGTCGGGGTGCCTAGGATTATGAGCTCAGTTTTGTCGTCGTTCAGGCATAAGCCGTGTGTGGCCATCCATGCCTGAACGATGCTGTAAATTTTATTCACTAAAGCCAGATCCACGACGTAATCTCCTGAAAGCGGAAGGAGGATCTGGGTATCGTCTGCATAGTTGGTGTAGGCGAAACCCAGATGATCCATTTCGTCAAAGAGCGGCTTTGTGAAAATGTTATAGAGGGTTGGTGATACACAAGATCCCTGGGGTACACCGCACGTTATAGGGATCGGGTCAGCTTGGGAGTTGAATGTGTGCAGTCTGGAGGATGGTCACCAAGACTGGGTTCTGGCTGCATTAGGCATAGGTAGGACGCTTATGTGTGCAGCTGCGCAGATTTTCGAGGGGTATAGCTGCGTTTTATCAAATATGTAGGTGTTCATGGAGTATTGTGGAGTTGCCCAGGGCTCTTGTACTGCACATATCTTCTACAACCTGTTCACCAAACCTGTTTTACCTACTGGACGTGCTCGGCATAGCTTACATGAACTATGCTGACAACACCAAAGTCCTCCTCCCCTTCACCGGAGACTATGACCACGACTCACTCTCCTCCAGATTTATGCCACCATTCAAACTTGGGTGGCAATCAACGGTCTCTGCCTAAACGGGGATAAAACTGAGATCATCATCATCATCATCCTTGGTCCCAAGGAAATCCTCTCCAAACTCGACACTAAATACTCCCACTTCACCATTGACCTAATATACCTGTCTCTAGATCTGTAAAGACACTTGACGTCTACTTAGACTCTACACTTTCAATGACAAGACAGGTCAGCCCCATCTCTTCCGCCTCTGCCCACACAACAAAACTCATAACTGCCATATAAAACCCTTTCTAACCGCCCAAAACTGCCTTTCGTTGCCAGAACCACAATAGGAGCCAGACTCGATTATTACAATGCCCTTCTGGCAGGCACCTCTACAAAAAAACATCAATCGACTACAAATTACACAAAACCATGCACTCCGCGCAGCCCTACACATTCCTAAAAGTGATCACATATCACAGGCCAGACATGAAGCCCATTGGCTCCCAGTCAAGGAACGGATCAACTTCAAAATCCTCACCCTTACACATAAATGCGTTTGATCTCTCCGCCCCTTCCTAGCTATCGGAAACCTTATCCAAAAACATCTCGGTCCGCCCCACAAGAAGCCACCTTGCTAACCAACTCTGCATACCCACCATAAAAAGAGCCAACGGCACCGGTATTAGCTTCCCCCACATAGCAACCAAACTATGGAATGCCCTCCCCAACGCATTAAGAGCAGAACCTTCTTTACTCGCCTTTCTCAAATCTCTCAAAACACTATTCATATAGCCCGTCTAATCCATTATGCCCAGCGCCCTGCAAACCCACTAGCTGCAATCTTCCTTCTTCTATGCAACCCCAAGTGAACTGTACTGCACATATTTTCTGCCTGAACTGTACTATGCAACGCCAACATGAACCGTAATGCAAAATGCCAATGTAACCACTAAGCCTTTTTGTAACCAGATATGCACATGTAAGCGCCACAATGCCCATGGGCTGCTGTGCACTTTAAAAATACAAATCAATAAATAATTTGTATGTGAGCAGCTAAGCCGAAATTGACCTAGGGGTGTAGCTGTCCTCTAATTGTGTGTTGGTTTAGAGTAGATAATGAGCTTATTGATAGGAGAGGTGAGGGTCTGGTTGGAGTTTTTGATCTAACGAGCTTGCTATTCCGAATTTCAAGTGCGCGTTTGCTGTGTTCAGAGTAAAGTCTCCCCTACAATAGCTGCCGGTAGGCCTTTTACATCACCCACTAACAGCATTCCTGCTGTCTTTCTTTCAAACTCTTAAATCCATTGTCCCACAACTGCAGTGAAACTAAATCATTTACATTTCAAAGTCTCTTTATCCATTTGTGGCCACAGAATATATTGTGGTCGTCCTCCCCCTTTTTCCAATAATGGGAATTGTTTAAATCCTGATCCAAAATCATATTCCCCTAAACTTTGCGTCTTCCATGAGGAGCCAGTCTCGCCCGTTCATCATCATCTTGGTAGTGACCTTAACCTGCTTACAAAAGGCAGGGACATATCCCCTGCACTACACGATCGTGCTGGTGGTCGTTCAGAATATGTTGTAGGTTCTGGTGTTTTTGCTTTTTGGTCTTCTAAATCAGACCACCTTACTGCTCTCTCTATGTTCTGATCTATCTAAAAACTGCATGCCCCGTCTCTTCGTGCTTTCTCATTTTCCTCCTTTTCTTTGTCTGACATCATTATACCCCAACTGGTAAGGCTGTTACCTCTTTCCTCATCAAAATCTAGTCTACTTAGGGACATTGTGCTATTCTTCTCCATCAGTGCGTTATCTGCTCTATCTCTGGTTTTCTTTGGTGGCGATCCTCTGCTCCCCATATCCTCATAACCAATCTTCTCTCTCATCCGTCTATAAAGATCCCCAATCCTTTTGACTATGCCTTATGCTCCCTGTTCAACGGCCCATGTCTGTATTCTCGCTATTCCTTGCAGCTCCCAGGCTGTTGTGATCCTTCTCTTCTTCCCATCGCTCACATACTTCAATTGTTATCATACCTTCATTAACAGTATGATCTATTTCATCATCTTTGTCCTCTACGCCTTATTTCTTCTTCCCTTCTCCTTATCTCTGTTCTCTTCTTCCTCTCGCCTTCTTTGCAACCTACGTTCTTTTACTCTTTGGGCTTCTTTTCATGTTTCTTCTATTTTTTTTCTGTCCTTTGTAACTTCTTTGTTCTTCCTTTTTTGTTTCCTCCCTCTTTCTTTGTCTTGTATGCCCTTTCTCGTTCTTTCCTTTTTGTTTCCTCTTTAACACTGTGAATACCTTTTCCATCTAATTTAAGTAGCTTCTGTCTTCCCCATCCACTCGCTTTGTACTATTATCATTCCACTTGCTTTCTTTCTCTTTTTTGTCTTCTGACTTCCTCTTCTATTTCTGTCTGTCCCTTCTCTCATCAAGCTCTGTTAGTCACGTGTGGACATATATTTACTTTCTTTATTCTTACTTTCTTCCATGCTGTCTTCACTATTGTAAGCGGCAGGTGCATATATTGGATTAACATACCCCGCCACTGCTTTTAATTCATTTAGAGGATAGATTCCCCGTTTGTCTTCTGTTGTGCTTTCATTTTTAGGAGGAGAAAGAGAAGCTGAGGGCATTACGTCCTCCTATATGCTGATTGAGCACCCACGCCTTCTCAGGCAGCTCCTCTCTCTCACCCTGGTACATCTTCCATAGTTCTGAAACAGCTAACCTTTTCTGTAACTTCTTCGCTGTATATGTAGTAGGGATGTAACAGTATAATGGTATACCGTTAAAGATACCGTAAACCACTTAATTGAACAATAATAACCATCACATTGTTTATACCGTTGAGTGTGCTTTTCAATCTGATTTGGAAAGGCTGCAGTAAGCAAGTGCTGCACAGTCTGTCTTGCACTGTTGGATGTGCCATCTGCCAAGTAGTTTCAGTTGGAGCAATCCATTTCATAAACCACATGCCGGACACAAAATCAGTATGTTAGCAATAGGAAGAATAAATACAGTGCCAAGAAGGAAAAGGGTTTACGGCTTTGGGGTTTATAGATTTACTATGGATAATGTTTGCTAAACATATGACAATGGTGGATTTCCCTGGTTCTATCATTGAATTTACATATATTAAGTCACACTGCGAAATTCACTCATCTCTGTGGGTATTCCCTGCTGACATACCAAAGGGTAACATGTCTGAGATTACTGAACACCTTTTGGCCCGCAAGTAAACTAAAGGCTGTAACGGGCAGGGAGAGGCAGAGAGAGAGGCAGAGAGAGAACACGCAAGCGTATACTACGATCAGCCTCCATTGATCTGTGGCATGCATTTTATAAAGATGGCAACATGTTCATCTTCACCAGTAGCCAGTGGGGGAGCTAAAAGCCTAAATGACCACTTAAGAAAAGATATTCAGGTTGCTTTGCCAGTCACAGCAGCTCCCCCACCTTCTCTCGCGCCTTGAAACACTTGTGTATAGGCGCGTTACAAATGCCTTATCATATCATGCCTTATCATATCTCTTAACGTGTGTGTGTGTGTGTTTGGTGGACGCAAGGGGTTGCATTTCAGTGGAAAGTATGTTGAAAAGCCCAGTTCTGGCCCTGGGTGCCTGGTTTTGTTTGTGATGATAAATCTGACAATTTGACCTTTTAGAAAATATTTGTTAAGATTGGTTAACTCCACCTGCTATACCTCGATAACCATGATATACCGTCATTTGGCAAGAAGGTTATCGTACCGTTATGAAACTAATGCTGTGACACCCCTAATATGTAGCATGCAAGTACGTTGTGTTGCAGTACTGTTTTTTGATAACTAACCTTCTTCTTGAGGCCACAGCATTAGTGTTTATTAGTCATGCCTTTCACCCACTCAGCGCGGTACTTTCTAATCTTAGGTTTCTAACTTGGCAATGTCCTGCATAGATGTTAAATGGGAGTGTCCCCATAATGACGTAGTTTTTAACTGTCAATACCAGGGTTTTTTGTTTTATTATTTATTTAATCACACTTCAACAATCACTTTTGGGCCCGCACCATCAATCGCCACCCATTGCCAATAAACCAATTTCTAAGCCTACACAACAATATCCATTTTTATCCCTTTCTTTATCATTTGTATCAATTTGTACTATCCGGTTATTATTTTTGATATTTTAAGAAGCTTCTATTATTTTTCTCTCAAATACTACCCTCCTAGATTTGATTGGCGCAAATTGCTTGCTTTTCTACCGCCTACTAACCTAGCACCTTATGGAAAAGCAATGTTGGTATAAAGAATAGGTCTAGTATAATAGAATAGGTAAGTATTTGCCAGTAGCACCTCCAGTGTTTAGCACCAACCCAAGCACTATCGCACACCGGCCCAAGTGATCGATCCCTTCTTTAATGAGTTTGAGCTGCAGTGATTTATGTATTCATGTCAGAACCCCATTTGACTGAGCGAATAGGAAGTGTAAAATCCATGGTTCGTGATAAACCAACATCTAGCAAAAGCGAGATTGGTCGCAGATTTAGCATGCGTCTCCATTAAAATTACATTTTATTTGTGCTGTTCCACATGCGCCGGCAGCTTCCTAGCTTTCACAGGGTTCCCCAAACCCCTTGCATTCCAACTTAATACTAATACATCAGCCTGCACTGTTCAACAATTTGTACATTAACCCTCGCCCCCCACACCCCCCTCACGTCTGCGATCGCCATTAGCCCAGGTGTAAATATTTGTAAATAGTAACTGCATTACACACAAGCAACCAAGCGATTTAAATCTCACCCTCGCCACCATCACAATCACGTCAGTATCTACCCAAAACATAACCTGGAAAAATCGACCAGTATAAGAACACCTGCAACTTGTATGGGGGTAGCTGACTGGGATCCGACTACACCTCAGCCTCCCGGGCATTATTAAGAATCTCCAACAGATGAAATGCATATGAGCACCTGTATGAATCACAGACTCAAAGCAACTGCGGAACAAGAAGGCACTAAAATATAGTCAACATAGTGAAGTTAACGGTAGCTGTTCACTCTTGCCCACTGGTACCAGCGGTCAGATCCACACTGTTATTAGTCGTTCTTGGGAGTGGAATATTGGCCTCCATACACGTGGCTGCCTCCTCCAGTAGAGTAAAAAAGTAGCACTTCTCTCTGAACTGAAAATTAGTATTTGCTGCGAACAGCATCGCAAATGACACTGATCTGTCAGTCATTTTTTAACTGCCTTGAAGAACCTCTGCTCTGCCTGCACTGCCGCTGTGAAATCAAGGTAAACTAATATTTAACCCCCCTAAAAAATCGCGGTCCACCTGTCGCGTTCTCTGGGACCCCAATCATATGAATGCTGTTGCGCCGAGAAAGATTTAAGGTCTCCACACTTTGACATAGTGCGCCATAGGCCATTCAACTTTTGAGTGTAATCTGCCTTTATGACTTCACATCTTCCACCAAGCTGATCCTGCCCTCCACTTGCTGTCTGTCAAGTTTGGCCTGCAATGTATTAATGTTCGCTGTAGTGTCTTCAAGTTTAGCGTTGACAGAAGTGAAGCCGGCTTGCATACTATCCAGCACGGCCTGGGCGCTCCCTGCCTTGGGGGATGCAGATTGTCTTCCTCGGTGCCACCACTGAGTGCACTGACTCAAAGGGTCTGTTTACTGCATGTGTCCATTCTCCCATGCCTTTTGCCAGCACCACTGCCCTTAGTCATAATGCAATGCAATGCAATGATCAGAGCTCTGGACACCCAAAGGGAACAATTGAAAGTTAATTGGCCCTGCCAATGTCGGTCCAGAACCCTTCAGTCACTTACTGCCCGTGCAGTGCCTAATACAAGGACTGCCACTGCCCTGCAGGAACAACCCACACCCGCATGCCAAGCAAATGCCAGGGCTCGTGGCGCAGGGGGAAGCACAGTAGTGATCGGCACACCGAGGGGTGCCGAGTAGGTGGGGGGGGGGGGCTGCGGGGCCTGCCCCCCCCCGGCAGAATGAAGTCGGGGCTGTCCCCCACCCTCCCTTCCCCCCCCCCCGGCCCGGAGAGAAGAGACGCAGTATGGATGGCCCTTTGTTCCATCCACACTGTCTCTCTCTGGTGGCCCGGGTAAAAGCCGGGGAAAAACGATGTTTAGAAATTGTGGGACAGATGCAAAGCAAGAGGCTCAGATGTAGAGGTACACCCAACCCAAAACGATTTTTAGAAATGGAGGCACAGATGCAAAGCGAGGGAGGGGGCAGGGAGAGGGTAAATGAGACTGTTTGCATGTCTCTGAGTGTGCACGTGGTGAGGGTGAATGCTATGGGTGGGGAGCAGAGGCATATGAGCCAGCACTTTCTAGTAGAGATGCCATATTTGAAATGGGGCAATGCTGGTACTCCTCAGTTAGATCGCTATACTCTTGATGGGATAGTACTGCTGTAACAGGGCTTCTATAATTGTTGAATCTTCTCAGCGATAATACTATGCTTTTGTTGAGGCAATGCTAGTTCATCTTAGTGGGGCTGCTATTCTTTTGATGGGACAACATCAGCACTTCTTAGTTGAGCTGCTACACTCTTATTGACAAGGCCCCAGCACTTCTCAACAGATGTATTTATTTTTATTTTAATTGGTTATTTATAATGCGTGTACTACCCAGAGGTTTCTAAGCGCGTACAGAGGGAGCAAACCTGTGTTGCGCGGACCGAGGGATCGAACCTGTGTTGCTCTGTCGTCTTGCTTCCAAGGCGAGCATGTTGCCCCTGAGCTATCCTTCCGATACTCTAAAGATCTGAAGTACATTTAATGATACAGAACCAGAACTATTGAGCAAGTCTGTCCGATTAACTCAACACTGCCATGGTTATACAAGGACTCATATATTTAAAGGGATGGAATTACTCAATGTAGCAGCACTATTCAATAACCCAAAGTTCTTAAGCATAGTTAATTGAAAATACTATACTTCTCACCGTTGGGACAGTACTGCCACTTCTCACAGAGGCTTCTACACCTTTTATGGGGCAGCACTGATCCAGCCTACTGCTCACATGCTCATAATTGTCATTTCTCAGCAGGACTGCAACACTATACCGTTGTGTTCTGTATGTTGAGTGCTTCTTCACCACCAATGTGGATTCATGGCTCTCTCACAGTGTCTAAATAGTAGATCTGTCTACATTCAATTTGCAACAGGCATGTCCGGAGCTGCCTGCTGTCCATAAGCTGCCGCTCAGGATGTTGGGAGCCATGATGGGGCAAGGGATAGAAGGCTCGAGCCTGTCCGATAGCAGAATCAGCAGGGTCTTAAAACCTGCTCATTCCTTCTGGAGGGGCCCTGGGGCAAAATGAGCCTGATCCCACATACAGGGGATTGTTACCCCTTTATCTCCTGAATGAAAGAATGAGCTTTCTCGGACACAAGTTATCACCCCTGCACACAGATTGAATGAATATGGTATGGCTCTATAGATCGAGAAAACTGGAGTGACAATTCAGAGTGTTTTAACAGAAATATAATTGTCTTCCCAGATGGGAGACTCTCTCCATTAATATTCATGGGGTCACTGAGATGACCAAGAGTGAAAATGTACATTCAGTTGTGAGATTACCAGCAGCAGTTGATACTATGCTCCAAGGAGTGAGGTGCCCACTCAATATATCACACTGTTTAGAAGTGTGAGACCCATCCTGAATGCTTGCCCAAAGAGCCTTGGCCAGAGTTCCACACTGAAGATATGAGCATGTGATCCAGGGTCTGCAACCCACAACACGTAGGGGATTCCCGTGTCCCACTTGCGAGATTTGCACAAAATTAGTGAGATTGTGCTCCAAGGTAGGAGGCACACGCGCAGTCTTTGCTCTGACGTTTGACACACTCGCAGGATGGGACGGCATTTCGTTCTCCCATCCTAATTGTGTTGCTCTGCCTTTTGAAGGCTACTACATCCTGGATGATTATATAGGGGTGGAGTAGGGGCAGTGATGGCCTACTGGAATGCAACTGGAAGTCTTAAACCTCCTTCTTACTTGACTTTAGTATATGCAGTACATGGTAGCCAATGTTTCCACTGTTCTGCGCTGCGCGCGCCTCCACCCCCTCATCCCTCCGCGCCGTTGCACCATGTTGGCACCTACATGCAAATTTGCGGTCCTATAACTGCCAGTGATGTCACTTCCTGTATTTGGGCCCCCCCTGGGAAATTCATAAGTCGGCTCCCCTGGGCACGCCAGTAGCGGAATGCTTACAAAGCGAGTACCTGGTGTGTTGCCGCAGCTACCCGGCAGTCAGTACGGCAAGACAGCTGCCCAATGAGAAGGCAAACAGCTCTGGAGCCCACCAGGACAGCGTGGACTACAAAACATGCAGGATCGGACGAGTGGCTGGGCCCGAAAGGCAATGGAAGCGCCGGAGCTCAAGCAATGCGCATCTATTTTGTGGACTGCTCAACAGCACCCCCGACTATCGGCCATCTTACCTACACAAATCCACACATTTTTATTTCAGTGCAAATATTAGGGGAAATGGGCTTAGTTATGTAGTCAAATCTTCAGCTAAATACAAATTGTAATAATGTTAAGTGTAGAGCTATTGTGGTTTGTTAGGTCATTCTAGTTGTTTTGGCTCTGGGTACTTTAGAACATATAGGATGACAAAAGCCCTTCACTATTTGTTTTCTGTGTAAGATACTGTAGTTTTTTTTTTTTTTGCCAATCAAGTAGTGGAAAATGTAATTTTGAGGTGTCTCTGCTTACGAAATGTAATCTTTTTGGATGTTTTGTCTTTTTTTATAGGCAGCTGATACTCTTGCTGTGAGGCAGAAGAGAAGGATCTATGACATTACCAATGTTTTGGAAGGAATTGGCTTGATCGAGAAAAAGTCAAAAAATAGCATTCAGTGGAAGTAAGAAGTGTTACATTTCCAGCCCTTAATGCCATTGGGTGACTCTTTTTTCTTAACTAGATCGTCTACTGTAACATGATACTATTTTGGTATGTATGTTTGTTTTTGGTAATTTGTTTCTCGCGCCATAGATGGAATATAGTACATGATAAATAAAGTTTAAACCTGTCTCAATGTTTTCGTTGGCATTTAAAGTATAAAGGCTGGCCTCTACCATTTACTACTTGCAGGTAACTGACCACTCAGACTTATTTTACCATCTTTATTTTGTAATGCGCTAGTTGGTAGGGTTGGATTCAGAGAATTGAGCTTTGATGGCTGGTGATGGGGCGGGTGGAATACAGGGGGGGGGGTAATTACTGTAGTTGAGAGCAACATTTGCACCTATTGCTCTTTTTTTACGTTCGAAAAAGCAGTTTTAGCAATATGTTGGACCAAATGTATCCGACTCACTGCTGTATCAGCCATATGTGACGCTATAATTTCACCACTAGGCGTCGCCTTGTCATTCAACATCCTGCAGGGCTAAAGAGCCAGAACCTGCATTCTCAGGTCACAAACGTACATAGGCACACTGTTTTCAGGCACAAAGGCATCCGGGGGCATGTCATTCCCTCCATCGTTAATGAACTTAAGGACTTTCTTGGTTCACTCCCTCCAAATGGGTTTTGATTTTCTTTACCAATGTCTGTTTTCCCCCAGTACCATTACACTACTGATGGTATTTTATTTAGTCCCTTTATTTTAGAGCACACAAAGCCTGCAGCTAAACGGGGTACAAACGGATATATGCACAGGGTTGCATTTCAGTCACAATTACATGTGTATGGGATTTGAAATGTATTGTACTCTACTACACCACATGCAACTATTCACACCCCCACTTTGTGCAGAGGCGGGTGTGATGTAAAGGTTCTTTCAAGCACCGATGCGTTCATGTGCCCCTTTCCTGGGAAACGCCTGGTCAACTGGGTTTGGGTGATGGCTGTCTGTTCCCCTACAACTCTCAAAACTTATTGCATGTTTTTTCGTTTTTTAGGTGATTCATAAAGTAATGACAGTTTTAAAAAAAGATTTTTTCAGACACACTGAGATCCGTTCCAGTGAATGTGTATACACTAATAACTAAATGAACCACTGAGGTAGGTAGGAAGTTTGTCAAGGTGAACTGGCAGAGACCTAAATTACTTACTGTATGACCTGTTCTAAAGCATGCACAGGGCTATGGTATCAAGCCGATTTAGATTTCTGCACATAATACTGCATGTCTGCACGATCCCAGTTTGTATTTATTTTGGTCAGTGCCTTAAAGGTGAGTTTGACCAGTCATATTCCCAGTTCAACTGTAAAACAGACTTTTTGGATACAGTTCATAAGAATCTGGAATACATTCTAGCCTTGCCCCTGGTATCCTGCCCTTCAAGGACTAACTCTCCCTTAATCTTTCGGGGTATGACACTGATGTAAAACTCACGTGAGGGTGTGGGATATATAACCCAATCTGATTGGTGAGTCGTCCAGAGCATCAGTAGTCTTAACAGTATTGTAGTGTGGTTTGTCTGCAATTTGGTATATTGTGCCCCTGCCTATGTATCCAGACAGTGGCCTAAAGAGTAAATGTGAAAAGGGGAGTAGCGGGGTAACTGGGAACAGCATAAAATGAGCACTGGAGATGGAGGTGGGCAGGTAAAGGGAGAGGGAATGGTGTTTTTGGTAGTTTGGATGTATTTGGATCCAAGAAAAGCAGAGTGGTTCATAGAGCAGGAGTGCAGATTTTTTGGGGGTGGCACAGAGCGCATCAGTGAAATGGGTGGGTACAGATGGCTGCAGCCGGGGGTGCTTCACACGTGGTGACTATTGATAGTGCGACTTTCATTGCTGCAACACTTTCCCCTTCAAAAAGGGTTTATTGGCACAGAGTGCAGCAGAGAAATACCTGGGTACAGTTGGCTGCAGCCGGAGCGTAGTTACACGTGGTGACTATTGCTAGTGGAATGTTCATTGCTGCACCACCTTAGCCTTGAAAAACGGTTTATTGGCGCGGGGCTTAGAGTACTGCATGAGGACAGTTGGATGCAGTTGTCCTGATTGAAACAAGTTACAGCTGTCTGCTGTTTGGAAGCAAGTCATAACTGCTTAGAACATTGTGTTGATGTCTGCACAATATTAAAAGGAAACACGAAGACAGGACAGAGAGAAGAGATGGACCATCAGAAAGGCTGCTGAAACTTACCATCCGACAGCTGTAAGGAGACACCAGAGGAGATTGCTGAGAGTGCATCTGGGTGGAGCTGTCTATCTCTAAGACAGCCTCAGAGTTGACTGGGTCCTATGGTGGAGAGCGGGAGGTCATCTTTGAGAGTGGAGTGACCAGACGCCTGCCCCATCTTGCCAGTGTGTCCTGAGATGCAGCTGGCTTTCCTGAACCTTTAACAGAGGCTTGCTATGGTTGTTAGTCCTGAAGAAGGCAACCTACTAATCTCTCGCCAAAACATAGCTTTTACGTCGACCCTGTTACTGGAATTGATTTGGTTGCTCTTTTAAGGATTGTAGAAGATAAGCGACAGTTCTCCAGCATGGGGTCTGGCATGGATTCACATGCTCATGAATATTCCCCGTCGTCAGGCTGGGAATCCTCGGTAAAGAAAAAATCAGTATCAGTTTCGTTTCTGATCTGTCTTTCATAGTAGTAACCAATCACTGATCTCTGCGTCATACTGACCACAGCCAATGACTGCCCTCTACCTAAGCCCCGCCTCTGGCAGCCATCTTCAGATTTTTACCGCACGTTCAAGTGTTGGGATCCTTGTGCTATTGCTCTCGAGCGTTAGTGCTATTTTTCACGTTTTTTCTCAGAAAAATTTCTCTTTCGGTCAAAAGAGCCTCAAGCTCCACCGTTTCTTCATCCGATCAACGGGGACCCGTGTCGGATTCGTCTACGCCCCTCAAGGGTGAAGATTTCATCGAGCCACGCTTTTGGAGGACTCAAGAAGTTTCTCAGGCCAATCTCGGACATGGCCCAGGAGAAGGGAAGCGCGACGCCCGGAAAGCTGTTCAGGGTCTGCCCGCCCTGGATGCCAGCTTCAGAAGGTCTTCAAGGAGGACGAACACTCCCTTTACCTTTACTGCCTACATGAGGACAAGACGCACGTGGAGAAGGACTGTGTTTTGCGGCAATATGTCGGAGCGGACCATGAAGGACCGCCATCAACGTCTCGCCAACTGGCTGGAAGGAAAGAGCCCGTCAGGCGAGAAGAAGAAGAAGTCCGAGCGGTCTTCTAAGACCTTTGAGGGCGCCCCGGCGACGGGGGTCCAACAGAAGACCAAGCACCGCAAGTCCGCTGGCACCGGGAGCGCCGAACGGTCGGACTCTCCGGGCGCCAGGCAGGGCGCATCCTCCCCGGCGCCATCAACCACGAGCCAACGCTCTGGCTCGGGTAAGAGGAAGGCTGAGCACCCGGCGAAACTCGTGGAGAGTCCCCGGTCGTGCCCTAAGGCCCCATCGGAGGGGGAGCGAGGTGGTGACCCTCCCCTAAAGGAGAAGGCGGTGAGCACACCTAAGGTGGTGAAAGCCTTGATCCATCCGGCCAAGGCCTCTATCTAGACAGTCGCGGCGGCCCTGGCTCAGCCTGTGGAGGCTACACCAGTGGTGGCGACCCCGGGGCCCAGAATCTCCCTGCCACCGCGTAGGGAGTCCTCTTTCATGCCCATCGACAGGACCCCCGTGAAACCTCCGACGGAGAAGAAAAAGGGGGGGCAAGAGGTCATCATGGACTTGGCCTCAACCTCTGAGGAGGAGCTGATCGAAGTCTTAGGCCACGGTTCTGGCGTGGAAGAAGGCCATCCTGTCGGGAGAGACCCCGACGTGGAAGTCGACGAGGGTGTCGAGGATGCCGACGGGGCTCCTGATCGCCCATCGGATCTCCCTCAACCAGTGCCGCAAGACAACTCGGCGGCCATTTTGTTGGCTATACAGTCCTTATGCTCGGAGATAAGGACGAGACTGCCGTTACCACCAACGGAGGAACCGCTCCCGACGGGGGACCCGGAGCCAGGCCCTTCTGGGAGCCCTCCCCCTAAGAGAAGAAGGATTCATCCTCCACCTCCTTTTCAGCCATCACTCCCTGTTCAGCCCTCCTCCCCGTCCACGACACGTGGGGATGATACGGGGACTGACACTGCTGCGACGGGTACAGACGACGAGGTTTACGACGAGGATCTCCCGTCGTCACCGCCCACCCGGGCTTCCCCGCCCGACGAGATTGGATCGTTTCACTCCATGAGCGCCAGGGCATCCGAGCTTTTCCAGCTCTGCCCGGAAGAGAAGAAGGAAGGTTTCCTTTATCAACGGCGCGAGACCAAGAGGAAGACGGTCCTCGCTGTACCTCTACTAGACGACATTTGGGACGAGGGCCTCGCCCTCCTCAAGAACCCATCCACGACGCCGGCTAGAAGGGATTGGTACGAGAAGAAGTACCGGGTCCCGGACACGGCCCCCTTGTGCCTTCGGGCACAGCCGACCCCGGACTCGGTCGTCTCCGCGGCAGCCAGGAAGAAAGCGGGGGGGCGCGGCCTCTACGTCAACCTCCACGCCGGACGGCGAGGGAAAGAAATTAGACACGATGGGACGCAGAGTCATCTCGTCGGCAGCGACGACGATTAAGGCGGCCAACGCCTTGGCTATCGTAGCCCGCTACGACAGGGAGTTGTGGTACAAACTGGCCCCCCTGCTGGACTTCCTACCAGACGACAAGAGGGCGGAAGCCCTAGAGATCTTGCAGGAAGGAGAGGTGGCGTCGGACCATGCCATTACGATTGCGACGGACATCGCTGACACTGGATTTCGCCAGTTGGGCAACGGCTTGTGCCTTAGGCGGCGTGGATGGCTCAAGGCTACTGACTTCCGTCAGGACGTGCAGACCAGAGTCTTGGACATGCCTTTCGACGGAAACAACCTGTTTGGGAAAACAGTGGATGATTCCCTTCAAGCCATCAAGGCGGACATGGAGACGGCCCGGGCTCTTGGGGTTCTCCAGCAATGGCGGCCGCCCTTTCGGAGCGGCGGAGGCAAACAGGGTGCCGCCAAAGGTTCCAGCGGCGGATTTTCCACCTACCGTCAAGCGGCCCGTTCGTCGTCACAGGAAGCTTACAGGGGACGAGGCAAGTCAGGCGGACCCCGCCGTCGTCGCCAAGGAGGACAAGGCGGCAAAGCCTCGTCGAAGCAGGACTGAACCGGCCGCGGGGTCGGGCCCCCACCGAAGCTCCCCGGTCGTAGGCCGGCTGGCGAGCTTCGTCAGCGTGTGTGAGTCCATCTCCACCGACCGTTGGGTGCTGGACGCCCTAGCTCAGGGTCACGCGCTCGAGTTTCTAAAGAGGTGCCCGCGCGTCCCCCTGTGGCAAGGAAAGAACATCACGTCCCTCAACTTCTCTTGGAGGTAAAGGCGATGCTCAAGAAGGGCGCCATCGAGCTCGTCCCAAAGAGTCTTCGGGGCTCCGGAGTTTACTCAAGATACTTCCTCGTGAAGAAGAAGACGGGGGGGGGGGGGGATGGTATCCCATCCTGGACCTACGACGACTGAACAAATTCATCAAGGCACAGAAGTTCCGGATGGTCACCCTCCAACACGTCCTGGGTCAACTGGAGGAGGGCGATTTCCTGTCGTCGTTGGATTTGGAGGATGCCTACTTCCATTTTCTCATCCTAAAGGGACACCGAAAGTTTCTCAGGTTTGTGGTCCAAGGGCGTCACTACCAGTTCAGAGCCCTTCCCTTCGGATTGAGGTCGGCACCCAGGGTGTTCACCAAGTGCCTCGCACCGGTGGCGGCGCAGCTGCGCCGAGAGGGGATCCACGTCTACCTGTACCTGGACGACTGGCTCATCCGAGCAAAGACGAAGGAGCTCGCCGTGGAGCATACGGCAAGGACCGTCCAACTGCTCACGGACCTGGGATTCTCCATAAACTACGGCAAGTCCCACCTGGTGCCCGTGCAAGACGCGCTGTTTCTGGGAGCGAAGCTCGACACAGTGTCGCTTCTGGCCTCTCCCTCGGAGGAAAGGACGAGGGCCATCTTGGGCAAGGTGCAGCGGATGCTGGTTGCGGACGCTGCCAGGGTAAGGTCCATCGAGTCCCTCCTCGGAATGATGTCTTCTTGCATTTATCTCATCCGCCTGTGCAGGCTCCGGATGCGCCCGTTGCAGGAGTTCCTGGACGCGTGCTGGATCCAGACGACGGGCAGCTTCGAGGAGAGGATCACACTCGACGAGAGTTTCCGACGAGCGATCCGGAGGTGGGGCACCCGCGCGCATCTGACGGCGGGCATGGACTTCCAGACCCCCGGCCACCAGGAGACAGTGACCACGGAAGCCTCCCTGGCAAGGTGGTGAGGATCTTCACCGACAACACCACCAGCATGTTCTACATCAGGAAGCAGGGCGGTACCAGATCCCCAGCCCTGTCCAAGGAGGCGCAGGATCTGTGGCATTGGGCCGTCACCCAAGGGATGTTTCTGGTGCCGTTTCATCTGGCAGGGATAAAAAAAACACCATCGCCGACTCGCTCAGCAGAGAGCTGCGCTCGTGCCACGAGTGGGAACTACGACAGGATCTAGTGGACCGCCTCTTCCAACGGTGGGGCACACCCCAGATCGATCTGTTCGCGACGGCGACGAACTCCAAGTGCCGGAGGTTCGCCAGCAGGTTTCCCCAGCCGAGGAGCATGTGCAATGCTTTCTCGTTCCCCTGGGAGGGCCGGGTTTCTATACGCGTTCCCTCCATTGCTATTGCTGATCTGGCTCATCAACCAGCTCAAGAGGTCACGGTGCAGGATGATCCTCGTCGCACCTGCGTGGCCGAGGCAGATATGGTTCCCGGACCTTCTGGACTTGCCAGCGTCCCCATCAATCAAGCTGCCAGTGGACGCGGATCTTCTCTCCAGGGAAGGAGGCGCCATCCTCCATCACGACCCGAAGTCGCTGAACTTGCAGGACTGGCTCCTGCAGCGTTAGAGTTTGGAGGATACGACATACCGGCCGACTGCAGAGAGGTTCTTGCAAAGGCCAGGGCGTCCTGGACTCTTAAATGCTATGGACACAAATGGAAGAGGTTCTCTGTCTGGTGCCACGCACAGATTAACCCTCTACGGATTACGGCTCCCCAGGTACTGCCGTACCTTCTGACGCTGGCCAAGGCTGGACTGGTGCACGCGTCCATCAAGATTCATCTTGCAGCGATCTCCCGATACACCAGAACCACGGGGCGGACGTCTTTGTGGTCTCATCGTCTGGTGAAAGAATTCATGAAGGGACTGTTCAGATCGTTCCCGCCGGTGAAGGCTCCGGCCCCGACGTGGGAGCTCAACGTGGTGCTGACCAAGCTCATGGGACCTCCGTTCGAGCCTCTGCACTCGGCTCCGTTGAAGTTCTTGTCGTGGAAAACAGCGTTTCTTGTGGCCATCACCTCTGCACGAAGAGTGGGAGAGATCCAGGCCCTTTCCTGCAAGCCCCCGTACTTGACTTTTCACGACACGAGGGTAGTGCTCAGGACACACCCCTCCTTCATGCCCAAGGTGCCGTCGGACTTCCACCTCAACGAACCCTTGGTGTTGCCTGTTTTCTTCCCGTCGCCGGCCGAAAGGACTTTGCACTCGCTGGATGTGGCTAGAGCGCTGAAGTTTTATGTGGACCGCACAAAGTGTTTTCGGAAGACGTCACAACTTTTTGTGAACTTTGGGCCTGTCAATCAGGGGAAGGCTCTCTCAACGGCCTCCATTTCCAGATGGCTCTCCGGCTGTTCCATGTACTGTCATCGGTTGGCAAACCGACCGCTGCCTGGCCGTCCGAGAGCCCATTCCACCAGAGCGATCGCAGCTACCACGGCGTTCCTATCTGGTGTGCCCTTGCTGGACATCTGCAGGGCTGCTACGTGGAGGTCGACGCACACCTTCACGAAATTCTACTGCGTCGATCGGGATTCCAGGGAGGAGTCCAGGGTCGGCCAAGCAGTGCTGCGCAATCTGTTCGCCTAAGGTGAGCCTGGTGAGGAGGTAAGAATTGCTTAATGTTGAGTTTGATGTAATGCTTAATGTTGAGCCTTTGCCACCTCCCGTGGTTGTGCATGTGTGCTGCTATGTATTCTTTATTCATGAGCATGTGAATCCATGCCAGACCCCATGCTGGAGAAGGAACAAGTTACTTACCTGTAACTGTTGTTCTCCAGCATGGGTCTGGCATGGATTCACATGCGAACCCTCCCGCCTACCCCTCTGCGGCTCTTCACTTGGTCATACTGCCACTTCACGTGCTACCAAATCTGAAGATGGCTGCCAGAGGCGGGGCTTAGGTAGAGGGCAGTCATTGGCTGTGGTCAGTATGACGCAGAGATCAGTGATTGGTTACTACTACGAAAGACAGATCAGAAACGAAACTGATACTGATTTTTTTCTTTACCGAGGATTCCCAGCCTGACGACGGGGAATATTCATGAGCATGTGAATCCATGCCAGACCCATGCTGGAGAACAACAGTTACAGGTAAGTAACTTGTTCCATATGTTGTGGTTGATGTGTGTGATCACATACTGAAAAATTCATTTTTTTTGTGAAATCATTTGGGTTTTGTGGTATCTGGGCACCATTAATGTTTGTCACATTCACCTTTTTATATTTGTGTGATGGTCTGTCATTTTGATGAATGAGACACAAGATACAATTTACTTTTGTCTTTAAAAGATTCTCGCTCACCACTTTGTGAATTTTTATTTCTCACTCATCCCAAATGTAAATTCAATGTGATCTGCACTGCCAGAAAATAGTTTTCAAAAAGAAAATGATACACGTGTAAGGGAATATTTTCTGACGGAAACAACTTCTTGTGTTTGAGTATTCATCCTCAGTTCCTGGTTGAGTTGGGGTCACCTTCTCTTTTGTGTTTTGTGTTGGGTTTGTCAGGCAAGCATTCCCAGAGACTTTCACAGTCTCTAGGTCTTATCAGACACACGTTATTGAAGTGCTTTCACCAGCCTTTTGGCTTTGACAGGCAAGCATCCATCAGGCAATTTCATCAGCTTTTGTGCTTTGTCTGGCAAGCATTCTTCATAGTCTTTCACTAGCCATTTCAGTTACGTAGGCATGTGTTATTTTTACTTTGCATTTGAAAGAATGGTGGAGGAGGACATCCTAAAGTCAGGTACCTTACACAAAGAATGTATGTGCAATTAATAGTTGACCCTTGGCAAGCTTTTAATTGGGGTTGGAGTAGTGCACATACTGGGACAAATATAGAGCAAGATATCTGCTCAGATATCACGGGAGGGATGTTGGTGTGTAGATGGCAGGAAGTTCAGTGGTGACCAGTAGGATGGGTCTATAAGAATAAGGTATAAGAGGTGGAGTTTGATAGCAAATTTCAGAGCCTTTCATAGCTTCTTGGTTTTGTCTGGCATGCGTTCTTTAGCAATTTTCACTAGCGAGTTGGCTTTGTCAAAAAAGCTTACCTCAGAGACTTCCACTATCCTACTAGCATTTTTGTCTGGCAAGACCGACTTCATGCAAGAGTTTCCACCAGAGCATCCATCTGATGTATTCTTCTGTGATCGAATGCTCTCTTCAGAAAACTATATATTCGATGTATACTTCAGAATACTAGCTGTGCCTCCTTCCTGCGTTGAAAGTGCCAGTTTGTGTGAAAAACAAATTTTAGCGGTGCCTCCATACTACTCATTTGGCCTACTGTGCCAAGTGGATAGGTTCAGAACTGTGCTTTCCAGCATGCTTGCTGCACCGTGTTCTTTCTGCTTCAGCAAAAAACTCAAACTTGGCTGTGTGCACTTGTTGCATTGTGCTTCTTTCTGCCTTAGCTAAAATTGAATTTAGCTGTGTACTTGCTGTTGCCCTTCTTAAAATTCTTCTTGCTTGGGTGCACAACGGTTACTTACTACCTTTTTACAAACAGCGGGTGCTGCTGAGAGCATCGTGCATTAAGTCCTGCACGTCCTCCCTTGTTCTCAGTGCCCCCCTGGTGTCCTCTTGTCCCGTACCACCCTGTGTTTTTTTTCGCCCCCTTCCAATGTGCCTCCAGTGCATCAGCCTTGTAAGTGTCCTTCCTCACCATTGCATCTAGCTATGTCACTATCTCTCCTATCCTTTCTAACTGCTTCTTCATTTCCTATCCCTCTCCCATCACTAAATCTGTCTGGAAGAAACTTAAGGACAAACTGGGCTCCAACCCAGGCCTTCCTATTGCAGACACCTATATCACGGCTTCCACCAGAGAGACTCGCTCAGACATCCTCTTTGTCGTTACCTCATCTGACCTATGTACCGGCACATGGTCACCTTTCTCTCTCCTATCGCCTCTTCTCCCATTAATGGTGGCACCCACTGGGAGGTCCTCCTTGACCTCTTCGCCACTTCCAGGGTCATCATTAATGTCTATCTGAATGGAACCATCATGGTTCAGGGTCCTCGACCCAAACTTCTTCTCTTCGACAGGCTCCTACCTCGCTTCTCAAACCTTACCTGTCCCCCTGCACAGGCTCCCTTGCCTGCTGTGCCTTCCTCCTCCTCTGCACAGGCTCCCTTGCCTGCTGTGCCTTCCTCCTCTGCACAGGTGCCATTCTTACCTCAATGTCCCGGCTCCCTTGTCGGCCTTGGCTCCTTAGCCATCCTCCACTATCCCTCTGGCTCTCTTGCCACCCTCGGGAGGGACCACCATCCCCTGCGGCCCCCCAAACCCCTGTGCGGAAGACCTTCAAAGATGGCAAGCTGCTCCATATTGCCACGCTTAACTCTCGCTCTGCTGTCAAACACTCGTCTGACATCTGCAACCTACTTGAACGCATGGATCTACATGTGCTCGCAGTCATGGAGACATGGTTGAAGTACAGCTCTGTCACAAGCTTTGACACACTCCTCCCTGAAGGATACACGATCCTCTCTGTGCCCAGGCCCAAGGGGTCTGGAGGGGAGTGGCGTTTATCTTCCCAGAATGGATACTTGTGTCCATCATCCCCATTCAGACCTACTCTTCCTTCAAGTGCCTAGTCTGCTGGCTCTCACTCTCTCCTAAATCTTCTCTCCTTATGGCCACCTTCTATCTGCCACCAGGACAGTCCACTCTCTTCCTCTCGGAATGGGCTGACCTGGCCTCCTCTCTACTCTCGTCCTCAACTCCTCCTGCTTGGTGACCGCAACGTCCATCTAGACTCTCCTGACTCCTCGGGACCTTTCCGCAAACTAGTGCGATTCTCTCTCCCTCTCCGTCTTACCTTCTGGCTCCACGCACATAGCGGGCCACACTTTCGATGCTCTCATCTCCGACATCCCTCTCTCTATCCCTCTCACTACCTTGCTCTCTTGGATGGACCACTCCCTTCTTTCTTCACACTTGAAGCTCTCCTCTCCTCTTGCATCAGCACACCCGGCGCGACCACTAGGTTTCAAAGTCAACAGACCCTTGAAAAGAGTGACAGCAGCTGCCTTTGCCGCCACCTCCTACTCCTGCGTCTGACTACCGCCCTGACACAGCCCTCGCTAACTTCAATCTCTAACGCCCTTGATACTCTTGCTCCTGTCATGAGGGTCCGACTGAAGCCTTCCAAAAAGTGCAAAAAGTGCAACTCTTGGTACAACTCTGATCTGGCTGCCCTTAAAAGCAAGTGTAGGGCAGCTGAGCGGACCCTCTGACAAATTGGTCTGGCGTCTCCTTGAAAGGCAATATCGACTCTGCATCCACACCAAGAAAAGAGTCTTTATTCAAGCCCCCATCTCCACGGCATCAAACAGCACGGTCGAACCTTTCAAAGTCTATGACGAACTGGCCAGTCCTGCAGCTGCCTCCTCTTCTGTCACACCCACCCACAACCTTTACTCAGCCCTGGCTGCACACTTCACTGCAAAAACCCAAGACCTCCTTTTCTCTCACTTCCACACCACATCCTACACCAACACCTCTGGAGCCACCCTTGGCCCCTTCACCACTTCTCCTCTCTTCTCTCACTCCCATCACACCTGATGAGGTCGCCAGACAAGTCTGTTCTATGAAGCCCTCCTCCAAACAGGTTGACCCCTGCCTCTCCAAAACCATTGACCACATCGAGACTCTCGCTCCAGCCCTGGCTGATCTCTGCAATCTCTCTTTTGCCACTGGAGTTTTCCCAACATTTGTTAAGAAATCCCTTGTGCACCCTCTGCTTAAGAAACCCTCCGCTGACCCCTCCATCCCGACAAACTACTGCCCTATCTCGATCACTCCTTTCCTGGGCAAACTCCTGGAGAAGCTGGCTATCTCTCAGCTCACCCTCCACACTGAATCTGCTGGATGCCTCCACGACAGTCGGTTTGGTTTCAGAGCATCCAGACGCACGGAAACTGCTATTCTGAACACCTGTGAAGACCTGCTCTCAAATCTTGACACTAACGCTCCCTCTATCCTCATTCTTCTTTTCTTCTTAACCTCACCTCTGCCTTCGTCACGCTAAACCGCAACATCCTGATCACACGTCTCCGTGACACCCCGGGAATCACAGGTCAGGCTCTGGCGTGGTTAACCTCCTTCCTTTCCGACCGCCCATCCCAGGTGGAACTTGAGTCCTTTCCCTCTACTAGCACTCTTTCAACCTGCAGCTTTCCCCAGTGTTCTATCCTACCCCCTGGTTCTTCACTGTCTACATGGCTGCCCTGGCACGTGCGATTGCCACTTTCATCTCTAACTATTCATCTGTAACTTCTAGTGTTATGCGGATGACTCTCCTTCAGGCTACCGTCAGCCACCTCCTCTACCTTGCTCATATCGGACTGTCCGCAATTCAGTCATGGTGTGCTGCAAACGACCTCTGCCTCAAAGCCAGTAATATTGAGATTGTTCGCATTGGGACTCCTGCTCCTGTTTTCCCACTCTCGCTCTGGCCAGCCTCCCGTAGCCCTGCGCCCGCACCCATCTGCGAGGCATAAAACCTTGAGGTCATCTTCGACTCCACTCTCTCCTTTTACCACTTACATTTCAGACATTTCCAAAAAAATATAACTCCAAGCTGCAGCTTCTCAGCGGTACGCTTTGTTTTCTCACCTGTCTTAGCCCCTCCCGTCCTCCCCCCCAGCAGCTCACTGTCTCCAGAGCCCTGGTTTTCTCAAGGCTGGATTACTGCAACAGCCTCTTTCTCAACCTCCCTGCCTCTGCTTTACACCCTCTGAAACTCATCCAGAACAGAACCGCGAGACTTGTCCTTGTCCTCAAGCCCAGGGACTGCATCTCTCAGCGCTGTAATCCCTTCACTGGCTCCCTGTTGCTGCAAGGATGAAGTTCAAGACCCTCTGTATTGTCCACAAGGCTTTCTGGGACCTACCGATCTGCAACGTTGCCTACCTAAATACTGTCCCTCCCGAGCCCTCCGCTCATCTACCTCCAACCTTATGCGAGTGAGCCGGTTCACCAGGCAGAGATTTGGAGAGAGATCTTTATCCTTAGCAGGGGCCTCTCGCCTTCCTTCTCGCTCTCTCTACCCTGCTAACCTCTCTCTGCTCTATCACTCTTCCCTCCTTTTCCACACAGCTTGCTGACTGGCCGCCGGGTGTGCCTCAGATTTCTCACAGGTCCCTGGCACCCTTGCAAGTCCTCTCGCACTTGCCTACGGGCCTGCACTTGCCTCATCCTTACTGCACTTGTTGAATGACCCATGAGAGTGGCATCTCTCAGCACTTTCCCCAGCTTTTCTGACTGACTAGTCGCACTTGGACCCCCCCCCCCGCTCTTGGTATTTGGTATTTATTTGTATTTATTGTGTTTATATAGCGCTTTAATCTATTGCATGTTCTGATTGAACCATGCTTTGAGGACTGTCCATCTTCCCCGCCTCCCCTCCTTGCATGGTGGCCCCTCAATGCACTTGGAAAAACTGCAGAATCGTCGTCAGACCCATTTGCTGTTATCTACACTGTTAATTTTATTATATGCAATTACTCTGCCTGTGCAGGCTTGTATCGTTCAAAAATGCAAGGGCTCTGAATGACTGTTGTCTTTTCCCCTTGTTCCCTCCCTCCTTGAGCGCTTTGAAACACTTGCCTTGTGTATAGGCGCTTTACAAATAAATATTACCATACCATTTCCTCAGCCTATGCCTTATAACTTAAGAAGCAAAATGTCTAGTGAGAAACACGATCAAGAAGGTTTCTCTAGTGATTCAGTAAATCGCGGTGGAAGCTTAGAGCTTTTACTCTTCCCTTTACAATGACACTGTAAAATCCCCAGGAACAAATACAACTGTTTCCACACTTGCTTTGAGTCTGGTGTCATCTGCCATTGATGAGAACTCGCTGCTCAGCCTTTGTAATAGCCTGCAAAAGGAGATCCAAGACGATATTGTGAGTTTTGTTGCCTACCAACCACATTGATGTTGCAAAAGATTGATCTGTCGTGTACTCTCCAGGATAATGCAATATCATTGGCAGAAAGTACAGTAATTGAAATCTGCGCATCAATTCAAGATCTGCGGCAAGCTCAGTGTAAGCTTTTAGCTAGCATTGCAGATAATGCGTCCATTAATAACATTAGGGGCATTGGAAATAAATAAATATTGAAATGACTTCTCTTCTCAGATGGACAGGAGCATCTTATTGGATAGTGTACAGACTTTGGTAGCTGAGTCCCTGACCCTTTTACTGCAGAACAGTGGGTAAATTCCTTCTTTGGAAGTCTTTATGATGGAGCTAGAAAACCGTGCTCGCTAACCTAAGCAAATGTCCGACAACGTATTACAACTACAAATGATTGAAGTTGTAGTGAAGAACAAGCAAACCAATCCGTCTAAAAAAATGTGCTAAAGCTAAAAAGGTTAAGTTGGTTAACTTTCTTAAAAAGTGAAATGCATTTTTTCAAAGAAACTTAATTGCTATGGTCAGAACTGTACAGTCATTGAATCGGACTTGGAGACATCTGTGCCCAAGGTCAATAAAAGTAAAAGGAGAAAGACCAGGCATGGCAAACTTTGAGGACTGGATCATTAAAAGTCAAGCGAAACAGGCTTTGAAATATTGATAAGCACAAGGGAAGCTGTCCCATCAATTCTTAAAATGACTAACAGCGAAGCAATGAAAACGATTTAACATAACACTTTTGTCCATGCATCTGATCAAAAACCGAATACTGAGATCAATATATCAATCCACCGATAAGGCGTTCTTGTGCCGCAAACATAATTGTTTCTCTCATCTAAAATCTGTGGAGGCAAAAATAGCAGTGACTTAAAATTTAGATACAATGTGTCTACAGTTATTATTAAACGCCTCAATCACTCCCATATGTAGGCATTCTTGAGAGAATTTTTTTCAATGTGGTCCTTATCAATGAAAGACATTAACTAGGTGGCACTGGTTGAAGCTTGCGATAAAAAAACATAGATTATGTTCTCACTTTTGCCCCTTTTTATTAGGTTATGGGTTGTTACCCCACTGTGCAAATGTAACTAGAAATTCTGCTGCTGGAACTGTGCTTCGTAAACAAACTGGCTTGTTAAAAGATTTAAAAACGCAGATCTCTTGCACTACTAAGAGCAGAAAGGTACAAACCCAAATAACATTAATGACATTATCAATATTAGATGATCTTCAAGAGTTGCAGTCACTTTCTTGACAAAGATGGGGATGCGATTATCAGACACTTAGACTTGGATTCTGAATGAAATGGTTTTAGGTTGTTTTTTAAATTGCCCACAAAAGGTCTTCCAGGTAGAGACTCGGGCGGCCTGATCATTGACTTGTGCAACAGTAATTCCTACAGAAGGATGTAATCGTATCTTGGCGTTTGTTATTAACTTGAATTTTGCTGGCGCTTCTTTTGATCAATGTATAATCCCCTCCTTTTAGGTATTCACACCTTCAGCATAATGAAAGCTATTGAAATAACTATACAACAGGCTAGGAGTAAGTGAGAAGACCTTGTCATATTAATACACTGTGATTTGAATGCCTGTCGTGCTAGACTGGAGGGCGATAATCTAAACTACCTACTCTGGGATGGCAGTCTCTTCCAGCAGTAAACTTACTTAAACCAATGGCTAACGAGGGGGGCTGTATGTGGCTTCACTTCTTGGCCTCAAATGATTTAAAAATGTTTAATGGTAACCAAGGGGGATTTCTCGGTTTACCCACTTGACAATCGGGTATTCAAGAATCGTGACTTGATTACTTCATTTCAAAATACTATTATTTCAGTGTTAAAAACTGGACCATAAGTAGTACTCCCTTAAATCATCCATTCTATCCTAAAGCTATGCTTTACAATAAAGCACTTGGGATCAATAGGTGCAACTACAATTAATAACCGCGGTTCAGATATTCGCTGGACACATAAAAGTGTTTTAAATAAACATATCAGCATAGCTCAAGCCTATGAAATGAGAGTAATCTGGAATGAATATATAATTGGATTTATACATTTGCTTGCCAATTTAGTCCCATCGGTTCGATTTAAAATGAGTAAATTGTCATATAAGCGTCATGCTTACAGCTACGACTCCGCAATTGCGCTTAAGCAGCTAATGCGCAGGGTAAACGTAGCAAATGTGGTCATAAAGCATTCTAAGAGTTAGGCTGAGGCAAGGAATCTCATCAAAAGCTGTAAATTATCATACCACTCATGGTTGATCAGACATAGTCCATCAAGTAGGACGGCTGATTGACGAGGACTATTGTGTGTTCTAGCAGCCAATGATAAAAAGATGTTTTGGAATATTTATGGCCAGCCTCAGGGCACTATCGAGGCTGCCCAAATTAATTTGGTTAACTGAACCGGGTCTCTAAATTAATCGATGTACACCATAGGTACCTACAAACTGTTTCCACTAAGCAGGCCTAGAGAGCATCTGTGCATCCTATGGTGCCAGAATACCGAATTATTAGGATAAGACTCAAAGTTCAATTTTGAGATGCCATTGAGCATGTTTCGGGTGTGTGGGCTGTGCTTCCTGGACTGCCAAGTAAAGGGCTTCATTGAAAATGCCTCCTACAGACACACATCAATGGAAGGGTGTAGGAGAGGCGAGCAGACCCGGAAGACTGGAGAGGAGGGCACGGGGGAATGAGCAGGGACGTGGGTTGGTGGGAGGGGTAAATGATGTGGTAGTTACGGGAAGCGGGTAAATGTTATCTGGAGAGTTCGGATGGGGGACTAAGAAGGCGAGACAGGGCATGGTGGGTGCCTCAGATGGGCAGCTCAGGGGTGTGAAACCCCTTCCCCCAACCCCCACTGAAGGGGGGGGATAAGCCTGTTTGGACCTGTTCGCTGCTCCGAACCAGCCCAAAAAAAGACATAGAACTCTTTGAGCTTGACTCCTGGTGAAGTAACCTCACCACAGTTTAGCACTATAGACTGTCATAATAATCTTGCAGATCCAAATGAGGAATCAGGCGATTGGAAAGTTAGTGGTGGCTTATGCCATTATTGAAACACGTTGGTTTCCTTCCAAGATCATCAGGCTGGCAGGACAATGTAAAGGCAGTCTGTTGTCCCCAGAAAGTGAAGGGAGAGCCATTAAACGTCATTCGACAACTAGCAGTTGGGTAACAGATCAATTAAAGAAAACTCCTATGTTGGCTATGAGTGAAAAAAAGAGGACCCACTTAGACACAAATCATATTCCGGCGTAGCAACAACTTCATTTACTTTAATATCTTATTGGCTGATTTCGCCTGCTGAGATGTTTTGAGGGTAGATCATTTAGTCCATGTTCAAGTTATACTGCTGTCTATCGGACACCTGTACTTTAGAAAAATACTGGCAAATCTGTTTTGATTATCTAAAGTCTGAGTACATTGTCATCCCTGGTACTCAGTATGAACTTGTGCAAGCAAATGTACTCCCAGCAACTTGTAATTTATGTCGCTGTACTTCTGCTTTTAGTTCCTAATAATAAATATGGTTATGTCAGAGGTAGGTTAACTGCTCATCCCGCACAAAGGGTCTAAACAGGTGTCTGGCAGTTTTATTCTAAGCTTCTAGGTGACCTAAAGAAAACAGTTGGATTGCAGGTATTTTCTGTGCAAAAGAAAAAGCCGCTCGGCAAAAAGAGTGATCATGAGACAATGCTGTGCCAAGAATTCATGAGCAAAAGGGATCCAAGATATCCCTGCATACACAATACTTAATTGATAAATTAATCTATTGAAGTCTTACCATGTTACATAATATTTTCATAAAAGATTTGGAAGAAGGTAGCATGTGGTTGTGAATCGCTAGAATCTTTTTGCAAACTGATGTGCCCAGGAATGTTCTAAGAGGAAGATCTCTGCAATATACAGAGTTCATAAGATTAGACTCCGAGAACTACAAGAGTCTTAATCCTAATGCATCCTAAAAAGCAAGCAAATGAAACACCCTTACATCCCAAGACATCCCTGCTGGATGTTCTTGTGTTTAGTTAAAAAAAAAAAAATCTATTTATTGCAGTTTGTCTGCAAATACAATGCATCCAAATAGTAGCCAAAAATGTCCTGTTTTCATGTCCGTTTTATAACTAAGAAAACCCAACATGCGATAACGCGTGCTTGTGCCTACCTATCTGGGTACTCTTATTGCTCGACCTCACGGGAGGCCACCTTGTGTGTAGCCCGAAGTTCACCTCAGCCTACTACCCATCAACCTGTCCCCCAACCTACCCATTGCCATGTTCCCCAACCAACTTCTGACACTGGGATAATTGTCTCCTTTTCTTGTGTGCCATATTCCTCTATACATCATCTCCTTATGAGGCAGATCGTCTGAAGAGGCGAACATTGATTGTGTCAATGCATTCCAGGCCATAAAGTTGTCACCTCTCTCTCTAAGCGCTGACGCATACCAAACCGATGTTTCAGCAAGGGACCATCTTTTTAGGTCGCTCCACCAAGCTTCCAACTGTGGGCATGACCTACTTCCACGTCATTGCAATCCTGCGCTTTGCTAGTATGCAGGCCAGGTCTACCATCTTAGTGACATGTGGCGCAGTAAATTAGCAGGGAAACATTCTGAGTAGGCAAGCCTCTGGGGTCCATACAGGTTTGACCATCCCCTCCTTTTCGATCTTGTCTGCCATCCATGACCAAAAGCATATCACTGGACACCTCCAAAACATATTTATCATGTCTGCTTTGTTGTCTGCGTATCTAGGGTAACTCTGGGGAGTTGCTCCGGGGAACCTTGTTCTCCCATCTGGTGTCATGTATGCTCTGTGTAGCACATACAATTGTATTAGTTTAAACCTGGTCTTCCTGGACACTCCTGGTATAAAACATCACTTTGGCCCACTCCACCTCTGTAAATACTATCCTGCAGTCCGCTTCCCATTTCGATTTCACTTGAGTTCTTTTTTGTTTAATGTAATGTGATTGTTAGGCGATCCTCGGCACATCAGGCCTCCCCACATCAGAACACTGCTCACATTCCCCCAACTTCTCCACCCCAGCTTCGAGGCTCAAGGGATTCGGTGAACCCACAGAACCGAAAACACCGTACCTCCTTTGGTGTACGGGCTCGATTACAACCTTTCCTGCATTGGCAACTGCCTTGGAGATTACATCACAGAAGGGGCGGCGTTACGTCATCACGTCGATCATGTGATACGGTGTGGCGTTCCTCACGTGATCTTGGTGGACGTCACATGACCCAGAGACGTCACATGACCCAGGGACACACAGTATAAAGAACTGAGAGGCAGAACGATCATTGCTTCTCAGCTGGCTTCGGACCCTGTTTGGCGTTACTACTTGCTCCTTGCTACCTCGACCACGGAACTCTATCTTGGACTCTCTTGGACACCCCTTTGTACCTTTACTTGGAACTGTTTACCTGTTGCCGGATTTTTTGGACTGCACATCGACTTGTCTTTGGATCATCCCTGAGTATCTTGCTGTACTCCTACGCCCAAGTCAAGCCCTATCTTACAGGTGGCCTACCCGTATCCACGGTTACCTGCGGTTCTACCACTCCAGGGACCGCTGTATCTTGTTGAGCCTCGAACCTCCCTACTAGGTTACCTGGGTCTCCCTTACACCAGATAGGTAAGACACTTTAGATTCTTTTGTTTACCTGCTGTATTGTGATTGCCTAGTGCTTAACCTCCTTCCTTCTTGACAGCAGCATCGGTGTTCCAGAGGCTCCGTGGATCTGGGAAGACATCTCTCACCTGTGGCCTCAAGGGTCGCACAGCGGGTTTCTATTTGTTACCCTGTGCGTCACTTGGGGACGGAGGTCTCATCGGTCTACACGACACTCAAGTCAGAACAGACTGAGAAGCCGTATAGTCGTGTTAGACGATGCAGGGATCCACGGACGAACCCATAACTGCTTTAGTTCAGGCAATTACAATATTAAGGGCAGATATGGCCGCTGCGAACACGGTGATCCATCAAAGGTTGGACACCATACAGAGCGTTCAACACTCCCTTCCTGCAGACCCTGAGTTTGGAGATGGCAGCTCCTCCACTACACCCCCTCCCTTGGCTGCTTCTACAGTCCCGACTCCAATAATCCTCCCAACTCCTTCCCCCCTGGCTGCTCCTGAACGCTACCAGGGCGATCCCAAGAGATTCAGAACCTTTGTTAACCAGTGCAAGTTACATTTCTTATGCAGGCCTTTGGCTTTTCCCACGTCCACTGCTAAGGCCGCCTTCGCCCTTTCCCATTTAGCTGGAACAGCTGCCGCTTGGGCTAATCCCCTGTTAGAGAACAATAGTCCAGTTCTTTATGACTTTGATTTGTTGATCCTAGAAATTCCCGAGTATTCGATACCCGACACAAGGCACAGTCTAGGGATTTGGAGTTGTTGGAATTGACTCAGGGCAAAAGGACTCTGATAGATTACATCACCCGGTTCAATCAGCTAGTTGCGGAAACGTCATGGCCAGAAAACAAGCGGGCGGTGGTCTTTTATAGGGGGTTAAGTAACACCATGAAAGACGCTCTAGCAGTGATCCCTTCTATGCCTACTCAGTATCATGAATTGGTTGATCTCGTCCTGCAGGTAGATGCACGACGATCGGAGCGTAGAGCTGAATTGGGGGCCTCTTCCTCTCCTACTCTTGTTAGTACTCCCGCTTCCAGTACTGAAGAACCTATGCAAGTGGGAGGATTACGCAGTCCTATTACAACATCTGAGAGGGAACGTAGAAGGGTAGATAATGCATGCTTTTATTGTGGCACCATTGGACATTTCGTGAAAGAGTGTCCTCGACGTCCCAAGAAGAGTCAGGTTTTTCGGGTGGCTCGACCTTAGAACCGGAGAACAGGTCGAGTGTCCCTTCATCTTCTCCGGTTATCCCTCTTGCCTTTGCTCGTGTTCAACCCATCTCCGTAAAGGCTACTCTATGTCCCTCTACTGGCCTTCTTCATGCAGTCGATATCATTATCGATTCCGGTGCCACTGGTAATTACATAGATATTGATTTGGCCCATACCCTCAATCTACCCTTAGTGGTAAAATCATGACCGGAACATGTCCAAGCCGTAGACGGCTCCGCATTGGTTTCTGGTCCTGTTAGACAACAAACTGCACCCCTCTTGTTGAACATCCAAGACATACACACACAAACCTTAAGTTTTGATCTGATCACCGCACCTCAATTCGGTATCATACTAGGAATTCCCTGGTTACGTGAACATAATCCCCTGATCAATTGGCAAGCAGGCACTGTACTCTTTGAGTCCGAGATTTATCAGAATTATTGTCTCCCGGTCCATCAAGTCCCTGACACGCCCTCTCGGTTCTTGGGAGCCTTAGCACAACTCACACTGACTGCTGACGATTCAGAAGTCATACAGTCCCATACTGTTGGGGGGTTGATGTCTGGGATTCCGCCAGAATATCGGGCTTTCGAATCAGTTTTCGATCGAGGCTCGTCTGAGGTACTTCCTCCACATAGAACATATGACTGCCCAATCGAATTACTTCCCGATTCCACAGTTCCTTCGGGCAGGATCTACTCTTTGTCTCCTTCGGAGGAACTGGTGTTAAAAGAATATGTACAGAACGCCCTGCGTTTAGGACACATCCGCCCCTCCACTTCACCAGCGGCCAGTCCTATCTTCTTTGTACCCAAGAAGGAGGGGGATCTCCGTCCTTGTGTGGATTATCGGCGTCTTAACGCTATCACCAAGAAGGATAGATATCCCACCCCGTTAATTACTCCACTCTTAGATCATTTAACACATGCTTCCATTTTTACCAAACTCGATCTACGCGGCGCATACAATTTAGTACGCGTTCGCGAGGGAGACGAGTGGAAAACTGCTTTCTGTACTCGTTACGGCTTGTACGAATATCTTGTCATGCCCTTTGGCTTATGTAACGCTCCGGCCACGTTCCAACGATTCATGAATGACATATTCAGGGATATTCTGGATGTGTACATGGTTGTGTATTTGGACGACATCCTGATCTTCTCTCGTGATCTTGATGATCATGTAAAACACGCCCGAGAAGTATTAACCTGTTTAAGAACACATTCCTTATTTGCCAAACCTGAGAAATGTCAGTTCCATAAGACCTCTGTTGAGTTTTTGGGTTTCCACATCACCCCTGGGGCGTTATCCATGAACGAGTCTAAGGTCAAAGCAGTCTTAGATTGGCCAGTACCTCAAACACTCAAGTCCTTGCAGGCCTTTTTAGGATTCGCCAACTTTTATAGGCGTTTCATTTCTTCCTTTTCTACGATTGTAGCCCCACTCACGGCCCTGACTAGTCCTCGGGTACCATATCAGTGGCAGAGAGAACAGCAGGAGGCTTTTGATACTTTGAAAACCGCCTTTACAACCGCACCGGTACTCCAACATCCCAATCCTGATCTTCCGTTCATAGTCGAGGCAGATGCCTCTTCCTTTGCCCTCGGGGCGGTACTGTCACAATCCTGTCCTAATACAGGCAAATTACATCCAGTGGCATACCACTCCCGTAAGTTTTCCAGTAATGAGTCTCATTATACCGTTACGGAGAAAGAACTCTTGGCTGTCATGGACGCGTTCCGTGTTTGGCGTCATCATCTTCTGGGGGCTAAACATCCCATCACAGTATACTCCGATCATCGGAATCTACAGGATTTGGCCTCTTTGAAATGCATAAATAGCAGACAGGTCCGATGGCATCTTTTCTTTTCCTCTTTTGACTTCCGTATTATGCACCGTCCTGGAACGGCACATGGGAAGGCGGATGCCTTGTCACGTTCCCCGGGGGGGGTCCAATTGCCTACATTCCCTGACACTGTTCTCGGAAAGAGTCATGTGATTTGTCTATGTACTCCCTCATTGTCACTGATAGACTCGGTTCGATCCTGGACTAGTAATCATTCTGATCAGTTGCGAGAATGGGACCCAGTGTATTCTGATGGACTGCCGTTCGTACATGAACGCCTGTTCCTTCCCACACCTGACACACGTAATCTGGCCCTTGAGTGGTCTCATGACGCTCCCTTTAACGCTCACCCCGGACAAGAGCGCACTCTAGATCTTCTCAAGCGCTGGTGTTGGTGGCCTTCTATGAGGCGCGATGTAGAATGTTATGTTAGATCATGCGCAGTATGTGCTCAGGCTAAACATCAAAGGGGTCGACCGATTGGGTTGTTGCTTCCGCTTCCGGTACCTCCCAGGCCCTGGCATACGTTGACGATGGATTTCGTTACTGATCTCCCCAAGTCGAAGGGCTTTGACTCCATCTGGGTGGTGGTGGACACGTTCACTAAAATGGCCCGTTTTGTTCCTTGCAAAGGTATCCCTTCGGCTCCTGTATTAGCGGAGTTGTTTTTTGAACATGTGTTTACGCTATTCGGCCTTCCTTCGGTCATTATATCTGATCGAGGGTCACAGTTCACCTCTCGGTTTTGGAGATCCCTGACGAAGCTATTGGGCATTGATACCAGGTATTCTTCGGCCTATCATCCTGAGACCGATGGACAGACCGAAAGGACGAATCAATCTATGGAACAATACCTTCGTTGCCTTATATTGCAACATCAGACCTCTTGGTTGGCCGCTTTACGGCTTGCAGAGTTCGCATATAATAATGCGGCTCATTCAGCCACTGGTTATTCTCCTTTTTACGCCCTCTATGGCCAGCATCCCAAGGTCTTGCCGGTCCCTGATGCTTCTGGTTCTGCGAACCCTGCGGCCACGACATGTCTTAGGGATCTTTCTGCCTTACACGCTAGTACAGTGGTTCATCTCACTGAAGCTAAGGCTGCTATGAAGGCCCGTGTGGATGGCAAACGTCGGGCTGCTCCCCCTCTGGTGGTGGGTTCCAGGGTCTGGTTGTCTTCACGTCATCTTCGCCTAGTGGGTTGTCGGAAGTTGCTACCTCGCTTTGTCGGTCCTTATGTGATATCCAAGGTTGTGAATCCGGTGGCTTTCCGTCTAGTGCTTCCCAGCTCTTGGCGCATCCATCCTGTGTTTCATGTCTCCCTCCTCAAACCTTGTCCCGACTCTGTCCGTCTTCGTACCCCTGTTGCGCCGGTGTCCTTGACCTCTCCTGATGTTTTCGAGGTGTCGGCCATTTTGGGCTCCAGATGGTTTAGGGGTGGGATCCAGTATCTGGTGGATTGGAAGGGTTACGGCCCGGAGGAACGTTCGTGGGTTTCCGCCTCTGACCTGAACGCCCCTCGCTTGGTAGCCCGTTTTCATTTAGACCATCCATCTTGCCCACGGGGTCGTGGGCTGTTGGGGAGGGGCTATGTTAGGCGATCCTCGGCACATCAGGCCTCCCCACATCAGAACACTGCTCACATTCCCCCAACTTCTCCACCCCAGCTTCGAGGCTCAAGGGATTCGGTGAACCCACAGAACCGAAAACACCGTACCTCCTTTGGTGTACGGGCTCGATTACAACCTTTCCTGCATTGGCAACTGCCTTGGAGATTACATCACAGAAGGGGCGGCGTTACGTCATCACGTCGATCATGTGATACGGTGTGGCGTTCCTCACGTGATCTTGGTGGACGTCACATGACCCAGAGACGTCACATGACCCAGGGACACACAGTATAAAGAACTGAGAGGCAGGACGATCATTGCTTCTCAGCTGGCTTCGGACCCTGTTTGGCGTTACTACTTGCTCCTTGCTACCTCGACCACGGAACTCTATCTTGGACTCTCTTGGACACCCCTTTGTACCTTTACTTGGAACTGTTTACCTGTTGCCGGATTTTTTGGACTGCACATCGACTTGTCTTTGGATCATCCCTGAGTATCTTGCTGTACTCCTACGCCCAAGTCAAGCCCTATCTTACAGGTGGCCTACCCGTATCCACGGTTACCTGCGGTTCTACCACTCCAGGGACCGCTGTATCTTGTTGAGCCTCGAACCTCCCTACTAGGTTACCTGGGTCTCCCTTACACCAGATAGGTAAGACACTTTAGATTCTTTTGTTTACCTGCTGTATTGTGATTGCCTGGTGCTTAACCTCCTTCCTTCTTGACAGCAGCATCGGTGTTCCAGAGGCTCCGTGGATCTGGGAAGACATCTCTCACCTGTGGCCTCAAGGGTCGCACAGCGGGTTTCTATTTGTTACCCTGTGCGTCACTTGGGGACGGAGGTCTCATCGGTCTACACGACACTCAAGTCAGAACAGTGATAAATCGTGGGATTTAGGCACTCCTCCCCAGGGAAGCCTTTCCTTGTGAGGCTGGGGAGGTGAGCCCCCTACCCAATATTCCCTTTAGGGGTGGCGGTAACAGGGACCCAGAGGGAGAGACTCACCTCCTGGGGATAAGGACTCCAGTTCCGGTGAGGAACTAACTCCCTTTCCATCTAACTGGGAGATATATTCAGAACCCACTTGTTGACCAACCTTGGAGCAACCTTGGAGAAACCTCTTTGCTGTTGTGATGTGTCAACAGAAGACAAATATCTCTCCAATACTGAGACGAGTAAAACGTATGGGGTAGTGCACAATAAGTACTTACCCGGTACTGGGAGTAAGAAAGCCAACTGAGTCATAACAAATATGGCTTCAACCCAGAAAAAGGACTATCAGCAGTAGCTAGGGAAGCCCCAGAACTGCGTCATAGGTGTATGCGGTGCAAGAGACTGTCGGAGAGACCCAGGAGTTTCAAAGCAGCAGCGTCAGGGACACTGAAAGCCTGTGGAGAACGCAGCTTAACTCACAAGTGAACAGTAATGAAGAAAAGCTGTCTTGAGTCGGACTGCAGAAGGAGCAGACTAGCGAGAGTCTGGCTCAAAGAAGAGGGTGCCAGGAGGGACGTTCGAGAAAGACTGGCCAAAGGAAGCCAGAAGTGCCCGAGCTGCAGGACACCAGCACTAGACCCGTGGGGGGGGGGGGGTTTGTTCCGCCATCATTGTCTGTTTGCTTTCTGCAAGTTCATAGCTTTTGCTACCTAGTTATTACTTCATAATGATATTAATAGTTTATTTGTGTCTTCGATGCAGTCCTCTCAATGCATGTTTCGATGACTGCTACTGGCATCCATATACTGCAGATTTCAACGACCTCTTCAGCAGCTCGACAGCAAGATCCGGCTTAAAACCGGCTTCAGCCTTGTAGTAGGACCAGTGGAGGGGACTGATTTATCTTGCATACATTTTAGAGAATGCATCCTATTGCTTTCCTTTTACACTGCACCTGTCTTGCTGCATTTACATTTATATTCCAAAATGGAAAGAACTCCATTTAAATTCTGTCCATCCGGTGACAGAAAATTCCCTTGGAAAGATACCCGTGTGTGTAATTGCTGCCTTCCTCATGACCATTTGGGGAAGGCGTTGTGCAAACTCTTTAAGCCTCATACGTTAAAAAATAAGACTCCCCAAACGATTGGCGGCCTACGCCATGATGGCAGAGTCTGAGACTCCCACTGGCACCTTCAAATCTGATGCGGAAGGCCTAGGCACAAAGGACTCTGGTTCGGATAATGAAGACGACATACACAAGTCTACTGACTCTGCTTATAGTGTGCAGCTATGGGGGGAAAACATGGCGACAATGGCAAATTATTCCACAAACACAATAAACATGCAACCCACAGCTGTTCTTTGATGAATGCATCGAAGCAAGTCCACACGACAGCAGAAGGTGCCTCGAGGCCTACTGACCCTAAACGCCATAAGCCTGCAGCGCTCTCGGAATCGCGCATTTAGCCATGGCGGAAAACAAAAACGGGTGCAAGTTATCGTGCATCATAAATCTTCCACAGATGTTGCGCATATGCCAAAACAACCACTGAAAATACAAACAGTTGCGGGGGACAAAGATGCACACAGGGGTCCATCACAGCCCCATTCTAAGAGAATGAAGGTGACGAACGGGTGAGCGAAGAGAATGGAGGAGGCACCCCGATAACCGGGGCAGGGGACTTCCTCCTTCCGCTCTCTCGTCCCTCCCCCCACAGAAAAAGCCCGCGAAGGGTAACAAAGGAAGAAGGAGGAGCTTGGGCTACATAAGCGGCGGGCACCCGGCACAGGAGCACTTGCAGCTCTTCCAGCAGCCGGGCGCCCGCCAAAATCGGAGGATTTCGTTTTCGTTCGTACACGCCATGGAAGGAGGATTTCGTTTCGGAGTGCAAGTGCCGTTAGTTTTCCTGTTCCTTGTTCGGGGGTTATGGAGAGAGAAGCGGTCCGGTTGGAGTGGCGGCAGAAATTCCAGCACAGGAAGGAATCCAGTTGCTCACGAGGCGGAAAGAGCAGGGCGTCTATTCGGGAGTTCGTCAGCTTTACCTAAGGTAGGGTGTGGAGTTGATGGGTGGCGCTAGGCGCCACCCTTGCCGCGAGGCCAGGGGTCTGCAGGCATTTCCTCCGCTGGACTTGAGTTGGGGGAGTTTATGGCACGTGCGGGGCAGGCAAGAGATAACGCGAGCGGGGGCTGGTTTTTTCAGGATGTTGGCAGGGCTTATCTGAAACGGCTCACCCGGTTTTTTAAATGGGCTGGGAAATAAATAGTCCCCGAGCCTGGGCTTCATCGCCTCATATTTACAGACTTTTGTACTGGGGTTCTGCAAAATGTCCGAGGCCTCCGTCCAGCCAGTCAGGTGGCACAGCGAGCAGAGCGCTCGCTTTGGACATCTGTGCAGAACATGCTGATGCAGGTTCGAAACCCGGCGGGTCCGAACTCTTTCTTTCATCCGTCCGAGGTCGATAAATGAGCACCGCACACGTAGGTAAAAATTCGTAGCGCTATAAAAATGCACACTGTGCTAAGCCTGTTAGGAGGCTCTGTTGCGCAATGGATAGCGCGTTGGACTTCTAAGGATGCTGTGAAGCAATTCAAAGGTTGTGGGTTCGAGTCCCACCAGAGTCAATGTATTTTGGAAATGCACGCGTTTGAAACTGCTGTGTATATTTCGTATCGATGTTTGTGCAAATTGTATCAACAGACTGTTAGTTCATCCGAGTGTTATTTTGATTTGAACTTAATGCTTTACTGGAATGAACATAATGAGTGGCACTTAATTGCGTAGATGCATAACTGTTGTATGGTACAGGGGTACGAAACGGCTGTAGCAAGCCCCCCTTTTGATAAAACGAAGGTTGTACTGTCAGGGGGGTGAAACCTTGTGCTGTGGCACCAGCGACTTTCAGGGGGGTGAAACCTTATGCTGTGGCACCAGCGACTTTCAGGGGGGTGAAACCTTATGCTGTGGCACCAGCGACTTTCAGGGGGGTGAAACCTTGCGCGGTGGCACCAGCGAATATTAGGATGGTACACGGCTCGTGTGTTAACCTGTGAGCTAGGGATTTTCAGTGCTACAATCTACAGTGGGGCTTGCAGTAGTATAGGTCATGGCGTCTGGGCATCACTGGCAGCGCTCTGTGCTATATTGGAGTGTTGGTAGATTGCTGTGAGTTGTTTTAGTTTGTACTGCAGCGTGTATGGTGTTGTTGTATACCGCATTGCCACCTGCTCTGGCATCAGGCGATATTTCCAGTTGTGAACTCTTGGCTAGTGGTGTAGGGGGTTGCCGTTGCCATTACAGGACATCCGTGTAATATTGCAAGGCATGAAGTTATGTAACCACCCCGCATGGGTTGCGGGAATGCAGGCTGTGGTAAATCTATAGAGCACTCCTAATATAAACAGCTCATAGAACTGCAAAGTAGTACATGACATGAGTTACCGAAATGACCCTGTGCTTTTGTAATGTGCGAGTTTGGAATAATTCAGTAGCAGTGTATCAACGCGGGGCAACATCTTTAAGTTGTGAAGAGGTCTCCCGATATATGAGAAAAGTTGCAATGGGCATGAGCGAGGACCTCCGCCACACACGAGGTGTTTCATAAGTCGGCCGTTGACGAGTGGGGGAACATGTGTCATGGGTGATCACATGAATGTGAACTAGGATGCCTGTATACGTTGTAGCAGGCAGTTTCAGAAGTTGGGAGGAAGAACATCGGATGGGGATGACTGTGAATTGAAGCAAACAGTGACGTAGTGACGTCAAGTAGCGAGTTAATTGGAACGTTCGGCTTGGTTCATGAGAAAAATGCGTCTGCGCATTGGGTGAATTTGTAATACTGGTGGATACACTTTTTAAATAATTTCTGTAAATTTATCTTGGGGTTGCGGATGGTCATCGTTGTGTTAGGAAGGTAGGTTGCTACGATGTACACTCCATGTCACCCGTTGAGCACAGGGCGCATCCCCAGTGCGGTCGTGGGGTTAAATTTTTGGCTATTTGCCGCTAGGCTGCGCATTAGCTATGCAGGAGAAAGGGAGTTCCTTTGAGGTCGCGCACAGCATGGTGAAAGGCCCCCTTTTGGTTTTAAGAACACACGGTTTCTAGGGCACTGGTGTGCTTAGAAAAATGTCGTAGGGATAAGGGAATTGTACGCACTAAAATCAAGTATTATGGGCGATGTCTTTTGGGGAGAAAGCTTTTGGGCAAATCCTTCAATTGTTCTGCGAGTTTATTGGAGGAACAGCCTTAGTGCACAATAGCGCGTAGAGGTAGGCCCGTGTGAAGGGGAAACAGGAACCAGGGTGCCTCGAGCGGCTAGTGTGCCACTTATTCAAAATGTCGGGCTTCACCTGGTGCAGGAGGGTCGGCATCCGTGGCTGGGAGTATCACCATCAGTTTATGGGTTACATTTGTGAACAGAAGGTGTTCACAATTACGATCGCCTACATTACTGTCATGGGGCATTAACCAGCATGGTGGCCAGACAATGTGTCTTTCACCACGTTTGGAACGGATGCGCATAGCAGGTTTCCTAAAGATGGGATTAATGTGGCCATGGGGGAGTTATGACCGTAAAGACCGCAGGTTCAGTAGGTTTCACGTGGCGGTTGAGGGTCTGGCGAAGGGGTTAATCATGGCCTCATCAAGGGATTCACGCGCGAGCAGGGCCGTTGCACAGGGATAGGTGGGCTAATTACGGGCACCTGCAATCAGTAATGGTGGTACAAATTGCGCGGGGGCGGCGGGTGAATGAGAGCTGGCCTTGCGATGCTCAGGGAGAGCCGGCTGCATCGCAAGTTGCGGTACGGAGTCACGTTCTTTCGCGGGAGGCCAGCATCAAGTAGAGCTGCATGACAGGAGAGAGCCCTCACTTTGACATCTGGGCTGAACCTGGGGACACAGGTTTGATTCCCGGCAGGGCCAAACTCAGCTGTTCGGTAAGAATAAGCAGCGCACAGATACCTGAGGGTTCATAGCGCTATATAAATGCAGAAGTAGTTTCATCCCGCTTGGGAGCAGGACGACACTAACCAGACCGGAGTCCAGCACCTGGTCCGCCCGGATAAAATGCTGGCCATTAAGCATATTGTATGATGTTAGCAGAGAGGCGGCTCCGCGTCAGGGACTTCTTGTGAGCCCCAGGGTCGAGATTTTAATGTGTTCACAATGGTTTGTATTTGAAATGAAGATGCATGCCGATTAACATGACCCGACCAGGTACGGCTTAGGCAGCCTTTACAACGGACTAGGAGACAGGTATTGCAGTTGGTAGGAAGGCATCTGGTGTGCATTAACTGGCTGAAGTCTGTGACAGGATTATCAAAGGAGGACCCATTGGCAAGGTACAGGCACGAACAGTTTCGAGTTTTGATATTAGGGGACTTTTTGGTGGCATATGATCTGGCCGTAGGACCAGGGGTACATGCATATCTTATGTTCGGTTCCCAAAGTCGTTCAACCTACCAGCGCCTTCAGACCATACCGATGGGTTTTAAGGCGCTATATAAATGCAAAATAACATATCATAACATAATATGTCAGATACATAGTCTCCAGAACAGACAAGAACGACCGTGGGAGTACACGGTACGGCAGCCGGGTTGCTTGATGCTAGGGGCCTGTGGGTTGAATTAAAAATGCTCAAGTGAAACACAAGGGGGGAGCGTTCTTGGGTCGGGAAAAATGTTATCGCAAAATTTATATTGCTAAAAGTGGGGCGCTAAGGGTAAGCGAATTGGTGCCAGCCAACAAGAAGGGGTAAAGGTTTGAGTTTCCGGAGGAGCTGTGACATAGGGGTACAAGGAGAGCGGGTATACATGTTGCTGAGGAGATCCAAGACGGATCAAACAGGGAAAGGCAGAAGCACCATGTTAGGTGGTACCCGGGACCGCCCGGTTTGTCCAGTAGGATGCGTAAGCGCGTATTTGAGGTTGAGGATTCGCACGGGGGAGGAGGAGCCTGTTTTGGTGCATAGCGATGGGTCATCTTCAAGCCTTTTTCATTTGAAATAGGTAATGGACATGGCACTGGTGGAAGCAGGGTTCTCGATGGGGGTCTACGGGACACATTCCTTCGGGATAGGGGCAGCCACGTCAGCAGCAGGGATGGGCCTGGGAGCAGAAGCAATCAAGCTGATTGGGGGCTGGAAGTCCGGTTGTTTTAAGCGATAGGTCAGGCCCGGCAAAATGTAAGATTAACGGTTCCCCCCTTCCCCCCCCTCTTATCTCCTCTCAGTAGCATCGACGAATGGAAGGCGACGGTCCGCCTGGATGGTGGGCCTTTCGTTTGTGTCAAGCCAAGCAAGAGGAGTTGACCGCCGGGGAATACCGGGTGCAATGGCATGGAGTGCCAGGTATGGAGTGGGCACAGCTGCGGGGGCACGTGCGCAGACTCCTGAGGGAACATCGGAGGCCCGATGTTCTGGTGGTGCACCTCGGTGGCAATGACTTGGCTGGTCTGGGGAGGGGGATCTTGCTCAGGGAAATGATGTCTTCATTTCAGGAGTTATCGGCGGAAATGGGGGAGACCGAAATCGTGTGGTCAGAAATCATCTCGAGGCACGAATGGAGGGCCGCTGAGAGTCAGGCGGCCAGGGAGAATTCAAGAAGGAAGTTGAATTGGGCCATGGTTAAGTTTTGCAAAGGGAGAGGCTTTCAGCATATCAGACATGGTTTGATCAACCTGAAAAACAGGGAGTACTACTTGAAAGACGGAGTGCATTTGTCGGAGCAAGGAATGGATTTGTTTTTCTGGAATATCTGCACAAAATTACTGGAGTTATAAGCCCGGAAAGGGGGGAGCCACGGTGGGCGGTAACCCAACTTTGGCGTGGCGGTTTGTGGCAACCTATGATAAGACAAAGACTCCGAATGAGCCATTGCTGAACCGGAAGGGGCTTTGCCCATTCAAGACAGCGCCTCCTGGGAGCCTAAACGGCGGGGGTGTCTGGCGGTAGCAATTGGGGCTCAACTTCCCCCCCAACAAACGGCGCTCCCCCAGTCCGCAAAGACCTGCAGGGGCAGGCAGTTTCTCAGGCTCGAAGGCCTTGGGGGAGTTGTGCCTGCAATTCAACATGGAGGTAAAGGGGGGAAGCAGGACGAGGAGCAGTCGCCACACCTTTTGGATCTAATTTTTAATACCTGTTTGCAGTGGTTATGTATATGTAAAAATAAATCTGCGGCCTTGTTATGCCAAAACAAAAGAAATGTCTCATGAAGCACCTTACTGGAGGGGAAAGGAAAGGGGCTTGCAAAATGAGAAATGTTTGATACAAATGGCATAGCTAATGGACAAATGCCCAGGTTATAGTTTCCACTACCCCCTCATTTTCCCCCACTAGTCCACAAGGGGTCTCACAATATACTAGGGCCAGCTCTCCCCTTCTTATTCACTTCAGAAAAAGAGCCAGAGGTCTGACCCTGGGAAGTCGTTTTTTTCCCCTTAAAGACCCTCCCAAAACGGGGCCATGGACCTGGGAACGCTTCGAAGACACTATGGACAAAACAGGTTGCAAAATGTCAACTCGCGATTGGCGAATGATAATTGGGCCAGCACGAGTAAGAAATCCTGTGCATGTGGAGAGTTGGCAATCTGGCAAGTGCTCAGCCTCCACATGCTTCACAAACAGTGCGTGAATTCTCGCCATCTTCAATAAGGAGCAGATTTTAAAGATTGGGCCAGGATCAAGCCAACTACTTGAAATGCAGTAGCTCCCAGCAGCCCATTTCCTTGCAGATATGAAAGGAGGAAAGCTATTGGTGGTGCCAAATTGTCTTTTGAATTAGGCTGTGTCACATGCTGGCTCCTGAGCCAATGGCCGTCACCATGAGCTAATGCCAGTTACCATGAGCAAACCCTATTTTTTAAGAAGCCTTGGAGGCTATACTGTGGGTGTGGCTGAGGCACTGGATCGGCAGAAGGGATTACATATATAGGTGTCTATACAGTATTTCAAAGTGCTGGCTACCCTTTTCCGCGTCTTAGCGCTCCAGCAAAAAGCAAAGGTAATGCCTTAAGCAACCCTCTCTGCCCCACCGAAAGTCTGTGTGCCCGTACCCCGGTAGTTGCGGACAAGTTTGTCTACAGCACTCTGGGCATCTCTGAAAAGAGCAGCAGTGGACGGCACTGCAACTCTGGACTTCACTGCACCAAGTACAGAGTGTTTCAGAGACCCCCATTCACTATGCTTCCAGCTAAAGTTGCCTTTAACATCGAAGTTGCAACCTTACCCTGAGATCACTGCTGTAAGTAGAGCCCTGTGCTCACCAACCAGCCCTCTCTGGGGCTGCGTTGGCAAAGATGCCATTTGATGGCTGCGTTGGGCAGTAGAGCTGAGGCAAAGTGCGTGTGCAGACATTGCGTTCAGCCTGCTATGTCACAGCAGGAATTGGAAAGGAGGCAGTGAAGGTGTTAATGTAAAGGTATGTTAGAGAGTTGTTTCTACAAGCTACTAAGTTTTAAATGCATTGCATCCAAACATTAATTCACTGCCCCTCTCAAAAGGAATGCTTCATGGGGCACATATGCTCATAAAACAGTCTCCCCTCCAATACACCATGGCTTTCTTATACTAATACACCCACTCTGCACGCACACTGACAGGGCATGTCTTTCTTTGTCTTTCAACATATTGATAGTTTCCCTCTAAAGACCACTCCCCCCAACTGCTGACTTCCAGCCCTGTCTTGTTCAGTGCATTTTTATTTATTTTTACATTTGTAAAGTGCCTAAACCCTGAGGCATCAGGGCGCTGATGCAAACCAGTTAAATGATACAAAAAGCTTCAATAGAGAAATGCTATGCCGTGCCTGACACGCCAGCGCGGTAACGGTACAGATTGGAGCGGTAGCCATTCCTTGCATATGCATGTTTAACACTGTTTTATTTATTTTTTAAAATTAATTTGTCGAATGTATCTGGATCAGTAAAAGCGCATATGGCACCAATGTGACACATAAAACAAATGAGAAAATGTCTCTTCGGGATGATTGTTCAGAGGCTGCCAGCCTAGACACTTAATACCTGTGGAGCAAGGATAGATGCATTTTTCATGCAGTAGTTCATCAGCGGTACATTTTGTGAATGCAACCCTCCACCCCCATGTATTTTAGTCTCATATCAATTATAAACATCACAGTTAGTATCAGATGTTGGTGGACGTAAGACCATAATTACCCATACACATTGTCCTCCCAGGATACTTTAGTGTCACAAGCAATTTCACTTAGTCTGCATTAATTCTAGACAAACGTGAAGCCTTGTTGGTGTACTGCGATATATAATTATATATTTTATAAGCTGACTGCTGCTAAACGCACCACCCTGTGTTCAGAAACAGATAAACTCATAGTAACTCACTTGCACCTTCCTTTCCTGTCCCTCTCTGGCTGGCCGGCCGGCCGGCCCTTAGCCCTCTTCCTGCTCCCACCTTTGAGGCTAAGAACCTTGGGGTCATCTTGGACTCCAGAGTCTCCTTCTCTCCTCATATCTCTGACGTCTCTAATAAGTCGAACTACCAGCTGCCCCTCCTCAGAGGTATTCTTCCTTCCCTCACCTTCCCCCCAGAAGCTCACTGTCTCCAGAGCTCTGGTTCGCTCTAGGATGGACTATTGCAACAGCCTCCTTTTTAAATCTACCTGCCTCTACTCTCCACCCACTGCAACTCCTCCAGAACAGGACTGTGAAACTTGGCCTCATGCCCAGGGATCATGTCCCTCCAGCTGCTGCCAGTGGCTGCAAGGATCAAGTTCAAGACCCTCTGCATTGTCCACTAGGCCATCTGGGGCCTGGGACCGTAGTACCTCCAACTCTCTCTGCGGAAATGTCTTCCTACTGAAGCTCTCCGCTCCTCCAACTCCTTGAGGGTCATTTGCTTCTCCAAGCAACAAGCTGGGGGTAGATTTTTCTTCGGCTGGCACCTCCCTCTTTAACAGTCTCCCTGCATCTCTAAAACCTGAGGAGAACCATCTCTGGTTTTGGAAGCACCTCAAGACCTTCCTCTTTGCTTCTGCCTTCTCTCTTCCTCTCCCCTGCTGATCTCCTGTCTGGTTCTGCACTGGTCATCTGGCTACCCTCTGAATTCGGGCCCAGGATCCCGCCCACCCAGTTGCACACCCTCACTGCCTCCTGGCAACCCCTGAACTTTGGGTGTATCTGTAACCCTACAGTCACCTTACCTGCACTTATTTGACACATGCTGTTTGCACTACATGTTGTTTTTATCCTTTGTACTGCACTCCCATCCTCTCCCCGGCATTTGCACGATCTCAATTTCACTAGGCCTAGTAAGATAGTTGTCTTTTGTCCTCACTCTGTTTCCCCTCCCTTGCTTCGTTGTGCCTTGAAACACTTATGTATAGGCGTGTTATGATATGATGGGTTATTTATAACGCGCTGACTACCCAGAGGTTTCTAAGCACCGACCCGGGGATCGAACCTGTGGTGCTCCTTATAGTCTTCCTTCCAAGGTGAGCATTTTGCCCCTGAGCTATCCTCCCGTTATAAGTGCAATATCATATCATATCATAGTGGCATTGATTTTGTGTAAACACTGGTCATATAATACGTACTATGCAATGCATTCATTGTATCATAAATAGGAGGCTTGGAATAAGGGGTATAGGAGCAGCGTATGCTCTTGCCTAGAATGGTTGTGTTCAATGCATACAGCTCTTCAGTCTAATCCTGGTAAAGGGAGCATCCCTAATTGGATACAATGGAAGAGGCAGGGAGGGACTAAGCCTCGTGTGGAGGCCAAGATACTAAATTGAATTTTGTATGAAGGTTAACCTGATAACTTAACATATATAGTTCTTTTTCACAATTGGATTTTGATCTGTACTTGTCATGGTTGGTGCTAAGACTATGCGTTTTATTTCATCCACTGTCCTTTCACAAACGAGGGAGAGTGACTTTTGTGTTTGGCTAGTGGTTTACAACTTGAAATGTTGCACCCTGGACAAATTACCTTCTTGTGATGGAGCGCCAAACTATTAAACAAGACATTAGACTGGGAAGCAAGTGAACCTTGACTAAAATCACCCAGGTTGCATACTCTACATACTTCACCAACAAATAGTATTGTTGATGTCACACACCAATAAGACACATTACAGGAGGAGCAAGATCCTCTTTATTTTCAAGACCACAGGGAAGGTGACCAATACACTTAGTGTGATGACTCCTGACATTTCCGCTGAAGCAGGTCATAGTTTACCTATTAATCAACTGTTATGCAATAGTCTCCTTAAGAGCCGCAGTATATTTCAACATCCAGACTCTGGAGACAGTTGAAGACCCTGATTTTGTTGACCACGTAAATGGGGTGGGGGAAGCAGGCCAGTTAGTCAGTCCAGTCCATACCTCCTTCAGTCAGTTAAAAAGAGAATTACCCAGTCATTTCTTACACCCTCTTTTACTTGAGCCGTAAACCCTATAGTGGAGAAAATGTTAACCTGTACCTTCAGACCCTCTATACATTAGAGGACATATGAAGCCAGTTTCACTTGTCATTACTACAACTCGAAAGAGGGCAGGTGTGCCACTATCAAATGCTGAAGCACCCCCCCTTCGCAAAGAGTGCAAGAGATTGTACTCCCTGGGCAAAAGGGTTACGATTTCTTGATCGTACTCTGCTCGGCTAGCTAACAATTCCACATTACTCAAGAACTAGAACCCCTCCCAATTATATATGTTGGGAAAACAACTAGAGTCAGTGCCTGAGCCTCTTAAATCGCAGTTACTTACAGGCATTAAAGAGGGTAAACAAGTGGTGCAAAATCTCCTCCAAAAATACATCACATTCAGCAGACGCTGCTGGGTGTATTATAGATGAAGGAACCCTTCCAAAACTCCATTCATGGCTTACTAATTCAGGCTTTAAGCCTGAAACGCAGGCAACCCTCAAACTTGCCCATAGAAGACTCAGTCCTCTTTGTAGGCAGTGGACGACGCATTAGAAACTGAAAAAAGAGCACAGGACACTAAAAACACGGTCACATTTCCAATAAACCCTTTACAACAGTGGTAAGGGGTGGTTCTTCAATAGAATTCCTGCAGAGGATCCTCCAGAATCGAGGAGAATGTCAAGAGAACATCAGTCAATTTTACAAGAAGTGAAGATGCTAATTCAAAAGGGAGTAAAAGAACCCGTCCACTGTTGGAGGTAAACAAAGGTATTTATTCAGTTTACTTCCTTGTCCCAAAGAAGGATTTAACCATGCACCCTGCAAACACATATGTAAAGCCACAAAAATTCAGATTGACAATACTGCTGGAGGTAATCTCACTTCTACTGGAAACTATAATACCACCTTTTGTGTCCAACTCTTACTTCTGCACCCTTACTTTACATAGACCAGTGCTTAATTTGTGGGGGTGTTTGCCAGGGCTTAGTCCTGGCACTTATTTTGAAGTGGTGATAGTAAGTGCATCCATCAATCGCAATGATCAGGTGCGAGCTGTAGTGTAACCCCAAATATGTCGACAGTGAGGAGCAGCTATGGGTGGCGGCAGCAATGGTGGGGAATTGCCCAACGGCTGTCGCAGTGGTGCTAGAAAATCTTTGGGCCCTGGCACTTACTTAAGCACTGACCTAGACCAACGTAAATATTTCACACCTCGTGTACTTTTCTTTTTTTTTAAACTTTGTTTATTAGTGGTCACACACAGATACACAGCACCCTCTCGCATTGCACCTTATACAATCAAGAAATGTACATTTTACGGTCATTATATTCACATAAGATTACATGGATTCATCATCGGCGGTCATATTACATAGGTAGACTCTAAATGGGCCCCATATGTCTTTGGGCCTGCAGGTCGGAGGTCGGGTCAGGACATATTGTTCTTCAGTTTCATTTACGTGCATTAATTCACGAAGAAATTGGTTCATATTGGGTGGGCCCGTACTTTTCCATTTTTGTAGGATGCATTTTCTGGCCACCGCACATGCGATATTAAACGGTCTTCTAATTTTTTAGGAACATTTGCCTATGTCCACAAATAGATATTTTTGGGGCGTCAGGTCCAGGGGGGTAATCTGTGTTATTTCCTCCAGCATCGCAGCCACCGCTTTCCAGAAGCCCGCCACCACCTGACATTCCCAATACATATGCAAGTCTCCTGCTTGTGGCATACTGCACTTGGGGCATGTATCGGAGACCTCCGGGGTAAATTTTGCTATTTTAATTGGTGTGTAATGTAATCTGTTCAGTATTTTGAATTGGATTAGACGCAGACCAGAATTTAGGGAGACCACCTTAGTGAGTGAGCAGTATCTAGTCCATTTCTCCTCTCCAATGGGTGTCTGTAAGTCCCTCTCCCATTTCTCTTTGATTTGGTTAGCTGTGGGGGTGTGGGCCTGTACTGCTGAGTACAGTCTGGAAATACGGAGGCCCTCAGTGGCAGTTACCAACTGTACACATGGGTGTGGCTGGGGCTCATCTGGGAATAGCGGGCATTTTTTCTGGAATGCCGACCTCCTACAGTAATATTGAAGTGTCCTAAGTGACCCACCTCCCAGTGCTCTCAGCAGTTCCCTTTGGGTCGCAAACTTGCCATTGATATCCCCTATTTTCATTTCGTTATTGGGGTCCCAGGATTCCTGTATTGTACTATCATATGTGGGGGGTATACCCGGATAATTCCACAAAGGCATCTCTGGGTTATAGGGTGTTTCCAACTTCAATCTCTTGTATATAGCCTCCCATGCCTTTACCATACAGCTGACCGGGTTGTATTCACACGTGTCCTTGTATTGTGTATTGAAAATGACTCATTGTATATTGGTGGGGTGTGTGGTGCATTCTTCTATCCATGCGTGGGGGGGTCTCATGTGTGGTAATTTACCAATATTTTGCAAATGGTGCTTGAGCAACATAATAGTAAAGCTCAAAGTCGGGGCTGCTATACCACCAGTGGAGTATGATTCCGTCATCTTTTCCCAGCTTATCCTAGCGGTCTTCCCATTCCACAGGAACGCCACCACTATGGATCGGAATTTGGTGAAAAGTCTTGCCCGGCCATATGGGAATATTGACAAAAGTAGAGCAGCTTGGGCAGAATTATCATTTTAAGGACAGCGACCCTGCCATATAACGATATCGGGAGACGCCCCCACATCTGAAGCTTTGTACTAATGGACTGTAGTGTGGCCTCATTGTCCGAATATAATGTGAGCCTATCCCTAGACACAAGGATCCCCAGTTATCTAATATGGTGTTCCGACCATTTGAGTCCGTTTAGTATGTCAGGGCATTTGGTGGCTGGTGTGAGCAGAAATATTTCCGACTTGGCTCTGTTAACTGTGTACCCTGAATAAGTTGCAAAGTCTTGTATTTCCGCCATTACAGGTGCTATATTTGTCTCCGGTTCGCAGATATATAACAACGTGTCATCAGTGTATAGTGAGATCAATTGAGTGGACCCCTTCATTTGTATACCTTTGTCAGCATGTCTCAGTCTCACCGCAGCTGCCATCGGCTCTATAGTCCGCGCAAAAAGCAGGGGCGAGAACGGACACCCCTGTCTGGTGCCCCTGTCCAGCAAGAACAGTTCAGAGATGGATCTATTGGTTAACACCCGAGCTCCCTGTTCAGTGAATAACAGTTTTACATATCTAATGAAGTTGGGACCCATCCCAAATGCCTCTAGTACCGCCACGAGGTAGACCCAAGAAACCGAATCAAAGGCTTTCTCGGCGTCCCGGGATATGGCCGCTGCGCTTCTCTTCAGGTTTATTTGTGCCATTATGCCAAATAGCCTACAGAGGTTCAGGGCTGTGGACCTCGCAGGGATAAACCCATTTTGATCCGAATGAACTAGCCCCGGTACCGCCGGCAAGAGTCTATTGGCCATACCTTTGCAAATATTTTAGCATCTGTGTTTAAGTGACAGGGGCCTGTAGGAAGATGCATCCTGTGGTGGTCGCCGTGGCTTGCGGAGCACAGTGATCACTGCCTCTCTCATGGATTGGGGTAGTATGTTGCATTCAAGGGATTCCTCCCAAACCAGCATAAGTATCGGAACAAGCTCTTCTCGGAACTCTTAATAAAATTCTGCCCCTAACCTGTCTGACCCCAAGGTGCCTTACCCGATGATAATGCTTTGATTGCTTCTGTAATTTCCTCAACAGATACCGGCTGATCCATCGCTAAGCAATCCTCCTCGGGGAGTTTGGGAAGGGCAAGAGCCGCAAGATGAGTTTTAATTTTTTTTAAATATATTTGATTAGAATATATTTTTTTATGAAAGTTGACAAATTCCTTGTTTATCTCCTCCTCCCTCAAGAGTACCTCCCCCTGTGGTGTTTGTATACTAGTGATCTGGTTAGGTTGTTTATCATGTTGGAGTAGGTTAGATAGTGTTCTGCCAGCCTTGTTCCCCTCCCTGTATCTGCGTGCACGCATGGGGGCTGCCACGTAGCGTACTTCTCTGGTGGCCAGTTATCAAATTCCTGTAGGTGTGTATGTCCGCTAGTAATTCCTTATTCTGTGTACGAGTGTAGTTTTCCTCTAATTCATCCAATTTACTTGCAACGTCCGTTAATTTGGCGCATACGCTCTTTAGCATACCTACGGACTTAGACAGCAGCACTCCCCTGATCCACACCTTAAGATTCCAACACAGTGGAGTATTTGCCCACCGTTCCCACATTATTGGTGAAAAATTCTATCATCTCAACATGTAGTGTTTCCACCACCCCGGGGTCTCCCAACATCCCATTCGGCATTCTTCATCTTCTCGCCGGACAGGGGGCATCTTGGAGCTTTAACTCTAACATCACTGGGGAGTGATCTGAGAACATGCGGGGCAAAATTTCACATTTCTGCAGTGTAGTAAGTAGACATGACTGATGCAACAAACCAATAGTCAATCCTGGATTCAGAGTCATGCACCGAAAAATAGTATGTATATCTTCTGTTCCCAGGATGTATTTCACGCCAGGCATCTACCAGTGATAGCTGTGAGAGAACGTTACTCAGGGTGAGGGCTGTCTTACTAGGGGCTCTAGTGGTTTTTGAAGATCTGTCCAGTGCGGCGTCCAATGCCACATTAAAGTCTCCCCCCTCCCCCCCAGATCACTTTGGACATACCATAGGCAGCAATCATCTAGTACACATTTACATAAAAAGCAGGGTCTTCTATATTGGGTCCATATGCATTAACCAAAAGTAATTGTTGGCCAGCGACCTTGCCCCATACAACTACATACCTACCCTGCTGATCCACCTTGTGGCCAGTCTAGTCCAAATCCTAAGCTTGGATGGATAAGAGTAATTACCCCTCTGGCCTGAGTAGAATAGTCAGTATGAAACCGTAGACTCCCCCCACGCCTCAGATCGCCTTACTTTGTATTATACGGAGTATGCTGCCGCTCCACCCGGTCTCCGCGTATCTCGACGTTGCAGCGTTGTTGTGCGGTTTCCCTGCAGGGGCACCTCAGGATGTGGGGCGTCCCAGGGGTTCGGCAGCAGGCGTGTGGCGAAAGCGCCAGCACTATCTCATCTCCCCAGCCAGCTCGGGTCTCAGATCTCAATCGTGCACCACGGGTGCGAGTCGGGCACGGGCCGCAATCACAGACCCCGCCCCTCCGCAGCCCTCCGCCTAATCAAACCCACGGCCTCTCGTTGTCTCCTCTCAGTGCTCCCAGGCGGATTGCGGCTGCAGTGAGGGCCGGTCAAAACACAAGTCGCCACAAGTTCGGTGTCTTCAGCCGTAGCTCACCAGGATTTTCAGGTGTCAAGGACGGGTGTTCAGTCTATCTACACCGCAGTTTGTAGCGCATTTGGTGGCTCTGACAAGGATGTATGGTTACAGGATTTCTAACTGGAGCGGGAGCTCACAAATCAGGCGGCTATCACTGCAGTGCGCAACAGCGCCCCCACCCCTCATGTGTACTTTTCTGAATACTCGCGCATATGCTTCATACTTCATCATGTTGGAAACAAAACCAGCTGAGGGACCTTGATGTGTGAGGGATCATGGGTACAGTACATGTCACAGTAGGGATAGTATTACAAACACGCCCAGTCGACGTCCCTTTTCGAACTTCGAAAACAAGATGTGCAATACTCCTGAAGAAGGTGGATAAGGACCCCGAAACATGTAGTTGAAATACACAATGATTGAATTTTCTATTTTTACTATTAGTTTTCTACAGAACCAGATGTGCTGTGAGACTAATAGAAATCCTTTAAGTGAAATTTGACTACCAGTGTTTAAAAACTGAAATTGGACTTCTTTGAAAAATTGGATACAGTAATTTGTTGGAAATTTAACATTAGGATGAATTGAGGAAATTGTGATATGAACACATTGTAAAGTGTGTTTCATGATTACCTTTTATTTTTAACATGCTTATATAAAAGAAAAATGTTATGAAAAAGTTAGGTGTGAACATTGTCACTATAAATGATTGCATTTTTGGTTGTATTTACAACATAATTTGGGTGTGCAGGGGACGGGAGAGTTCCACAAGTGTGTGGGACTCCTACTGTTGTCTACCCAGTGTCAGGGTTGATTTTCTCCCCGGCACCCCATTACCTACCACTAAAAAAAATTATAACTGTCTAAAATATAGGTGTGCTCTAGGCGAAAACAGAAAATAGGCCCAATACTCCACACCTGCCACTAGATGTCGGCCTTTGAAAAGCATGCGAATATAAGCCGATAAAAGCATTAGAAATATGATTAAGGTAAGTAATGTATGCCATACAGGTACCTAGAGGGAAAACTATAAGAAAGCGAGGAGAGATAAAGAAAGGGGCATGGACAAGTCCCCTATTAGAACTGAATGAAGCGGTACAAGAAATAGCTAAGTGCTATTGGTTATTCCTACACTGAAAAGGACATTGCTGGATAGCAAGCCCCAAGAGAAGGGAATCTTTCTCCTGATTTTTTAGTTGTTTAGTATAAGTGGTAGGGTAAGCATAGACTAGAGTTGGAGTGAGGACACATTGTTACTTTGTACTACAGAACAGATCACTGGTTTTGTTAGGTAGGGAAACCCTTAGAGTAGGGAGAGCCGACCATTTTCTTTTTTTGTAAATACTTCTTAAAATGGCAGACCCTAATCGGTCTCCTCCTTCTGACCTACCACAGTAATCTGCTCAGCATCTCACTGTGTAGTCTCCACACCTCGTGTCCCCCTTTGGTCAAATTGTATGTTAATGCCAGAGAGGCATGCTCCTCTGTTTCCTCTGGAAATCTCTGCCATCTGGCCTTGGGACCCTTCATTATCCTTATGTACGTCAAGAATTGGCTGCAAGTTATGTTGTATTCTTCCACCAGTTCTGTGAATCCCTTCAATACCACTTCCTTGAACAAATCTAACACTATTGCACCTTTATCCTCCCACTGATAGTATGAAGGGCGCCTTTTCCTCGTCCATAGACCGAGGCTAGGGCAGTATTCGGGGAATAGGGCGCCGAGGCTCCCAGCAGCTTCCAGATACTATGCCAGATTCTTCTGGCCAACCTTCGTATGTGTGGTCCGTCCAACCACAACACCTCTTTCAAGAGGTGTGGTCTTGCATATGTCTGCAGTAAAGGTTTCTATTGTGGCCTTATCAGACAGCCACCCAGACACAAAGTGCATCTGTCCTGTTAGGTAATAGGATTCAAAATGTGCCAACTTCACTCCTCTGTTCATGTAATTCCTACATAGGGTCCTCAGTGCAATTCTGTGCTTCCCGGTTCCCCATACAAAGCTAGCCACTGTAGAGTTTAATGTGCTAAAGAAAGCTCTGTGTATGTCAAAGGGAACATTAATGAAGTGGTCCAACAAGCATGGAAGGACCACCATCTGGATCGGAGCAATACGGCCCATTACGGACGAGGGCAATTTCTTCCAGAATCCCATAGCCTTCTCTTTGCCTCTCTTAGCTTCTAGGGTGTTCATGAGGACAGTGTCTCACGACATATGATATGTTAACCCCCAAATAGCAAAACGTCTCTGCCTGCCAGCGGGAAGATGCATAATTTAGTGCAAATTGAGGTTTTACCAGAAAGTGTCAAATTGATCTGCGACCTCCAGGAGATGAGGTAGATGAGCCTCTGGGTTCTGTACGTGCAGCAGCATATCGTCTGCGTATAATCAGATGATGTGCCTTACTCCATTGACCATCACCCCTGCTTCTACGAAGTCCCATATCAAAAACTCTGCGATAGGCTCCAGTGGAGGATAAAGAGCATAGGGCATGGGGGCCAGCCTTGCTTAGTTCCCTTTATTTCAATACATGTTTACCTGTCCTTACCCTGGCTTTTGGTGCTGTGTATATTATCTTTACCCATGGCCAAAATCCCACCCCACCCCAAAGTGTTCTAAGGCTGCATACAGCCATTCCCATCTCACTGAGTCGAACGCTTTAATTGCTTCTAGTGAGACCACCACACAGTGGTCCCTCCGCGGATTAGTTCTATCAATAACTGTGTGTAACCGTCGTAAATACCAAGAGGTATTTCTTCAATGGAACATATATTCAGTCTGATCAGATGTATGAGCGTCCCAATCACCTGTTTATTAACCCGCAAGGAGCGCCGTGAGAATCTTCATCTTGGTTCACCATGGGCAGTGGCCTGTACGATCTGCATTCCAGAGGCGGTTTGCTAGATTTTGTGTAAATGGCGTGAGGCATTTCACTTGATGTCATCAATGTTGTAGATGCGTCTGGGTGGCCCCCATGCATGGGCTTCCACAGTGAGTGAGAGGGAGAGGTGTCTAGGCTGCAGGGCATGTTCATATTGCCCAGTGACAATGTATGCAATTAAATAACAGATAATGTGACCCTGAATTGTAATTTTGGCACAACTGCTCCCCATGCACCATTGGTCTTACAATCCACATCTACTGGCCAAGGACGTAAGGGTCCGCATCTTATTAGCGTTTGTCCTTAGTTTGATTCTGTACAAATGCATCCCCTATGTTCTGGTGACTCTTTCGATCACCAGTGTGTTCATACAAAGTGTTTAATAGCACATAGCAATCTTTTATAGTGGTTATAGAAATGTTGGAATGTTGGAATGTTGGAATGTTTTGTCTTACTTTTAGACACAGTTGAAGAATGCACAGAAAGATTTTGGGTACTCATTATTAGAAGACTACAAACTAAGGGGGTCATTTAGACTTGGGCTAATTTTTCAATACTACTGAAGAAAGTTACCAGATCAGGCCGTGATTCTTCGGTAAATCCGCTCTACTTAATGTTTGCCACCAGTAGAGGTGGTATTTCTGGCATACCTCCAGCGTTTTTTTCAGAAATACCACCTCAGATGGCAGTAATGTAAACTTTTTTTTAAAACGTTTCTTTCTGCCATTTCCAGCGTCAATATGAAGGGAGAAATGGATTATGTGTAGTAGTGGTTTATATCCCTGTTTTATCTTTATGCACAAAAGGGTCAATTCTGGCCCTTTTATGCCTTATATGGGAAAGGTGGTGGGAGAAGGCAATCTGAGATGCCAACCTTTTTACCCCTTCAACATGGCCATTTATAAAATATCTTTTCACTGTTGAAGGGAAGCACCTGTTCTTCCATTATGTACAGTACAATGAAAGATTTACAAAACGTGGGGGTAGTATTTTTTTACCTTCATCTGGAACGTGGATTTACAAAATGTCTGTTTAAAATACCACCACCGTTCTTCCCATGAAATTCCATTGCTGGTATTTGATCAAACCCTGCATTGGGTGGGTGGTGAAATCAATGGCATTTGCCAAATACTAACTATTTTACTGTTGCCACCCAACTCTGAATGACCCCCTAAGTCTGTGATAGTTTTTCATCATCTTGTTCAGAACGCTCTTCTCTTATGTGACCAACAAAAGACACATGTGCAAATCAAAACCAGATTCAGATATATAGATACAAAGTCACATAAACCAGAGGCATCCTTCCACCTACACATTACACTGTCCCAAGTACACTCAAAGCTCATTAACGCAGTCGCAGAAACGCAAACACACCACCTTATTTGAAAACTCATATATAATAAGTCGCTGTTGCTCTTTCGCCATCACCAGATCCAAAGCGTGTTCTCCTTTTAGCGCTCCCTGTTTGCGTGAGTTGAAGTATGCATCCGACTTTGGAAGAAAGTGCAATTTGGGAGCACACAAAGTTGCATCCCCTCACTAGCTTTTGGTCTGCATTATCAAAGTGCCAACCTTGGATCGCCACAATTACCAGCAAGACCCTGACCACGGTTTCTTGTTATGTTGTAGAACCTGATAGAATGGAGAGGCCTGGTTTGTTATCAGTACAGAATCATTACACACTATTACCCATCATTACCTATTGTTGGAGAACCATTATTCTGTATTACCCCTTTAGTTATCCATTCATCATGTTTAGTTATCCATCATGCATTCTTATTAGTACATGTAGTAACATTATACTATTCACATTATTACCATGCATTTGAAGAGCGAAATAGGCCCTGTTATATGAAGGATTTGCTTAGTTATGTTATTGCCATATATGTCAAAAGAGATGCTTTTAGAATTATGTATTATGCCATTTATGTAGCGCTTAGGCTGAGAGAAAAATGTGCTAGGCACTATAGAGAATGAATGCGGCCTGGGATGACATACAGAGCCATTTAGAGACACATGTTATGTAGTTGCATGTACATATGTATGCATTGCAGAGACACCATGCACGTAGAGTGTGCACTTAGAATATGCTTTGAGCATTATGTAGTGCTTGGATTTGCGAGAGAAAGAGTAAATGCTAGAAAGCATTTAGCTGGCATTATAAAGCCATTCCACTGAATGGAGACACACAGAAGCGCCATTTGGTTCTGCGGCGAAGATGTTATGGTAGTGTGAGGAGAGGAATGTAAATAGTTGCTTGGCAGGCAAACGGATAATGCAACCTTTGTCCGAGTAGAGAGAGGCCCTGGCTTATCAGCATGCCTTAAGCTGGTGTTCGCGGAGATAGAAAAGGTGGGAGGCAGCGCCATGGGCTCTGTTGCATGGTGAGAGGGAGAGTGTGCTTTTGCAGGGAGAGCTCTTGCACACAGACACGGAAAGAAGCCAACAATGGGAGTGAATGGAGAAATAGATGGATAGATGGTGTATGGCAGGCAGAGAGAAGGCCATGAGATAGATCTGCTTTGAAATGTCAAATTGACAAAGAACATGACAAGAACACAAAGTGAAAGTACATGCAAACACAGACTTTCAGGCATTGCTTAGAAATGCTGACAGAGAAAGAGACATTCTTAGCTTAGAGAACGAAGCAACCAAAGGGATTTGTATACATCATGGAATAGTATAACCAGAGGTGGAGTTTTTAGATGTTGATGAGTTCGATGAGGGAGAGGTGTCTTGGTGCAGCAGAATCCGATGGCTTTGGGAGATCGAGAGCTTGGGGAAGCATTTCTAATGAGGCCTTGATGAGGTCGATCTGGCAGAGAGAGACCGTGGCCTGGCCCTGACACTGACTGACTGCAGGAGTAGCGGGAGTGGAGAGCTTGCACAGAGCAAGAGGGGAGTATTGCTGAAAAAGACATGGGTGCATGGGAGAATTACAACAGACACTCACACAAAGAGCTTTCGGTTTGGGAAAGGGGAAGTCAGACAGGGATTGCCTGAGAGAGTGACGTATGGTGTGGATTGGGGAGGAATGCTGGCACTTGCCATATGTATATTGCATTAGACACTGATAGCTTGCATTAGAAGCCTGTAAGGCTTATAGTTATTCACTGCATGGTAGATTTGCACCAGAAGCATAAAAGGTGCAAATTAGATATTTGCATAGTCTAGTAGTGCTTGCATCATCATCATGCATTGTTATGTATGAATAAATGTATTCTGTTGTTATAATCAAATTGATTCTTGTGTTTTCTTTGTGTCTTGTGTTTTGTGTCCATAGGAGTAAGATAGGTGTATGTTGTTAGGCGTAACACAGTGCACATAGGCCCTGAGATACTAAAGCAGTGATCCACACCCCCCTAGGAGATTGTCTAAGACCGGTGCATGGTTGCCCACGGGGGGCTAGACCGTGATAGGATTTGTTTTAGGACTAACAATGTCTCGGAGTGGCTGACTGGCAAATCAAGGTGTTGTACTGCCTAACTGTAAGTTAGGGCAATGGAATGGTCTTGGTGTGATGGGCAATTAAAGGGCTTGAGTGGCATGGAATTGGTGATTGAGCAATGTGGGCAAGGGAAAGAGGTGTGTCCAAGGTAAGGGGATTGACTTAACAGTTAATATTGGCACTGAGAATGTGGTGAAATGGAAGGACACAGGAGGATGATGGGTAAGGAAAATAGGGCGAAGGAGACAGAGGTACACATCTGGAATGGTAGGTCAATAGATTGACTGTTGCAGAGATCTTTGTCTGACCTGCATGCGACTGCACCCGACTGTGGGATAGGGGTGTCACGGTATTAGTTTTATGACGGTACAATAACCTTCTTGCCAAATGACGTTATATCATGGTTATCGTGGTATAGCAGGTGGAGTTATCTTAAATATTTTCTAAAAGGTCATAAATTGTCAGATTATTCATCACAAACAAAACCAGGCACTCAGGGCAGAATTGGGCTTTTCAACATACTTTCCACTGAAATGCCACCCCTTGCTTCCACCAAACGCAAACACACGTGTGGAGAAGAGGAGGGGGGGGGGGCCTGCTGCGACTGGCAAAGCAAACTGAATAGCTTTTCTTAAGTGGTCATTTAGGCTTTTAGCTCCCCCACTGGCTACTGGTGAAGATGAATATGTTGCCATCTTGATAACCTGCATGCCACAGATCAATGGAGTCTGATGGTAGTATATGCTTGTGCGCATGCACACGCACTCTCTCTTTATGTTACAGCCTTTAGTTTACTTCCGGACCAAAAGGTGTTCAGTAATCACGGACATGTTACCCTTTGGTATGGCAGCAGGGAATACCCACAGAGATGAGTAAATTTCGCAGTGTGACTTATTATATGTAAATTCAATGATAGAACCAGGGAAATCCCCCATTGTCATATGTTTAGAAAACATTATCCATTATAAATATATAAACCCCAAAGCCGCCAACCCAAAGTCCTGGGAGGATAGCTCAGCGGCAACGTGTGCGTCTTGGAAGCAAAACGACACTAGCAGCAACACAGGTTCGATCCCCGGGTCCGCGCTTAGAAACCTCTGGGTGTTTAACCGTGTTAGAAATAGGCAACTAAGACAAAAACAATTACACAACTAAATAAACAAAAACAATTTCTTTAACAGCGCCGCGATGCCTGCGGACTGTGTGAGCGCTTTAAAAAAAATGTAAATAAAAAAAAAGCAAACCCTTTTCCTCCTTGGCACTGTATTTATTCTTCCTATTGCTAACATATTGATTTTGTGTCAGGAAGTGTGGTTTATGCAATGGCATTAAAAATTGCTCAAACTGAAACTACTTGGCAGACGGCACATCCAACAGTGCAAGGCCAAGACTGCGCAGCACTTGCTTACTGCAGCCTTTCCAAATCAGATTGAAAAGCACACTTAACGGAATGAACGGTATACCGGTATAAACAATGTGACGGTTATTATTGTTCAATTCATTGGTTCACAGTATCTTTAACGGAATACCGTAATACCGTTATATCCCTATTGTGGGACTCGCTTGACTCCCTTTCCTTTTTCTGACTAAGTGATGCATACTTGCTTTATTAACATAGGTTTCAATTACTACTTCTCTTCTATTTTTTTCAGCTTGCTTTATCCTGTGATTTGGTGCTTTGAAATTACACACACTTGTATAGACTAAGATTTTAATTGTAGTACATTTGCATTGTAATTCTAATTTTAGTCTGTTTCTCGGATGTATTTGCCTTAGGATACAGACTATTAATATGCTTCCCCCTTGCAGATAAATTGGTGCTTTGAAACCAAATTTATTGAACAGTATACTAGTTTAGCCCTTGAGTAACAACTGTGCAGAAAGCATTTGTTTTTGTTTCGGACATAGAAGATGAAGTGTCCCATGCTTTCTGAATGGGGAAACTGTAGAACCAGGAAGACGGGGCTCAAATCCCCACCTTCGACACGTCATACATTGTGACCCTGACTAAATCACTTCATCATTGTGTTTTATTTTCCTGAAATATCTATAGAGAAAGTTACATTCTTATGGGTTTGTACTCTGTTACTCTATAAATAATAACAATTTATGCTAAGCATACTGGTGAGAAGACCGGATGACAAGTGAGGATCTTAGGTTGTGGGGTTGAGTACACAGGGTGCAGGTGTAGGTTGTTTTGTGGGCTGAGGAGGCAGGAAGCCAGGTATGGGTCTTTTGCCATGCCAGCTCATGTTTGGCTCTGTAAGAAAACTCAGACCCTGTGGTTCAACAATAGCTCTGCTCTACCAATGAATTCTCTAGCTTCGTAACCTCTTTACATTGTTCTAAAACTAAAGATACAATGAGATGGGAGAAGATATGGAATACTGGCAAATTACACACTGTAAACTTTCACCAACTATATTATCCTGGTAAAATAATTCTACTATGTTTGAAAAATTGAATAATTCCCAAGAGTCCGGGGGCCTTTAAGAAACAAACGTAACTGAAAAATATGTTGCATAAAAGGAAAGTAATGTCTACTATATGTACTTGAGAAAGTGTGGGAAGGGGAGAAGTTGGTATTGCGATTACTTGTTCTTGAAGTTAGGGCGCAGCACTGTGGGCTAGAAAAGTACATTTGCCTCCCAGGCGAAATGTTGTCAGTCCTCCCCTGGTATCCATACTATTATAGATTCTCTCATACTTTGGGGCAGTGTGCTCTGCTCATAGGCCACTTCGAACGTTTCCAGTAATCTAGGGTTAAGTTCGATATATAGTCCATATAAAAGTCCGCTGGGAGACCATCTCCCCCAGGCATTTTTCCCAACTGTAGTGCTAGAATCACAGAACGTAGTTCCGCTTCAATCAGGGGGGCGGCCAGCATGTCCACCTGCTCTTGCTGCAAACAAGGTAGCTATGGAAAATTGTTAATCTCGCTTTGGGCTCCATGTCTCTGCATTCGTCCTTCATGGTACTTCTCATTTCTCGCGCCTCCCCTTTGCAGCACCACCACACCAACTTACTGCCTAGCTTATCACTCTATGTGATTTCTGTGTATTTGGCATAATCTTATTTACCCAGCCTTTCCCACTTCCCGATGCACTATTGCCTAAGTAGCAGGAACTCCCTGCCCCCTCAGTCTTAGACTGGGGGAGTTTTCCAACCTTTCTATGTCAGCCTCCGCTTTAGATAAACGTGCCAATATTTCCTTCCTGACATTAGATGTTTCCCACAAGACATCCTTGTCCTCAACACTGCCTGTCCTCAACGTCCCTAAATGGCCCGTCCTTCAATCAAAGGCCTTCTCGTGCCCTTCTGCCTGGTTGCAAAGTTTGGAGCATGATCGGAGACCACCTATCATGATTCCTAGCCCTCATATCCCCAGCCCTCCAAGATGTCAGGCTGGAGCCAGGCCACGATCGCCTCATGGCCCGCAAGGGCCTCTCCATCCCTCCAAAGACCCACTTGGAGTCAGACTTGGCACTTGTGGCACCAGGGTCACTCACTCCCATAGGATAACATTGGGGATTGGACTTGTAGTGCATTGATGGGGACAAGATGGATGCCCCCACATATTTCGGTTCCCAGAACTGCATGTGCGGTCTAGTCTTTTGGGTGTGGTTCAGCCCAGAGACGCCTGGGATACCCAGAGACTATTTAAGCCACACCCAGGCTGAGAAACATGCTTTGCGTTTTCTGCACTTGCAGCGTGACACTCGCTGTGTTCGGATTGGTCCCCAGTAGGCCTGCATCTTTCTTCTGCGCTCAGCTCCTGCAAGAACAAGAACACAGTTAGGAACAGCCTTACCTTGCGGCGCTTCTGCCCATCATTCATCGCTCCTCCTGTTTTGCGGGCATCTTCGGCTGTGTCATTCCCATCCCGGCATGCCGCTTCCTAAGGAAAAGGGAAAAGAACAGAAAAAAGGCATTAGTAAGCATTCAGCAAATCTTCGCTTATTTTTAAATACTGCACGGGCTTCAAACGCTTACCTGAATCCCAGCCGCTCTGGGGGAACTCTGTCTCCGGAACTTCTCATCCATCTGCAAGAGGGAAAAGACACTCCAGGTTAGCGTGGAAACATCTAGAGGCGCCGCATACCGCGCTTACCTACTGCATTTGTTCTTCATAACCGGCATTCACGCTGAAAATGTCGCAGCACCTAAAAGACACCGAAAAAGAACTCGGTTCAATGCAAATATGAAAGGGGCACATTGCGCATGGCGCTCTCACTCGCCTTCAGCGATATTCATCTCAGCATCACGCCGTCATCACCAGATGCCGGACATCATCTAAGGAAGGAAAGGAACGAAGTTAAAGAACTGTTCAAAAGACTCATTATACTTACCTGTCGGACTCTTGCCAGTAAAGTAACTAGGCAGCAACGAGCCCACATCAATCAACGCGCCCCTGCGCTGAAAGCAGGACGGAGAGCACACTATCCAAGAAAACAAGGTGATCTGTGGATCAAAGGGAAGGGTTGGACCCCGGGGAAGAAGGGGTTCAAGCACACAGAGACAATAGGGAGTTAAACTCTACCAATCCTGTGTTTCAGGCCCAGTCTCCAGTCGAATAGCCTCCAGGGAAGGGTTTGAGGTCGTAAGAGGTCAGAACAGGCCGAGTGACGTCCCTGTGGATACCAGATGAGCGTTACACCACCTTCCCCATGTGCCTGACCTAATTGAACTCTCCTACATTTCCTTGCCCTGTGAAGAGATAGTCGATGCGTGCATGCACCGCATGTAGGCTAGAAAAGTAAGAGTAAGCCCTGCTGTCCCCGTGTAGCCATGGCCAGATAACTACAAGCTCTAGGTCTTCTAACAATCCTCTTTGCACTCTCACCAGGATGCAGCTTCTGAAATTGCTCGTCCAACCTATACACTCTAGGATTCAGTGTACAGTTAAAATGACACCCCAAGATAAACCTGCCCCCCCGATAGGGTACTAGTATAGGGTATAACTATCTAAAGAAACTTGTGACATGGTTGGGTGCATACTTTTTTTTTAAAAGGTTTTATTAATTTTCCACAAACAATGTATAAATTACACTCCCAACATTTACAGTTACATATGTATCACAATATGCATTACGTGTTTGTCTCTCTAATGTTTTCCCCTCTCAATCCCCCATAAACTCGAGCACCCCACCCCCCCTTGTACCTCTGGTTTCTGTTGCTCAGGGTCAGTCCTCCTCATGGTTCTCGAACAGGTCCTCGTCACTGGGGTCACTTCGGGTGCACCCATGCAGCGAGGCGATCATTTGTCTCCATTCCATCAGTGGTCCCACTTCTTCACCCTCCCCTTTGCTAGCCGCCTCGTGCCATGCCACTGTCTCCGTGTCTGCCCAGTTAAGGAGGTCCTCCCACCACCTCTCCACTCTAGGTCTGTAAGCGGCTTTCCAGCTCATGGCGATTCTCCTCTTGCCCAGGATGTATTCTAAGTCTTTGAGTTTGCATACGTGTTTCAAATTACGTGGCCTGGTAAATTCCCCCTAGCATGCATGCCCATATGGATTCTGTGTCTAATTTAATCCCCTTCTCGGACAGCTTGAGTTTAACTCCCCTCCCCCCCAAAACTTCCCGACCTCCAGGCATGCCCAGAACATGTGGATCATCCCGGCTCTCTCCTCTCTGGTTGGGTGCATACTTTTTTAAAAAAAAATGTTTTTATTAAATTTTACAGACTAACAATAAAAACCAAACAATGCATGTTCCAACAGTATCATTACACTTTTCTTAATTCCTACCCACTACTCCCTCTACCCCACCCCCTTTGCGAGTCTATTGCGTTAAACCTTCAGTTTCCACACCCTGTGGTTCGGTCTCCTCCTCCACAGGCTGTCGGGTCGTCTAATGACCCAAACAGTCCGGCTATCAGTGATTTCCAGGCCATCAGGGACTCATTCTCCCCCCCCATTGCTACACGCTTCTTGCCATGCCATGGTTTCGGCTTCTGCCCATTTTTGCAAGTCTTTCCACCACACCTCGATCATCGGCACATGGCATGACTTCCATCCCATGGCAATCCTTCTTTTTGCAAGCACATAAGCCAGGTCCCTTAGTTTGCTTACATGCCTGAGCTTCTGTGGTCTGGGGAATCCCCCAGCAGACAGGCCCACACGTATCCACTACTATCTTGACCCCTCTTCCTTCTAGTTTCTCTTTTACTCCCCTCCAGAACCTCTCTATGTTCTCTTCGTCACACTTGGGGCATGCTTGCCGACCTGCATTTTCGAACCTCGATATCCTCCAGGGCGTCATATAAGCCCTGTGTGTTATGTACAGCTGTATCTGTTTCAGCCTCGCATTTCTAGACACCTTCTTATGATACCCTTGCACCCTTTCCCACATCCCATCTCCCATTTGGGCCCCAACCTCTGTTTCCCAGTCCATTCTCAACTGCGTGACCTCCTTCCCCACTTTAGACATCAACATCTCATACAATCTGGAAATCTCATGACCCCCCTCAGCTATATCATATATCACGTCTATGGTGGCGTCCATGTCTTCCTCCACCACAGTTTCAGGCCATGTTCTCTTAATCCTCTGTACCATTCTGTGATACATAATGTACTGGCCTTCGTGCAACCCAGCTTCTTCCCGCAGCCCCTCAAAAGTAACACTAGAGCCCCCCTGCCAAATATCCCCCATCGTTGCCACCCCAGCCGGTTCCCAGTGGGTCCAGAGTATCAGTCGCAGCTGAGCGTCTGCCCCGGTCAATGCCAACATACTGCAACTGGCTCGCCACATAGTACGCCTCATAGTTGGGCAGCTTAATTCCCCCTTCGTCATGGAAGTTCTGAAGCTTCCATAACGCCACTCTGTTTTGCGTGCCATGCCACAAAGTCCCTACACATGCTATTCAGTTTGGTGAAGAACCCTTTAGGAATCAGGTACGGTATATTCCCGAAATAATGTAGGAGCCTCTGCAGGACCACCATCTTTAGCATCGCTCCCCACCCCATAATTGCCAAAGGCAGCTTTGCCCAAAACCGCATACATTTCTCAATTTTTTGGATTGCCACTTCTGTATTACACCTATACTCCTCCCCAACGGTGTGATATGTCTATCCCCAGGTACCGAAAAGTACTAACCACCCACGGTACCTGTAAAACCGGTAACCTCTCCGCTGGAACCCCTATATACCTGCCCAACGGGAACAGGCTAGACTTCTGGGGGTTCACCGCTAAGCCGGATAGCTCAGCGTATCTCCCGAGCACTTCCAAAATGTACTGGAGGTTTTCCTCTGGAAACCGCATATACAGCAGCATGTCGTCCGCATATAGGGAGATCAAATGCCGCTCCCCGCTCACCTCGATGCCTATGGTGTCATATTGTTGCCTCAGATAGATCGCGAGAGGTTCCAGGGCCAGTATGTAGAGCATAGAAGACCACGGCATCCTTGTCTAGTACCCCTACTAAGCTGCCACCTCTCTGATATCACAGATCTTGTCTTAAGTCTAGCCAGCGGTTCACTATACAAAATCTTTTCCCACCTTACATAGCCAGGCTCTAACCCGTAGTGTTTCAGGGCCGCCAGCAGCCACAGCCACGTGACGGAGTCAAAGGCCTTGATCGCATCCAAGGACACGATTGCCATTCCCTCAACACTTCCACTGCCAAACTCAATGATCCTCTGGAGTCGCCTATGATTATTGGTGATGTTTCTATGGGGGACATAGCCCGTTTGATCCGGATGTATTAACTTGCTAATGACCCTCTTCAGTCTATTTGCCAAGACTGCAGTTAATATCTTGCCGTCTTGGTTCAGCATTGACACAGGTCTAAAGGAACCACAGCTACGTCCAGGTTTATTAGGTTTAGGGAGAGGTACTATGACAGCTTCTCTCAGTGACTCCGGTAAGCGGCCCATCTCGAATTCTTCGTTTATCATTTCTAGCAGCAGGGGGAGGACCTCTTCTATATATACCTTTTATAAAATTTGCTTGGGAGCCCATCTGTCCCCGGGGTCTTACTAGTAGGCAACTGCCTCACCACCTCCCCCAGTTCTTCCAGGGTAATCGGGGTGTCCAATTCCTCTTTCTTCCTCGCTTATCTTGGGCAGCCCCATATCATCAAGCATTTCCTCTATCATTACACGGCTACTTTCCCCATCTTCCCCGTATAACACTTTATAATAATCCACAAACGCTTCATTAACTCCCTCCTGGGCGTCCTCTACGCTACCATCTTCCCTCTATATAGTTCTAATTGTGGCTCTGGGGGGTCTCGCTCTTATATAACCACGCCAAAAAGTCTCCCCGGTTTATCACCTCCCGCATTCTGTCTTTCTATGTACTTTTTATAATTAAGGTTACACAACCTCTCCCAGTATTCCGCACATTTTTGCTGTAGCTTAAGTATCAAATCTAGCTTCTCCACTGTATCGTCACTAGCTTTTAAGGCCTCTTCCAATTTTGCTTCCGTCTCCCTCAGTTCAGCCGAAACCCCACCCTGTAGGCCCTTGGATGTCGCCATGGCCGCCCCCTCATGACAACTTTAAAGGCCTCCCATAGTGTCCCCGCCGAGTCCACACTCCCAGTATTGGTTTCAAAATAGTTTACGATCTCCTCCCGCAAATCCTCTCTAAAAAAGGGGTCTCAACGCCTCTGCTTGTTGGCGCCATTTCGGGATCCTCGCCCTCAGGGGTGGGGGGAGCGGGGGGCAGTATTGCCACGCAAGAATCAGGGGCGAGTGGGCGGAGAGGACCCTGGCCCTATACTCTGTGTGCAATCTCCGCTATCATTTCAGATGATGCGAAGACATAGTCCAGCCTCGTTGATAACTGCTGTGGGGCAGAATAATGCGAATATTGCCTTTCCCCAGGGTGCCACACTCTCCATCCATCTTCCAACCCAAAGTCATCAAGCAGTGTCTGTAGCGCCCTGGCTCCAGAGGCCGGTCTATCCAATTTCCCGTCCGATCTATCCACCCTCGGGTTCAATACGCAGTTGAAGTCCCCTCTCCAGATCACCACGCTTCCCACACACGCGCTCAGGTTCGCACTCAGTGTCCTAATGTACGCCGCTGTGTTCTGGTTCGGGGCGTACGTGTTAACAATACTGATCTCCCTGTTCTCTACCAATCCCCTCAGCATAACCATCCTCCTGTCTGTCTCAGCCACCACTTGCAACCGCTGAAACGGGACATGTGGCGCCACCCATATAAGTACTCCTCTTGCGTAGGCCGAGTACGATGAGCCCACCAACACCCCTTCCACATTCCCGCAATCATGTCCATCCTCTCATGTGTAAGGTGGGTTTCTTGCAGCAGTGCAATAAATTTTCTGCCTGCGCAGATACAGCATAACCTTGTTCCTTTTTAAATAGCTATTAAGCCCCTGCATATTCCATGTGAGTATTTTAAGGTCCCCCATGGCCTGGTATGTTGGATAGCTTGGCGCAGAAGCTCGGCTTCATCAGAAGACCCTGGCAAACACATTTTGATAACAGTAAGCAGCAGGATGTCCGACTGCATGGGGAAAGGTATAAAGCGGGAAAACTACTGGCTTGGCTCATCAGCAGAGAAAATACTAGTCGAGTAATCACCCAAATTGGGTCTGGATCGGGGGAGATAGTGGGGACACAGCAGAGGATCAATAAGGCCTACGTGGCATTTTATAGAGAACTATATACAAGTGAAGGTGGGTATGTGGATGTGGAGGACCTTATGGAACTAATACATCTACTGAAACTAGGGGAGGATTTAAGGGAGGAATAAGAGGTCCCAATTGAGGATGGAGATATTTGCTGGCCGATTCAGAAATATGAGGAGAGGCACGGTACCTGGTAGTGACGGGAATCCCATGGAGTTTTACTCCACGTTCATTGATCTCCTGGCCCCGCAGCTCCAGAAGTTATACGATGAAGCATTTCGGAAGGGACGCCTTCCAGAATCTGAGGGAAGCAGTGATCACGGTGATCTTGAAGGAAGGGACAGACCCGTTGGATTGCATGCCACACCGGCTCATATCTTTATTAAATGTTGACGGGAAAATTCTAGGGAAAATCCTGGCTACTAGACTGGCGAAGGTGGCACCGCAATGTATCCAGCCGGACCAATGTGGATTTGTGGGGGGTAGGAATACCTCTGGCAATATTACCAGTCTTCATCATGTCTACCAGTCTCCATCATGTTATGGATCAACGGAAGTTGTGAGACCACGACATGGCGATGGCCTCCTTTGACGCTATGAAAGCGGTTGATTCACTAGAATGGAAGTGGCTATTTCGAGTCCTACAGGAATTCGGGTTTGGGGAAAACATCTGCAGATCGCTGGGCCTGCTTTATAGCAAGCCGATGGCAATGGTGTGGACCAACAACTGGGTGTCTGACTCGTGGGAACTGGGCAGGGGGACGCGGCAGGTCTGTGCGGCTTCCTCCATTCTTTTTGCTTTGGCCCTAGAGCCGCTCGCAGCATTTCTCCGACAGGAAATGGGGGAAGCAGGGATTGTAGTCGGGTGGGGGGGGGGGTCTGCGACATATAGTTTCATTGTATGCAGATGACCTAATATTGTATATAGCGAACCCAAACATATACCTCCCAGAGCTACTGGAGATACTGAAGAACTTTAGATTCATGTCTGGTTTCCGTATTAACGCAGACAAATCGGTACTATTGCCGCTGGGAAGGTTGCAAGATACTCAGTTGGACGGTCTGCCACAGGTGGGGTTAAAGTGGGAGAGAATCATTTAAGTATCTGGGCATACGGATATTCCACGAGATGGAAGACACATTTGTTCATAACACAGGGAGGGCGCTGTCGAAAGTGGGTGATTCGGTTCAGTTCTGGAAAAACCTGCTTCTCTCTCTGATGGGAAGAGTGGCACTATGTAAGATGGTGATCCTGCTACGATTGCTTTACTTCTTCATCAAATTACCATATGTGGTGAAAAAGGGTTTCTTTAAGGTGCTGGATAGTAAGGTAGGGGAACTAGTGTGGAATACAGGGAGGAGGAGGGTATCCCTAGCGATGCTATGTAGGTCCAGGATGGAGGGTGGATTGGGTCTACCAGATTTCGGAAAATACTTTGTATTGGCGCAACTACAATCAGTTCTGCTATGGGATCAGCCAGGGAAGGAAGTCCTGAAAGGGTTGGTAGGTGACTTACCTCCAAATCGGAGAGTTATGGAACTTTTGTGGTATCCAGTGGGAGATGAGGTGAGATCCGTGGCGTTTGAGGCGGTGAGCGGGACATGGAAAAAGTATGTTGGTATGAGAGGATTTGAGGGGCTAGCGGAACTCTGGGAGGGAATCCCAGAGGAACCGGAGGGAAGCCCGCTGATGCAGGTACTGTTAGACCAAATGGGAGGCGGGGCTCGAATCTCACAGATCTATAAAGCCCTACGGGGAGGTACGGTTCCATGTGTTAAAATCGTGGCAAAAATGGCCGTGAACACAACATTTTGCAACAAAAAGGCAGTGGTGTTGCCGTCGCAATCCATGTAAAGGATGCAGGGGACACCCCCGCAACCCCCGTTACCCTTAAATGGTGTAACCTTTAAAGGGTCAAACCACAGCATTTTTGCCACAATTTTATCACTGCATACTGGAGGAACACCCGAGGGGGAACTGAAGGTGAAGGTAAAATGTGAGGTGGATCTGGGATAACAGATATCTGAGAAGGAGTGGGCACAGATACTGGAAATGGTCCGGAAGGTATGACTCGGTGCCAGATTTCAGCTGGTCTAATTTAACATCATACACAGGACATATGTAACCGCGATTAAATTACGGGCAATGAATAAAGAGCTATCGGATGAATGCCCTAGGTGGGGTAGGGTAGGGGCCCAGCTGGATTCTGGCATATGATATGGGAGTGCGGGATGGTTATGGAATACTGGGATAAGATGGTTAAATGAGTGAATGAACTGTTGGGGACAAGATTGGAACGGAACCCGAGTATATGCATCTGCGGAACTCTCCCAGGGGCGAAGAAACCTAAAATATGGAATAGGATGGTCCGATTTCTGCTGATTCTTGCCAAACGTCAGATTGCTATTGCATGGAAGCCCCCACAAGGTCCGACAATCGCAATGTGGCGAGCTGGTGTCTGCAGGGTGGGGATAGCTGAACTGGCAATACTGCAGGCCTGCTTGATACAGACCCATTAAGTGGTAACATTTATTGTTTTATTTGTCTAAAGACGTGCTAAACTGGGCTAATCACCTTATTCTGCAAGATAGTTTGTTTTGTTAAGTTTAGGATAACTGGGCTAAATGCTTATCGACTGAGGTTTGAGTACAAGAAAGTTGGACATTCTGTAATGGATTGTCCGCTTTTTGTCTTGCGTGCCATCCTCCTTGTGTCCCCCTCACCCTCCCTCCTATCAACGGAAATGCCTGCTTAGTCCCCTTGTGCGCCTTACATACTGTTGGCTTTGCAACCTATTCCAAACTGTTTTTTTGGGTCTTGACTGCTTCCTGCACTATAACACTCTTATATTTTACTTTGCAGAACACAGTGCACATACTATCCAATCCACTAACACATGATTGCACATCCCTCCCAATAAACATCAAATATTCAAACACTAGTCCTCGACCCCATCTTATACACCACAGCCTTGGCAACGTCCTTCTAGCATCATGGGCACATGTGGCTCCCCTCTGGAAACGCATGATTTGAAGCTGATGGCACGGAACACAGCACACACAGAATCCATGGTACGTGTGGTCTACACAAATGGACGCAATAACAAAAATAACATAACTCCCCCATCACCTGCTCTATTAAATATGCTAGAACACCTGGAGGCCATGGAAATAGCAGGAGAGCATGGTATAAATCCTCAAACGAATCTAGCATATTAACTAATGTGATTCCTTGTCCTTAATCCTCAGTGTATCTTCTAGTATTTGCCTGGAAATTTGAGCATTAACTAAAAGCATTAGCTTGAAAAGAGCGGTAATGGTAGAAGATTGTCATCAGTGTTTATGTTCAGCGTATTTCTGCTCTAGACAGGTGAAAGAAGAAACTATGAAGTTCGTGTTTTCATAAATTACCGTAATGGAAAAGGAGGCAAGAAGAACATGTATATCTGGACATTTTGGAGGCCAATGTTTGATCTTGAGGGCAAACGAACTTGCTTTATTTTAAAAGCTCAAACGGAGCAATAGTTCGAGTTTTAGGTACGCCTGTTCCCAGTCCTAGTTACTTATTTTAGGGACATCATTTGGTGTTCGTTTTTGCTTTTGATTCACTCTATCGACCCTCTGATTTTAGAATGTCAGCGTTCATAAAATAGACTTTTCAAGATCAACTTAGGGCATAAACCATTAGTCTTGTTGACGGCATAGCCTTGGCGTGTATGTATTGCATACTTTTTCATCTAGAGGAAATGTTGCAACATAATGAACTCACCTAATTTTCCCATCATTCTTATAACCTCTTGTTTGAGAAAGCAAAATTGACATATTTGCCCTATGATTGTGATCTCATTCATAATGGCATCCATTTAAATTAATTGGATTTAAGACAGCTGTAACAGACTGCAAAATGGGCATAAGGGTCATGTTATATGGTTTATAAATATTGCCATCAGAACAACGCATTCGAATGTACATGGCACACGTTGAATTGGCCAAGTCCTGTAAACAATGTACATTATAACACGGGCGATCTGTGAAACAAACGGCACAGACCTTAGCAAAGAAATCTGGTTTCCAGCAGGGGCAAAAATGTTAAATTGTTAAACCTTGTCAGGAACTGAGTTGAAGAATTCTATCTTCACCTGCTGGACAAAGGAGAGATGTGGCATGCAATCTGCTTCCTGGGTAGGGCAAACGGCTAAAGTTGGCCTGTTCTGCTTTCAGATTTTTTTTATCATACTGCAGACATTGGGTTTTGACAATATAAATTAAGACATTTCTAACTGCTCTTTTTAGCTACAGAGTGCGAAAAGGCAAAGTTACAGAAATCCAATGTAGAGGAAGACTCCTAAAGAACTGAGAGGAAGATCTGAAATTCTAGCCTTCCCTGTGTAACAGGCTTTCCAGACCGCATAACCCGAGACTTGAGCCTTTTAAGTTACAAAGATCTTAACTCTGATACAGAGGGGAACATGTGATCCAATGACTTAAGAACAACATTATGGTCTGCCATATTTGTTAGCAAATTAAATATGTATAGGCCAGGCCTAAAGTCGCGCACACACACCAGGTCAACAGTCTTGTTCGGCTGGCGTGAGCCGCATTTCGTGTCTGGAGGGCTGGGGTGAGGAAGACGGATGGCAGTAGACTGGAACTTGTTGGAGAGAAACCATTTATCGTACAGTTGTTTGTCTTTCTTTGTAACGTGAGTACAATCGATTGTGCTGAGGCTGTGTTTAGACCATTTGCATTTTAAACTAGAATTACTTTTTCATTGTTCTTACTTAACATGTTGATCGCTTATGATAGCTTTGTTGTTAAAATTGATGGCTTGTTATGTCCCCTTCAATATTCTTGCTGCTTGCCATATAAACGTACATGTTTTGAGGAAATAACGAGTTACATTAAAATACATTATAAATGACCCCAATGTCATTCTCATTTATGCAACGACTGAGTTGTCCTCTCCAAAAGGTGTTTTTAGACTCCATAAAATAACCTGGCTGTCTTTGTTTTATAATGCAAAATGTATAGTAGACTAGACCCCAAGATGCATAGCAGCGCTACCATTGTCTTGGCTTGCTTTAGGCATGGCCATGGCAGCAAGCACTGTAAAACGCAGGTTTCACTGGTTGAGGAAGTCCGGTTTTGCACCGGACTTGCAGTCTAGGCTCCTCAACATGCCCTTTGATGGCACTCAGCTGTTGCAAGGTAGACGAAAGCTTAGAGAAGCTGCAGACCTCAAAGGCAGCTGCCAAATCTCTTGCTCCCCGCTATCAGACAGCTGCAACCATCTCACCTCAGTGGACCATCTTGCAGGGGTAGGTCCTTTTGCTTCTACTCCTCAGTTGGAAAGGCAAGAGGACTTGCAGGTCAAAGGGGGCCTAAGAAGTTTCCCTCAGGGTGGACGAGGGCGAAGTGCAGTCCGCCCAAGCAACGGCTACTTTGCCATCAGCCATTGCTTCCTCTGCCTCAAAACATCTGAGGCCTTGGCCAACAAGACCCCAGTGGGAGGCAGACTCTCATGGCACCTGAAAGAATGGCAAGGTATTACTTCAGATGCATGGGCGTCAGAAACAGTAGCTACATAGGGGTTCTTGTGGCGAGTTGTGCACACCCAGTACTTTTTCACTCTCACTGCTCTGAACATATGGTAACTTCCTAGACCTAGTCTGATTCCTCCACCAACCAGCTTGTCCTATCTTTGGTAAACTGGTCCCCTGGAAATCTTCTATTCAGGCAGTCAAGGCCATGGTCTTTCTCCCTCTCCTTCAGGCCTCCTTGATCTTCTCCACGTTTCTCCCACTTCTCCATACCGCAATCTTCCTTTGTTAAGACTGTCACTCCCAGGCCCAGATGTGCCCCTTTTTTCCCGTGGATTTAATCTCCTCCCCCTGAAACCTGTTCTCCACCAACTCCTTTCTAAGTCTCGGTCTAGATGGTGCAAATGCCTTCTCCTGGACCTAGCCTCTTCCTGTTCGCTGTTTTCTCTCTATGGTCTGGTCTTTCTCACCCACCTCCTTCTGACAACTCTCAACTTCCTTCACTACCAGAGACCACCTTTTTCCGTTCATTCCCCCAAACCCCATATGATGTTGCTACCTCTGCCGTCATCTCCTTTGCTACCACCACCACCTTCTGTTTGCTCTGCTCTCCTGATGTTGCCAACTTCTTTCCTACCACCTGCTCCTTCTGTTAACACCCCGATGATGATGCCACTTCCTTGCTCTCCATTACCTACACCCTTCCAACCTCTGCTTCTCCAGCCTCATTTCCTTCCACCATTCTCCAGTCTTAACCAAACACAAGCTTACTGGTTCTGCAACCCATACTACTAGGCTGGACTGCCTGCCTTGTATGCAGAGATCCTCCTCCCGTTGGATGGGACTCTGGGTGATGGTATGCACTTCCAATTGTCGTGATGGGATTGGCCGGTGTTTTTCAACTTTCCCTGGTTCCATTTGATGCTGAATTGGCCATCCTAAAACTCTAAGAATTCTTGTGGACATCTTGGATTTCACTTTTATGTATGGAGGCGCTGAGAGAACTGCCTGTGGAAACATCTGCCCTTTGCTGTTGTGCTGGTAAGTACACTTTGGGTTCTTGATGTTCTAGGGGGTATTGCTAACCTTCATTGTTCAGTTTTTTGGTGCATTCCCGTATTCAAGGACTTCTCAAGTGGGTCTGTGTACCCAGACTGGTCAGTGAACGTCACGGGATGCGCAGTAGGTCTGTTGCCTTTGCTAAGAGCCATGGAAGCCCTATAAATCTCCTCCTTACTGAGGGAGGGAAAGGGGGTCTTGGTCTCTGGTGGTGACAGGAGAACCTAATGGCTTTAGGGTGACTGCCTCTTTCTTGCTAAGCGACCCAGATCCAGGAACGGCGACCAGGATATATCTACCCTGCGGACTGCAATTATTGTCCTTGTTTTCCGTCGAGCCAGGAAGGGGACTTAAGCTAATTATCTTTTATTGTTGGGACCCTAATCAATGACTTATAGTGCTCCTGATTGTGATTATTTAGATTCATGTTGAAACTTTTTTTGTGTAAAATAACCGTGCATAACAGTTTTCTTTCCAGTGTATATGGAAAAACATGTATTTATTAACATAGATACTTTTTGGAGTAGAATTATCATGTTACAATGTTTTGAATGGACAGGGTATTAAGGGAACAGTCTCTCAAAATGGGTAGCCATCTCGCTTCTGCAGAGAAAGCCAGCAACATATGTCAGCGAGACGCTGCCCCCGGAAAGGATGTAGGAAATTATGTGGACAGAGTACAGAATTACCCTTTATCAATATCATGGGCAGGTTCTACGATGTGGAAGGGCCTGCGTGAAAAAGGACCCAGAGGGATCACTCATTTTGCAGATGTATTGACATCAGTCTGAATTCACAGAAAGGTGCGTTACAGGCAGTGACAGGCTTGTTTACTTGATGGTACCATGGAAAGCAACATTACAAGAAATTGTCAGGAATAAACCAAAAAGCAAACATTGCTGATGTGCAAAATGTTATGGTGATTTATACCGTGCACTGCTGGCATTTCTATGGTCTACATGCGCCTATAGAATGGTCACTTGTGGACAGAATCCATTTTAAAGACTTCTTCCTTTTACCCATAGGTCACAGTGGGATAAAATGATTTGCCTAAGATCACACCTTCAGTTAAGTGAGGATGCATGGATTTGAGCCCAGTCTGAAACATAGGATATTGACTACATAGATCTCCCAGGCTCTTGCTGGTATAAAAATGTGTTTTTTGTCTTTCATGAATACTCTGTGCACATAAACCACTCTGCCAAACCTATACATCCTTGTAGAAATATGTTAGGAAAAAAAAGGTTGTGTAACTTTGATTTCCCTATCTTTAACAAACACCGGAATGTATTCGAATGCAGAGCAGCACGAGACTAAATAATGACTTGTTTTGTAAATGTCCTGTGTTACAACAAAATGTCGATGAGGTCACCTAGTTTAGTCATAGTTTTATACAGGCATTCTAGTGAAGACTAGGGAGGGTTGACCAAGCCATGATGTGCTGGAGTAGAATGGGCCTTAAAAGTGTAACAATACTGTGCAACAACGTACTTCGTCGCCAACTCATTAGACACCACCTCCAAATGAATGCATGGTCACAAAAATGGCTAAAAGTTGGCCACAATTTAAAAAAACAACCTCTGTGCTGTGACGAATATTTTTTTTACACAAAAAAGGATCCAAAAGATTTTTACCATGACTGTTTGGTTAATTCTAACATTAAATGTAAAGGAATAGACAGTCTGTGGGCACAAATATGTATGTTGCAAAATCTGTTGCATCTTTGTTTATTTGGAAAAAAAAAGTATTTGTCACTAGTCGAGGGGCTATTTTGAGGAATGGTGGCAAATTCAGAAAGTTCATTTTTGAGGGTGTTTGAATTCATGGTTGCATAAAAGGCTCAGAATTGTGTACAATTGCTCAAAGGAGCACCTGCCCACTGGCAAATACTTTCATTTACAAAACAAAACGATATAACATACATTTGTTGGTGTCTTTGCATGTCTTAATCAAACCCCAAACTCGAGGGAGGGAAAACAGACGGAATGGGGCACAAATGGAGACCGTGAAAAATCCATGTTAAACCATTGTTTGCAAATATAAATATTTGTCAGTGGGCAAAGGGCTATTTTGAGGAATTTTTGGCAGTTTTGAGATATCAATCAGCAGCTACTAAAATGGCTGAAATGTGTCTACAATTCCTCAAAATAGCCTTACCATTGCCAATTTCTTTCTTTTTTCTAAAGCTTTCTTTTTCAAGTGAACACAACCAGCCAATATCTTCCTACATATGAATTCAGGTGATGCGGCAGCTTAATTTCACCTCTCCCCTTTCCCTACCAAAACTCCCTAACAAACTTTAACATTGATGGTGCACTTTCATAGATATTTCATTTTTTAGCCCTCTGGGGGTCCGGCTTAATCCATCACCTGGTTCACTGTGGTTTCCCTTTCTTGTTTCCAGTCTGGCTGATTTTTTTAGACTCGCAGCACCAAAACATTCCTGAGCAGGGCGGGTTTGTGAAACTGTTGGTCTCTTTTGACTATAAATCATGAAAAGGGAGCCATGTATTTACAAAAATTGGTATTTACCCATTGTCAATGCACAAACTTTTTCCAAAGCCATGACACCCCACATTCTGACACACCACATTGCCAAGATCTGTCCTTGTTCTGATCTCCAGTTGTGTGCCACAGTAATCCTTGCCGCGGTGATCATATGGGTGATTAGTGTGACACTTGCGCCGCTTGAGTCATACAGTCCCTCTGCTACCACTCCCAATAGTATCACAAATAGGTAGCTGCACCCCCAATATCTCTCGAATGTGGCTCAGGATTTCCTTCCAAAACGTTTTGCCTTTGGGCACAACCGCCACATTTCTCATGTCCCCTACCTGGCCACACCCCCTCCAAAATTCCCTCAATGTCCAGGTTCTTTGTGTGCAGTCTGTGTGGGGTCATGTACCATCTCATATATACCTTATATGCTGACTACTTTATCATAGAGCATTTGGAGCTTTTCTGTGCCCGCTCCCATATCTGCCCTCATTCTTCCTCTGTAATAGTTGCCACCAGGTCCTGTTCCCATTAGTCATGTATGGCAGTATGACTCCCACCTGCGCCCCATCTAATATGCCGATCTTGGGACCGCCATCCTTCATTGTGAGTTCCAAGCCCACAGGGGATCTAGCGGCCGTTTCTCTACACTCTTTGATTGTAATCCAATGCCTGATTTGCGTATAGTGGAACCTTTCTTGTTCGGGTAGAGGGAATTGGATTTTGCATTCCTCGAATTGCAGGGGAGAACACCCTTGAAAGAAGTCTCTTGGGGTCAGGGTAGCTTGCCCTTCCAGCTTTGCCCAATAGCCTGGTGCCCTCCCTGGAGTGAAATCGTTGTTTTGCCCCATTGGTGTAAAGGGACCCTATCCTGGCTTGAGTCTTTTTTCGCTTGGAGCGCATTGTCCCAGTAGCGGAGAGTAGTTCTTGTGGACTCTAACAGGGGACCCTGCACTTTTCTTAATTTAACTTTCAGGAACTCTACACACCCCAAAGGAATGTCTGTAGCATGTTCTAGCTCCCTCCACCCCCGTTCCATGCCCTGTGAGGTCCAGTGTAGCATTGGTGCCAATTGCACTGCCGTGAGATAGAGACATTTCTGGGACCCATAACCCCTTCCTTCCTGGTCACCTAAACAGAATTCTCCTGGCCACTCGAGGCTTCTTACCTCCCCATATCAAATGGGATATCCCTGTCTGTAAGTGTGGGGTGAGGGGGAAATCCATATCGGGAGCGAGCTTGTGACATAGGAATCTAGGCAGTAACATCATTTTGACAGTCGTAATTCGTGTGAACCAGGAGAACTCTTGCAGTTCCCACCTCGTTAGGTCCTCCCGGAGGATTCTCAGAAGGCCTAGGACGTTGGCGGCAAAGATCCCTTTGTGCGTGGCAGTCAGTTTTACCCCCAGGTATTCTAGAGATTCCAGCTCCCAATCCAGTGGGTAGGACTCCCGCCATAGTGCTACCTCTGTCTGATCCTCAGTGATATTAAGTGCCTTAGATTTCCTATAATTAATGCTGAAGTCTGAGGCACCTACGAAAACCCCAGGAGATATTTCTCAGGAACATTGGTACCCTGTCTGCGTACAATGCTATCTTGGGTTCTGTCCCCTTCACAACCACTCCCTTTATTGCTGGTCCAGCCCTAATTGCTCGGGCCAGGGGCTCCACGGCCATTGCAAAAACCAAGGCTGAGAGTGGACACCCTTGTCTGGTGCCCCTGCAAATGAGTATAGGCTCAGAGTTTTTCCTGTTCACTTGTAATTGCATGGATGGGGCCTTAAAGTTGCCCAGGATCATCTGCGTAAAGGTTTTCCCGCATCCTAATCCCTCTAGCGCAAGTTTAAGGTAATTCCAGTCCATGCCATTGAACGCTTTTGTGGTGTCTAATGCCAACGTTGAGAATTTCTCGTCGTCCTACCCCATTCAATCACATGTATAGCCCTCTGGACATTGTCCCGTGTATGTCTACTCTAATAATTTTGGGTAGTATAGTCATTAATCTAAGAGGACCTTTGCGTATAGTTTAGCATCCCCGTTCAGTTGGGAGATAGGTTGATAGCTGGAACATGAGGTGGAATCTTTTACTGGCTTTAGTAGTAGTGTGGTCTCGGAGGGGCCCATATCGCTGGATACCTTCCCTGTATCCCTTACACAATTTAATAATCTAGTCATAGGATCTGTCAAGAGGGTTTGAAACGTTTTATAGTATTCGTTCCCGAACCGGTCAGGCCCGGGGGCCTTGTTCTCGTTTAACAAACGTATTGCCCTGCTGATTTCCTCCTCAGTAAAGGGAGCCTCCAATTCCAATCTGTCTGCCAGAGGTGCTTCCAATTTGGCCTTGGCCTTCATCAGAGCCCTCCAGGCCCTCTAGGACCCAGTGTCCTCTTGCACGCTCTCGGCCTCTTAGGACCTTTTCAAGTGCTTTCTTCGCCTGCTCTTTTCCTCTCATGTATGCAGCCGTCTTGGCTATAAATTCTCGCTGCATGACCGCTTTGATCGCGTCCCATACCATTCCCCAGTTCACTCACTTTGTGTAATTCGCCATAAAGTAATGTCTTAAGACCTCCTCCATATGGGCCCTCATTTATTTTAAAATATTTTTATTGGCATTTGTTAATGAACATTTACGCATGTATCTACCGCTTCCTTATTCACTGCCAATTCCACATATGAGTTTTCACATAAGTTTAACAACCTAATAACACAAGAACAAACTTAAACCGACTTAATGTATCAGGCAACGCCTGGAAACGCACAACTTAGCAATTCGTGTGAGTGGCATGGTTGTCCTGTGCCCTATTCAGCGGAAGTGTTTGGGCCCTCATTATTGGGTCCCTCCGTATCATGGGATTCAAATGCCATGGTTTCCGCCCCTTCGGTGCCTTGATCATGGATTCCAAATGGAGGATCACTGGAGCATGATCCGATAGATACCTTGTCCCAGTTTCTATATCTGTCAACTGGGATATAAGTGTGACCGCGACTAAGATCGTGTCTATATGTGGTAGAAACCCCTATGGACTGTTGAGTAATGTGTGTATTCCCTTGATTGCAGTTGAAAAAAATCTCCCAAGTCTCAAGGTGTAGTTCCCTGAGAAACTGCGCCAGTGCCTGCCTTTGTCTGCAGTCTGCATGTTTTGTGGGGGGGTGGGGACGGTGGCACAGTCTGGTCCATATGTGGGTCCATCACACAGTTAAAGTCCCCCCTACCAACACCTTCCCCCACATCACCTCGATTTTCCCCCACGCCTTAGGAAGTGCTCCTGTTTATCGTTAGGGCCATAGATCGCCACCAGCTTCACCATTTGACCTCTTAATAATCCTCTTACCACCACCGATCTCCCCTCTGGGTCTTTGTGTGAAAAGTGTTTGGTGAATTCCGCCTCTTTCGTGATCAGAATCGCTACTCCCCTTTTCTTAGCCCCATTGGAGGCGAAGAATTGTTTTGGAAATTGTTTGTGTCTGAATCACACCTCATCTTTCGGAAGCAACTGTTTCCTGTAGCCAAGCTACTGTGGTATGCAACTCTATCAGGCGCCTTAATATGGAGCGCCTTTTAACATTGGTCAGTTTAAGCCATGGACATTTAGGGAGACCATATGTAGGTCGTTCATCATCCTACCCCTGTTTAAGACCCTTCTGTACAACCTCTCTTTGGCCCTCTCCTTTGAGTGCCTTCTTGGACTTCTTGTACCACCCTTCCATCCCTCTCCCCAAACATAAGAATTGTATCCCCCCCTTATCCCCTCCCCCCCGACCCCCACTACCCCATAACAACGTATTCGTCTTCCATTCGGTATTGGTACCACACAGGATGATGAGGGCTTGTCTGGGCCTTCTCTCCCATCCCTCCCTTTCATCCCCCGTTCATATAGCCTCTGAATGTCAAATTATTTTATTTATTTATTATTTATTTGCATTTTTAAAGCGCTTACACAGCTCGGGGGCATTGAGGCGCTGTTACTGGAATTTGTCTTAGTTGCGTGTTTATAACACTCTAAATACCCAGAGGTTTCTAAGCGCGGACCCGAGGATCGAACCTGTGTTGCTTCGTGTCTTCTTGTTTCCAAGGTGAGCACTTTACTGCTAAGCTATCCTCCTCTCGTCCCTCCTTTTAAGATGCCAATTGACTTTGTGGCCTTACCATATATCCTCTGGCACCTGTTTGCTGCGTCTTTCATGGCGGAACTCCCTCTTCGGTGACTTTTCTATTTCGCCCCTTTGGCTGTAATCGGGCTGATCTCCATCTCTCATCCCTTTTTTTCAGATCCAGGGCTTGCCCCTTTTCTCCTTCCATTAATTCAGCCATTTCTTCTTCTTTGGAGATCGAATATTGTTGTCCTCACTACTCGAATCGCAGGGCGCATAGGAACGACCATCGGTATCTGGGCTTATTTGCGCACAGCCAGCTTCTAACTGCTCGCAAACGCTTTCGTTTGATGAGCATTGCCTGTGCCAAGTCCAGAAAGAGGGCTAGTGGAGTGTCTCTAAACCTCACTGGTTCTTGTTTACGTACCTCCATTATTTCTTCCTTTACTTGGTACAGATGCATCCTGGTCAAGACGTCCGTAGTGAGGTTCCTGCTGATCTTGAATGTGGAGTGCACTTGGTCGGTGCGTCAGCACAATTTCTTGCTCACTCTCTGTTCCCAAGATGTCTTGGAACAGACTCCTCACATATTCTTAAGTCTCTGACCGCTGTTGCCTTGGGCACCCCTCAGATCCGGATATTGTTCCTTCTTGACCTGTTCTGTCTCCTCCTGCTTGTCCAGGATTATTTGCATTTGCTGTTCCATAGCATTCACTCGATGCGCCAGCTCGTCATGTGCCTGTCCCTGCTCACAGGCTTCTGTCTCGAGCTCGTCCACTTGCTTCTTCACCGCCATTACATTGTTGTTAATGTACGAGATGACTTTAGTTAGGTCCGCGGTGCTCTTATGTCCTTCAGCTCCCTCAGCATGGCCTGCAGGTCTGACCTTCTAATCGAGTGTCATCCTCCAGTTATGTGGGGGGTGGTGAATGGACCTCTGCATTAGTCTGCTGTTGAGTGCGCTTCTGTGATTCTGAGCCCTGCATAAGCGCCTCAATGTCCCCTAATTGTGGGCCCTTTTGTTTCGTTAGCTGTTTAGCCACCATGCTGGATTCCAGGTGAGCACCTGGCCCACTTCCTCATGTCAGGTTTCTTTGGTGATGATGGAATGGTGTCTCTCCTTGCTACTGCAGCCTGTGCGGCTCTTAAGTGATTTGCCCAGGAGTGGCGGCCTCTATACTCCTGCTTTAGCAGGGATATCCTTCTCCCTAGCTGCGTTGGGAGTGCAGCCCGATCTAGGTTTCTGATGCTTGTTAATGTGCTTGGAATCACATGCTGTGCATATGGTCTGACATCCAGTGGTAACCGCGGAGTATTGCTGTTTGTCTTTCAGGTACCGAAAGGGGACGTCGGCATAGGCGTGTCTTTAACACTATCCCTATCGTGATGTGTAGTGACCCAAAATCGCTCACGCGCCGAGGTCCCTCAGATTGTTTTTTTCCGCCCAGATAACTGGTCGCCCTATAGTGGAGCTCTTACAAAAGACATTGTTTAACTTTAGACCGACTTTGTCAGTTATTCCCCCCCTTAAGTCACTTCTACGGAAAGTAAAAACTTCGAAGAAGACTACGGGGAGTTTGTACGGCGGTGGATTTCGGCGCCTAAGATCCGGCGGCTGAGGCATCCACGTGGCCGGGCCCTCTGGCCGGCCTACACAGTAGGGAGAGTGGGGTCGGGATGGCCATATCTTTCGTTCGGTCTTTCCTCTTCCCCCTTTTTGCCCTCTAGGTCTGGTCATCTTTGGTTATATCTTTCGCTATAGAAAGGACTCCATTTAGGTTCTACCCTACGTGTAATTCTGGTCTCCCCTTAGATCACAACGAGAAGCGGTGTGCGGCTTGTAAGCTCCTTTGGCCTAAGACCCTTAAGGAGCACTGTGTAAAGCGATGGGCCGCGTATGGTATGTCACGGGCGGAACCCTCATCCCCTCCAACCCCACCCCACCCCACCGCCACACCCGCCGAAAGGGACGAGGGCACCTCTGATGACCAAACATCCGTATCGGATGTTATACAGACAGATGGACTTGACAGATATCAACTGCACCTCCATCATAACAGCTATTGAACCATGCGTATGGACCGACCATCTGATCCTGCTGACCATTTCAGACTTACCTCAACCTAAAACATGTAAACTACCACCACCTCCAGTCTTTACACACTGTAAAAAAAAAGTCACAAATCTCCTCCCTCTGATTCAGCCCATTACCAACCACGCTAATCTTAACAACCCCAATGATTTGATTGACCTGTACAACACTATCAATGCTGCTATAGACGCCATTGCCCCACTGAAACTAAGTAAATCTAAACCTCGTGCCCATCTTAACACTTGGTTTACCCCAAGCTTAAAATCTTTGTGCAAAGAAAAGACAAGCTAAAGCCCACTGGAAAAAACCCTCCCCTCATAACAAAAATATCCTCACTAATAACTACAAGCAACAAATCATTCAGGCAAAAAAAGAGACCTTTAATGACAGAATTAAAAAAGCTAATTCCAACACTAGGGCAATCTTCACTATCCTCAGAGAATTGGAATCCCCTATTACACCTATAGACTCGTGTACTAAAGATAAAATATGGTGTACTAACATTCAAAATGCCTTGTGCAATAAAATCGCCATGCTACAAGACAAATTTTGGCTAAACGATCCTCCCTCCATAACATTGCGCTCTCCACCCAAGAAGCCATCCTACAGGAACTTGCTATTAACCAAACTAAACCTCATAATCAATTCAACTTTAGAGCTATCTTCATCAAAGAAGCCAAGAATATCATTACATCTCTAAAACCTTCGAGATGTCTTGGCGACTCCTGTCCAGCCACTATTATCAAGGAAGCTGTTCAAGAACTAGCCCCCTTCGTCACCACTTGTATTAACTCATCATTCAAATCATGTTCGGTGCCCACCAACCTTAAAGATGCCTGGATATTACCCCTCCTAAAAAAAAAACTAACCTAGACCCCAATGCCCCTACAAACTACAGACCCATAACGACAGTTCCATTCCTCCTTAAAATTTTAGATAAAGCTGCCCATCTACAGATTCAATTCTATCTGGAGATCAATAATTTACTGGGCACTATACAATCCGGTTTTAGACCAAGACATGGTACCGAGACGGCCCTCCTCGATCTCACAAACCAAACGGATGAGCGCAAAGACAAAGGAAATACATCTTTTCTGCTTCTCCTAGATCTGTCGGCCGCATTCGACTTGGTGGATCACAAAGTACTTTGCAACCACCTCAAATCGGCTTCCAACCTCTCTACCAAGGCCACGGCATGGATAAATTCTTTCCTGGACAATAGAACAATAAGAGTCTTCTCGCCCATCTCCGCCGCTGACTACGTCCCTATCACTTGTGGTGTCCATCAGGGGTCCTGTGTCTCCCCTACTTTGTATAATATTTTTACAAAGCCCCTCTTTGATATCTTGGACAAACTGGGTGTCTCATATACTAACTATGCCGACGACGCCCAGATCCTCATCCTAATCCAAGGAGACTACGACAAAGACACTGCCCATATAAACAAAATCTACCAAATTATTCTAACTTTGGCCACTCACGGTTTGTTTCAATGACGATAAAACCGAGCTATTAATCATTGGATCCACCGGCAAACTTAACAAACTCTCCCACCTATACAAAACCATTACTATTGATGGTATCAAAATCAATGTAGCCAATGTAGTCAAAACACTAGGATTTTATCTAGACTCAGCTCTCAACCTTAATAAGCAAGTTAATGCCACAGCCTCAGCAACTAGCTACACCTGCAAGTTAATTCACGCATGGAAACCCTTTCTTTCTACAGATAGTTGCATCACCATAGCACAAGCCCTTATCCTATCAAAACTAGATTAATGCAACGCACTCTATCTAGGCACTAGCAAGAACAACACTCATAAACTTCAAATCTTGCAAAATAATGCCCTCAGAACAGCACTAGGCATCGCCAAAGGTCTCCACATATCTGACCAAAGAAGAAATATCAACTGGCTGTCCATCAATGACCGTATCAAACGTAGAACTCTGAACATCACACACAACTGTCTTAACAACAAAGCACCCGCTTACCTCACTGAGAAATTTACCAGGTTTACATCGGACCGCCCCTATTAGAAAGGCTCAAACTGATAGTATCAGAATCCCAAATTTCAATCTGAAAAGAACTGGAGGCTCAAGCTTCCCAGTATTGGCTGCTAATCTGTGGAATTCTATTCCGGACCCACTTAGAGCCATGCCCTCCTTTCACGTTTAAAACGAATGTCAAACTCTGGCTACTATCCAACGACTGCTGACACCCTTTCTCATACGACAGATCTCTTAGACACCTCCCATCTCCCGTTGCCATCCCTTTGTCTCCTTCTACCTCCGTCAACTGTAAATATATCCTAATATGCCTGCTTGTAATTGCACAGTTAAGCCTGCAATTGTAACATAACAAATGTATAATTGTAAGATATGCCTTTAACTGTAACATAAGAAATGTAAGATACTTATGTAACTGTAACCTAAGAAGTTCACAAGTGCCCAGTTGCCTAACGGCCCGGTTGCACTTTATAAATGAACAATACAATAGACCTTGAGGCGGACACTTCTAGGTCTGCCACGCCTGTATCCGGCCCTTCAAGTCCTGACGCAAGTCTCACTTCAGGGACAACACCCGGCGACAGGGGCGTACACAGACTACATCACACTAAGCACACAACCCCACCACCGATTTCAGTGGGTACGTCGAAAAAGGTGAAAGCGTCAACAGGGCCGCCAAAAATTTTGTCGGATTCCTCTGATGGGGTAGATCAGCAGCCTTCCCTGCATCCGCAGCAGCGTCTTGCAACTGGGCACTCCAAAAAACAAGGACGCTACCCCTAAATCAGGTCTACGCGTCGAAGCGCGGCCATTCACCGTGCCGATGGTTCCTAAAGGCATGGTAGGCCCAAAACCTACTACTAGGCCTCCAGGTGAAAAATCTACCGCTAGGCCCTCTAACGCTGCGGTGGGTGGAAAATCTACCGATAGACCTTTTTGACCCTCTAACTCATGCCGTTTCGGCAGAGATTGAAGACAGTATCAAGAATTATTTCGGCAGTTTGGCTGGTACCTACTCCGTCGAAACGCGTGGGGCAGGCAGCGGACAAGTCTAAAGATGCGCCATGGTGCCCCGATACTTGCGAAACCTATGAGGACAGTCAGGAGCCTCTTTCCAACACCCTTGGAGACACATTTCGACGCCAAAGGGCGGAAGATGACGTTTTTCCACCTGTAGGCCCTTCTGGTTCCTTTAAGTGGACAAGGGAGAAATTTGAAGGGTGCATGGTTTGTCTTGAAAGAATTCTTTTTCTGAACATCCTTCCCCTAAGAGATCTCGTGGAGAACCCATTTTAAAATTGGCTTCACGTTTCCAAGAAAATCTTGACTCTCGGTCCCTGTCCATCATGAAGAGGTGGCCCAGATGGACACTTATCAGGACATCTACAGCGAAGAAGACCCACCCTTCCTGCAGGACTACACTGAGGACCAGGCGGATGCCACGGACAACTGGGAGGAAACCCGGCAAGTGGAAATGGAGCCATAGATGCTCCCCACGCAAGATCAGGACACTGATGTTCTATGCCTGGATTCTCCTCCATCCACACCGGCTCGCCAGGCCTCGCCTGTAGACGACCAAATGGCCTTCAATTAAGGCAGCAGATCACTTTCAGATTACTACTCAAGAGGCGGTACAGGAACAAGACTTTGTGGAGGACATTCTCAAGGAGAAATTCCCCTCAAGCCAAGCCATTCCCATCCTTAACTCTTTTAAAAGAAGATTGCCCCCTCCATGGTGTCGCCAGCTCAGACCCGGGCAGTGAACACAAGAGTGGAAAAGCTATTTCGGCCAGCTCCTTCGGACCCTCAATATATTAAAGGCCACGCCACCCCCGACTCCTTGGTAGTGACTACCACCTGGAAATGGGCAGGAGTACCCCTTGCTATGGGGAGGCACCTCTGGATAAGGAATCAAAGAGGGTTGTACGCCCCAGGTAAGCATGTTACCTCGGCAGGTGCATACAACACACGCATAGCGAATAACACCACGCTGCTGGCGAGTTATGCAGACGCACTATGGAACCTGGTACAGGAAGGTCTCCAGGAGGTTCCTGGACCAGTTAGGTCCAGGCTTCTCTCCACCGTGGCCGATGGCAGGCAGGTAAACCAGAATATAATAAAGAACACTCTGGACACTGCTGAGACAGCACCCAGGTCTCTGGCCCAGGGCACTTTAATCAAGCGGCACGCTTGGCTTCTTAATTCGGGGTTCAAGCCTGAAACACAGGCCGCTCTTATCAACAAACCCATAGAAGAGTCCAATCTCTTCGGGAAAGCAGTCGACGATGGCCTGGAAACGGCCAAGAAAGAGCATGAGACTCTTAAATCCTTGCAACAGATAACTCAGAAACCTTCTCCCCCCAAAGTGGAGGTGATTCTCGTTGGTCTTTTCTAGGGCAATCCCGTGCAAGTCATAACAACTACAGCACAGGAAACTATAACTCTGGACAAACATCAGGAAGCCCCGCCTACTACCCACCAAGGGGTCAGCGACACGGAAAAGGCAGAGTTAGAGGCCCCAAACCCAGAGGAGCCGCAGACTCTGGTCAAGAATTTGCATAAGATCCAGGTCCCCTCACGTCACCCCGTTCGGGGGGCGTTTAACATCTTCCCTCATGGCATGGGAGGGGATAACTTCAGACCAGTGGGTTATAAAGACGGTCGCCCACAGGTACTGCATGGAATTTGCTCGGCTACCACAATTCAGACCGCCATGCTCACAGCGCCTCTCCCCGGACCATCTGCATATCCTGAATGAAGAGGTGGAAGCACTGCTGTGAAAGGACGCCATAGAAGCCGTCCCTATTCTTCAGGTAAACAAGGGTATTTATTCAGTGTGCTTCCTTGTACCCAAAAAGGACCTCCCAATGCGCACTGTTCTAAATCTGCGCTCAGTGAACAAATTTATAAAACCTCAAAAGTTTCATATGGTAATGCTACAGGAGGTGATCCCACTGTTGAAACAATGGGACTACATGGCAACATTGGACATGAAAGATGCATACTTTCATATTTCAATGTTATTTCAATGTTACCAGCCCACAGGAAATAACGGTTCATGATAGAGGACAGGCATTGCCAATTCAAAGTGCTCCCCTTTGGCATCGCTTCAGCGCCAAGGGTGTTAACAAAGGTCCTGGTAGTAGCGGCAGCACACCTGTGCAGACTGTCCACCCCAGTTTACCCTTACCTCGACGACTGGCTCATAACAGGGGACTCTTACGACACATGCTTTTTGAACACCCAGAATACCATAGACCTTCTGTTCAGTCTGGGATTCTCTATCAACGAGAAAAAATCCAGTCTAGTAAAACATTTTCTGGGGTCTCTAATCCGGACGACGGCCTCGTCTTCCCCTCCGAGAGGGTTAAGAACATGCTTTTTCAGATCCCTCCATATGTAGGCAGTCGGGAGGTGACGGTACGCAAAGCCATGCGTTTGCCAGGGATGATGGCGTCATGCATATACTTGGTTCCCCACACGCGGCTGCGCATGCGTCCCATGCAAGAGTGGCTCAACAGCCAGTAGTGTCAGGCCAGCGGACAATGGGTAGTTGTCTCGCCAGCCCTCATTCTCTTTGTAGTGGTGGTCTAGGGAAAACCTCTTGAAGGTGGAAAACCTTCACCATCCCTGCAATGGAAGCCACTCTCACGACAGCCCATCTCTCACGAGGTGGGGGGGCTCACCCGCTTCAGCAGACAGCGCATGCAGTGTGGTCCCCACAACTAGCATCCAACCATATAAATCTAATGGAGCTATCAGCGGTGTTCAAGGTATTCAAAGCATTTCAAACGCAACTACAAGGGAAGACCGTGCTGGTTCTGACAGACAGCACCACAGCCATGTATTACCTGAACAAACAAGGGGCACACACACACACTCCAGGGCTATCCAAGCTGTCCCAAAACATTTGGATGTGGGCTCTCAAAAACAAGATGTTTCTGTTGTTCCAACACGTTCCAGGGAAACTCAATCTTCTGGCAGACGTGCTCAGCAGGGATTTCCCACTGCCCATAGAATACGAATGGCGTCTGCATGAAGACATCGTGTCCAACGTCTTTGCAGAATGGGCCTTCCCAGAGATCGACCTGTTCGCAACTCAGGAGAACGCCCAATGCCAAGACTGTGCCGCCAGGTACCTCCAGAACTGCTCCAAAAGGAACGGTTACTGGATAACATGGTCAGGGAAATTTGTTTACGCTTTCCCCCCCCCCCCCCGACTCCCCCTACTCCACAAAATAGTGCACAAGATGCACCAGGAACCAGTCACCATGATATTGGTAGCCCCCATGTGGGGCCGTCAACCCTGGTTCGCTCATCTGATGGAAATGTCCCTTTCCCCACCAGTAAAACTACCCTGCCCGTACAACATGTCTCAGGACAGAGGGGGAGACCTACACCCATGCCCACAAACTCTGAATTTAGCAGCCTGGCTCATGAGGTCAGAGTTTGGACACCTTCAGCTCCCGCAGAGATGCATGGACATTCTCAGGGAGGCTAGAAAACCTAACACCCGCTATTGCTATTCTAGCAAATGGAAACGGTTTGTCATCTGGTGTATTAACAAGGGCGTCAATCCCATGATTTCTCACCCACACACATTGTGCTGTACCTAACCCATTTGTTGGACACCGGGTTGGCCTTCAATTCCCTAAAAGTTCATCTGGCTGCTCTTTCAACCTACACCACGTCACAACAAAATGTGTTGTGGTGGAAAATACCAGTGATTAAAGCTTTAATGGAAGGGGTTAAGAGGATTTATCCTCCCATTTCTCACCCACCTCCTGGATGGGATCTAAATGTATTTTTCTTTTCTTTTTATAAATTTCTATTATTTTTCAAGTACAACTCGGAAACCCCCCCCCCCCCCCTCCAAAACCTCCCCCCACCCCCACCCCCCTCCAAAACCTCCCCCCCCCACCCCCCTCCAAAACCTCCCCCCTCCATGTCCCTCCCCGTTCCTCTATGGAGGCAATTGGGAAAGTGGCATTTATAATGTCTTGGAAATGATGATTCAAAGAATGTTTAATAGTCTCATCTTATGTGGGCACCCTTGGAGCATATAGCTAAATGTGGTTTTAACCAGGCTCATGGGATCTCCCTTTGAGCCAATGCTTAAATCAAGTCTAAAAGACCTTACTTACAAGACAGCCTTCCTAGTGGCTATCACTTCTATTAGAAGGGTTAGCGAACTACAGGCCCTTTCTGTTCTAGACCCTTTTGTTACAGTCCTCAGGGATATGCTAGTTCTGCGCACTCACCCCAGATTTGCGTCTAAATTCATCTCGAAGTTCCATGTGAACCAATCGATCGAACTACCTACCTTTTTCCAGAATCCCACTAGCATGGCCGAAAGAAGCCTACACACACTAGATGTGCGCAGTCTAGTAATGTTCTACCTGGAAAGAACTAAACCACTGAGGAAAACGAACCAATATTTCATTTCAGTGGCTGCTGGTAGAGAAGGGGATCCTGTCTCTAAATCAGCTATCTCAAGGTGGATTGTCAAATGCATCACACTATGTTCCGCTTTTGCTAAGAGAGAACTGCCCTTTAAGCCTAGAGCACACTCTACTCTGGGCACTGGGGCTTCCATAGCATTCATTGCAAATGTTCCCCTAGAGTCCATTTGCAAAGCGGCAACCTGGAGTTCTGTACACACCTTTACAAAACACTATTGCCTAGACACTCATTCTAGGTCTGATTCTCAGGTGGGACAAGCAGTACTAAAACATCTTTTCTCTACTGTTCCTTCGTGCAACCCACCTCCAACTCTGGGTACTGCTCGCTAGTCTATGCACAGCATGTGATTCTAAGCAGATGAACAAGCATCAGAAGACCAGCATTACTTACCGTAATAGCATTTCTGATGATTGTATCTGCTTAGATTCACATGCGCCCTCCCTACCTCCCTGCTCGGGGTGAAAGGAACATAGACGTCTTACTAATTTCTCTCTTCATGTACACTCACAATAGCCTTGGGCTCCCTCATGGCAGAAAAATTGCAACCTTTGGGTACTCTACACGTCACGATAGTCTTAGTGTTACAGACATGGCTAGCCCACGGCCCCTTTTGGTCCACGAAAGACGAGATGCAATACTCCGCGGTAACCATTGTATGTCGGACCATATGCGCACAGCATGTGAATCTAAGCAGATAAAATAATCAGAAATGCTATTACGGTAAGTAATGCATGTTTTACTGTGACCTGTATGTGCCCACCACTATGCAGTGGGTGTATCCCCTTCTCCCGTGGGGCATGCCGCATTAGTCCTGCTGAGGTGCCGTGATGGGCCTTGGCTGGATTGAGGGCCCCAGTGCTTATTCCCCTTTTCTTCCATGCCTCGGAGGCCTGCGCTTGCGAGCGCAGCGCCCCCTTTTATCACCAGAGCCCTGGGGTTCTCCATCTCTGCCAGATCCCCCTTACTGTCCAGCACTAGCCAGGTTTTCTCCTCCCACGGCTGCACCTGCCGCATGGAAGGACGCTCCCTTCTGCTTCCTCGCCTCCAGCTGGGGAGCGTTGCCAGTGAGGGCTCCGATTCACACCGCCAGGGGCCCCTGTCACTGTGCGCCTTCTCCTCTCACCCGGGCTCCTCTGTGACTCTCAGGCCTCCTCCTAACACCATGCGCCGCCTCCTCGCACTCCCTCGCTGGGTCAGCCACCTTGCTGGGATCCTCTCTGCACAGGTCGGCGCACCTCCCACACTCCTCCGTTGTTGTCCCCCGCTGCCAGCCACAATGTACTCACTGCAGGGGTTGGGGTGGTCACTGATAGTCCTTCACAGCTCCTTCGCACTTCAGGGAGCTCGTTTTCTGCCAGGGAGCGCGTCCCTGTGGAGCCCACTCGCCCAATTCTCTCATCCGCCTCCTCCACAACTCTTGCTGCCTCTTCCTACCCTCACAGGGTGCCCTGGCTTAAGTTTTGGGGGCTCAGATGACATTTTAGGGGTTATTTAGTAGTCAGGACAGGATCACAGAGCAGGAGCTCAGCGTAGCAGCACCTGCTGGCGACTCCAGCTAGACACACCCCCTGACAAAGTCGCAGATTTTTTTTTAAACTTGATTTTATTAAGCAAACCAGACATTTTCAATATAACAATTAATTACGAGTGTAACCCACTTTGGCAATAACAGTCCACATCCCCCTGTCCCTCCTAAATCCCCCTTCCCACCACCCCCCTCTGCGAGTTACTTGTCTTTGTCTCAGATCCAAAGGTCCTCATAGAGGCTGTGTATAGCCTTTATCGGCTCCTATCCAGGCACCCCCCACCCCCCATTCATTCCACACACCCATTGGATTAGTCTACTTGGCTAGTTTCATCCAGCCCCTATTTGAGCAGTAGGGCTGACCACTTGGCATGAAATTCTTCCATTCACCACCGCAGTGAGCTTTTCCATAACTGTTTTTGCACTTTCCCTTCCCATACCTCTCTCTTAGGGAGTGTTTCTTTTTTCCACCATTGGGCTATAGCCAATCTCCCTGCTCTTAACATGGCTTCTCACATCTTCGTCTCTGTTCTTCCCTATCGTTTTGTGGGCACCCTAGTAGCAACTGCAGGGGTTCTAGGTATAATCCTATCCCCGTTATCTCTTCCACCCAACTCAGCACCTCTTTCCAGAACACTTGTACCTTGGGGCATTGCCACCACATATGGGCAAGTGTACTCCGGTTACCGCACCCCATTGGGCACAGTGGAGATACTCCCACAAACATTTTAGACAATTTCACTGGGTCCCTGTGCCATCCCATTAACAGTTTGTGTTCTATCATGGAGTTGAGCAACCCTCCCTTGAAGACGACTGTCTTTGTGTCCAGTCTTCCTCTGGTATCTCTTTGCCCACCAATTCCACCCAATATCTCTGGAAAGTTTGCCTCCCATGAAAGCTGGTTTCATTCATCGCCTTGTATAATTTTGACAATATACCCTTTCTTGACACTGACTGGTCCAAGACCTTTTCCACTGATGCTAATTCTCTAGTTACCCTTTACCCCGACCCCCCCAACCCTTCACCCCGACCCCCCCACCCCCCACCCAATTTTGGGTCTGTCAGGATACCTTTAATGCAGAGATATTCAAATATTGAAATTGAGTCCCCTCCCAGTATGACCCGCACCTTCCCCCATTCTTGGAAGCTCCCACCATCAAAGAATTGTCCCACCCTCTCAATGCCTGCATCTGACCACCTCTGCGAATGTTTGACTCCTTGGCGCCCCAACTCAAACGGAGGCCCACATATTGAGGACATAGTGGAGGGCCATGTTGTATAACCCTGTGCATTTTTAGAATCCCGCCAGACTAACCAGAAAACTCCCAGTGTTGGGTGGGACCGCAGGCTTTCCGGTATTGATCTGGGCGGAGACCAGAAGAAGTCCCTGCCCTTCAGAGGATGCGCTGCCAGATCCTCCAAATAAATCCAGTACGTCGTCGGGTTTTTCTCATATGTACGCACATCCATCTGATTTGTGCCGCCTTATAGTACAGGCGGATATCCGGGAACCCAAATCCTCCCTTATCTCTAGGAAGAGTAAGGGTTTGCATTTTCACCCTTGGGGTCTTATCTACCCATATAAACCTTCAGAGCTCTCCTGTAACCTTGGGAGTTGACTTGGGATGGCTGCGTACAGATAGAACAGTCTGGGGAGAACATTCATTTTTATAGCGGTCATCCTCCCGTACCATGTCAGTATCGGTGGAAGCCGCCACTTCAAGTCCGCTGTGAGCTGCGTGCAGAAGGGATTATAATTAGCCGCTACCATTTCGCCCAAATCCCTTGTCACCCATATGTCCAGGTGTTGGAAGTTTCTCTGGTTAACCATCATGGTGTCCAGTTAAAGGATCGAATACAAAAGGTTTGAATCCAAAAGGTGAGTCAATAGGATTGAAAACAAAAGGTTCGAATTTGTTTTTTGTATTTTTTTTTTTTTTGGATTTCTGTTTAGGTATAAAGTGGTTTTTACCACAAACGGGGGTAGTGGGAGGGGGACCCCAACAAAAAAAAAAAGTAAAAAAAAATACATTTTTTTCGAATCTTTTGTTTTCGGTCCTTTTGATTCGATACTTTGACCTAAAACCAACTGTCATACCCAAGTAACTCTTTCTCGTCTTGTAGGTGGCTCCTTGCCAGTAACGGTAGGATAGCAGATTTTCCCACATTAATTTTGAGATTTTGAGAGGCGGCCATACTCAACAATCTGGGTCTTTAGTGCTGGAAGGGAGACCTGTACATTTGTGAGGTAGGCCAATCCATTGTCCACAAACACTGAAATTTTGCGTTCTAGTGTGCGATACCCTTTATCCGTTCATTCGAATCGCAATTGCCAATGGCTCCATTGCGAGGGCGTACAGTATCGGGGGCCTGTTACAATGTCACCCATTTCAGGAAGTTTGTTCTCAACTCCCTCCTCCCCAGAACCTTCATCATGAAAGGCCACTCAACCCTATCAAAGGCCTTTTCGGAAACCAGCGTCCAAGGGTTCAGGCCTCCCATTTGTGCCCCATGTATCGGGTTGATTGTCTTCCTAATGTTGTGTGATCCCTACCTCCCCATGATAAATCCCACCTGGTCCCCATGTGCCAGTAGCGGCATACTCCACTCTAATCATGTTCCTAAGACGTTTGCCAGTATCTTAACATCTCCTTTTGAGGAGGGAAATGGGCCTATAGGAGGAACTTCAGGTGGGGTCCTTCCCTTACTTTGGAATCGCGACAATTACTGCCGCCGCCATAATTGTGGGGGTTGGGGGTTCACCCTCCCAGCACGCGTGGAATACCTTTACTAAACATGGGGCCAGCAGAGATCTGAATCGTTAATAGAATTTTATCGTAAAACCATCCACCCACGGGGCCAGCACCGATTTAATTCCTGTGATGGGCTGCATGCCTTCCTCTACGGTTATGGGGTGCTCAAGGTTTTCCGCTATCTCTTTGGGAAGCCGTGGGATTGGTAATCTTTTCAAAAAATCATCTATTTGGGTCTCCTCCCCTGCCCATTCCGATGAATAGAGGGTTGTATGATATTCTACAAATTCACTCCCTATACTCTGGACGTCGTATAGATCTGTCATGCTCTGTCCTTTATAGCCTCAATAGTCCTCCTTTTTCTCTTCCCTCAATCTCCATGCCAGGATCATATCTGCTCAGTCCTCCCTCTCATGATATTTCTGTTTCAGGAACAGGAGTTTTTTTCCCCGTATCTTGTTAGTATTGCTTTCAGCTGGGTCTTATAGCCGCAGAGCTCTTTCGCCTTGGTGGGTGAATTATACGGCCCCTGGGTCCTTACCGGTTGTATATCCTCTATTTTCCTGTCAAGTTTAACCTCCTTCTCCCTTTCTCTCTTTTTCCCTTAGCCTATTCTCATCAGGGTCCCTCATATGGTTGCCTTGAAACCATACCAGACAGATTGACTCCCCACCTCCCCCGTATCCTTGACAAGGAAGTACTCCTTGATTTCCCATAGCAATTCCTGTTGCACCGGTTTATCCTGTAGCAGGAAGTCGTATCTACAATTCCCCCAGGGAAACTCCCCCCTACCTCCCCCGGTATCAACCAAAATTTCTACAATATCATGATCCGACCACGGAATTGGTGTTACTTGGAATTGTAAGACCTGATCTCTTAGGGTCACGTCCACGAAGATCAAGTCTATACGTGAGAAGGAATCATGGGCTACCGAGTAGAGAGTGAATGGCATGTCATGTCCGGCTCCGGGTGGAGGGAGTCTCACAACCCTAGTGCCTCTTTAACCACTTTAAAATGCTCCAAATCGCTTGGGTTGGTTCTGCTCATTCGCTCCCCCTCCATTCTCTTACGATCCCTCAGCCATTCCAACACCATATTGGAGTCTACTCCAACCACCAGCTGACCTTCTGTGAATTGAATCAGTTTATCCCTGACTTTCTCCCAGAACTCTCATTGCTGCATATTCGGGGCGTATATTGAACCAATCGTAAACGTTACTCCATGCAATCGACCCTTTGTGAACACATACCTCCAGGTGGGATCGGCCATAAAAGCCTCAATGGTGAAGCTCAGCCGGGCTAAGATCAAGACAGCAACCCCCGCCTCTTTTTTTACATTGAAGGCCATTATCACCACCCGGGAGCGCAGTCTGAGTTCCCCTCCCTTCTTCCAATGTGTTTACTGTGGATACATCCAATCGAGCTTGGACCTCTTGAACTTACGTAACACCATAGATCTTTTGGAGGGTGAGTTAAGGCCCCAGACCTTGAGGGAGCCTATCCGCTTCTCACCCTGGCCAGACATCACCTTTTTCTAGTGGAGCCCTCTCTTCCCCTCTCTCCTGAGACAAGTCCCCATTCAGGACACTTTTAACCGGATCTCAACACTGCACCATTGATTTAGAATTTTAACATCTTGAACATAAACCACTCTCACCCACCCCCAATCCCCCCACCCCCCTCTCCAACTCCCCTTGGCATCCAACCCCACCTGGAACCATCTCCCATCATGAGATTGAATCACCAGTGGTCCTCCCCCTTCACGGACTGGCTCAACCAAGCTCTCTAGCTCAAGCCCCAACACTGCTCTTTCTACTACCTACATACAAATCACCCACCGATCCACCCTGCCCCCTTCATCAAGAACACATTCTTCCATAATCCCCAACCAGTCTCACGGCTCAGGAGGTACCCGCCTGTGGCCAACCAAGTTTCCTGAATTTTCTGGAGCCCGGGTCCTTACGTCTATTCGGAACCTTTATGCTCCATCCCTTGTCTTCCTGGCCTTTATCTTAGTCAGCCAGTTTTGGCCCATCTCTTCTCAGTAACTCTTCCATGACCCTTCTTATATCTTCCTCGGCCACCAGTTTGTACTTCTAGCCCTCAACTTCAAAGGATATGGAGAAGGGAAACCCCCACCTATGTCAACCCCTTCTTATTAAGCCAGTTCGCGAGGGGGGCACATAGGCGCATCTTTGACAGAGTAAGAGCTGATATCTCTTGATATATTGGCCCTCATTAGGACCCTTGGCATTAAGAGGTTAACTGCGCCGTTAAAGGTGTCGGCGCCGTTAAACCCTTAACGCCTGATTACGAGGTCCCTTTGCGGCTCCCGACCTTAACGGCTGGTTTGGACCAGCCGTTAAAGTAGGAACCCGTAAAGGGACTTTCGAGGTAATTACCGCCTTCCCATTGAGCCCTATGGGGCAAGAATGGGGAAGGGCCAATGGTAAATGGGGAATTGCCTCCCCGCCAACCTTGGAATGGGGCGGTATTTCCCCATTTACCATTGGCGGACTTGTTACAATACTGGCAGCAGCCATGGTGCTAATAGCGCCATTGGTTACCGCCGGTGTTGTAATGGGGGCCATTGCCACCTTTTAAGTTACCCAGGACCACAGAGCTCATCCCGCTTTACTTCCCGAGGATTTTTCGTCTATCCGTGTAGTTGTGGAACCATGAGAGTATCTAGCGTGAGCCGCTCCCAGTCATTCCCGCTCTATGAACCCTCTCAAGCTCGGGCTCATCCATGTTCTCATCGCCGAACAATGTTTTCACCACCTCATGAATGGTTGTCTGCAGGTCACCTTCTGTTTCTCCATTGTTTTTCGAGAATCCCCAAAAATCTCAGATTGTTCCTTCTCTCTCGATTTTCATAATGGTCCATCTTTAGGGCTACCTCGCCCCCCCTCTCACCTCATAGCCATCTGTGCTTCCAAAGTTTGAGGGATGTCTGATTGTACTCCGCCTGTAGCCTCTCGTCCATGCTATCCATTCTCACATTTATTCTGTCGACTTTTCCACCTATGTCGGCCTTCACACTTCTAATCTCCTCCAGGAGGGAGGCAATATCTCTCTAGTTGGACATGGCGTCACTCCCTGCTTCCGACATGTTGGGGTTGGATTGTGTACTTACCACCTTTTTGGTATGCAAAATGTTCCAGTTTTGCCCTCCAGTCCATGTACGGGCAGGGGACTGGGTTAAATAGGGGGTTTGTGACACGCATGTGTTAAGGTTCAGCTCGCCCACTTTCGAGGCCTCGGGCGCCGTCGCCTGCCTCTGTCCTTCGGTCTAACAGTCCAAGCCTCTTGGATACTCGTAGTGTCATAGAGGGACTGTGCAATGCGGCCACCACTTTTCTTCCTAAGTGGTGGGTGGGCGAGTTATCTTCAATTCCGGTGCTCTCCCCCCGGTTTGGGACACATAGCAATTGGGTTTTCAATAGTGCGGGTACACGCCCCGGGGGGCCTTCACCCTACCCGGCTCCATTTGGTCCTGTCAAAGCCCCCAAGGGCATGTGGGGGTTAGGGAGGGTGTACTCTGGTCAGGCCCTCTCCTTTTGTGGTGTCTCCTCTCTTCCTGCACTGTAGGGATGATTCACTCTCGCTGGGTAGGAGCTGGCGGTGGGTCCTCCTCAAGGTGGGTACACGCCCCAGGAGCGAACCATCACACCTGCTGCTGTTCCCCAGATAGATTGGGCTCAGAAGGCTCCCCACTACTTATTCAGGCTTGCTTCGGATACATTTCCTCAGTTTGTGTCCTCCTGGCCTCACCCTGGAAAAGCAGATATTATGGGCACCTCTCGTGGATCACTTCTCCCTTTGGAGGGTTAGAACCCTCCCGTATGGCCAGCACAATGGGGAATCTCCCACTGGGTTAGCGAAAGTTTGCTTCACCTCTGGAGGGGGGCACCATGCTGTGTGTTAAGGCCCACATGGGGGGGGTGAGGGGCCTCTTCTCTCCTGATGCACCTGGGCCGCCTCTGTGCTCCCCTCTTCATTTTGGCAGACTTAGCTGTCTCCCCACTCCCCCTCCGTATTGCGCTTTGTACAGTCAGTGTGGCTCCAGCTTTCTGTGGGCTGTAATCATCCTCAGGGGGCCAGGGCCCTTCGGTGGCACCAGACACCGCTTCTAAAGTGCCTTGGCTCCCCTAAAGGGAACCCCTTGCCTTAGAGGTGCTGTCGGGGCTTCACGCCCTCTTTTATTGTGCAGCGGGGGGCCCCCACAAGGCTCTGTGGGCTCAGCCCTGCTCCTGCTTACCGTGCTCCGCTTTCGCTGCTGTCTGCGGGCCTTCCACGATCTTTAGCAGTAATCCTTGCTGACGCGAAGTAGATCTCTGCTCTCGCTTCGGCCTTCCCTCCCCCGGGTGGACCGGCTCTCAGAAGCATGCCGGCGGCCTTGCTGACAGATGACCGGGGGATGAGGGGTCCTCACCTCCTCAAGTTCTCACTGTGCGGGTTGGCCCGCCGCGGGGTGGCGGTGGCAAGGGCTCATCCCTCCTGCCATACCGACCCCTCTACTCTCTCCCTCACGCGTCGACTTCACCTTCTGTGTGCTCCTTTCGCCACTGCACCAGTCACATGTGGAGGAGCGCTTTCGCTTTGACTCGGGCGACCTTGCTTGTATCTCTGCTGTTATGGGCCGTTTTCGCAAGCTTTTTTGCCCAGAGTTGCGGCCGTGGCTGATCCTCCTGGGGGTGAACTTTTTAAGAAGGGGGGGGCCCTCCAAGTGGGGGCTTAATCCATTTGACCAGACCCTGAAGCAGGAGAGCTACGCTGAAGCTGCTTCCAGCAGCCCCCTCTGGTGGCCTCGCCAATTACTTTTTAGTACATAGATTGTGCAGTGTTTTTGAATAAGGTCGGAGCATAGGAGAGGAAGCAAAGGGAGAAAGCATACAGGCATACGGAGGTGGTGGGGGGGGGAGTAGGTCTGTACTTATGTATGCTCTGCTGTTCCCTCTTCACACCCGCCCCAACTAACTCCCATCGTTGCTCACACTTAGACACCACTGAGGGGTGAACAGTATTTTTTGGTTTAATTCGAGGAGGCACTTTTGCTCCTGGTGAACCAAATGGTAACTTTCTTGAATGACAGAATCAAGGGCTTCTGCATCTCTGTTGAAGCCCATTGCTATCATGTGCAGTCCACCACACTTGACTTATTCTACCTTTTCGAACCAAGAGTGGTTATCCCACATGTCCTTGCTCTTTTAGGAAATAGCCTACTATCTATTTCCACTACTGTAAATTATTCTTATACAGGTATAGTTCAGTTAGCATTTAAGCGGGCCAAGATGATGCTCCTGTTGAAGAAACCTTCCTTGGATGCTTGTTCTTCACCCAAATTTAAGACCAGTTTCTTTCCTGCCCTTCCTGGCCAAAATTGCTGAATGTTTTATCAAGCGATCCATGAGTTATTGAATCTACCACCAAACTTGATCTTCAACAGGGTGGTTTTTACCCTGCCATCAGTACAGTCAGTACTGCTGTCGGTGTTGGGTGAGCTGTTTGTGTCCATTGATGGCAACAGTATCTCACAGTACTGATCATATTCGGCCCCAATTTTCTGCTTTTTGGTAAAAATTGAACCACCTCAAAATAAAATTAGCACTGCGAGACTTTGTACATTGTGAACCGTTTGTACATCCTGAACCGTTTGTGTGCTAGGCAACAAGTGTTTATTATTTGAACATTGAGATTTGAAGAATGTGGCACACCAAATCCTTGATAATACTTTTATTTACAAGAAATTCGGGACACAGATAAAAGATGGCTTCCTGTATGTTATGGGATAACATCAAATTATCTTCTTAAACGAGGTGAAGCAGTTTATGGTGAGCTATGTTGGTGAGAAGCCCAGGTGGCTACACCTGTCTGGGAAGCTTCTCACCAACATTGAAATGCTGAACATGAACACACCAAGAGGCACAATTGGGACATTCCGATAAATGCTTCACAAAATGCAGATGGACCCCACGCTGTTATCCAATTCCCCGTTGTGGAATGTTCCAGCAATTAAGATCCATGTTGAAAGTGTGGTGGGAGTCTTGAATCTCAAGAGACACGATAGAAATTAATCTTGAGTCTATTAACTGGCATTGCCTCAGGCTTTTCTCTGTAGGAAATTCTGAATTATCTAACTCGGCGACCGAGTGTAGAAACTCTGAGAACAATATTGTCCAAACAAATGGTCATTGAGCCTCAAATCGATCTGAAGCTCTGATGGGTCTGGTAAGTCAAAGGCATCAGAATTACAATGACCTGAGAATGAACACAACTTTGCTAAATCCAAGCAACTTTGAATCTGAAGTAGGAAAACTGCTAAGCGAAATCTATTAAACTCAAATCTAGGTTGATTTCCAACACACTGAATATCAATCTTCAAACACTGTTCACTTTGCTATTAATACAGTTTGGGGATGTGCTGGCTCCACCAAAATCAGTCCCTGAAGCAGAGTGCAGATAGTAAATTTTGCAAATGTGGTTGCCAACATACATGCCTACATGTTAATAGATTGTTAAAAGTTGAGGTGCTGGATGGGATCATAGAAAATATGATGGGGGGATTTCCTGGATACCTCGCAATTTTGTTTTTTGAAAAAGTAGATTTTCCACACTGTTGGCGTTTAGTTTTATTTATCAATTTTGGTGTGTGCTCATAGGCCCATTTGTAGTCAGCCGACATGTGTTTCGCCCTTGCAGGTCTTTATCAAGGCTATTGGTGGTTGTTTCTGTCCCCATGTGGGGTCCTGTATCTGATTTGGGTGGGCGTCTAGGACACTACTCAAGGATGCCAGAGTTGCAGTTATGTGATGTTTATAGACTGAAAAATGAGGCCGAGTGCTGTTATTCTTAGTACCTGGTGGTGCAGGACTCCTACTCCTAGAATTGACTATGCTGTCACTAGGGGAAGGTGGCAGAAAGGGCCAGCAGGGTACAGCGCATAGATGGCAACTTTAATGACTGTGAACGGGCTGCGGCTGAGAGCAAGAGTGGGAACCTGCCAATAACCCACTGGAAATGGAAAATCAGAGAAGAATGGGTTTGCTCTCAAACTGCGCTCACACATGAAGTAACAAGCATATTGCAAATTAATTAAGTATTTTTAATCAGTGCCGTGCAGCCTGACACGTGTTTCGAGCTTCCAGCTCTTCTACTGAGGCTGCTTATACAAAATTATAAGACATTTTTGAAAGACAAAAGCATATAACGAGCGTAGTTCAATAATAAAACAGACAAAAGCCCAGACCCAGGGCAAACAAGGCAGTTAGGGTATACCAAACAGAAGTATAGGTTATGATAATAGACAAATACACCGAATGCACAATACAATTCAACCCAATTAAGACAAGAGATAACAAATTTAATATAAGATGCGCATTTCGGTGGGAGAAAACATAATACATTAGAGAAACAGGGGGGGGGGAGAAAAAGAAACACAATTATTAAGTAAAAGAAGAGATGTTCATGGTGATCAGACAGATACATGTGTAAAGCCACAGGCTAGTATAATTTTACCTTGATCTTGGCTTATGTTAAATCTAGTTACTGGAGAGAAGACAAAAGTAGAATAGTTTGTACTAGTACAAGGTCTGTAATTTTACTACACCAAGGAAAAGATTGAACCCCACTTAACAGAGGTGAGGCTAAATGTTTTGGTTAATTAACCGTGGGCTCCCTAAAAGGTAGAGAAGGGATGCCTATGTTAAAACGAATCTGGCTGACTAAATTAGCACATAAAAGTCATATAAAGTTAAAAAATGACATACCATTACTTTGCAGTTGCACGAAAAACGTATCTGTAAATTATTATATTGCTGTAGCACGGGCGATGTTCCAGGAGTGAAATTGCGTGAAGAAAAACAAGAAAAAAACAACAAAGGATCAATTAGCCAATTAAGTGGGCTATCTCTGCGATCATCCGAAGTAGCAAGGAATGATCGAAAAAGTGATGCTCACGGATAGGGCTCGTGTGCAAATTGTCATCATTGACTCACCAGCACGTTCACTGCTATGCGGGGAACTGGAGCCAAACGACGACCCTCTGTGTCCTGGGTTAACTGGGACCAGGGAGGGAAGCAACAGCGAAAACGCCCGTGCACGGGCAAAACACAGCAAAAAGCAGTGGAAAGCGATGCGCCATGATGGACTAGTCTAGGTAACATATAATTAAGCAGGACGGGAAACAGAATACAAGGGCAAGGAAACCTGTATTCTGATACGGATGCCCGATCCCTAGAATTAAGACTTAGTATATTCAATTAGATATTGTATATAGAAAGAAAAATGGAACTGATAGGGCTTGCAGGGGCATAGCCAGTTAACCGGGTAATAATTCAAAAAGGGGAAAGCAAATGCTCATAAAAAGTCTAAGAGAAACGCATGTAAACATCGGCTGATCACCACTGGCATCAGTATAAATGAACAATACCGGTTGGACATAGCATGTGAAAGAACCCTAAATTGCACATGTGAAATGACCTATTAAACAGCATACAATTACAAGAAAACAGATAGTTCATGGTCTGTGTTCAGGCCAAACTCTACAGTCCGATATTGGCAAATCAACCGGGCTTCTAATTGCCTGAGTTTCAGTATCTGGTTGCCCCCACGTTGTGGGAGGGACACCTTCATGATCCCAGCAAATTGAATCATTGCCTTGTTGTCTATTTGGTGAGCTGTTTGCCAATGCAAGGCTAAGGGATATTTGGAATCAGATTGAGCAATTGAATACAAATGTTCCCTGATGCGAATTTTCAACGGGCGTATGGTACTACCAATGTAGTAAAGGCCACAAACACATTTAATACAGTAAATGCAAACTTTTGAATTGCAATTAATAAAAGACACAATCTTGTGTGTACCTAAATGTCCAAAGTCAATAAAGGTGGTCTCTAGTGCATGTGAACACATGGAACAACCCCCACATTTGTGAAAACCGGGACGTGGAGGTTGGTGTAACCAAGTATGTTGCTTGGGTGGGATTGGCATAAAAGAGGGAGAGAGTATATTCTTAAGATTATTTGCCTTAGTGTAAATGAAACTTGGTAAATTGTCCACCCAGGGGGTAATATTGCGATCAAGTTGTAGGATGTGCCAATGTCGTTTAATTCTATTGTAAAGCACTGAACTATCTGAGTTGAATCTGGTAATAAATTTGAGTTTCTGTGAGTGAACATTCTCATTCCGTACTTTCGGTGTGAGTAGATCGCATCTCTTCATGTCACGTACAACATGTTCTGCTTGTGCCACTGAACGTAAATCATACCCTCTGGCTGAAAACCTTTGGCGTATCAATGAACATTCCTGGTCAAAGTCATTCGTCAGCAAACAATTCCTACGTGCCCGAATGAATTCGCCCTTGGGTATGTTGGAAACTACAGTTTTCCTATAGCAACTAGTGGCATGCAGAACTGCATTCACAGATGTCGATTTTCTAAAAGTTTTGGTTACAAACTGATTATCTCAGATACTGATAGTAAGGTCTAAATAAATGTATGCATGTGAAGCTATGCGTGTGTGTGTGAATTGGATGCCCCAATTGTTGGAATTAAGGTAAGCAACAAATTCATTCAAATGTTCAATGGAACCATTCCAAACCAAAAGCACATCATCAATGTAACGTTTCCACATATGAATGTGGTGTGAATAGCTGGTTAGAAAAGACAACTTGTTGTTCATAGTTATGCATAAAAATGTTGGCTAAAGCAGGGGCATAACTTGCCCCCATTGCCACTCCAATAAGTTGTCTATAGTAGGTGTTATTAAAAAGAAATACATTATTGGAGAGAGCAACAGTTAGTAAGTCTTTGATCATTTCAATATGTTCGAAAAACGAAGCTGAATGGTCACGAAAAATAAAGTCAATGCTACTAATTGCTAACTGGTGGTTGATAGATGTACAAAGGGTTTTTACATCGAGTATAACCAAGGCAAGATTGGGCAACATAGGTAATCGATCAAGTATCTGGAGAATATGCATTGTGTCACAGATAAAAGTAGGTATGTTATTGACTAAAGGTGAAATGCATTCATTAATGTACAGGGAGGTGGGCTCCAGAATACCACCCCCTCCACTCAGAATAGGTCTCCCTTCTGGTATTCTGACAAACGATTTGTGAATTTTTGGTAGGAAATAGGCCGTTGGCATAGTTGGCCCATCAACAATTAAGAATTGTCTTTCAACATCAGTTAACAGACCAGCTGTATGCCATTTGTCAACTACTGATTTGATTTTTGCACGGAGTGAAGTCGTGGGGTTACCCGGTAAGATTTCATAGCATCCAGGAGAATTAAGGTGGGCAAGACCCATTGTAATGTAGTCTGCTTTGTCCAGAATAACAACATTGCCTCCCTTGTCTGCCTCCTTTATGATGTTCGTATCAATTGAGGCCAGATTGTGTAATGCTTTTTGTTCTTTGCTGGAAAGGTTGAATCTCGTGTTCTTATGTTTGGAAGAGTCTTGTAGTTTGTGAATATCATTGATTACAACTTGGTGAAAAGTATCAATCAAATTATCTTTAGGGAAAACAAGAGTAAACTTAGATTTGTTTGATAATTCTTTTATTTTCAAACTTTGTTGTTGGATGTTGAGGTCATGCATCAGATACATTAAATTTGTGTTGGGATCTAGTCCACATTCATCGATAGACATTAAAACATGGGTGCTCAACATAGTTTGTAGTGTGATGTCAGATGGTTGAGGTTCTTGGGGCTTACTTTTGTAATGCTTGACTTGTGTCGCAAAGAATTTTTTAAATTTTAATTTGCGAACAAATTTAAATAGATCGATCTGAATTTGGACATATTCGTTGAAACAAGTTGGAGGAAAAGAGAGCCCTCGGTTGAGGACTGTGCGTTCGTCAGAGGAGAGCGAATAGCTACTCAAGTTGTGAATTAACTGGCTATGCCCCTGCAAGCCCCATCAGTTCCATTTTTCTTTCTGTATACAATATCTAATTGAATATACTAAGTCTTAATTCTAGGGATCGGGCATCCGTATCAGAATACAGGTTTCCTTGCTCTTGTATTCTGTTTGCCGTCCTGCTTAATTATGTTACCTAGACTAGTCCATCATGGCGCATTGCTTTCCACTGCTTTTTGCTGTGTTTTGCCCGTGCACGGGCGTTTTCGCTGTTGCTTCCCTCCCTGGTCCCAGTTAACCCAGGACACAGAGGGTCGTCGTTTGACTCCAGTTCCCCGCATAGCAGTGAACGCGCTGGTGAGTCAATTTTGACCATTTGCACACGAGCCCTATCCGTGAGCATCACTTTTTCGATCATTCCTTGCTACTTCGGATGATCGCAGAGATAGCCCACTTAATTGGCTAATTGATCCTTTGTTGTTTTTTTCTTGTTTTTCTTCACGCAATTTCACTCCTGGAACATCGCCCGTGCTACAGCAATATAATAATTTACAGATACGTTTTTCGTGCAACTGCAAAGTAATGGTATGTCGTTTTTTAACTTTATATGACTTTTATGTGCTAATTTAGTCAGCCAGATTCGTTTAACATGGGCATCCCTTCTCTACCTTTTAGGGAGCCCACGGTTAATTAACCAAAACATTTAGCCTCACCTCTCTTAAGTGGGGTTCAATCTTCTCCTTTGTGTAGTAAAATTACAGACCTTGTACTAGTACAACCTATTCTACTTTTGTCTTCTCTCCAGTAACTAGATTTAACATAAGCCAAGATCAAGGTAAAATTATACTAGCCTGTGGCTTTACACATGTATCTCTGTCTGATCACCATGAACATCTCTTCTTTTACTTAATAATTGTGTTTCTTCCCCCCCCCCCCGTTTCTAATGTATTATGTTTTCTCCCACCGAAATGCGCATCTTATGTTAAATTTTTTCTCTCTTGTCTTAATTGGGTTGAATTGTATTGTGCATTCGGTGTATTTGTCTATTATCATAACCTATACTTCTGTTTGGTATACCCTAACTGCCTTGTTTGCCCTGGGTCTGGGCTTTTGTCTGTTTTATTATTGAACTACGCTCGTTATATGCTTTTGTCTTTCAAAAATGTCTTATAATTTTGTATAAGCAGCCTCAGTAGAAGAGCTGGAAGCTCGAAACACGTGTCAGGCTGCAACGCCACTGATTAAAAATATGCTTGTTACTTCATGTGTGAGCGCAGTTTGAGAGCAAACCCATTCATCTCCTATGCTGTCACTAGTCCGGAGGTGATTGGCCTGGTGGGTAGAGCAGACTTCTTAGATTGAACGCTGTATTACCACACACCATTATTGCTAGAGTTGAGGATGGGTGCACATCCACCCCCGATCCCTAGGTGGAGACTGAACAATAACATGTGGGCCGATTTTTAGCATTTCGGTCTTCAATAAGCGATAAAATACACTACTCTTGATACCAACTGGGGGACCACAGAGCATAGTCACACTGAATGAGAAGTGTTGAAAGTCTGTTAGGGGATTCTGCATCTCGGAGAAGATGGGAGTTCGGAGGGCATTGCTGGGCACAGTCCCCATTCCTCAAAAAGGAAATGTTGGGTCTTGGCCAGGGAGAGGGCAGGAGTGAGGACGTGCGTACGACTAAGGCGGGTGTTGGGAAAGCCTTAGATGAGGTGCGACATGCTCTCGCCTCCTTTGACTAGGCAGGTTATGTGACGAAGGGATAAAGCCAGTAGGTTTTGGCATGGTTAGTAAACGGGATGAATGCAAAGCGTTCTTGTGAAAATGTTTGGTACCCAGAGGGTAGGTTGGATACATCTCGACATGGCATCCGTGACATGTTTTTGGATTTATGTGAAGTTATATGCCCCACGTGATTCCTTTGGATGATGCCTCTATGCGGATGTAGGAGGCAGGATGCATAATTTGACAGAGGAGAAGAGTGAATCCCAAGAGACCCAATAGTTACAAGATGTGGAATGGGTGATTGATAAAGTGGGCTTGGGAAGACCACCTGGGATAGATGGTCAGACTGTGGAATGGTACCGGGCTTCTAAGACGTTGTTTGCTCCCAAATTATTGGAGATCTTTCTGGAAGCATTGGCCTCGGACGGGCTTACTAGCTCTATGCTGGATGCTCTGGTGGTAGTTCTCTCCAAGGCTAATGCGGACCACAGTGATTGTGGCTCTTACAGGCCTATGTCAATGATCTTAAATCTCTATGCAAAATACTTGCAGGTTGCCTGCATTTAGTGACGGGGCGGACTGGATTTATCACTGGTAGGAGTACTGTACATAACTTGAAGAGGCTTTTCGTTAAGGGTTTAGATAGAAGTTCACACCTATGGTAAGTAAGTTTAGTAAAGAAATTCGAGGATTATTTTAAATAATTTTTAGGTGCGAGGGAGGAACTGGAGTCCTGGCACAAGTCCCCGACAATAAACAGTAAAAAGAAAGAGGATTCAACTTGGGAACCCTCCCGTCCCCTGCACACTTTCAAATGTTTGGACTTGTCAGAGTTTATCCCTTTCCCCTCTTAGGAGTGATATGTCTTGGGTGTTTTGCCGAGTCGAGTCCTCATTCGCGCCAATTCTACTTTGTCTCCGTAATTCTGGCACTTTCTTTGTCCACTCAGGTCTTGAGAGAGCCTATTGTAGACACAATGCCGTCGAGCTTGACATCGATAGCCAGGAACCCATTTTGTACAGTAGTTAACAGGTGGTCAAATTTCGTATCTTCCGTCGCGGAGGATGAGGCAGGGCGTTGTGGGACCGGACTTTCAGGAGGCGACTGTGAGCTCGTAAAGGAGTCCATGGGCACCGTCTTTCTGCTTTTGCCCACGTTTTTTCCAGGCATTGTTCAGGTGTTGAAGCAGCCTGTGCCAGTTAATGTGATTAGGCCGTCTGACGAAATGAAGTAGAAGATGGCTCGGGAGGGTTGCGGAGCCTGCACAGGTCTAGGTGTGTCTGCGATGCCAGTTGTCCTGCGATAGTGTGTTCCGTGGCCTACACAGGCCAGTGCTCTTCAGAGCTGGGTTGTACGGATTTTCACGGTGTGGCTGGATGGCAGCAGGCTCAGTCGGCCGAGGGGAAGTATGGAGCACCTCAGTGGGCACCAGCCGTGCCTGCCTGGGGCTGCATCAGGATACATCTGACTTGGGCCAGATGGAAATATGCTGAATGGATTGTGTCTTCCCACGTTTGTACGGGTTCTAGCTCTGCGTTGTTCCTGGGTAGGAGTATATTTCTTCTGCGTCCTGCTGTGGGGTATTTTACTGGAGTTAGGGTGGATGCCAGTTCTCAGTCTGGAGTGCTGTTTCCAGATCAGTAGTTGAGGTTGTGTGGTCGGGCTTCCCAGGGGGGGATGGTAGCAGGGGTTCTGTTGTGGCCTCCAATGTGCCTGCAGGATTTTATCCGCTATTATTGTGTGCCACTGGCGCCAAGGGAGGGTGGTTTCGCCCCTTCCAGATCCCGATGTATGAGTCGGGTATGGCGTATCTTGGAGAAGCGCCACTTTCCTGGTACAGGCTCCTGCCATCAACCTCGCTCTTAGTTGTTGTGCCCCCCTCTCCTCCGTACCTTCCTCTCCACCGGTGAAGGAGCACCACCAGGGACCCCAGAGGTGTGTTTTGGCACGCAGTGGGGTCGCAGACGATGTATCGTGCCTGGTCGTGCAGTTGACCACTTCGGTCCCCGGCCCGATTGAGAGGGAGGCGGAGTGCCCCGGTCTCCTCAGGCCAACGCACCGGCGCTGGCTACACCTCTCTCCACGCCGCGAGGCGCCGCCGTCCCAGCCACCGGCAGCGCGGCCCTCGAGGAATGAAGTTCTGGGGGAGAGTAGGTATGTCCCGGCTCCGGGACCACAAGGGTGAGGGGAGCGGGAGGGAAAGTTCTGATCCGCTAACAGCAAGCAGGGAGATGTAGGTAGTGGGACGCCCAATGCAGTTTGGAATGCAGGCTGTCTCGGGGTATGGGTGCTGCACCGCTCCATATCCGCCGTCCGCCAGCACTGCTCCGCCCACCGCAAGGACCGGGTGTGAAAAGGAGCATCGGCTCTCTCGTGGATTCCAATGGAGCCAAGGGGCGGTTCGGGTCCGTAGACTCTGGGCCTGCTTCGGTTTCTGGGCTTAGTGTGTCCGTTTTCGCTCAGTGTTTCGCCTTTGAGTTGAGGATGATCTCTGGGTACAGTGTCGGTGGTTTCGAAGTTCAAGGTACTCTGGAAGCAGGGTATAAATCAATTGGGATTCATGCCGGAGAGGAGCTCTATACTCAAGCGGCCATCTTGTTGTGCAACAGCGCCCCCTCCTCCCTGAATTTGTGTTTTTTTAATTTGGACTCCATTTTTTCTCAATTTGAGCTTCATCTATTGATTCCATTTTGTTTCTATGCACTGTAAATAATCTGTCTTTGAACTATAATTCTTGTTGCCAATAATATAGTTTGGCTATAAATATATATTTTTTATCTCACTTCAGTGTCTGACCATATTTGTTAGAAACAAAAATATGTACAATGCGTATAACTCAATTTGAACAACTGTATTGGATTAATCCAAACATTTGAAAGTGTGCAGGGGATGGGAGGGTTCCCAAGTTGAATCCTCTTTTTTATTGAAGAGGCTTTTCCTAATGCTGGATGCGTACAGGGTGGCTGAGAAGGATAGGGTGGTTAGCCTTTACACGTATAAGACATGCATTAAACTCTGTGAATTGGATGGTTTTGAGAAGGTAGGGCTGGGTACGAGATTTATGAACTGGGTATGGCTCCTATAAGAGGGGTCCGCATCTAGAGTGTGTCCATAACGTCTCCTCCTTGGAGGGTTGGCAGGGGGGTGTGTGCCAGGGGCCCACTGTCCTCCCCAACCCCCCCCCCCCATACCCCACATCTCCATACCCATTATTTTTACTCTGGTCATTGAGCTTCTGGCAAGGGTAATTCGTAGGAGGCTTGAAGCGGTCGGCGTATGGTTGGTGGAAGAACACAGTACTTCTCCATATACCGACGTCCTTTTATTGTATGTCCGGGATCCGGTTAGGAGTTTAGGCTTTGTTCTTGCATGAGTTTGGAACCTTGTCCGGCCTGGTGATCATCTGTGCTAAATCCACCTTCTACATGATACTGGAGATGGTGGGTGCCATGCTTCAGGGATGGAAGTTGTTATGGATGGTTTTAAGTATCTGGGGATCAAGGTGAGTGCAGACTGGGAATGGGTGTATCAACAGAATGTGGACAATGGGATGATAGCGTTTGATAGTCGCAAACTACTCAGCCAGATTTCTGCTGTTGGTAACGGGGCGTGTGACTCTGGCAAGAATTGTCGCTCTACTGAAAATGTTTCCTACAGGTGATGCCGATGCCAGTGTCTGGTGACTACTTTCGCAAGCTGCACATGATACTGGACAAGCGGTTATGGAAGAGAGGGACCCGAAGGTCGCTCTGACCTTGCAGCTCCTGGCAGGGTAAGAGGGGCATTGGAGCTCTGGATTTCAAAGGTGATTACTAGGTGGCCCCTTTTCTGCATTTGGTGGATTTGTTCATGTACAGACAGGCGGATGAACTTACTAGTATCATTGCTGATGTGTAAGCTGGTGAAACTGTCGGACATACTGAGGGCGCGGGGGACGGACCGTAGATCAGCCCTTCATGGGTGGTCATTCTGGTCTGTGTATAGTGGCAAGCAACTAGATTACCGGGGCAGAAGATACCCTTCCTACCGGAACTGACTCTGTCCTATGATATAACTGGAAAGGGACTACAAGGGTGCAAATGCCATGTGTGAGTGGAGGTGGAATGGTTGATGGCCTATATATTGGGGGGGGGGGGCGTAGAGGGGTAGAGTGATCACGTACCAGGAGCTTTGGAGAGCCCAGCCTGCAACACATGGCACTGCACCATTTGTTGGAGGGTGGTACGCGCTTAACAGAGCTTTACGCTATTGAAATAGCAGCTATGATAACTGGTGATGTGAAAATGCAACATAAATGGGCTGATGATTCAGGGGGGGAATGCTAACTGACAGAGAATGGGGAAGGTGTAAACTCCATGCAAAGTGCATGTCCAGAAATGCTAGTCTTAAATGGATAGAATATAAGTATGTAATGCATGCCTTTATCACCCTGGTTGTGGTTGCTAAAATGGCGGTGGAGGCGAATGTAGGCTGCTGACGGTGTCGGACGGAAATCGGTTCCTTTTTACATATGTGGTGGGAATGTACGACAGTCCGGACTTTCTGGAAACAGCTGGTTAATACATTAGTTGGAATCACGAGGCTACAAATAAGTGTCTGTGAAGTGCTGCTTATTGGGCCTGTTTGACTGTGGTAAGGGAAATCGGAGCAAGACACTAGCTCTGTATATTTCTCTGGGGCTATTGGCTAAAAGTGCAGGATTGCAATGGTGTGGAAGGCACATGGAGAGACGCTTCCGAGATGTTGGCTGGATGACCTTAGGAAATGTATCAAAGCTGCAATATCTATTATGGATAGAACGAGTCGGGGAGACCCGGGGGGGCAGATCGCTACACTGCTTGCCATGAGGTGTGGGGTCTCCCACAAGCTCCTCAGGGAGGCCTCAGATCCGGAGGTCTAACCGGGGCTGCGGAATGGAGCATAGCACAGCAATATTTCTGTAGACAGACAGACACACACACGTTTGATATCCATAGGGTTCGGGGAATTACTGACTAGACTGTGCACTGTAGTGGATTGCATGAAGGAGTGATATGATGATGTACCAAACACCATTCTGGACCGATTAATCGATCTGCTGGATACTTATCACTGCTCTATATGGGACAAATCATTGTGTATACGAATATGTACCAGACTCAGGATCTGACTTGTGAACCTGCAATGTGGTGTACTGTAACTATTAGAACCTTGGAAAACTAATAAATGGAAGTTTATAATAACCCTGTTGTATTGGAAGGATAACGCTGTTTTTTAAAATGGGATAAAGAGTTTGAGCCTTGGAAGGAGAGTTTGGTTCCCAAGGGTACGGATAAGGTGTTGACATACATGCGCACATGAGTGGCCCTCTCCAGGAACACAAGTCTGGTGTACTACATACCTTAGTACATATCTTAGGTGAAGAATAAAACCATGGATAGCTTGTCCAGGCTGCCTTTGAAGGTGGTAGAGGACGGTGGTGAAGACATGTCGCAAGGGTTGATGGTTCACTGTAGTGTTGTTGAAGCAAGAGTGGCCCACTCCTATGGAGGATGATGATGAGGAGTTATGATAATGATGAGGAGTTAGCAGATGTAAGAGAGGTTGTTCTATAGGATGACTTTCGAAAGTAGACCTGACGTGCCTCTATGGTGAGCATTGGTGGCACATTAAATATGAGTTATACATCCAAGGAAATGTCCTCTGGTGGGGGTGACAGTTCTTCCAGAAGTTATGTGACAATACATTGCAGAGTTATGGACGTGAAAGACATCAATGGCTTGTTAAGTGTGAGCAAAGTGTATGAGCTGATTACTGGGAACATGGATGTGACCGATACAGAGACCAAGGTGTAGGAATGCATTATCTGTGAAGATTTGCTGTTCAAAAAACGCTCCAGTGACCATGTTGCAAAGCCTGTGGGTGCCCTGGGAAAGGTGGGTCTACACATTCTCTCGTGAGACTTAGTGAAAATGTAGAGTATGGATTGGTTCTGATTAATCTTTTAAAAGTGGGACGAGATAAAGTTCAGATTGGACATTTCCAACAAATTTGTTTTTGAATTCCTCAGATATATTTACTGGTGAGAGTACCCCACTTGCATTACTACAGGCAGTGCGATGCAATTTAAGTCTGTTGCAATGGCAAGTTAAATGGCTGGTAGTAACTCTTGAGTGTAACACACTTTAACACCATTGAGACAACTTTAAGTTCAAAGTTTCAACCAGGTGATCAAAGGGTACATGGACTGGGCTTGAACAGAAATTGGAAGGAGATAAAGTTGCAGATTCCTTCTTGAGGTTTAAATGTAGCAAAAAAAAAAAAGGGGAGACGAATGTGGTGGTGAACATTGTTGAATACGGCTTTCTTAGCTGCAAGTTCGTAATTGAGAAGATTTCTTAATTGTATGCTTTTGGACCGATTCTCAGAATAATAGCTCGGATCTCGCCCTGCAGAAGCAGGTTTCTGATGACAACCACTGCCCTTTTGCTTGTTTTATGTATTACTCTGAGTTTAACTGAAAATATTATTCGTGGACATAAAGAAAATATTAAACTAACGTGATAATGGGCAGGGTTAGAGGAATGTGTAAACTTAATAAGAATATTATGATAAAACCAAACGGAGGAGTTTCTGTATTTTGTGGTTGGCAGTGTACATGTGATGTTTTGTCAACCCAGTTCTAATGGTGTCCCCTCTGAATTCATATACATCGTTATACATCACTGATTTTTTTCCAATTCGAAAATAGGACAAAATAATCCATCTCAATTTAGTCTGCAATATGGTATCCATCTCAATGTGGTTTGCAGTCAGTCAAACTTGTATTGGGCATAAAAACCTTCAAGTACAAACACATGGGTATAACAAATTCCATAAAACAGAAAAATAATAAAAGGTATTGCTGATTAATTTTACTTTTTTTTTTCCTTTTAGTTAAAATAGTGAGGCTAACATTTCATAAACCACAAGATGTAAAACTCATTGCCCAGTTTGTGTTGATAAAGGAGTAAAACACAATAAAACAAGCCCACAATTCTACTCCCAATATATCGCCACATAATCACAAGTAGAAATCCTAAAAGCGAGGAGAGCATGCTTGTAGCCTTTCATATTTGGACACAATCTTCTTTGTATGAAGACTGGGGCAACCAGCGTAATCGGTGGCACCTTCATTAGTCACGCTCACTGTTTCAGGGGCCTCGATCTTTGTAGCCAGGCCCTGCATATGTAATGCCCTGTTGCAAAGATGACGTGAGGCATTGTGGTGTATCTAAGGAAGTTTTCAGCCTCGCCTGAAAGGCAAATCCTAGTTACCCTTAAGACCGGTCTCAAGTAAATACTTTTTAAGTTTAAGGCCACAATAAAAATCAGCAGCAGCAGTTGCACATTCTGACCCGCATATCCGACACCCGCCCTCCCTATATCTTTCCATGATTTTGTAATGAATGCTAGGGGCAGTATCCGCAACCTCAAGAGGACAAACCGTGATCTTTCATAAGCTAGTGTGATTATATCAAGATGGGCTTCAAACCCAGGCATCATTCTATGCAAGAGGTAATCTGGTTCCGATTATGTGTAACATCTTGCTCCATAAGTTTGTTTGTTTGTTTATTTTATTTGTATAGCGCTCCAGACCCAGGGGTAGAAGGGCGCTTAAGAAGATGGTTACAGCATTGCGCTTAAGAAGATGGTTACAGCATTGAGAAGTATCTTGGAGTTGCATACTTCGTACATACATACTTATAATACATATATAACAAAATGGAGTACAGTTTACAGTTTGAATAGCATACAATTATCAATATACAGTTTCCATGTACAGTCTTATACAATACATGGAGCAATTACCGAGTAGGGGTGTGAGTTCAGGTGTTAGTGAAGCTACTCTTTGTTTAGGAGCCAACTGATGACCTGCTTCCTGAAAATCTGGAAGGACTCGATAGTTTTCATGTTGAGATGTAGGGTGTTCCAGAGTTGGGAGGCAAGTACTGTGAAGCTGGCCCCTCCAGCCCTTTTTAGGTGGAATCTGGGCACTGTCAAGCATAGAGTGTTGGAAGATCTGGTGGTTCTGGTAGCAGGTTTCATGGTAAATTTGTTAGCTAGATATGGTGGTGCTAGGTGATTGAGGGACTTGTACGTGAGGCAGATGGTTTTTAAATCGATTTTCTGGCGTATGGAGAGCCATTTGCAGGCTTTCCTGTTAGTGGAAATATGCTCTCGTCTGGGAATGTTGAGGGCTGCGCGCAGAGCGTTAATCTGCAGTACTTGTAGTTTGTTGAGTACGGATTGGTTGGCACCTAGGTACAGGCTGTTGCAGTAGTCCACTCTGGATTGTGTGAGGGCTCTGGCGAGGGTGAGGCAGCTGTTGGGTGATAGGAAGGGTCTACTGGCCCTAATGCGCTTGCCGGTTGTAGGCAGAGGTTAAGGCAATCATATTGGTTTGTTTGGAAAGGTTGGTGTTGGCATCCAGATGGAAGCCGAGGGTTTTCACGCTTTTGGCAATAGGGATGGTGTGACCATCGATCGTGATGTTATTGTAGGGTGTTAGGGGAGCCAACGATAAGGAGCTCTGTCTTCTCATCGTTCAGGCAGAGGCCATGTGAGGCCATCCATGCCTGAATGATGGAGAATATTTCGTTGATCCGGGCGACGTCTGCTTGGTAATCGCCTATGATGGTGAGGAGTATCTGGGTGTCATCTGCATAATTTGTGTAGGTGACACCCAGATGGTCCAGTTGGTCAAATAGAGGCTTTGTAAATATATTGTACAAAGTGGGGGGGATACACAGGTTCCCTGTGGGACTCCGCATGTGATGGGATCTGCTGCAGATGTTGTTGAGACCACCCGCATGGGAGGATGTTGTTGAGACCACCCGCACTGCAGAGGATTTCGTGGCTGACCAGGTCAAAGGCCGCTGAGAGGTCTATGAGGAGTAGAATTGCGGCATTGCCCCTTTTTTAATTTCATCAATCCGGCTTTTGAGATCAACAAGGGCAGTTTCTGTTCCTTGTTGAGTTCTGAAGCCAGATTGACGTATTCCTAGTAATTGGTTGGATTCCAGGTATTCCTGAATTTGGATGTAGGCGACTCTGTCCAGGATTATTAGGAGGAATGGGACTGTGGTGATGGGCCTGTAGTTGGTGGGTATGGCTGGATCAAGGGATTGTTTTTTCAAAAGTGGGAGAACCCATGATTGTTTTAAGTTGCTGGGTATGGAATTATTGGTGAAGGATAGGTTAATTAGTTTGGTGATGAAGGGGGGGAAAGCTCTCTAGCTGCATCTTTTATGATTTGGGCGGGGCAGCTGTCTCCTTTGCAGTTTTAAGTTTTTAAGGAGGTGATGATTTTTTGAACTTCCGTAGTGGTAACTTTCTTAAACGTGAAGTTCGAACTGGTGTGGTTGGGCGTGGGTGGGCTGAGGTTGGTGATCTTGTTATTGGAGAGTTGTTGGCGCTTGTCCTCAATTTTGGTTTGGAGTCCTGAGATTTTGTTGTTGAGGGTGTTTTGGATGCTAGTGCACCAGGATTTGTCTTTCAAGCAGGTGTCTGGAGGTGCAATAGAGTTTTCTAGTTCCTTTAGAATTTGAAATAATTCTTTGGTGGAGGATCCTGCCTGAGCGATCTTGGTGTTGTATACCTCTTTTTTTGGTGCGAATTATCTCGTTTTTGTACAGTGAGGATAGGTTAGTGAGATTGGATTTATTTTCCGCGGTGGGGTTAGTTTTCCAGGTGTGTTGTGCCTTGGCTTTCTTTTTTCTGAGAGATTTGAGCTCAGGGGTGTACCATGAGTTCAGATGAGCTTTGGGTCTGTCTTTTCGTAGTTTCAGGGGGGCAATGGTATCCACTGCTCTAGCCATGGAATTATTGAAGGTGTCGACCAGTAGGTTTAAGTCAGCGTTGGCAGGGAGAGCATTGAGGGTGGGTAGGATCAGTTGGAGTAGGGCTTCAGCAGTGATGTTGCGTTTATTCCTCGTGGGACAAGCTGGTGCCGGGGGTATTTATTGGGCAGTATCTGCTTAGTGTTGATCTCAAGAGGAATCATGTGGTGGTCAGTCCATGCCAGAGGTTGGGGCTCCTTGCAGGTTGTATTGCAATTGTAAGTTGTTACACAGTCAAGGTTTCTGCCTTTTAGGTGGGTGGGTAGTGCAATGAGTTGTGTGAAGTCATGATCTGTTAGGATGTTGGCTAGGGATGCGGCATGTGCATCGTGAGGGTCCTGGTAACCGAGGTTGAAGTCCCTGAGGATCATAATTTGTGTTGATAGTTTGGAATTTTCAGTGATGATAGATTTGTTGTCTTCTTCAAAGACTCCGGGGGGGGTCTGGGGGTCTATATATGAGGTGGAGGGTGATCGTGGTTGTGGGGGAAGTTTGTAGTTTGGCTGCGAGTATCTCGCAGGATGTGATTGAGACTGTAGAAGCTAATCTGAGGTCTAGGGAGGTTTTGAAAATGATTGTTACACCTCCACCTCTAGCGTTAGGTCTATCCGCTCTGAGGATAGAGTATTTGTCCGGGATGGCTTACGATAAGTGAGGTCCGAAGCCAAGTTTCTGTTAGGGCTCGGAAGTCCAGGTCGTTGGTAAGGATGATGTCTGCAATTTCTGTGGGGTGGGCAGCCAAGGATCTGACATTGAGTAGGGCACCTTTTAATGGGAGAGGTATGGGTTTATTTGGTGCATTGTGCTTCGTAGTGGTTTTGGTGTTGGGGTTGGGCCTAGTACTTGTAGTAAGGAGCCTGGTGCCTAGTCTGTTGTTGCGGGTGTGAGGTTGTGAGGGAGGGAGGGGGAGGGGGTAAGACTGGGGGGGGGGCTTGGAACTGGCGGGATGTTTGGGATTCAGTTTAGTTTTGTTGGCCATAGTGGTAGGGTTGGGGAGGCTGTGGATTGTGTTGGCTGGGGGACCCAGGTCCACACGGGAAGTATGGGGGTGGTAGTAAGTGGGAGGGAAGGGGGATGCAGAGGGTAGGAAAGGTGTGGGGCAGGGGATGGGGTGGTGTCTCGGGCACCCTAGTTTAGCCAGGCCGTCCTGGTAGGCTATGTAGCTGTTACTGCTACAGGGTACATTGTCCAGCGTTATGCAGAAAGGGAACATGATTAGGGCAGGCCAGAAGATCATGGTCTGGCGACAGCAGTGCGTAGTGCTGGAGGCTGATGGCGCTGGTCAAACTGAGGATGGTAGTGGCTAGTTTGAACTGGCTGAGATAAGCTAGAGGGTAACAAGTAACTGGTCTGAGAGTAATTGCACTTGAGCTAAAGTGCAGCAGTTTTCAGTCGGGAGTGGTGATTTAGGCTAAAGAGCCAAGGGGTAGCCTTTAACTTCAAGATGACACATTTAGCTAGAAAAGCAACCAAATTCCAGGTATAATTGGTCTGAGTGCTCCTTAAAGCACTGTGATCACTTTGGCTGCACAAACATCTAGATTCGAAATGGCACATAGGGTCAGACTACACCTGGATTTCTGAGACACATTTGGCTAGTCAATGCAGAAACACAGTTGGGCTAAATGCGATGTAGGGCGCAGGGCACATGAAGGCTAGTAGAAGCAAAAAACACAGTTGGGCTAAATGCGATGTAGTGCGCAGGGCACATGAAGGCTAGTCAAGGCAAAAACACAGTTGGGCTAAATGCGATGTAGGGCGCAGGGCACATGAAGGCTAGTCAAGGCAAAAACACAGGTGGGCTAGATGCAATTATAGGCACAGGCGCTTTTAGGCAGATCAGTGTAGCCTGGTTGCTCCCTTGATCTTATTGAAGTGGATTTCCTCAGCCTCTTAGCGGCCGATCCAACTCATCCTTTAAGGTTTTCCCACAGGCCTCTTTTCCAGAGCAAGGAGAGTATCCTTCACATGTGCAACCCATCTGGAACTTTTGCACCCCTCCACCCAACAAGGTCATGAGGTGGATTAGGGCATCCCAATATTTTTCTAGGTCCTCTGTTAGCCATAATCTTATCTAATAAAGAGCTGGTTTGAGAGCGACCTGGTCTCCCACAGGGAGAACGTCAAGCTCCAGGTATACCAATATGGATGGTGCACTCTTAGGAAGTAATACCACGTTTTTCAAGAACTTGTTTTTATAAATGCCGGTTGTCCCTGTTTTGGCACAGCCCATATCTCTGAACCATAGGTAGACAGGTAATGACTTTTTTTTTTATACAAATCAAGTGGGGGCAAAACTGCACCACAGCCATGCCTATTGAAAAATAAATGTAATGGCCTCACTGCACTTTACCATGATTGTGCTCGATTTGTCTATCTGGGCTGTCCATCCCCCGGACTCTTGAAACCGAACCCCTAGGTGATCGAAATGTTTGACCTGTTCCAGGTTTATGTCATTTACTTTAAGTATCAGGCGGCTGTAGTTTGCAACTTGAAGACCAGAACCTTAGTCTTATCTGTGTTTTTAGATTTAGCAGAATTTCTTTGTTTTGACAAAAAAGCATGCAAAGTGGTTTTCAGGCCTTAGGGGGCAGGGGGGCATAGTTGCTAGGATGACCGCATCGTCTGTGCAGAATAAAGCTGTGGATTTCTCTACGGCCATCCTCTGGCAGTAATAACACTCCCTCAACAGTGCGTCTGTGAGCTCCTGGATGCATACACTAAAAATCAGGGGCGCCAACATGCACCCCTGCCTCATCAAAAAGGTGAGTTAGCTCACCTCTAAGGCCATAGCGTACCATGGCTTCATTCTCAGAATATAACAGCTGGATGATCGAAACTAGCTCCGGTGGAGCATTTCGGGCTAACAAAATGTACCATAAGATGTTCCTGAAGACAGTCAATAGCTGTCCTGAGATCCCGAAACACAGCGTACAGCTTAATTTTCTGCAGCACAGTGTATTTCTGGATCAGCAGGAACAGCATGCAGCACTGGCCCACTGCCCCCCTATTTTTCCGAACTCCATCTTGGAGTCCACCTATCCTTGTAGATGGTTGAGGATGACTTTTCCAAAAACTTTCCCTGCACAATCTAACAGAGATTGGCCGGTAGTTAGCCGGGGAATCCCTGCTGCTCTCTTCATAGATTGATATTATTGCTGCTTTTTGCCAGGAAATAGGTACTGTCCCCAAACCAATGATGGCATTAAAGATTGTGCACAAGGTAGGGCCCATACCCTCTCTTCGTCTTTATACAGGCCAATTCGTATTAAATCTGGACATGCTGCCCTTCCACTTTTGTTCGGAGCTGCTGTATAAGCTAGAGAAATGAGAGCTTCAAACATCAGCGTAGATGCAGCATTGGAGGGTTTGATTGTTTGCAATCATTTTCCAAAATAAGAGGTTATCCCCGGTCTCATGGGCATTTTGGAAAGCACTCCACTGATCCTGAACACATTTTTTTTTTATTGCAATTAAGCTTTTATATTCAGATCTGAGGAGACAGAACTTGGCTGTATCCACCCCAGAGTCTGATCTCATCTGAAACAGGACACCGTTTTCTTTTTTGGCCTCTCCGCAAGCGTCCTACCAGCTACCTTTGGACAGCGCTTTCATCTTTGCCATGACAGCCAGCAAAGAGATGTGTGAGATTCAATTTACATTAAATTTTCCGAACTTGCTTACTATGTTGTGATCTGTGTTCGCGTTTCCACAGATGACACCCAAATTGTCCAGGATTGAACCATATATAGCATGCGTAGCTGCTTGCTCAATAATACTGGCCCATATTGATGTGCTGGGCACACCCTGTGGCACCAACACTATCAAAATGGTTGAAAGTCCTTGTGTGGTGTCGTGACGTTAAACAAGAGTTTTGTAAGTTGTAGCTTTAGGCTCTAGGCCTATAGACTTTTGGGTGTGCTCCATGTTGATGTTGATGTCGAGGGAGACCAGGGACTAGTGCACAGGAGCAGGGTGGAGAAGACACGACTTGTGACTAAGTTACGGGACTGTGAGATATTGGAACTGCACCATGGACTACTTGGTCTCCTTGGTAATGGAATGCTGTAGGAGGGATTGATGTCTTTTGGTGGGCTATGCAATACATTATACGGGTTGGACGGTGAGTCACTTTGCACTGTTAAATTGAAAAATTGAAAGCACTCAGTGAATTTTAAGTGTTTTTTTTTAAATACTTGCCCGTATTACAGATTTGTGGGCGTAGCCCACAGTAGTGATGGCTTGTTTGTGATTTGGGCCAGTTTCATTGCCTACACACAACCTCTTCCCAGAGACGACGCTAGTTAAAGGGTTGTGGTTGCTTTCAGAACTCTCACACACCAAAGTCGCCCAACCATGCCCACTATTGTCCTGTAAAAAAGATGTAATCAATGTGGGAGATTCCATTGCAGCCTTTAAAAGTAATATTGGCCAGCTTTTCTTTGGGAAACAGGTCATTACATGCCCCTAGGTTTAAACTATAAAGTATACAAGCTGTATCTATTGCTAATTGGTGGGCTCTTTTTTGGGGGCAGTGGCCATCAGAGTGGGTACATCCAATGCCATATCTTCCCATAAACCAACTAGTTCTCGGATCAGCTCAAACCATAGATCTACATCCCCTGCTACGTTATATTTTCGAGCTGCTTTGGGGGGGCCTTAAGGTTTACAAGTTCCTGCGGTTAATCTATTGTTGCCATTCGCAGTGTTCCCGATGGCCTGTTATAAATATTAATCGGCCATAGTACTTCGCCCTCATCAGTTATTATTGACATGAATTGGAGGTCTGGGAAATTTGTCAGGCAATCTACCGCCACCCATCCTAGTGCGGCATCTACCCATATTAGAAGGCCACCACTTGGCCTACCTTTTGGGCCCTTTTGCGTCAGGGATATAGAAGGTTTAGTATTCTTGAAGCTGGACTGCTGCAGACACCCACGTCTCCTGTAAGAGAATTACTTAGAAACCTCTAATATAGGAAGTCCAGTCTGGGTCATCCACTAGTCTTGCCAGCCTGGCAATGTTCCAGGACAAAAACATGTAGCTTGAGACACAGGCTGTGCTGCTCTTCCCCAGGTCTAGTCAGTCTACTCCTTCAAGATCGTAAGGCTCCATGGCACTCTCCTGTCCGTCACAGAATTATGACCCACCTATTTTCTCCCTCATGCTCTTCCAATTCTACTGACGCCTGAATTTGGTTGCACAAAGCTCTCTAACCTGGTTTGAAACGATTGAGGGAATTTAAGTATGATTTTTACATTCTATGCGGTGTAAGCTTTGGAGTCATTGCCCAGAATCCCTTCTACTAGGAGCCAAGCACAAAAACACCTGCATGTGGTCTGACCTGGTGTTAGGAGTGGGGGCCCTAATGCATCCAACAATGTTGTCTCAAATTATTGAGAGACATCCCTTTTGAATATCTGAACCAGTGTGTGCATTTGTGACCTAGGGCCTGCTGATCTTCATTCATGTTGGAGGATAAATGAGGTACATTGGTCATCATTATGGAGGGGCAGCTTCTGCACATCATATTCCATACACCAACAGTTGCCCGTTGATGTGACTCGAGTCTTCCCGCTGCAATGTTGGGGCCTGAAAGTGGTGGGCGAGTTTCTCTACAGGGCCTCCTATCCAGATTGGTAGGGCCCATGAGGGGCCGTGTCCCAGACTGCCGAAACAGGGACTATACCACGAGAGTGAGAAAGTCAATTTTCTTTCATTTCTATGAGGATTTCCTTGATTTTTGAATTTAGCTTACAAGCCTCAGGATTCAGATTGGAGCGCACATCTTGGGGACAAGTCTGACCGCTTGAATTTCAAGTGTTCATTTCTCTTTTTGGGGGTGGCTTTGTTTGCCCCTTTCCTAATGATTTGGGCTCCGTTCTTTTAATAGGCCTCCACCCCCCGAAGGAGTGGTTTAATCGCCGCTGCTTTGACAACAGGGCCTATGAGTGGCTTAAATCTATTGGAAAGAGGGACCAACAGATTGGCCGGCAGACTCACCCTTTCCTACTCCTTTCCCCTTTCATTATTAGAATGGTCTTCTATATTAGCTACTGCATTAGAAAACGGCACCTCCCTTTGGGTGTACATTTCCACAACGTTAGTTACTGAAGGCCCCTTCTCAACCCCGTGACTTTTCACAGGGAGGACATACTTCTTCCTCCCCGCCCCCTTCTTGTCCTGGTTTCTGGCCAATAACAGAAGGTGCCAAAGGGTCCACTTTAGGGCATCTATTATTTTGAAAACCCTTAGCGATAACGGCTGGTGTTTGTAAGTCACATTGGGCTATTGAGAGCTCACTGCCTCCTGCTATAACTACATGGTTTGAGCGACTATGTGAGCCACTGGCACCCCACCCCTTGTTCAACCATCTGTCGGTGCATTTTCATTTAAACATCATTGTCGTCTAACAGTAGGCCCTTTATTTCAGTAATTAAGGTATTCACCTTGTTGATTGGCCTAAACACCAGAGAGCTTTTCTTGTCTTACCCCTGGGTATATAGCCATGTCTACTTTCCTTGGGGGGCCCCCTTCACCCTGATTTGAACAGTCTAATATTGCTTAATCAAAACAAAAGAGAAGAAAATTCCCAGCAGTGCGCCGCCACCTCCCAGCCCACTACAACCAGACCAAGCTGCCCCAATCCCCCACAGAGCAAGTGCTAAAAAGCATCTGTTCATCCTGCGGTACAAACAGCAAAGCTTGCCCTGCTGCTTTTTGAGTTAAAGGTCAAGCATTGTTCAAACGGGAGGGTGGCACGCCCGACTGGCTTGAGGGGCTGGCGGGGGCACGCATAGTCGAACTCATCCCACCCCACACACTCCCTTACGATGATAGAACTAGACAGTACTTATCATAATCAGAGTTGTCAGCATGTGAGTTGCGATAGTCCTCACGTTCCAGGTGAGTTCCGGGTGGTAGAGGTTGATGGTAGTCGATGGGAGCGTCCAATGCTTCCTAGATGTAATCCGATATTAACCAGTGCCTCAGGCTCCTACTCACTCCTTATCCTCTTGAGCACAACCACTGGGCTGGGGTTGGAGCTAATACGCGTTAAGACTCGCTGCTGGAGTCAGTGATTGGAGACCTGCGACTGTCGAGGGTCCGCCGACAGTGTATGTGCAAGGGTCAGTGACATAGCAGGGCTAACCCCTACTGCACCCCTCCTAACACAGGAATACATACATTATCCACATTGTTTACACACATTTAGATAACTTTCTGATTGGAAAACATATCCTTTTTATTGGAAAACACATGGTCACTTTCCTGTAGTCATCCTAATGGGTGGTCCTAGCCCTGCTCAGGCCACAATTATGCCTGGCCTAAAAAATCCTTTTACCGGGTGGCTCTGCAAATCCTGTGTTACACAAGTCCACTTTTTAAAACCAGTGAGCGTCCTCTTCAGTTTTCGCTCTTGCAAGAACAGCCCGCCCTGATATAATATTGCCAGTTCAGTCTCTCCCATATTGTTTCAATGTAGCGAACAAGGCCACTGCATCAGTTGTTGAGTCTCAACTGTCCCTTGTGGTGTCGGTGCCAGTCTCACCCCATCTTGGCTGAGGCAGCCAGCAGTTATATCTTGCGGCAAGACCGCAGCGTGCCTCCTTCTCTAGTACCGCCCTTGTAACTCTGCCACGCTTTGAGGGTGGCCCCCAAAAAGCCCAATTCCCCCACTACGTAGCAACCTGTGGCTCTACTCCCTTAGGTATCATGAGCCTTCTTGCCTTTTCAGTGCCCCGAACATACCTCTCAGAAACCCCTAGTTGTCCTTGTCATACAGGTGGCACCCCATCCTTAGCAAGATCTAATGGGTCTTCATACCCCATCATCTGTTCCTGAAGCAAACCAGCGCCCCAAGCACGTCAACCTCTCCATACCATCGCCAGGAACACCTGTTACTCCAGTCTTACTACTTACTGGGTGGCGCATTGATATTTTCGGGAAGTAACTCTCACACCCCGTGTTGAGCATAGCCCCGGACCTCTTACCTTTCGTTGATAGGTCCGGCTGTACTTAAATATTCTCCCGTATTAACTTGCGGTTGACGCATGGCATTCCCCGGGCATCCCGGGTGGCCGTTTGCCATAACTGCTCATCCGCGCAAGTGGCCCATTGTCAGTTGTCGCCAGTCATTTAACTTTAGGCACCACTTCACAGAACTGAACAAAAACCATATGTTACTGTACGGTAACCCCCATATGCACTCCTAAGGGCTCATCCAATCCTCAGTTAAATAAAGTGGTCTGTGAATAGGAGCACAGCAAGAATTACTGGTTTCCTAGAGACAGACTCCAACATATATTCAGTATGCAATTCTCATTAAAAAAAAATCAATCAATTAAATGTAGACCATATTCATGTACACAATTGCAACGTGAGCAACTCAGGTCAAGGATAAAAAAAAGGATTGTTTTCACAAAGCAAAATTTTATCAACACCTAAGTTCATACATCAGGAAGTACAAAAATCTCTTGTACAGACAGTCATAATTGAAACATGTATACATAATCCAAGTTATCCCTGTGTTCAGTCTCCACAGTGTTCATAAAACAAACTCCAAATGGGTTTGTGGTACCCTTGGACGGATACCCACAGTTAATTTTTTCACAATTGCCCAAAAAAGCTCCTTCAAAGATGGTATATAGCCAACACGTTTCGGATTTAAACACAACCCATCCTCAGGGCAAGGAAAACTATTTGTTCAGTTTGGCGTATCAACGTGCGTCGACCTAAAAAGAAAAAAAAAACCCTCTAACCATCAAGTTTCATATAAAGGATTCAAATGACAGTAGGGGCCCTGTTCATGGAAAGAAAAGCGAATATCAATACCAGCTGGTGGCTCAAACTATGCAATTACTACAAGAGAGCCCAAGATCACAAATAATAAGTAAATATTGACAGATCTAGTCCGAACCACACTCTGGGAATCTCTTAAAATATAGATATTCACTGACCAGCTGGGGCAAACAATTCAGTAAGCAAGGCAAAGCCTGCATCAGGTACTGTCTACATAGTCCCCCAATGGGGGAGCCAGATCTCCACCACAAAAATGGAGTGAGGGAGAGTCGGGCAGTTGTCAACGGCTGAGAAAAGACAAGGAGGCGACCGGAGTACAGCTGAGCATTCTCTCGGGGGACGCTAGTCTGCATCAAAACGGATACAACAGTCGAAAGGATCTTTAACACATAAATGACGTCAGGACCACACTGTCCCCACGTGCACTATGAATTCATCAGTGCTATTGTAAGCCATACAGCAATCTCAGAAGCGAGAGCACACGTATGTAAAGAAGGGGCTTACCCAAAACCTCAGAGAGGAGAAACCGCTTGCAACACGACTGGCCGGCTTGTCATCTTACGGCCGGTCATCAAGTAACTAAATCTGTTGTCATAGCAACCCCACACATGCGCACCGTTCCGAATGTCTATATGGGTACCACCTTGGTGTGGGTGAGGTGCACCATTCCGAATACCTACTTAGGCACCATCTTACTATAGATAAGGCGCGGCAACAGCACCAAACTCCTCGAATGTAGCAAATGATCAAATCTGTGCATTAGGAATCTAGTATGGCAACCTCTATCTTTGCAACCTTGGAAAACAGCATGAAATGCCCCCAGCAACCATTCCTACATGGGTGTCACGGGGCTAGCGCTGAAATCTTAAATTGACACCCTCAAGGGGAATACCAATCAGAACCAGGGGGCCAGGAGAAAGTACAGAGCAAGTTCTGCTCTAACCCCCAAATCGTCCATATGTACTACCTCGCGAGGTAACCGGCAGAGTGCCAGGGATGGCATCTCAAAGCTAGTGTAAGTTCAAAATTTCAAAGAGCATGTAAAAGCTAGCTGCAAAGGCAGGTGAGGGGCGGTGCAGAAGAAAATCTCTGCTCTGGCCCCCCTGTTGGCCAGGGGATGTAAGCAGGACATAACCGGATAGAACACGCCAATAAGAGTAAAATCAGCGTGCTAAAACCATCAAAATAGGCAACAAGGTTAGTAAAGTATACTCCAACACAACACCGAGATACCCATACACCTACTCTCAGAAGTCAAGTTACAATGACATCTAATTCAGCAAAGTAGTAGCCCCACTCATGTATCATCTCAAGACCAGTATTGATCCCATGTCATCTCCAAATATAGCTAATCACGAACATACTTATTAGAACTCCGTCAATAATAGAGATCCGTATCATCTCAAGACCAGTCTCAATCCCATGTGAGTCCTAAATATAGCTAGTCAAGAACACACTAGTGACCCCCCCTCTTTTTTTTTTTTCCCCCCCTTCTTGTTCCGACTCACGCCCACACATTGGGAGAGAGCACACACCACAGAAAGCACCCCAGGCTAAGGACAATCATGTCCTTTACCAAAATTGATCAAACAACTAATAATAGAGTAGAGACCTTAGGTTTCAGTGAGGAAGAAGCGAAACGTATTCTAGCTCTTATCAAAACAACGGGAGAGGAACTAACCACCTCTGACAAACCGGAGGTGCTTATCAAACAACTTGAATGGAAAGTGCGTCAGATGACCAATTTGAAACTCCACGCATCGACGCTAGCTCAGTATTTCAAGACTCTGAGAATTCCACGCGGATTGAGAGTGAATTTGGAAACCACATTATGTAAAGAAAATCCAGCTTTCGTCAACAATGGCGTCAGATACTTAACAAGTGTTCACTTGATCTAATACTCTTGACCATCGAAGAATTAGCCCAGAATCTGAAGATCTTGGATGTCTAGGAAACCAGTAATTTTTGCTGTGCTCCTATTCACAGACCACTTTATTTAACTTGGGTTTGGATGAGCCCTTAGGAGTGAATATGGGGTTTACCATACAGTAATGTATGGTTTTTGTTTGGTTCTGTTCTACCCTTCCCGAGTGGCCTTGTGACATTCACCCTCTTGCACCTGAAGTTATCTTGGGAGTATTGCAAACATTATTGACTTGGCGATATTTCTTTTTACATTCATCAATTATTAACAGCTAGTTCCCCGCCCCCTCTTTTTCACCACTTCACAGAACGTAATTCATCTCTGCTGCTACCTGGACCTGCTCCTGGCACTCGTGTATGCTTGTGGCGGTCTCAGAGCGTTTGGTCCAAGCACCCCTCAACTGCTCCCCTTTCAGAGCGACCCTACGCATCGTCTTTCCGGGAGGTCCCTTCACAATCCATGTGTCTTACCTCGCAAGCACAAGCCCACCTTACCAGTGCTGCTCTTACCAACCGCTCTGAGCTGTTGCCACACAATCACTTTCCCAGCGACCCTCTCCCCAGTACTTTGATCCTGTGACACAAATTACAAAATTAGTACTTTAGACAGTACATGCCCCAACAAAATTGCAATGACAAAATCCCACCTTAACTGTTCCCTTGTCCGCCATATATTCCCTGTGCCCCTTGAGTGTTGTACCAATCTATTCTAATCCTCATGTATAGATAGTCCCAAATGCACAGAGTTAAAATCCAATGTCCTGGTAGCCGTTCGTATGAAGCTGCTAACGTGCACCCCGCTCCACGCAATTTTGATGCAGACCGCCTGGTGCCCAGGAGCAGTAATGCTTCAGTAAATGCTGCTCCCTTGTTACTAGTTTCCTTTATATCACCCTACGGCTGTACCTAGCCCATATTCAAATATAGTTATCTAGATCTAACTTCAACATAAGATGCCAACCTCTCATTTTGTCTACCATTTATAACCCCTCCTCCTTTAACTATTGTATAGATCTCTGCATATTGTACACTGTAATTACCTTTTTCTGCACCCCTTCCAACTGTGCTGCCATCCCTTGCGTCCCTCACATAAAATGTGCACCAATGTCAGTGTGGTGTACCTTAATGTTTGTCTGCTTTCAACCACAGGCCCTCCAATGGCCATGAGAGACCGGGGAACTTGGTGCTAGTACATAGCGGTCCGTAAATCCAACATTTATATAAGATGCAAATCTATCAATGTGTCCACCGTTTCTTAGCATTTAATTTTTAAATTTGTCCTAATGTTATGTTTGACCCCCGTTGGTGTGGGGAGCTAGCAGTGGCTCCTGGTCGTTATTATGAAGTGAACCAGGCTCTTCTAGTCTCCCAGCAAGACCTGCCTGCTCATGTTTGCAGTTATTTTAGGGTGAAGCCTCATCCTCTCCTGGTTGCAACCTGGGTAACAGTGAGGCGGATAGCTTTTATTTATTTATTGTATGATTTAGCTTTGTCCAACAAAACTTTACACACATATATTACACATTACAGAACAATACATATTGCAGAAATTAAAATCAGAGTTGCACAAATATCAGAAAATAACACAATAATTCATCATATAATTAATCATTTAAAACAAGACTAAAACAGGTCTTTTAAAAAATTCATTGTAGAGATCACTAAATGATCGTTTGGTTCAACAAGTAAGGTCCACCACAAATGTTCGTAAAATAAAAACAACCTATTTTTAAAATGAGATTCTAGCATTAGATTACGAAAATAATAAAAAGTGCTGTCCATTCTATGGTTGTGTTTCAAAGTTTCCTTTGCATTAAAGCAATGCTGGCAAGATTGGTCAGGCTTAGCTAATTTGCTACATGTACCTAATACATCCTTGGTCAGGAGGAGATTTAGTTTCAAACGTACCCAGAAAGACCTTGAATTCTTAGCGGGATGTCTGAGAAGACCGTCCTGAATAGTGTTAAAAGCTTTAATATCCAATACAAAATGTTCAAAGATTTGATATGTTTCTAACCGGGTTCTGTTTGTTATCCAATCATTTTCGTAAATGTTCCTCTTGACCCTAATAGGGCTATATTCAAAATTGGCTAGCAGCAAATCATTTGTGTTCAGAATTTTCAAATACCCCTTAATCCATTGAGTTGAGATGCTAGTGGCCACATTTAATTGTTTAAAGAGTACCGGCCAAAGGAAATAAAATACTTAGAAGAAGCTGTAATTTACGCCAAGAGATCATGGTTTCCAGTGAAACGAGGCCCAAGATATGTCGAATTTCGGCCAAAGGAACACACGATGGGAGATTTAAAACCCGCTTCCAAATAGTGGGTTCCACTTTTGCCCACATCAAACCCTTTTCTCGCACCTCTGCTCCATAGATCAATCTCTGAACCAGAATTTGATTATACATTTTTATTACTGGGGCAAGAGAGACTCGACTATTATCAAGAGCCCGAAATTGGGAAGGGGCCGAAACGGCTTTGAGCTCAAGGGCCTGGTTTGCCAATCGCAATGATCTTTTGGAGTTAAAGGATACGCCCAGATATTTAAATGGTGTCACTTCCTCTAGTTTATGGCCATCAATAAACCAAGAAAAATGTCTTCTGCCCTACAACGGCTTTCGCTGATTCATAACGAGGACCTTTGATTTGGGGACGTTAATATGCAGCCCCAAATCCTTAAGATGGTAATCGATGGCCGCCGGGGAAGTTTGCAGTTCCACTGCAGTGTAATAAAGTAGAACTCTATCTTCCGCATAAAGCACATACTGCAGTTTTGTTGAAACCAATTTTGGAGGGTTTGGGACAGTAGCGGTCAGGGCCACATCTATCCCTAGGATATATAGATTAAATGGGAATGGTGCTAACATGCAGCCCTGCCGAAGACCACGTTCTGCATAGATCCATTCAGTGAAATTTCCCTTTTGGTCCAACTTAACCTTTAGGCGGCTGTCCAAGTGCAAGTGTTATAAAATACTGACCAGATATTCGGGGCAGTCCCTGTCCCTTAGCATCTTCATAGACTGACTTGGTCTACACAGTCAAATGCCTTTGTAATGTCCAGAAAGGCCAAATACAGGCTACGCTTTGATTAATAATTTTTTTTTTAAAAAACCTTGCTTCAGTAATAAGCAAATAATAAAGCAGTTAAGTGATGTATTGGCACCTTTTCTAAAATCAGATTGGTTAATATCAAATTTCCCAGACTCTTCCACCCAACGCTCAAGGTCTCGCAGAAGAAACCTTGAAGATTTTATATGAGGCATCTAGTAGGGAGATAGAGCGGATCCGGGTAACTACCGCTCTATTTCCCTTTTTTGTGTTGAAAATTGAACTTTATTGGTATTTGAATATAACAATACAAGCTTTGTTAGCATAACACATCTCCATAATATCCCCCCCCCACACTTTAAGTGGCCCCTCATAGATATATGGTCTTAGTCTGGTCCATGGGTTGGGGTTCACCTATGTGGATCAAACCACCTCGAAAGTCCTTCTTGCAGTCATTTTAACTAGTTTCCGTTGGGCTCCCCTACAACTTGATAATCGTTATCCCAGTGCACAACCTTGTGATCCCTGTGTGGAAATGTTATATACCCAGCCTCAAATCCTCGATCCCCCCCGGGTAGTTCCTTCTTCTTCCTTCTCAGTGCCTCCGGGACCAAAACCTTGTGGTCCCTTATTATCCAACCCGATAGGTCACCCTTCATGGCTTGTCTCCTATCCCCCACTATTTAATGTCTGTAGTTCCCAAAAAAGGGCACCCGCTGGCATTCCATGTTGGTACGGGATTCATCGATCAAGTGTGTAAGGTATTCCATATCGTATATGGCTCGCACTTTTGCCACCCAATCGCTTGCTTGGCATCGTTGGGATTTTCCACATCTGTGCACTACAGTGTCTAGCTGTCGCCAACATCACCCTTAACATGTGGCCATCCTCCCCTTCTTCCTCCATCGTTACCCCAAATAGATCCCGTCTACACCTGTGATCCACGACAAGACCACTCTCCAATATGTTTGTACCCTTCCACAACCCCACCACATATGACCATAGTCCCCTTCGGGTCCTCCACATTTCCAACAGCTCGGGTCCTATCCTCTACACATCCTAGCAAGCGCTGCTGGGGGGGGTAGTGCCACCTATGTAAGATCTTTACCGCCTGGTGCCTATATTGCAGAGACATTGTCGATTTTGCCACTTTTCTACAAATCAATGCCCACAGAGAATCGTCGATTACCGAGGTCTTGTCCCCATTTTTCCCTGACCTGGAGTGGATCCCTGGGTTGCGCTAACAATATCCCTTTATACAACCGGGCTATGAGTCCCTTAGAACCCCTCCTCGTGAACAGGAGCGTCTCAAAGTCTGTTAGTCCTCTCTGTAGGTTGAAACCCCCTGCACCTCCTATACCTAGTCAAAGAAGACCTTCGAGACCACTGCTCGGAGCATCTGAAACATGAACAGGAATTTAGGCAATATCACAATTTTTATGCAATTCCGACGTGCTGTCCAAGATAGCCCATCGCTCCAGGTCCTTGGCCGCCGATGTCCACAGTGGTAGGTAGTTCCCCACGTATAGGTTGCTGAATTGTTTATGAACCTGCACTCCCAGGTATCGAAAGCAGTCATCTTTTATCTGAAATGGGAGACCCTTCACATATTCTATCTGTTTCCGTCAGTCCCCCCGCTAGCAGAGCCACATATTTGTTTAGATTTACCTAGAACCCCGCTAGCTTGCCATTGTGTTTCAAGCTGTCCATAACGCAGGGTACTGAGTTCAGCGTGTCTTTGCCAGGTATAACGGGCCATTGCCCGCAAAAAAACTAATTTTGTACGCCCATCCCCCGATCACCACTCCCTTGATCCCCTCATTGCTGCGTACCTCTCTGGCCCATGGCTCCATCACCAGCGTGTAGAGCATTTAAAGTGGCCTGCCCTGTTGTGTTCCACGGTGCAATTGGAACGATTGTGGGATTTCCATTGGCCACCACCCTTGCCGACGATTTTCGAGTAGAGCGCTGCGACCCATTGACTCAATCTCCCACCCAGGCCTACGGCCTGGACAACCTCCCCCATAAAGGCCCAGTGCACCCTGTTGAATGCCTTCTTGGCATCCAGAGCTAGAAACAAGGTGCCCTCCTTCGCCACCTCTGGTGAATTCAGTATGTAGAGTGTCGTCTTCATATTGTCAGCTCCTTGCCTGGGCAGTAGGAAGCCCGCTTGATCTCCATGCACCAACCCCAGGAGGTTAATGTTAAAGGACATTTGCACTGCGCACTATCACCACCGGAGTAGTCCCTTGGTGCTCTGGCGGCTCTGAAAGAGGAGGGGAGGTTGAGTTAGTGGGAGGAAGCAGGAAGAGGGCAAGAGAGCAGTGATGTGCTGTTGGCGGCCTCAGCCCGGTGGGTCTGTTGGCTGGGCCTGGGGTGTTTGCAGCTGGTAGTCGTTGTGTATTGTTGTGCGAGTCTGTGTTTTTTTTTTTTTTTTTTTTTTACAATTTAGTGAAGTTTGTGCAGTTTGTTGTGCTGTAGGTTTTTGGTTGTGTTTGGTTTGGAGTTTGAAAGGTGTATGCAGAGGGGGAAATGTTAGTGGAGTTGGTCAGTTGGCATCTGTATCCTGAATTGAGGCACTGGGCTTGCGTAGTCTCCCCTGATGCGCCTCTGTCCTGATCTGGGCCCGTCGGCATTCAAGGTCCCTTTCTCATCTGGCCCCCACCTCTATCAGGCTCTCGCATAGCCCCACCTGTCCTCCCTTCATACTCCTGTGGCCAGTGCACCTGCCAATGTCAAAAACTCAAGTATTGTGGTGATTGCCAGTATCTCGACAATTCCACAACACTGTGGTACCTGATGGTAACTAAGGGGCGGGTGAAGATGTTGGGTGGGATTGGCTGGGGTAGTTGACTCGGTCTCCATGCGTGTCATCAGTGTTCGTCTATCTGGTGTCACCCGTCCAGGTGCTGTGGGAGCTTCGCTGTCAGTTCTGGGGCTGTCCGTGTCCTTTGCAGTTTAGTCGTCCTTTTTCTCTTTTTCGGTTTTCAGTTTGAGTCTGTGGTGTTGAAGAGCCAGGTTTTTAGTGATTTCCTGAATTTTAGGTGATCTTCTGTGTTTCTGATTTTCTTTTGGGATGATGATCCAGGTTTTTGCGCCTAAGTGGTAGAAGGAGGTGCCTCCAAGTTTTTTCTTAAGGTATAAAGTTCCAGGCGGATTTCATTGCTTGATCGGAGGGGTCTCGTTGGTTTGTAGATTGCACATTGTTTTGAAGGTGATGCAATGTTTTACTGGGAGCCAGTGTAGTGTTTTTAGGGCAGGAGTGATGTGGTCTCTTCTGGAAAGCTTGAGGAGTAGTCTTGCTGCTGCATTTTGTATCCGTTGTAGTTTCTTCAGGAGGTATTCTGGTATTCCGATGTAGAGACTGTTTGCATAGTCGATCTTGTCATGATGAGGGCGATGATAGGGAGTATTTTGTGCGTGAAGGAGAGGAAAGGTAGAATTATTCTTGCCGTGTGGAGGAGATGAAAACATTTCTTGACTGTTGCATTTATTTGTGGTTCTAAGGTTAGGGTGTTGTCCATTAGGACTCCCAGATGTTTTACTACCTTACATGGTGTTGGTGTGTTTCCCATTTCTGTAGGCCACGGGATGGTGGTTTTGTTCACTTGGTCTTTGGATATGATCATGATTTCTGTCTTTCCTGGGTTGATTTTCAGGTTGTTGCCGTTCATCCAGTTGAAGACTTCTTTTAGACAGTTGATTAGGGTTTAATGATCGGCATCTGTGTTTTTGATTTTGTAGATTTGAGTATCATCTGCGTAGTTGTAGCATGTAATGTTGTATTTTTTGAAGATTCTGATGACTGGAGTCTGGTAGATGTTGAAATATAGTCGAGATAGTGAGGATCCTTGTGGCACTCCAGTCGTTAACTCGTGGAGTGGATTTGAATGGTTTAATCCATAAAGTTTCTGTTCTGTCCGCTAGGAATGATTTGGTCCAGAGTAGTGCTGTCTGTTATGCCTAAGTCTTCTAGTCTTTTGGTCAGGGTGTCGTGGCTAACTGTGTCAAAGGTTGCAGAGAGGTCGAGCAGAATAAGGGCTGAGGTAGTGTTTGAGTCTGCGTTAGTTTTGAGGTTGTCCCAGATGGATAGTAGTGCTGTTTCCGTTCCTCTTGCTGGTCTGAAACCGACTTGATCTTGGTCTAGCAGGTGGTGTTTTTCTACATGTTATTGGGTTTGTTTGTATAGGTAGGTTTCTAGGAGTTTTGCCAGGTAGGGAATGTTAGAGATCGGCCTTTAGTTGGAGAGGTCTTCTACGTCGCCACTTGTGTTTCAGGAGTGGCTCGATATATGCTGATTTGAAGATCCTCAGTATAGTCCCTGTTGCTAGTGATAGATTTGGAAGGTTTCTGTAGTGTTCTGCTGGCGTTCCTTGCACAAGGATTGATTTTTAGATGTCCGGGGGACAGGGGTCCATGGGTGATCCAGCTTTCTTGCTTAGTTTTACCAGCATTGTGAATGCCTCTGCTGATATTTCAGGAACGTTTCGGAGTTTGTGCTGTGGTTCTGTGTTAGGTTCGTTAGGTTGTATGTTGTGGTTGGTTGGTCTCTTTTGTATGGTTTGTCGGATGTCATTGATTTTTTTCTTGAAGTGGTCTGCCAGGTCGTTGCATAGTTTCTCTGAGGGAGTTAGGGTGTTATCGCAGCCTGGTGGGTTTCTTATTTCTTTAATGATGCTAAACATTTCTTTTTGTGTGTTGGTGCCATTGGTGATTCTGTCATCGTAATGTCTTCTCTTCACCTTTAGAATTTCCTGCTTGTATGCGTGGATTTGTTTCTGGAACAGTGTTTGTTTTTTTTTTTGTTCTGGGTTGTATTCTTTCCTCCATTCCAGTTCCATCTTTTTGTTTTCCTTTTTCATGGCGTTCAATAGTGGGGTGAACCATTTTGCCATTGTTTTTTGTTTTGATGGGGTGAATGGTTTTTCTGGGGCGATCTTGTCTATTGTATCTGCAATCCATTTGTGTAGTATCTCCGCTTTCCCTTCGAGGTCAGCTAGCTCTAGTTCTGTAGTTGAGGGTTTGGTTAATTCCAGTTGTTCGAATAGGTTGCTTTCTTTGAAGTGTTTCCAGTTTCTTTTTGTGGTGGTTGTGAGTTTCGGGGGTTGGATGCCGACTTGAGTAGGCAGAGTGATCACGAATGGGATGATGAGGTGGTTGCTCCACAGTATTTGTATTGGTAGTGCCGTGGTGATGAGTTTTTCTTTGGTGAAAATTGCGTTGAGGGTGTGTCCTGCCGAGTGTGTTGCCCCTTTGACTAGTTGTAGTTTCATGGTGGTGAGTTGTTCAATTAGTGAGTTTTGAGAGTTGGCGTGACTGTCGTCAAACCAGATGAAGTCCCCCAGGATGATTAGGTGTTCTTGGTTGATGGCTAAGTTGGTGATGGCTTCTATGAAGTTGTCGATGAAGGTTGCATCATATGTCAGCGGTCTGTACACCAGGATGAATGTGATATTGGTTTTTGGGCTCGCTGTTGGGTGTATTACCATGGTTTCGCAGTTTGAGGATGTTGAGTGGTTCGTCAGTTTTTATTTTCAGGTGTTCTTTGAATGCTATTGCAGTGCCTCCTCCTTTTTTGGTTTTCCTGTTTATTTGCAGGCATTTGAAGTTGGTTGGAAGGCAGCTTTGAAGTGTGATTTCTTTCTTTTGTTTTTTTTTTTTTGTAGTTGTCGTCTAGCCATGTTTCTGTGATGAACAGTATGTCCATGCCGTTGGCGTTGAGTAGGTCGAAGATCTCGGAGTGTTTTGACATGGATCTTGCGTTTATTATATTGCAGTGAAGTTTGGAGGTGTTTGGTTTTGACTTTTTTGTTGAGGTCGTCTTCTGAACTGTGTTGAGGTTTTCTTCCTGGTCGATCTCTTGTTGGGCTGCGGGTTTCGGGATGTCAGCGTCTTCGAAGAGTTCTTCTAGGTTCTGTCTTGGGTTTTTTTGTTTTCATCGGGTTCGTCTTCCAGGAGTTGTGGTTGTCGATTGGAAGTTCCTCTTGCTTTGGTAATGTAGGGTGTTATCGCATCGGTCGTGTGTTTGTTGTTTTTTTTGTTGTTGTTTATCCTTCTTCTACTTGCTTGTGTTAGGGTGTTTGATGTTGCTGCTTCTAGCGTTGGGTTGGATTGCTGTGGCGGCCAGTTGTCGGCGAGGTATGGAGTTAGGCAGAGGGAGCTTCTAGGCGGGATGCCAGCACCCTTGTGGAGATCTTCGCATCCACATTTAATTAGATGGGCTGATTGGAAGCACAGCAGGATGGGTCTTTGCCTGGTTTTGGGATCACTGTGAGCAACGCTCTGAGGAAAGTTGGCGGTATCGACTCTGCCCCCGTTATAGAGTTGAGTAATCTAGCTAATGGCGCTGCCAGCAGGTCTTGGTACTGCTTGTAAAAATCAGCGGTAAACCAGTCTTCACCTGGGGCTTTCCCAGCCTTCAGCTTGCGGATAGCCAGCCATACCTCCTCCCTTCTTTGTCTAGGGCCTCCCGTGCCTCTGTTGCCAGACTGGGTAGCTGAGCTCCCTCTAGGTAGTTGCAGTTCTCCTCATTGCCACCCTACTCCGGTTTGGAGTATAACCCATTATAGTACTCTGCAAAGTGGGGCGTGACCTCCTCCCCCTTCTCTGCCATCACCCCATTTGTTTTCTGAATCCCAACTATTCTCCCACCCATCCTATCGCTCCTTACTCTGTTTGCCAGGAAGGTGTCATGACCCTGGCCCTCACTGGCAAGTCAGCCTTCCAGTTAGGGCCAGGTCAAAGGCCTTAAAACCTAATCCAAGACTCTCTTGGAGTCAGTCCTGGCGCCTTTGACCTTTGGCGCCAGGCTCATAACCATCATGAAGACTAACATTAGAATGGGACTATTTACTTGGGACTATTTAACTTGGGGGATGGGTGGGTTCATCCAACATGGAGGCACACACATAGCTCAGTTAGAAGGAACTGAGCTATGTGGTCTAGTCTTTTGGGTGTGGCAGGCCTGGGACTATTTTACCTGGACTACTTTACCTGAGACTATTTAAACCACACCCAAACAGCAGAACATGCTTTGCGTCATTCTGCTGTGGGCAGCGTAACGTTCACCGTGTCCAGTTCTTTGATGGCAGTTTTCCTGAAACCAAGGACCTGCAGAGAGAGAAAGAACACTACGAAACTTCCCTGGAACAGTATCCTGACTTCAATCCATCGCTGACTTCAGTTCCACTCACCTGAAGGTACGAACTCAATCATCCGGCACTGCATGCATCCTGGAATACCATAATCTGGAAGGAGGAGAAAGAAAGACAGCATTAGTAAGCGTTTACTCACGTTTCCTCCTGAATGAAGAAAGCCACACAATTCTTACCTGGGTAGTCATCTCCTGGTCAGTATCATTGCTGGAACATTACGGCGCTCGTTGAGGAACATCTCAACCTGCAAGGAGAGAAAAGACACAGGTTAGCAATATAAAAGACAAAACAGCGCTGCGTATCGCGCATTACTCACCGTGCACCATCGCACACACTGCGCTTTCACCTATCGGCCCGTGCTCATCTTCAAACTGCATGACAACACCAAAATACCTTTCCATACCTAAAAGGAAAGAAGCAAGACATTATTATTCGAACTAAGAGGAACATAAGAACTGCATAGAAAGACTGTAAAGCAGCAAACCTACAGAGTCGCAGCAGGCCTGGAAGTAACTTGGTCGCTGCTCGCCCCCACATCTACGCGCCCCTGCCACGAGGAGCAGGACGGAGAATCCACCTTTTACAATATTAAGGTGAGGAGAAGGCCCAAGAGGGAGGAAGGAGTTGAGGCGAAGGGAGGTGGGAAAACATGAAGACAATCTGGTATTGAATCCAGCTCTCCTATATTGCAGACCCATCTTTAACCAGAGTAATTACCAAGGGACCGGGAGAGGGTTCGAGAGTGCAAATCATCCAACCAGGGCTGGGTGGCGTCCCCGTGGATACCAGGTGAGCGTAACAGAAGGCTCCCACTGCATCGCCCCGCTCATAGTATTTCTGTCTCGTGTACCTCATCCGCTTGACCACCTCCCCTATGGAAATTGAATACAGCATTTTCCTTTTTAACTCTCATGTCCCTCCAGAAGCTTTCCCCTGTCTGCATCTGCGTGGGTCATCTGTGCTCCAGTACTTTCAGTTCATTTAGCAGCCTGGTTTCCACTAGGCCCCTTTCCCTTTTTTTCCAGGCCCCTTCAGAAATGATTAGTCCCCTGAATGTTGCCTTCGCAGCCTCCCATACTGTGGCCATGCCTACCTCCCAGCTGTCATTTGTTGCAAAGTAAGCACCAATCTCCTTCCCAGGAAGTCTCTAAACACCAGGTCCCTTAAGGTATTGTTACACCTCCACCGTGCTTCCCTCCTCGGCGGGCTCTCTACCCTCCAAACACCCACCAGTAACTCGTAGTCAAACCAAGTTATCGCTTCCACCCTAGGGCCCTGTGTTAATGCTTCCTGCTCCCAGGGTGCTAATAGCATGTTTATCCTGGTGTAGGTTTGATGCGGCGGGGAAAAGAATGTGTATCCTCTCGGGACAGCATGGTGTTTCTTCCATGTGTCCTGTTGTAATCTTGCAGCAGGTGTCTAAAATTGACATTTTCTTTAGTCCTGCCTGTCCCCTTGTGATGAGTAATCTGTCCCCGGGTCCCATACCAGGTTAAAGTCCCCTCCCAGGACAATGACACCTTCCGCCCATCTCTCCACCATCTTGAATATCCGACGCAGGAACTTCACCTGTCCCATGTTAGGCGCGTAGACCGTGGCTAGGGTGTTTTGTACCCCCTCGTGATAACCCTTATTCCCAAAGAACTACCTGTTAACCCTCTTTTGAACTGTGTCCCTGCAAGCTGAAATGTTTTCGCTAGTAGTATACCCACCCCTTCTTTCTTGCGGTCTTTATGAGAGGCCCAATACATTGTGGCAATGTCCCTCCCCTTAATTGGGAATTCTGTTCCCCGTTTGGTATGAGTTTCCTGGAGAAAGAGGACCGTTAACCGCTGTTTATGGACCATATTACATGTCGGTGATCTTTTATTCTGGGACTTCATACTCTTGACATTTAGCGTGGCCATCTTCAGATCAGCCATCACCCTTAGCCCCTATGCCCACTAAAACTCCTCCAACATGGTGAGAGCCATACACCCCTTCCTTTTCCAAGTTGACTTCTTGAAGTATTCCTTCCCTTGCCCCCGCCTCCACACCCACCTTCCCCTCCCTGACCGCGGTTCAACCCTACTTGCATTGCAGTGTCATGAACCGAACCACCCTGGCATGCGTCCCTGCCCTGGCTACCCAAATGTCCCTTGTTTCATACAGCTACTAGGCGCAACCGCCTCTTTGCTTGCAACGTGCTAAGCTTCCCCGCCTCCGGGAAGTGTCCACCCCTTCCCCCCAACGCTTCCTTGCACTTTCCCCTATTACCAACATGAATTCAACAACTAACTTCTACCCCCTCCCCACCCACACCTTTAACCAGGCGTGTCTTTTTCCTGCATAGCCTTCCTACATGCCACCTTCGGAGTGTGAACCCCCCCCCCTCACCCCTCCAAAAAAATCATATCAAACAGTGAACCAACTTGGGGTGTCGCCCCTTCTTTTAAAGTTGCAGCCTCACGGTCTGCTTAAAAAACTCACCAATAACGGGCAGCCTTTCATAAGTCCGCCGGTAATGTACCCCTTTGCTGACACTCCACAAACATGGCTCTCATTTCCTCTACCGGTCCCCGCCCCACTAGTTTGCTGAACTCTGCAGGGAATATGTTGGGACCCAGCGATTTGCCGGATTAAAGCTGTTGGATTGCGGCCTGGATTTCCTCCCATGATGGGTCCAGTGCCAATCTTTCCCTTTTTTTCTTGGCTCACCCTAGGTAAACCTGCCCCTCTTTACGTAATGCACCATCCCTGACTGCTTGAGCCTGATACAGATTTGCATGTCTTTACTCTGTATTTCTACTTCCCCACCCACCCTGATCTCTCTCACCCACCTTGTCCCTTTATCCCTCCTCTCCAGCCAAGCCAACAGTCTACCGCACTTATCCCCTTCGTCAAAGAGCCTGGCTTGCTTATCCCAATGGGCTGCCCTCGCCTTGCCCCGAGCCAACATCTTGTACTGCTCCTGCGTCCTATATAGGGTCCTCTTTGTGACTTTCTTGTTTTGTCTCGGGTGATTGACCTCGGCTGTTCAAACTGGTCCATACGCTTTCCTATGGGTCTTAAGATGTTGTCTTACTGTTAGGCAGAAACCTGTGCACTTCCCTTAGGGACCACTGCAAAAGATTTAAGACTACAGGTGTTTGGCAGTAAACCCACTTGGTAGCAGTCTGTACCACACAGATTCACTTGGTAGCTGTGGCTGAGCAGTCAGACTTCACTCAAGAAGAGTTAGGCAGTATATAGAGTATACACAATAAGTACAGAGATACAGTAGCACAAGCAAACACTGACCAGAGCTTTGGTGTAAAAGTATATAATTATTTATTTAAAGACACATTTGTAAATTACACTAGCACAAAGAGGTAAGTAAATTCAGGACACAGTCACTATTATATATATACAACCCTAATTACTTATTAGACAAGTCTTAATGAGAAACACCACTTATTTTCAGACAGAGGTGAGCGCTTAACAGAAGATGGCACTCTAATAAGTTATTAAAAAGGGAGGGAAAAAGGCAGAGTTATGGAAGCACACAAATTTCAATACTTTTTTTAAAGAACCACAGTAAGGCAGGATAGGCAGAGTTCTACTGGAGAGCAAGGAAGTCAATTGCAAGGCCCACTCTTGGAGAGAGCAATCAGAAGGGGTCCAGGTTCACACAGTGGGGTTATGCCCAAAGAGTCTTGTAGATAGTTTGCACACAAAGAATGAAATTAAAGTCAGAAAAAGTTAGCTAGGTTGTCCCAGGCCAGCCCAGGTTAGAAAGTCTAGGCTTTACTGTCACCCCGAACGATCTGTCGCAAGGGAAGCCAGGCGGGACACAGTACCTTAATTGGGAAGGATGCTCCAGCGGGGGCAGTTGTTCCTGGCAGCGGGTGCAAGTCAGTGTTTTGTACAGAGGAAGAGGAGGTCTCGACGTGGAGGAAAGATCAAGGTCGTTGCACTGCCAGGGAAGAAACCAGCCGCGGAGGGCTCCGGTTAAAAGGTACTACCCTTCTATTTGCGGTAGTGGTAAACTGTGGTATTCCGGTTGCCGGGGTGCTTGGCACGGCAAGGCGGCCACGAGGTGCTCTAGGAAGACGAAAAGAAGGCAAAACTGGTTATCCCCACCAGTCAAAGGAAGAAGACTCTCCGGACTGGAGATCTCCTCTGTCATCGGGAAAAGTGGTGAGACGGTTCAGCAGGGCTCCACCGGTGGTGTCGTCGTTGCAGGTCGGCTCAGCTTCTCCCTCCTTGGATTCTTAGGTCCTGTGGTGACTTCTGAAGTTCCAGTCCCCAAAGCCCTGCTTTTATGCAGCAAACCCCCATTCATTCAGCCTAGCTGTCAATCAAACATGCTAAGAGGTGAGCCGGCCGGATCACCACATGGGCCAATCACACAAGAGTGCGACTTGAGTTGCCAAGGCAACTCGGTCCACGGTGCCTAAACCCCCTCCCACACCTCCTGTGGTACCCAGACAGAGTGGCACCACTTTTGGAGGCTTCTGTGGAGAAGCCCGCCAAAAAGTGGAACAAAGGGCTCAACTTGGGTTGGAGTCACAGAAGAGAACACAAATGCCATTTTAGAATCGAGTTCTGGCAAAAAATACCAACCGGTGAATTAATATTAAATAAATAAACCGGCGGTATGTTCGTGGCGATAGGAATTAAATAAATAAAGTTGGTAGTCTCGAACAATGGGAAAATCCCATAGAGATATATTCGCGGTCGAATATAAAAAGTATCCATTGCCACCAGCCAAAACTCGATCAGGGGGGACGGAGACGTGCCCCCTCGAACAACAGACCCCGGGTCAATCGAATTGCCCCAATCAGTACGTCCACAATATGATGGTTTGTACTGGTTTCTGTTTATAATTTGGGACTAGTAAAGCCAATGGTGACTTTACATGCCCTGGGAGACAGTAGTCCGTCCCAGGGTATGGAGTCTATGTTGGGGGGTCGCTACGACACCCCCTGGGTTACGGCACGGAGGGTGCTGTGTAACCCACATCAAAAACACATGAAACCCTATGGAGTAAAGGACCCCATAGCCCAATAAACACATGGAAAGACAAAGGAACACCTCAAATCATGTCAAAGAGTGGGAGTAAAAGAGTCTCACTCTTAGCAGGAGCAAGAAATAAACCCCAAAAATCCAGCAAAGCTGCTGGGGAACTCGCTAGGTTTGGGAAATTAGCCTTTACAGAGAATTCTCCCTAACACTTACCACCTGCGTTGCACTTCCCAGAGCGTGGAGCGACGCTGTACTGTCTCTGAGGTGGTCTGAAAGTATGCTTCTGACTCCTCCCTTAGGGCCCCGCTATCTGCGCATCCTTCAAATAAGCGCTCAGGCTCCATGCCCCTCTCTACTGGAGCTCTGCACCCCGTATGCCCCTCTGCCAAAAGTTGGCCATAGTCGCTGTACCTGCCACTTAGCTAGGGAGGAAAATATAGTCAATCGTCGATGAGGATGAGTGTGTGTTAGAGTAGAAATAAAAAACCCTATCTTCAGGGTGCACATCCCTCCAGATGTCCCTCAGTCCTGCGGTTACCCTAAAGGAATTAAGCTTCGCCGTAGAGTGTCATCCCAACCCTGTATGGTGTCCTATCCAGCCCAGGCTACGACGTATCGTTAAAATCCCCTCCCACCACTGTAATGTCCCCGCCGTGCTCAGTCAGCCATGCCTGCAATCTGAGAGTGTTCGCTTGTAGAGTTGGTGGGACGTAAACGTTGATAATAAGTATAGTTTCCCCTATAGTGTTCTCTTCAGGAGATTCAGGAGAATCAGTCTACCCTGCCCCCCGAGATACCTCTCCATATGCTGCACCTCCAATGGTACCGACTTCCTAATTCCCCTGATTCCCATGTGCTCCACCACCGAATATCTAGCTCTTGCCCAGGAAGGCGCACGCTGTCCCCAACATATGGGTCTCCAGCAGCACTGTCCGCCTGATGAGCCCATTGACGTTCCATGACATAAAGTTAAATATCCTATTTCATGGACTATTCGCTCCCGCCATTCCTCTCTTGTTTCCGGAAGCCCCGGCACCCAATGGAACCTTTGATCCTTTCCCTGGTGTGGTGTGGTGTGGTGTGGTTTCCCCCTTCGCCATATCAGCGCATTAAGAACCCGAACCAAACAAAAACGTTCCCAACCTTGTGCCCACCACCTCACGCTTTTCCCCCCAACCTGAAGCATCTGTCGCCCTGCAACGAAAAATTAAACTACGATAGTCCCCGTGGGCGGGTGGGCATGCAGGGGGGTGTGCCCGCTGCTACTCTCCAGCTCCACTCCGGCCATGTCACTCGTGTCTTTGTCCATTCTCGGAATCGAAACATATTCTTCCCATATGCTGGATTTTGTCAGTCCATCAACCCTGTTTTCTTCAATACAGCCCGCTGCACGTGGCTGTCTCTGCCGGCCTACTCCTTTACTGCCCGCACAATCCATGCCTCTTGCGGGGTATGGAAGAACCGCATCCCTTTAGGACCCACAACTTTGAGGGTTGCCGGGAAGAGCATGGTGTATTTGATCTCTGTGTCCTGAAGCCTCCTCTTGACTTCCTCAAACAAAAGCATGTGGAGTCTGGGTAAATGGTCACTCTGGAGCCGTTCATCATTATGGAGCCCTTCTTCCTGGACGTTTGCAATATTTGATCATGATCTCTATAGTTCTACACTTTAGCTATGAGTATGGGTTGGGCCCGCAGGATTCCTCCTCTTCTTGGGATGCAGGGGCCCCTCACTATCAAGATGAATTGTGAAAGCCCCACTGGCCCCATTCATTCCTCCAGCCATTCCTCAAGGTATATCTCCATGGAGGGACCTCCCACCTTCTCGGGAGGCCCAGTATCTGGATAGTTTTGCGACTGGTCTTCCCTTCTGCATCATCCACCCGTTCTTCTAGGACCATTGTTCTGCTTTTCAATTCTTGGATATCCTTCTGCATCAGTGGCATGGAGTCCTCCACCTCCCGATATCCCCTGCTCTGCTTCTCCAACTCTCGTGGACATCCGTTACAGATTGTGTCGCAAGAAGCTCACATCAGCTCCCAACGCACCCACCTTGCCCTCCAGTGAGGATTTGCACTCCTGTATAGCCAGAAATAGTTCAACCAGCTTGGGTGCCTCCTTTGCTGTGCCCGCACTGGTGTCTTTACTGCCTTTCACTACGGGGGTCCCTGGATGGCACTGTGAACAAGTCCATCCTATCCTGGACTGGCATTCTCTTCCACTTCTACTTCACCATCTCCTTGCTGTCTTTATCACTGCCACATCCACCTCTCACCTAGGGGTGGGCCCTCTGTCTCTCTTTCCGTGCCACATCCCACGTGAGAGGTCTGCCCTCTTTGCTTCTCTTCTTTTTTTGTCCCTGTCCCCGCTTTCACCTTCCTTTTCCGTTCTATGGTGGCGGGAGGCTGCAAGCCTTCTGGCACTCACTGCTGTTGTCTGGCCACTCAGCCCCTGCAGGGTTTCTGTCTCGGGGCCAAGAGCTGCTTCCACCTCCTCTTTTGTTGTCTCCTATTGTCAGGGAGTCCCACTAGATGTTTTGCTCTCACAGCAGGCTGAGGTCCAGCTTCAGTTATGCTTTTTGTCACCTTCAGGGCCAGTCCTCCCAGCCTTCTACCTGGAGGATATACCCATTCCCTCCTCTTTTGCCTTCATGTCTCTGGTGCTTGTGTAGGCAGCCATACTGGTGCTCCCTACAGTCTGCTCTGGACCCCTAGCCCCCACGAGACCAGGGGACCGGGCCTTGAATGTTGCTGGGTGTGAGTCGTGTGTTGGCCCGTGCTCCAGCCTCCTCCGATCACCGCCTTGCAGTGTAATGGAACCGCAGTGGGAGCGCACAACTTGCCTTTGCTCCTGCGCAGGTCCCACTCCTCTGTTGCGTGCCTGTGGGGCAATCCGCCTCTCTGGCCCGGCAGTGTCGGGGCCCTCTCTTCTGTGTTTCGTGCCGTGCTGTCACTGCAGCCTCTGCCTCCACAGGAGACAGCGTCCCCGGCCGCTGCCATCTTTAAACCACTGGCGACTCCGGCGGGGGAACCCCTTCCTCTTTTTCATGGCTACTTCACCTGTGTCGGAGCGACTCTCCTACTCCCCTTGCTGATCCGACACCGGGACTTGCTAGGATGACCCCGGTTTTCGGAGTATGAAGTAGAGCTAGACAGAAACAAGTCTAGCCCTCCATCTTGTGCTGCAGTGAACCCACTCGCCCCTAAGATTCAAGGGTTTTATTCAAAATAAAAATATCAAAACTCCAACTTGCCCTATTTCTGAGGGAAGTTCCCTACCCAGCAAAACAAAAACTAAGGATCCATGTTAGTCCAGAATAAGGTCCTTTTCATCCAAAGCCTATCCAATTAACTGACTATCATTTTAGAAAACGCCTAACTAAAAGAGAAAAGGGCAGGCTTTGTACACTAGCCTCAGCAAGGTTTCTATATGGCCCAATTTCCACCTGACTTGTTCTCAGTCTTCAAATGTCTTTTTACCAGCAGGATATTCTTCCCTGCCTTTGTCATAGGTTAAGGATTTCAGGCTCTCCTTGTTATTAGTGAAAACATTTTCTTGAGGCAAACAATCCCATTTGTCGAGGGTTGCTAAGAAAATTTAACATTTGTCTTTTCCTCCTTCGAAGCACTGAGACTCCCCAAAGTCCCACAAACAGTTTGCTTTCTTTTACACAAAGAATGCAGACCTGTATTGGGCAGTGGTCCACCTTGGTTCTTCAGAGTTAGAAATTTCTCTCTGGCTTTCTTAGCCTTACTTCAGACGTCTTTATCTTCCCATTTTTTTGGGTATTTGCTCACTCTCGTTATTCAGGCCTCTGTAACCTAGATGGCTTCCTAGATGTTATTTACAGTGTTGATACTTCGAATGGATTGTGTCCTCGAATGTATTCCACATCTTTGGCATGTAATGTCCACAGCTGTGTTACTTTGGAAATTATTCGGCAGTGGACGACCTGCGTCGATGACGTTGGGTCGATGTCCCTCGAAGGCCTCCGTCGAGGGCATCGTCACTGGATGGTATAAATAGGACGCACGGCGCTTGTAGCCTCAGTTCAGGTTTTCTCTGAAAATGTGTTCGCTTCAGAGACTCGGCGCGCCTCGTGTATTCCTCGTGAATGTCTTCTTCTTCGACCCCCCCCTCCTGACTTTAAGACTTGCCGGGTCTGCAGGTCTAAGATGTCGATTACGGACCTGCATCGCATTTGTTTGTGGTGTCTGGGAGAGAGTCGTGACACAGGCGACTGTTCCAAATGCCAGTCGCTGACTGCTTAGGCCTTGCGTGAGCGTAAGGGGAAGTTACCGGTAGGTAGGGGTTCTAAACCCAGCAAGTCCTGGAAAGCTTCTAAGGGGATGTCCACCGACGATTCGAGGGGCGACTCCTCGTCGGAAGGAGTCTCGGATCTCGGTTCCATAGTGGTTCCTGCCATTCGTCCTCCTTGTCTTGGCATTTTCGGAAGCGCGGTCACCGGACGCCTTCCCCTTCCTCCTCCGAGGATGGTGCTACAAGGAAAGTGGCTTGTCTCACTAAGTCCTCGACTCCACAGGAATGGGCAGCCTTCAGGGAGCAGATGCTGGCTATTTTTCAATCCCAGGGCACAGTTCCGTCCGTGCCTTTGGAAGAAGCCAGCATGGAATGGTCTCAGTCCGTGGCTCGTGCTCCTTCGGGCTTGGGTTCTAGGCACAATTCTCATCGTGAACCTTCGGGGTCCCGTTCGGACAAGGTTCAGGTGGATCGCCAGAGACTTGCTCCTTCCAGATCTTGGTCTTCGTCCCCAGCGAAATCGTAGAAATCTGTTAAGGGCTCGAGGTCGGCGTCGACTCCGTCGGTGCCATGGCCTTCGGATACGCATTACCTTCACACCAGCCCTCGCGGCCGAAGCCCTTGACGTCAGCACCCTCGACGCCTTTGGGGCCTTTTGGCCGGAATTTGCTGATGGAGGTCCCTGGTACTGTGGATCCTCCAAGGAACGTTACTTCCAAGTCTGAGGCCTGTTAAGGATTCCAGACCCTCTTCTGTCTCGAGGCAGGTGTTTTCTCCCTCTGGATGATATCCATGAGGAGAGGTCAGATTTAGAATTTGACCCTGTTGAGCCTGATGTGGCTCCTGTCTGGTCCGGGGACAGTCAGTTGGAAGAGTTGCGTCAATCACTTCATGATGCCAGTGGCTTGGGCACTTCTCCTGAGGTGGAGTTTGGCAGACCTGAGCCTGGGGCTCATGCTGAGTCATCCTGTAGCAGACTGATGGCTAGGGTCACTGAGTATCTTGGTTGGTCTAGTCCTCCGGAAGCTTTTGTTCACTGATATTTTGGATCAAGGTCCGGTGACCCAGTATTACCTTTTCATTTGACGTTGCAGAAAAGGGTGGCGGCTGCTTGGCAGACAACGGAATCTCTTCCGACGGTTAACAAATCGTTAAAAAATACCGCCCTTCCAGTAGTGACCCCAGCTACCTTTCCTCTCAGTTCACTCCGAGTTTGGTGGTTCCGGTGGCTACGGCCACCTCGAGGCAGGCGGCGTACCCTGCCATCCCTCCTGATAGGGATAACAAACGCTTTGATGGTTGGGCACATAAGGTGTTTTCTGCAGGGAGTATGGCGCTGAAGTCGGCCAACTCCACTTGTGCCTTAGCAAGATTTTCACGCACTCTGTGGAATTGCTTCTCTAGCGGCTGAGCATATTCCCGAAGGGTAAGAAAGGGATGGGTTACTTGCTCTCGTACAAGATGGCAAGGATGCCATGTGTGAATCCCTTCAGTCGGGATTGGACACGGCTGACAGTGTTAGCCGGTCCATGGCTGTGAGCACCGTTCTACGCAGATTTGCGTGGTTGCCGAAGGTCTGCTTTTGGTAGGACGAGAGGAGCCGCCAGTCAAAGGAGTCAACGTAAAAGTACCTGTGGTGGTCAGGGAAATGAGGGTGCCAAAGAAGCTCAGGCAGCAGCCTCTTTGCCTTCAGGCGCTGCCGCAGCCGCTCCAAAACTATGAAGCCATGTTCCATTGTTCGCCGCAGACTGTCTCAGCATCTCGAAGAATGGCGAGCTATTACTTCGGATGCGTGGGTTCTGGATAAAATAGCCCATGGCTACTGCCTTCCCCTCCTAAAGCGGCCTCACGACAATCCCCCGGGGAATCTCTTTGAAGCTTCGGGATCTGCTCCTTGTGCAGGAATTCTTAACCCTGCTGGAGAAACGCGCTATAGAACTGGTGCCTTTAGCGGAGAGGAACAAGGGATGGTATTCCCCATATTTTTTGATTCCAAAGAAAGACTGGGGATTGAGACCCATCTTGGACTTGCTTTGGTTGAACAAACTTCTCGGGAAGGAGAAGTTCAAGATGGTCACTCTTTCTCAAATCCTCCAGGCCCTTCGACTTCAGGATTGGCTGGTGTCTCTGGACCGACAGGATGCTTACTTCCATGTGCCTATTCATCCAAAGCACAAAGTACCTGAGATTTGCGTCTGGCAGCTTGCACTTTCAGTTTCGGGTCCTGCCATTCGGATTGACCTCCGCCCAAGGGTCTTCACCAAGCTGGTGGTGGTGGCGGCGGCGGCTGTGTATATCTGGTGAGGGGGGGGATTCACATCTACCCCTACCTGGACGACTGGCTGATCCGTGCACCTTCTCCTGAGCAAGCGATGGATCATCTGTCTCACCTGCTGCTCCCTAAAAGCTGGGCTTCTCCCTCAATTTCACAAAGTCTCAACTGACACCTTCCCAACAGCTCCAGTACATTGGGGCTGTGTTGGACACATACTTGGGGAAGTGCACGCCTCCCAAGGTGAGGGTTCATCACATTGTGCAGATGGTGGACAAATTTCAACATGCCCAGTGATTCCCGACTTTTGAATTCCTAAGGTTGCTCAGCCTCATGGCATCCTGCATTTTTCTGGTGCTCGAGGCCAGACTGACGATATCCCTGCAATGTGTCCTCAAGATGCAGTGGTCACAATTCTCAGGCAAGATGTCGGATCCCATTCAGATTCCACTCTCGGTCTCGCAGGATCTTCTGTGGTGGGCCAACGAGGGGAACCTGATGAAGGGGGAGCTGTTTTGGCAACCGTGGCCGAAGTTGACAGTAGTGACGAACGCTTCCCTCACAGAATGGGGAGCTCAGGCCGACGATTTGACCACCAGCGGTTGTTGGTCTCCATCGGAGTCCAAACTCCACATCAACCTGTTAGAGCTGAGGGCCATCAGGTTGGCCCTGAAGGCTTTTCTGCTGTCTCTGTGGGGGCGGGGAAGAGTGTCCTGATCATGACGGACAACACAGTGGCCATGCAATACCTCAACAAAAAAAGGGTGGTAGGGTCACTCCCGTTGCGCAGAGAGGCATTGCAGCTCTAGTTCTTGGCAATCCAGCAGGGAATATCACTCACTGCAGTACATCTGGCCGGAGAGGAGAATGTGGCGCTGGACACTCTGAGCAGGCAGCATGGTCTCTCACGAGTGGGAGTTGGCTCAGGAAGTCCTTCTGTAGATCTTCACCCTTTGGAGAAAACCACAAGTGGATCACTTTGCGACCAATGGCAACCAGAAGTGCGAGAGATTCTGCTTAAGGGAATTTCCTCCGAGAGGAGCCTTAGGAGATGCCTTTGTCGTGGATTGGACGTTCCCACTTCTGTACGAATTTCCTCCGGTCCCCGCCATTCCTCAAGTGTTAAGGAGGTTCGGATCCCACATGATCCTAATTGCTCTGGATTGGGCCAGGAAAGCGGGGTACCCGGACCTTCTAGAAATGTCTATCTGCCCTCCACGCCATCTTCCCTACCGAGCCCTCTCCTCTCCATAGGGAGGGGGGGTAGGGTTCTCCATGCAGAGGTCAAGACTCTCAAACTTCACGCTTGGTATCTGAAAGATATAAGGATTGGGACCTCCCGGATGACATGATGGAGGTGTTGCTTTCGGCCAGGCGGCCTGTACCGTTGGCGTACGTTTTGCGACTGGTGCAGAGGACACAATGTCAATCCTTTTCAGTGTTGTATTCCCATGGTTCTGTCTTTCTTGCTTTCTTTGGCTCACAGGGGCCTGCAAGTGGGTACCATTAAAGGTTACCTGGCAGTGCTGTCGATCTTCAAGCGCTCGTCTGAAGAATGTTCTTTTTTTAAGATTCCATTGATTTCCCAATTTCTAAAAGGGCTCACTAATGTGTTCCTGCCGTCCCCGTTTCAGGTGCCGGTTTGGGATCTAAATTTGGTCTTGAAATTCCTGATGGGTGCACCATTTGAACGTTTTCACTCTTGTCCTTTGAGACTATTGTCTTTCAAGACAGTGTTCTTGGTTGCTGTTACATCCGCTCGCAGAGTGAGTGAATTGCAGGCACTTTCATCTAAGCCACCCTTTACTGTGTTCCACAAAGATAGGGTTGAACTGAGGATACGTCCATCCTTTCTACCCAAGGTAGTGTCTGAGTTTCATCTGAGCCAGAAAGTGGTACTTCCTGCTTTCTATCCTCCTCCGCATCCTGGTAAGGAAGAGCAGCGACTCCATAGGTTAGATCCTATGAGAACTCTGAGCTTTTATATTTCTAGGATGTCCAGGGTCAGAGTGGACAATCAACTCTTTGTGGGGTATGCTGGACACTGATTGGGCCAGGCTGTTACCAAACAGACCATGTCCAGGTGGATTATCCTCACCTTTACTGAATGTTACAGATTGGCGAGCAAGGACCCTCCCTGAAGAGTTGCAAGCTCATTCCACAAGGGGCGTGGCTACTTCCATAGCCTTGCAGCGGAGAGTTCCTATTAGGAATATTTGTGACACAGCGACATGGGTTTCTATCCACACCTTTGTCAAACATTACTCCCTGGATACGCTTCATGGTCAAGATATGGCCTTTGGTAAAGCGGTTCTTTATTCGGCCATCTGATTGTGTATTGTACATTCTTTTCCCTCCGTTTTCTGGTACTGCTTTGGGAGTCTGTCAAAGATGTGGAATAAGTTGGAGGACACAATCCCTTCGAAGAAGAAGCTACTTACCAAGTGGTAACGTTCTTTCGACTGGATGTTCCTCCAACGTATTCCACATCGCCCTCTGAGCCTGCCCCTTTGGAGAATTTCCTATGCTGTTGCAGCTTACGTTTCCTCAAGGCTATGTGAAGTCAAGCAGGTGTTGTGTACGAGCATGTCACACGTTCTGGAGGAAAAAACATAAACTGAGGCTATGGGCGCCGTACATCCTATTTATAACATCCGGTGACGTCGCCCTCGACGGAGGCCTCCGAGGGACATCGATCTGACGCCATCGACGCAGGACGCCCTCTGCCGAAAAATTTCTGAAATAACACAGCTGTGGACATTACATGTCAAATATGTGGAATACGTTGGAGGAACATCTAGTCGAATGTTCTTCTTTATCCTCCTATTAATAGGGTATTTTTATTCTTGTGTTTCTCAAGCTCCCGTAACATGAATAGCCTTTCCAGCATTTTTTCACAGTATTTTTCTTACTCTCACTCCCCCTTTCATAGGGAGTTTGCACACTCGGTTGCTTAGGCTCTTTTAGCCTGGATGGTGTCCCCATTCATCAATTACAATGTTTTGTATTTCTCTCAATCCCCCTTTCATAAAGTTTTTCCGCTGCGGTTTCTCAGGCTCCTGTAACCTTGCTATGCTTTCCAATAGTCATTTGCAGTGTTCGTACCTTGTAGTGGTTTTTTTTCATCAGGTTTCTCATGCCCCTGAAACCTCTTCAGCTTTCCTTGTGGCTATGCATCTTTGCAAACACGGTCCGACATGTGCAGAGCTCAGATCAGAGCTTCCTCGTACGGTCTGGTCTCTGCAACTGTTGCCAGCCTTCCAGGCCAATTTAGCTCCTTCGTGGTAGCACCACCAGACAGGGCAGAGATCTCTGCTTCTGTTTCGATCTGGGCTTCTTGGTCAGATAGAATGCTAAACCGCAGGCGTCCTGTTGGCATAGTCTACCTCCTCGTTGATTTCACTACCTCTGCGGCCCAACATGGCTCTGCTCCTCCAGGACGTCCAGACAGCCGATGCGTAGCAGTTCACCTGCCTTGTAGGACTTTACCTCTGCTTTAAAATCCATACTCTTCTTATATACGTCACAAGGATAATAAACGGTTTATTTCGTTGACCAGGGCATTCAGGCTATATTCAGCATTGCCTGCAGCCAGGAGAAGTAAAGAAGGATTTTTGGGAAATCCAGTCGTTGTGGCAGATCGTCTTTTCCATATTCATATATGCACAAACAGTGCTTTGAACTGGGGAGTTCCGTTCTGGAATGGGAGTCCTTGTCACCAAGATGGGAGTCACTCGCAGTGAGGTCCCACTTGCACAGACCCCTATGGAGGGTCTTGTGTAGCAGGCTCACCTCCCTTGCCTCAAAGGGGGTGGCTCCCCGCTGGTGAGAAGGGGCAAATTGGTCAGGTTCGTCAGACCTCTTTGCATCTGAGCGGTTGTCTAGGTCTCCTTGGTTGGATTTCTACATGTTCAATAGGAACATCTTCTGTGGATCCTCTTTTGTTCTTTTTTGTTGCTCATTTGGTTGCATGACAAGTTTATCTGCTGTGCTTATATAGCGCTTTTTTCCAAAGTTCTTTTACAAAAGAAATAGGGAATAAGGATCAAAGACAAGTAGAAAAAGCAAGCCAGGAGAAGTAAAGGTGGAGTAAGTGATTCTTCGGCTCCTTTTCGAAGAGCGAAAGAAGGGGCAAGTGTGAAGTTCAAGTGAGAGAATCCCAAGGTTTAGGGCAAGAAGCTGAAACGAGCAGAAGCGAGAAGGCATTCAAGGCTGGTGTGGTAAAGAGAGATAACAGAGGTAAGGGGCAAGTGCTCCGATACATTTAAGGACGAGACAAAGAAAATTCAATTCCCAACCACGAGGGTCTGGAAGCTATTTTAGGCAAGCAAGGCAGGCAGAGATGTGAGCAGAGGGAGGGAGACTGAACAGAGTCCTGACCGATGAGTGCAGGATAGAACCTAGAGGAAAAAAGACGTAGTTAGGTAAACCAACATAAAGAGAGGAGCAATTATAAAGGTGCAAGAGTAGCAGGGACAGAAGCAAAGTCTTGGTAGAGGCGAAAGTAAGCAAGTGGCACATTTTCCTGATATTGAGCAGACGAAAGTGACAAGACTGGGATACAGACGAAATGTGAGTTAAGGAGAAGGTGGTGTTCAAAGATAACCCTAACCCCCAAGTTCCGTGCTTGAAGGGACAGGGGAAGGTGGAGCAGATGGAAATGGCTAGATAAAGGGGAGGGAATATTAAAAGTAGCAGGAAAGAACAAGATTTCAATTTGAGGCCCAGAAAACGATATGACATCCAAGCAGAAATAGAGGACAAAGAATAGGATAACTGCTGATAAATAAAATCTGGAAAAGTGGGGAGTGAGAGATGAACCTGGGTATCGTCCATGTCTAGGTGTGCCTGGAACCCGAAACTCTTTAGAGCAGGGAGAGAAAATGTCTAGAATGAAAATAAGACTGGACCAAGCATAGAACCATGCAGGGACACCATTCGAACGAGGAAAGGAACAATATCGCGACTGTTGAGAATATGTATGGGTATGGCTCACTTGCCCACTTGAAAATAAAGGTAGGCACAATAACCTTGTACTTACTGCCCTGCCCAAATAGGTTTGTGGGAAGTACACGTATGCACTTTAGGTGTGACATTTTGCTGACTTGAGAAATGTTTGCTCATAGATGAATCCTTCAAAAGGAAGAGTCCTTCTGTGGGCACAGAGGTGTCAATCTTGTGAGATGTGGAACCACATGTTTTTGCATTGTCACACTTTTGTTCTTCAGAATGTTACATTTGGGACAGTTTGTGCATTATCCGAATCTTATTGACAATTATCTCTTTTGGGAAAAGTTGATCAGTCTACATAATGCAATAATAGTTTTCAGTGTGGGGGTTTTATTGATTCTTAAAGTTTATACAGCACCTGAATAAGAGATGAACTGAGTAATTCTGAAAGGACTTTTAAGATAGTTTATTTATAATGATGGGGTATCATTGAAATCAGTAGAATGCACATGCATTGTATTGGCTGGGTTCTTATATTAGTTTTAAAGGATTTAACTGAACAATGTGTTCTTAGGATGATGATAAAGTTCTAAAAAATTAATATATTGATGGCTACATTTTCAGGAAGAGTGTTTTAGGGGGGGGGGGTGTATTTGAAAATGTGTTAATTTAAAAAAAGGGATTTGTCATGTTTTTATGTGCCATTTACTTATGAAGGTCGGTTAGCTTTTTCTTAGTTGTAAACTGCTTTCTTATTTTATGTGATTTTTTAATTTATATATTTCATACTCTTTTTTCATGTGTAATTCGATATATTGTAACTGTTGATTATTTTATTAACTGTAGGCAATAATGCCAAAAAGTATACCCCTTCCAAAGAGCGGTTGGATAGGTAAGAGGAGAACCAGTTACACACTGTTCCAGAAAGACCATGAGATTAAAGAGTAGAAGGCAGAGCGAGATGATCAACAGTGGCAAAAGCAGCACTGAGTTAAAGAAGAGTTAGCAGGGAGGAAAATTTGATATGGTGTTCTTAACAAATGCAATTCGTTTCCATAGAAAAGCCAGATCGAAAGCCAGATTGTTGAGAAGGAAGTTGTTTAAGTTTAGGTAGGAAGAGATTTGAAATTGAACCAAACTTTCCAAAAGTTTAGATAAATGCAGGAGAAGCAAGAAAGGGCAGAAATGAGAAGGATCTTAAGAGTCGAGAGAAGGTTTTCTGATGAGTGATAGAACAGTAGCTTGTTTGAAGACTGGACGCAAGGAACCTGAGAGCATTGAAAGATTGAATAAGGTAGAGAGAATAGAGGCACGTGCTGGATAGACAGATTTTACCAGAGAGTCATGAAGAGGGTCTATGGGAGCAGCTGTGGGATGTGTCCTAAGGATCATAGATGTAACATCACTTTCGGAAATGGGGAAAGAATTAAGTCGTAGAGAGGGAGGCACTAGAGGTAGATTCAGAGGAAGAACTACAGATCATGTGGCAAAATGGGTGGTTTCAATCTTAGTGAGGAAGAAATCTGCAGTCTGTAGTAGAAAGGTTGCAGGACAAAGGAGGATTGACTCTAGGAGTCAGAGGCCTATTTAGAGTGTTGAAAAGCAGTTTAGGAGAGTTAGTTTCAGAATAAATAAGATTGAAAAAAGGTTGATTTTGCATGTTTAAGGCAGGCAGAAAATATAAGATGGCAGAGGATTTATTTTTGAGCCTGTGACAAGTGGTTATTAGTCCTCTTGGCTCCTTTTATAGATCTCATGTTCGAATGAATTGTGTCCTCCAACGCATTCCACATCTTTGACATGTAATGTCCACAGCTGTCCACCTCGGAAACCTTTTTCGGCAGAAGGCGTCCTGCGTCGATGGTGTCGGGTCCATGTACATCGAAGGCCTCCGTCGAGGGCGACGTCACAGGTTGTTATAAATAGGATGCATGGCACCCGTAGCCTCAGTTCCATTTTCTCCGCGCAAGTGTTAAGTTCGTGAGACTCGGCATACCTTGTGTGCTTTCTTCGTAGAAGATGTCTTTCTCTTCGATCCCGCCAAATCTCCGGTCTGGCTTTAAGACCTGCAGGGACTGCAATTCGAAGATGTCGCTCACTGACCCCCACCGCATTTGTTTGTGGTGCCTGGGCGAGTCGCACGACACAGACGACTGCTCAAAATGCCAGTTGCTGACTGCCAAGTGTTAGGCAGAATTATATGCAGTACCCTTTGGCAACACCACACACCATTAAGACTACAAGTGACAGTACAAATTCACCTTTGGTACAAGCCTGTACTACACAGTTAAAGTGGTAGCGATGGAAGGCAGACTTGTCTCGAGAGTAAGTGAGCAGTATCAAATAGTTACACAAAGGACCGCAATTACTATGATTCAGCCAAACACGGACTCAAGGTTTTCAAGTAAAATAATATACATTTATTTCACTCTTCAGTTGTATAACATTACACTATTATAAGCAGTTTAAAAATCACACTCTTAATACACCACACCACTTCTCTTAAATTCCAGACAAGTTAAGCTTGCAAAATGGCACTCCAGCCATTTAAAAGGGAGGGAAGACAAAGTTAATAGAAATTTAACCACACCAACAGGTAAGTACTCGGGGCAATAGACCAAGAGGAACTACAATGATAGAATCAGGTCGAAAAAGGCTTAGGGCCAAAGTCAACAGGACAAAAGTCTTTTGCTCAAGATCACACGGTTCAGGGTAGTTTGCTGTAAAGTTTGTGCCACGGATTTCGGACGAGGTTAGTAAGTTATTTTAAAGAGAAGAGAAGGACAAGCCCTTGGATTAGAGAAAGATTTCACACACTTTCCCCGTGGCTGAACGAGCAACTGGGTTTGCACAGTACCTTAAAACGGAGAGGAAGCTGCAGCTGAAGCGGACGTTCCTGGTAGTTCCAGCAGGCTCACAGTTCTTGAAGCAACTGTTGGGCTGACAGGAAGTAGGAAGACTGGAGGGTCCTGCACTAACCAGGGAAGAAACCAGCAGCAGAGCAAAGTACCGAATAAAAGGTGCGCTCCTTAAAACCCAAGCAGGGTCTGACCTTCCTGGCTATCCGGCCCACTGTAGCTCAGTACAGTGAATTCGACCAGAGGAGGGGTTCTGGCTTGTAGTAGAGGGAGCGAAACAATGCTCCAAGAGACACAGACAAAAAGGGGTAGGATGTAACCCTTTCCAATACTTCATGTAAGATGGGGTGTACTGGGTCTGTGGTTTAAAGAGACTACATAAAGGTAATGGCAACTTTAAATGTTTCTGGGAGACAGTAGTCAGACACTGGTCCGGTCGCGCCTTCTAACAAATCCTGCCAGGATCATTCGTTCCGTGGCTCGCACGCCTTCAGGTTCGCAACACGACGCACATCGGGTGCCGTTGAGGTCCCATACGGACAAGGAATCAAAAGGTCTCAAGAGACCTGTCTCTAGGTCTCAGTCCTCGTCTCCAGCGAGACTGCAGCAACCTATTGAGGGTTTTGGGGCTGGCGTTGACTCGTTCAGCGCTGTGTCCGTCCAATTCGGATATCAACCCCTTGCTGTCATATCAGCCCATGGTGCCGTCGGCTCCTGTGTCAACGTCGTTGCCAAAGCCTTCGATCACGACATCGAGGTTGTCGACGCTCTCGACATCGAATCTTTCGACGTCGTCCGCGCATTCGGGGATTTTTTCTCGAAATTTGCTGTGGAGTACCCGGACATCGTGGATCCTCCAAGGAAGGCTACGTCTAAGTCTGTGAGGCCGGTTTTTGCCTCCAGGCCCTTTTCTGTCCCCAGACCTGGGTTTCAACCCCCTCTGGATGATATTTATGAAGAGGAGGAAAGGTTGGAGGTTGAGGAACCTGGTGACCTTGTTGATGCTCCACTTTTTTCCGGAGATAGTCAGTTAGAGGAGTTAAGGCAGTCCTTCCATGATGCAAGTGGACTGGACACGTCCCCTGAAGTGGTATTTGGTAGACCTCAGCCTGGGGCTCATGTGGAGTCGTCTTATAGGAGACTCATGGCGCGAGTCTTGCAGTATCTGGGTTGGTCTAGTCCTCCTCAAGACTTTGTGCAGGATGATCGGAGGGAGATCTTGGATCAAGGTCCGTCCTCTGACCATGTTTTGCCATTTCATCTTATCCTACAGAAAAGGGTGGCAGCTGCTTGGCAGTCCCCAGAATCTCTTCCGGCTGTTAATAAGTCTTTGACCAAGAAATACTGCCATTCTGTTGGCGACCCCAGCTATCCATCTACTCGCACCACTCCAGAGAGTTTGGTGGTTCAGGCGGCTACGGCCACATCGAGGCAGGCAGCGTACACTGCCATCCCTCCGGATAGGGACGACAAACGCTTTAACGGTTGGGCCCGGAAAGTGTTTTCTGCTGGGAGCATGGCCCTGAACGTGTGCATTGGCAAGGTTTTCACACACTGTGGAATTGTTTGTTTGGCGGCTGAGCATATTCCCGAGGTGGAAGAAAGGGATGGGTTCCTTGCTCTCGTGCAGGACGGCAAGGATGCCATGTGTGAATCCTTTCAGTCGGGTTTGGATACGGCCGACAGTGTTAGCCGATCCATGGCTGCAAGCACCTTTTATCCGCAGATTTGCGTGGTTGCGGAAGTCGGGGTTTGCTCCGGATTTGCAGGCCAGTCTTCTCAACATGCCCTTTGATGGCTGTCATGATGCCTACCCCCAGGCATCCGGACCAAGCCCATCAGCGCCGTGAGCAGGCATCTAGACATTTAGTAAAACCTCAGCAGCCCCGGCTAGGGGCCATCTGGGTTCAGTCCTGGCGCCTTAGGCGCCAGGCTCATAGTCATTACTTACCTCAGGCAGACCATGCTGCAAATGACTCCAATCCAACATGAAGCCTGAAAGGGACTATTTTTCTACAGGGACTATTTTTTACTCGGGTGTGGTTCTAGGGACTTCTTACCTGGGACTACCTTTGAGGCTATTTAAACCACACCCGACCAGCAACACACGCTTCGCGTTATTCTGCATCCAGCAGCGTAACACTCACCGTGCCTGCAGCCTGCATCCAGTCTTCGGCCACGCCCGCCTCGAATCCGGAGCTCCTAAAACAGAGGAAAGAAAGGGACAAGGTTAGAAAACAAACTTATATCTATTCAACACCTGATTCTGGATCCATCTGGTCTCCGGACCTGTAAAGAACATCATTTCTGCACGCGCCGCACCTCCAGCTGCAGCGCCGCGCCATACTCACCAGTCTTCACAGCATCCTTCGGGTCGGCGCTGCCTCCATCATTACTTTGCCGAACTTCGGCACCTAGGAGACAAAAGAAAACCACAAGGTGAGCCGAGGGAACCAACAAATATAATTCTTTTTTTTTAACTTTGTTTATTTTCAATCAAGGCAGGATGATAAGTACAGACATTGTAAGCAGTGGTTATTTAGGCATGTTGAACCCCAGTCCTTTATCCCCGCCTGCGTCTTCTCCCTCCTCCCTCCCCTTGGTCCATCTGTCCCATAGGCCCTGTAGGCGGGCTCCTCCCTCCCGAGCAGTCCAAATTGGGCCTCAGCGACTACGTGTCTTCCTCTGGGATCTCCTGATTTTTTTAAGATCCAGCGGGCCCTGGTGGGTTTGTAGGTCAGGGCGGGGAAGCGCTGGTCGAATTCCAGCACTGGGGCCCTGATATTCTGGAAACGATGAGGAGTTCCCGTTTGTGCTGCCGTCACCTTCTCCGCTATCAGAATGTCCCAAAGTTTGGTCCACCATTGGGCTATGTGAGGGCCTTCCGGGGTTTTCCAGGTTCGGGCCGCCACCGTTTTCCCTGCTAGTAGGCAGTGAGTTAGTAGTTTCGCTCTGGGTCCGGAGCGCGGATAGGTCCCGGGAATTGGAGCACCCAGCAAAACCGGTTCTGGTTCCAAGGGAATCGTTGTTCCGGTAATTTGTGAGATGGACCCTAGGCAGGCTTTCCAGAATGGTTGGATCTTCGGGCAGTCCCACCACATGTGGAAGAAGGAGCCTGGGTGTCCGCATCCTCTCCAGCACGAGTGGTCCACCTGGGGGTTCATATGGAGAAGTCTGAGGGGCGGGTAATACCACCGCAGCGTGATCTTATACGCACATTCCCTATTGGTGATGCAGGTGGACGAGGTGTGTGTTCTGGTCCATATGTCAACCCAGGTTTGAGCCTCTATCGGGTGACCCAGGTCCGCTTCCCATTGGGCCATGCAGCGGGTTCTTGTGGTCAGGAAGTCGCTTAGAAAGCGTCTGTACAGGGTGTATACTCTGCCGCGGCTGGAAGGTCTCTCAGTGTGAGTTCTAAGGCAGTAGGAGGGCGTGTTGCTGCCTGCAGGGTTTGGGGATGCGAGCACCAGTGGCGTAGTTGAATATATGTGAATCTATCCCGTTCCTGGAGTTGGAACTTCTCCTTGCATTGGGTGAATGTGAGAGGTCCACCCCCCCCATATACAGCTGGTCTATGGTCTCCAGCCCACCTTTGATCCAGTTACGAAAATTGCGAGGATTCGTACCCGGTGTGAAGGTTGGATTATGAAAGACCGGGGAACGTGGGCTCAGTCCTCTTGGCACTCCCTTTCGTTTTAGCGCCCAGTCCCAGGTGCTAAGGGTGTGTTTAGTTGATAGCAGGAGCTCTCCCCAATGGGTCCTGAGGGGGGGCGGGATGTGTGGTAGAAATCGCAGGGGTAAGGGTGCCCGTGATTGTTCCAGCTCCACCCATCTGGGGCGGTTTGTCGTATTTTGCCAGGCCTGGACCTGGGCCAGTTGGGCTGCCACTCTGTAAGCCTGTAGGTCTGGGACCCCCAGCCCTCCCAATCTGGAACTCCCCAGCATAGTTCTGAGAGGGATTCTGGCTTTCTTACCTCTCCAGATAAAGTTCAGCATTTTCCTCTGGATCCCTCGGAGAGTCGCCGTGGGGATTGCCACTGGTAGTGAGGCACATGTGTATAGGAATCTCGGAAGGAGGTTCATCTTGCATGCAGTGATGCGCCCGAGCAGTGAGATCTCTTGGGTCTCCCAGCGCTTCAAGTCGCCTTCCAGTTCTTTAAAGAGTCGGGGAAAGTTGGCATTGTATGTATCCCTTGGGTCAGCCGGGATGTAGACCCCTAGATAGGGGATGGCGCTCTTTTCCCATGTTATTGGACACATCTTAGTCAATGGTTCCCGTTCTGCTGAAGTGAGGCCAATACCCAAGGCGGATGATTTATCGAAGTTTATGGTGAGGCCTGAGACTTCGCCGTAACTGGCGATTTTGCGTATCGCGTGTTTGAGGGATGAGTGAGCCTCCAATATCGTGAGCAAAATGTCATCCGCGTATAGGGCGAGGTTATGGTGCGTGGGGCCACTTTGTATGCCCTTGATTTGGTCATTCCGCCTAATTTTTTGTGCGAAGGGCTCCATGGTGAGTGCAAAGAGCAAGGGCGACAGTGGACAGCCTTGCCCGGTTCCGCATGATAAGGGGATTGGGGCCGGGTAGTGACCGTTGATCCTCAGGCTTGTTTTAAGGCTATCATAGTTGGCTAGAACCATCGTTTGGAAAGCTGGTCCAAAGCCGAAGGCCCCTAGGGAATGTCTCGTAAACGTCCAATCCACCCTATCGAACGCCTTAGCTGCGTCGAGAGCCACTAAAACTAGTTTTTGGGAGTTCCGGGAGGCGAGGTGCACCAGCTTCAGGGTTCTCCGGATGTTGTCACCTGCTGTCCGGTGTAGGATAAAACCTGCCTGGTCGGGGTGGATGATCTTCGGCAAGATGCGATTCAAACGGGTTGCTAGAATTTTTGAGTAAATGTTCGCATCGATATTTAAGAGTGCGATTGGTCTGTAGGATGTTATGCTTCTTGGGACTTTTCCAGGTTTGGGCAGGAGGATGGTGGTTGATTCCTGCATCGATGGGGTCACCGCTCCCGTTTCCCTGAAGGAGTTGAATAGGGTAGCTAGGTGGGGGGTCAGTTGTGCTCTAAATAGTTTATAGAACCTGGTTGAGAAGCCATCTGGGCCGGGGGCCCGTGTTTTAAGTGATTTGATGGCCTCCTCAATTTCCTCCCCTGTGATGGGCTCCTCTAGTTCGTCTCTCGTTGCGTCGGAGAGCCGGGGCACTGCTGCCTGCTGCAGGTATTCCTTCTGTTGTGGTAAGTTTCGTGGGTTGCTTTCATGATTTGGGCCAAGTAATCTATTGCGAGGCGTTGCTTCTCGGGCTCTGAGTATAGTGTGACCCCGTTGGCATCACGCAGGCCTGTGATTGCGTTGATGCGTCTCTGCTTGGCTAGTTTGGCCACCAGAAACTTGTTCGCCTTGTTGCCCTTCGCGTCGTATGACTGTTTGGCCCTCGCCATTAGTTGTGCGGTTTGTTCCGCATAGTGGGCTTCCAGTTTTTTCCGTGCCGTACGAATGATCCGTTTTGTTTTGGGGGACCAACCTTTCTACTTATGGAGTGCCTCGGCCTCTTAGTTCGTTCTCTAGGGCGGTTCGGGCCTGACGTCTGTCTCGATGGTAGGCCGCACCTTGGGCTATCAGGGAGCCCCTTATTACTGCCTTCATGGCGTCCCAGTTGTTTGCTAATGAGGTGTCTGAGGCTGGGTTTTTGTTAAAGAAGTTTCTTATTCCTGTTGCGATCTTGTCTCTGGTGGCCATGTCGTTGAGGATCGGGTCGTACAGCATCCATTTACGCGGGATGTTGGGGTTAGGGTTGTGAACCCGGAGTTCCAGGAGCCACTGGGGCATGGTCGGATATCGCTCTTGTGCCGATGGTGACCTCTTTGACTGAGGGGAACGTATGCGGGGAGATCAGGAACAGGTCGATCCTCGAAAAGGTGCGTTGGACAAAAGAGTAAAAGGAGAAGTCTTTTTCGTCAGGGTGAAACACCCGCCATGAGTCTATTATCTCCAGCGTCCTGAAGAATCGGAGGAGGCTGAGTGCTTGGGCGAAGTCGCCTGGAGTCGGGGGGTGTGATCGGTCTTTGGTGGGGTCGGGAACCCCATTGAAGTCCCCGCCGACGATTGTTTGGCCCTCCACAAAGCTAGCGAGAGCTGTGCCCAAGGAGTCATAAAAGTGTGACTGTCCAGCGTTAGGAGCGTATACTGAGATGAGGGTATATAGGTCTCCCATTAGGAGGCATTTAATCGCTGTAAATCGGCCTTCTGGGCATATTTTCGTTTCCAGAATCTGTGGGTTCAGATCTTTCCTGAAGAGAATCGCCGTACCTCCTTTTTTATTGGTGCCAGAGGCGAAGAACTGGAGCGGGAATAACCGGGATCGAAGGCGGGATCCATCTGCCGGCAGCAGGTGGGTCTCTTGAAGCATAGCTATCGCTGCGTCTTCATCGCGAAGTTTCAGTAGAATTGCCTTTCGCTTGTTGGGGGAGTTCAGGCCATTAACATTCAGGGAAAGGATCCGAAGCGACTGAAGGTCCTCTGAAGACTCACTCTCCGTTCCTTGGGTTATGGGGGGTCGTGGGGTGGTGGTTCAATTGCCATGTCTGTTAGGGAAACTCTTGATATCATCCTGCACTTGAGGTTTTAACGCGGAGCCCCAACGGGGGGCCGCAACTTTAACAGGGAGGTAGACCGACATTGTCAGTACGGTCGTACCTAAGGCCAACAGGGCCAACTGTCCCATCACGTATCGTGTACTGTGGGTTTCCAAGGAACAAGGGATGTAAAGTATCCTTGGTGTTGGTATGAACCATGGGTACGGCCTGCCGCCACCGTGTTCAAGGTTAGGGAACTTGAAATCTAGGTGGCGGGTCCTACTTCAAGCAGGGGCATCTGTGTACAGGCTTACTTGCTGACGGAGCCTGGGATCGTGGAAGCGTCCCCATTCATCTCTTTCTGTTGTTCCGCTGGGTCGACGACCATGGCGTGTGTTTGGGCTTTGGAGAGGGAAGCGGTCCAGAGTCTTCGGTCCCCTCTGGGATTCGCGTGGAAGGATCTCGGGGTGAGGATGGGTGTAAGATTGTCTTAGCGTCTTCCAAGTGGCTGATTCGGCGTAGGGTGCCATTATATGTAAACTGGAGAGCTGTCAGAAACAGCCACCTGTAACGGATCTGTTGCTCCTGAAGGAACAAGGTCAGAGGCCGAAGTGCTCTTCTTTTCTGGAGGGTGAGTGGTGAGAGGTCCTGGTATATTTGAAGTGGAGTGCTCTGAAAAGTGATCTCATCTCCTTGGCGACTGATCGCTGATATTGCCTCCTTCGTTGTAAAGAAGTGGACCCTAGTAATAACATCTGGGGGGGGGTCCGAATCTGTCCCACGGCGCGGGCGGAGTCTGTGGGTCCGGTCCAGCAGGAGTTGGGATTTGTCCAGATCCGGGAGTAAGGCCTCGAAGAAGCTTCCCACGTAGTCCGCTAGCTTGTTGTCGGGGACAGAGGACGGGACGCCCCGAATGCGGAGGTTATTGCGATGTGCCCTATTTTCAAGGTCTTCATGTTTGAACTCCAGGATCTCGTATTTGTGATGCAGGGAATCAATAGATTTTTGCACTTCCCCCAGTGTGGTAGCGTGATCCTGGGAATCCGAGCCTCTGTTCGAGTTCTGTGACCCTCTGATCCGTTTGGTCAACTTTAGCGGTGAGTTCCGAGAGGCAGGCGCAGAACTCCGATTTGATGTCCGCCATGAAGGCCAACAGGTCTCCTTTGGTGGTGAGAGCACCCATATCTTCTTGTGGCTTCTGTGGAGTCAGTTTAGGAGGATCCTGTTTCTTGGGTTTCTCCGGAGCCGCAAACATGGCGGAGATATCTGTGCCTTTGCTCACCTTAGTCTGCCTCGACATGCTGATCGTGTCAGGTGGCCTTGATTAAGAGAGTAGCAGCGAGGCCTAGGGCGGCAGGAGACTGCACTCGGGGAGTTCCTCATCCTCGACCCCCGCTCTGGACTAGATCTGGGCGAATGGGCAGGGGCGCCCCAGGAAACGTTGGTGTGGGGGGAGGGTCTCCGTCGGGGATGATGCAGGATGGCCGATTGTTGTACGAGGGGGGGGTATGCCGCCACACTGAGGCCCATATGTTCAAGGCCTCACTGGATGGAAGCGCGTCTTCCGTTGTTTCCCCACCCCTCCTCCGGTCTCCATCGGTGATCCCTCGCTGGTGGGGGTTCCCGGGCCCTCCGTGCGGATTTGTGGTGGTATAGGCTGTTGTTAAGCAGGGGTCCCGACTCGTTCTGCGTAGCAGGGGGAGGGGTGGAAGCCTGCTCTCTCGGTCCCTCAGAGTGTATGTAAGCCTTAGTCGCCGAGGCAGCACCCCGGTGTGTTCTAGGTCGCCTTGGTAAGAATCAGATGATTCTGTTTTAGATTCCGCTCCCCCTCTCCAGCTCCTCGGTGTTCTAGGGCCCCGCTACCTCCGTGTGCAGAGAGTGCTGCTGGGTTCCGGCCTGGCGGCCATCTTGGTTTCTTCGGTCGAAGACGGGGGAGAAGTTCAGCCGCTAAATTCTGGTAGAACGCCTCCTCGGTCGAAGGCCATGTTTAGCCAGGTTGTGCCATATCTGTTCCGGTCGCTTTAGATGGCATTGGTGACGCGGAACCCCGCTTAAAACCGCCGGAATTCGGCGGCGGGCATCCCACGGGCGGCCTCAGAGGAGCGACCACATCGATGGCGCTCCAAGCCACGCCCCCAACAAATATAATTCTTACCAGTATAGACTTACCTGATATACCACCGGATGCATCCTTTTGTGACTCTCCATATTTTCACGTGCCGCATCAGTAAAGAGAGACAAAACAACACGTTTTCCTCGTGCAACATTTAACGGACAGCGCCGGGTAATACAGACTCTTACCTGAGCGCCACCAGCTGCCACAAGAGCATCTTTTCACGAGCCAGCTGCAAGACAAGAAAGGAAGGGGGGGGGGAACAAGAGTGAACATCGGACATATTGAACTCTATAAACTTAATACTTACTGGTCCTCACCAGGAACCTCAGAGTCAATACTCTCCGGAACTCTCCCGAGCCTTCAAACCAGTGAAGGAACTGGAATCGACGCGCCCCTGCAAATCCACGCAGGATGGAGAGCTCATCTTGCAAGAATATAAGGTGAGATTGCTGTGAGGGCATTTCAGAGGTGATTAGTTGGGGAGGACTGTGGGGGTGCCATCACTTGAATCCACAAGTGGCTAAATCCATCTCCACTTAAAGGAGAATATTTCTACGGGTTAAGCAGACAAGATTAGGAGGGCAGATCCAGTCAGTCATTGCTGCACTACGCATCACATGGGTGGAGACCGCAGCTGTCCGGGTCTGACCGACGCCCCTGTGGGAGCCAGGTGAGCGTAACAATGGCGCACATTTGTTTGGCAGCAAGGCTGATGCGATCCGTGAGAGGTTGCACACCTCAAAAGGTGCGGCGAAATCTTTAAGCGATGCGGTGCATCAACCTCTGCCTTTTTGTCCTAGGGGACAGCAGTGGAGGGTAGGTTCCTTTCGTTACTACTCCTCCTTTGGTAGGACGAGAGGGGCCGCCAGTCAAAGGGGCCAGCGAAAAAGTACCCGTGGTGGTCGGGGAAATCGTCGGGCCAAAGCCGCTCAGGCAGCTGCCTCTTTGCCTTCAGGCACTGCCGCAGCCCCTTCCAAACAGTCGTGAGGCCATGTCCCATGGTTTGCCGGTTGGGGGAAGACTGTCTCAAAATCTTGAAGAATGGCGTGCCATTACTTTAGATGCGTGGGTTCTGGATACCATTGCTCATGGCTACTGCCTTCCCTTCCTTCAGCTGCCTCACTACAATCCACCGGGGAAACTCTCTGAAGCTTCCGGATATGCTCCTTGCTCAGGAAATCTTGAGCCTGCTGGAGAAAGGTGCTATAGAACTGGTGCCTGTAGCTTAGAGGAACAAGGGATGGTATTCCCCTTATTTTTTGATCCCAAAGAAAAGACGGGGGTTTGAGACCCATAATGGACTTGCGTTGGTTGAACAAACTTCTCAGGATTGACAAGTTCAAGATGGTCACTCTTTCACAAGTCCTCCAGGCCCTTTAACTTCAGGATTTTTTGGTGGCTCTAGACCTCAAGGATGCTTACTTCCATGTGCCGATCCATCCCTTGCACAGGAAGTACCTGAGGTTTGCGGCTGGCGACTCGCACTTTCAGTTTCGGGTCCTGCCGCTCAGATTAACCTCCGCCCGAGGGTCTTCACCAAACTCAGGATGGTGGTGGCAGCGTACCTCCGGCTTGGGGGGATTCATGTCTACCCCTACCAGGACGACTGGCTGATCCGGGCACGCTCTCCCGAGCTACTGTTGGATCATCTCAGTGTTAACTGCCGCACCCTTCACAGGCTGGGCTTCTCCCTGAATTTCAAGAAGTCGAACCTGACACCTTCCCAACAGCTCCAGTGCATTGGAGCTGTGTTGGACACGTCCTTGGGGAAGTGTTCACCTCCCAAGGTAAGGGCTCATCAGATTGTGCAGATGGTGGACATGTTTCAACATGCCCAGAGTCTCCTGGCTTTCGAATTCTTAAGGTTGCTTGGCCTCATGGCATCCTGCATTTTTCTGGTGCCAGAGGCCAGGCTGCGGATGAGATCCCTGCAGTGGGCGCTCAAGATGCAGTGGTCACAGTTCTCCGGCAAGATGCCGGATCCCGTTCAGATTCCACTCTCGGTCTCCCAGGATCTTCTCTGGTGGGCCAATGAAGGGAACCTGATGAGTGAGGAACAGTTTTGGCAACTGTGGCCGAAGGTGACTGTAGTGACGGATGCTTCCCTCACAGGATGGGGCGCTCATGCCAACTACTTGACCGCCAGCGGTCTTTGGTCTCCGTCGGAGTCCAGACACCACATCAATTTGTTAGAGCTGAGGGCCATCAGGCTAGCCCCCTAGGCATTTCTGCCCTCTGTACGGGGGAAGAGTGTCCTGATCATGACGGACAACACAGTGGCCATGCATAACCTCAACAAAAAGGGGGGGGGGGGGAGTGGGGTCGCTTCCGTTGTGCACAGAGGCAATGCAGCTCTGGTTCTGGGCCATCCAGCAGGAAATTTCGATCTCAGCAGTTCATCTGGCCAAAGAAGACAATGCGGCGGCGGACGCTATGAGAAGGCAGGGTACGTCCACCCACGCATGGGAGTTGGCACAGGAAGTCCTTCAGGAGATGTTCGGACTATGGGGAACCCCGCAAGTGGATCTCTTCGCCACCAGTGTCCACCGTAAGTGCAAGAGATTCTGCTCAAGGGAATTTCCTCCAAGAGGAGCCTTAGGAGACGCATTTGTGGTGGTTTGGCCATTCCCACTGCTGTATGCGTTTTCTCCAGTCCCCGTCATTCCTCAAGTGTTGCGGAGGGGGAGGAGGTTCGGTTCCCACATGATCTTCATTGCTCCGGATTGGGCCAGGAGAGCGCGGTACCCGGACCTTCTGGAAATGTCTATCTGCCCTCCACGCCGTCTTCCCCACTAAGAGGATCTGCTCTCGCGCGGGGGTGAGGGGACGGGGCTGGGTGTCAGGTTCTCCACCCAGAGGTCAAGACTCTCAACCTTCACGCTTGGTATCTGAAAGGTTGCGGTATAAGGATTGGGACCTCCTGGATGACGTGATGGAGTTGTTGCTTTCGGCCAGGCAGCCTGCAACAAAATCCCTGTACTGTTACCGTTGGCGTATTTTCTGCGACTGGTGCAGAGATCACAATGTTGATCCTTTTCAGTGCTCCATTCTTAAGGTTTTTTCTTTCTTACATTTTGGCCCACAGGGGCCTTCAAGTAGGTACCATTAACGGTTACCTGGCGGTGCTATCTATCTTTAAGCGCTCGTCTGAAGAATGTCCTTATTTTAAGATTCCTTTGATTTCTGTTTCTTAAATGACTGACTAATGTATTCCCACCGTCTCCTTTCCAGGCGCTGGTTTGGGATTTAAATTTGGTTTTGAAATTTCTTATGGGTGCTCCGTTTGAACATTTGCAGTCTTGTCCTTTGAGGTTACTGTCCTTCAAGACTGTGTTCTTGGTTGCGGTTACTTCCGCTCGCAGAGTGAGTGAATTGCAGGCACTTTCA